>NW_025422049.1:20322142-20945357 GCF_011764305.1 Mustela putorius furo
GAAGACAATGTAGGGGGAGAGTTTCATGACACTGAATTTGGTCATGATTTCCTGGGTATAACAACAAAGGCACAGGCAACAGAAGAAAAAATAAATAAAATGGACTTCATCAAAATTAAGAACTTGTGTGCATCAAAGGTCACCAACAACAGAATGAAAAGACAACCCACAGAATGATAGAAAATATTTGCAAACCATATATATGACATGGTATTAGTATCCTGAATATATGAAGAATGCTTACAACTCAACAACAAATAAAAAATAAACAACTTGTACATATAGATGGCCAACAGACACATGAAAAGATGCTAAACATCACTCATAATCAGGGAAATACAAATCAAAACCACAATGAGATATCACTTTGCACCTGGCAGAATGGGTAAAATCAAAAAAACAAGAAACAACAGGTGTTGGTAAGGATGTGGAGAAAGGGGAACCCTCTTGCACTGTTGGTGGGAATGCAAGTTAGTGCAGCCACTGTGGAAAATAGTATGAAGGTTCCTCCAAAAGTTAAAAATAGAATTATCCTATGATCCAGCAATTGCAACACTATGTATTTATCCAAAGAATACAAAAATACTAATTCAAAGGGATACATGCAACCTGATGTTTATAGTAGCATTATCTATAATAGCCAAAATTATGGAAACAGCTTAATTTTTAATTGATGAATAGGTATAGAAGATACAGGAATATTTTTCAGCCATAAAAAAGGATGAAATCTTGCCATTTAAATGATGCGGATAGAGCTAGAGAGTATTAAGCTGAGCGAAATAAGCCAGTCATGAAAGACAAATACCTTATGATTTCACTCATACGTGGAATTAAGAAAGAAAACAATCATAGGGACAAATAGAGAGAGAGAGAGGCAAACCAAGAAACAGACTCTTAGCTGTAGAGAATGAACTGAAGGATACCAGAGGGGAGGTGGGTGGGGGATGGGTAAAATAGGTGTTGAGGATTAAGGATTGCATTTGTTGTGCTGAGCACAGTGTGGGGGTGTGGAAGTGTTGAATCACTGTATAGACCACCTGAAACTAATATTACACTGTATGTTAATGAACTGGAATTTAAATAAACACTTAAATAAGTATCCTGAATATATGAAGAATGCTTACAACTTTATTTAAAAATGAGCAAAGAATGGGCACCTGTGTGGCTCAGCTGGTTAAGGGTTTGTCTTCAGCTCAGGTCACGATCCCGTGGTCCTGTCATCAAGTCCCACATCAGGCTTCCTGATCTGCAGGGAGTCTGCTTCTCCCTCTGCCCCTCTCCACACTCATTCTTTCAACCACTCTTACTCTTGTGCTCTCTCAAATAAATAAAATATACTTTAAAAATGAGCAAAGAAGTTGAGTAAAAATTTCTCCAAAGAAGATATACAAATGGCCAATAAACACAGAAAAGATGCTCAATATCACTAATCATTAGAGAAATGTTAATCAAAACTATAATGAGATACAATTTTACACTCTTAGGATTACTATTATTAAAAAACATGTTGGTAAAGAAATGGAGTAATTGGAAACTTTGCATTGAATGTAAAATGGGCAACTGCTATGGAAAATGATATAGCAGTTCCTCAAAAAAAAATTAAATATATAAGTACCATATGATCCACAATTCTACCTTTGGGTATATCCCCCAAAAGATTGAAAACAGAGACTTGAACAGATATTTGCACATCAATATTCATTAAAGTGTTATTTATAATAGCAAAAAGAAGAAACACAAATGTTCATCTAAAGGTGAAGAGATAAGCAAAATAAGGTATATCTTTTATCCTTTATATAATGAATAATCTGTTGGGTGATACCTTGAGACAATTTGAATACTCTGTTCCATAAAACCTTTTGTTGATAATTATTTCCTGAATCAGCAATGAAAATGACAGTTGACATATGGTGATTTCTAACTTCTCCATGTATTAATTGATATTCCAACATAAGAAAAGAGCTCCCCCTCTCTCATTACTATTAACATGGACTCAGAGACACTCTTTCACCCAGTGTTGTCCATTTTGACATGTGCAAATCTTAAATGTACAGCTCAGTAAGTTATTTTTATTATGTTATAAAAATGTTTAAGTGCCAGTTCCAGGCATTTAGAATATTCACAATTTTGTTCAACCATCACCATCATCCATGTTCAGAACATTGATCTATTATTCACCCTTGAAAAGAAAGGAAATTCTGATACATGCTGCAACATGGATGGATTTTGAAGACACTATGCTAAGTGAAATAAGCCAGGCACAAAAGAATACATATTTTATGATTCCACTTATACAAGGTACCTAAAATAGTCAAATTTGGAGATACAGTAAGTAGAATGGTGACTGCCAGGGGCTTGGAGTAGGTGGAAATGGGAGCTATTGTTTAATACATATGTATAAAATATACATATAAATTATGTATATGCATATTTGTCATTTCATCACCGATAAAAGATGCCTTTACAGTGGATTATTCTGTCAGATAATTCCTCAAGCAAATGATCAAACATAAAATAACCAATAGTGAAACTAAGTTAAATCATGTGGCTCTATAAGTTAGGCACAGAGAAGGACACAGGGGTCACTCCAGTAGTATTTTGGTCAAAAATGTATAATATGAATCTAATCATGAGGAAATAGACAAATTCAAATGGAAGGTAATTCTACACAATGATTGGCCTAGTTGCTTTGAAAATGCCAATGTCATGAACTCAATTAAAAATAAATTATAATTTTAAAAAGTATAAACAACTGTTCTAGATTAAAGGAGAAAGACATGATGAATAAATGTTATGCATAATCTTTTATTAGATTCTGGATCAGAAAAATACTATAAAGAACATTATTGGAACAATTGGGGAAATTTGAATGTAGAATATATACTGGGTATAGAATTATATCAACAATAAAATTCCTGATTACGATAATTATATTCTAGTTATGTAGAAGAAGGTCCTTATTTTTATAAGACACATGCTAAATTATTTACAAGTGAAGTCTCATATCTGCAGCTTACCTCGAATTGGCTCAGAAAAAATACATACAGATATACTTAGGCATATGTGCATACATAGAAATAATATGAATATGTCACAATGTTAACAATTTGGTGAATCTAGATAAAAGGTATATATTCACTGCAATTTTCATGCAATATTTCTGTGGGTTTGAAATTTTTCCAAGTAAATAAATTCATAAAAAAATAAATATCTAAAAAAAGATATTCAGTATCTCTCCTTAAAGGCATCTGAAATACTAGGGCAGAAGTTGCTATATTTGAAGAAAGAAAGGAATAGCTGGATGGCTGAATAAATAGTCAGAGTCAGATGCCCTAAATTCTAGCCCAGGTTCTGTCATTAACTTGGCATTTCACTTGGGTTTTCTTATGGGTCAAATAGGGGTGATAATACCCCCTTGCCATGCCTACTTTATAGGGCTGTCATGAGGATTAAATGAGATAACAGATGAGAAAGTATACTGACAAGGGGACACTCTTATTGCCATCTTACATTGCCCACTACCAAATTCATTTGTGGAAACTAACAACTACTGTTTTGCACATTTTCAATAGTGCGCTTTACCCCTTTACTTTTGAAATCTCTGTATCCTATGACATGGGTATTCCCTGAAATGATTGATAGTCCTTGTAGGCTATCATTAGCACTCAATGAGACCACTGGAGTCCAAGAGGATTCTGCCACATGCCTGCTTTCTGGGCAGCAGTTCCACATATTTTCCATTTGAGTCAGTGGTAGGAGTTCTGGTTAAATCAAGTGTAACCAGAGAAGATGGCAGGCAGAAGGGAGGCTGGTGGAAGAAGGAAAGAGGAAGGAAAGGTGGCAGGGTCATAGAGAGACTACTTGATATATTTCAAGGGAGAGAACCAGAAAGTCCTGACTGTTACATTCAGATATCTACCTCCTTGGGAGTATTCTGACTTTTCACTAGAACAACCACTTACTACAGGACACTGATTTCCCATGTGGTTAGGGGTAAAAAGACTGTCCAAAAGCCAATGTCTCATTCACATTCCTTGGAAATAACCAAGTTTGTTCTTTACCAATAATCATTACATGGGGCAGGACTCATATTTTTTACTTAATTATTTATTCAATATCCTTAGCATATAAATTGTGCCATAGTTAATCTAAGGGTAACTATTGGTCAAAAAATAGTGAGATTCCCTGAGCTATTTCAGAGAGGACAAACTCATATTCACTATATGTCCTCTTTGGCTTGTAGACTTTGGAAAGAAAGCCGCATTTGTTACTTATTATCCACAATGGCCATTATTTACTTGGTGGAGACATTGATCAACATGGGATCATAAATAGTAGACATCCAGAAACACAGGTCCATTCAAATGCAACATCTTATGAATAAAAACTACTGATCAGTCTTCTTTAAATTATATATGCTGCCATTCATTCATTCAGTTCTTCCACTGACTGTAAAACCTAGTCTTTTGGGTTGTGGTTAGCGGCTTTTTGTCAAATTCTCATTAATGAGATAACCAAGTTACATCAGCAAGCAGCACATTAGACTTTGGCCAAGCCAGTTTCTCTTCTTGGCCTTTGTGGTCTTAGGAAATTAAAACAAAAATGTTCTTAGCTTGCTCATCTATGAAATGGACCAATTAGTTCTAGCTTAATCCTAGTGTTTGATGATGATCAAATCCAGAAATGCATTTAAGGTGAGCCATACTATCAAATGTGAACATTATTACTTTGCATCAAACTTTAACTACGTGTAATATATGTCCCCTGCCCAAAAAAGCACAAAACCAGAAGAAGAACCAGACAACACAAAGACAATTTAGTATACTTCTCACTTATGACTAAGTCAACAGCCAGGATGTCAAATAGCACTCCTAAAATCTCTGTATAGCCAAGTTGTAAAGATTAGAAAAAAGTTTAGAACCTGGCAAAGAGCATCTGCCAAAATGCCAGAGTCCCTTTTTTCCTGGCAGCATTAATGGAGCCTGTAATAGCAAAGAGTGAGAGCATTCCTGTCAATAACCACCATCATGGGAATAAGAGCTGCACAGTACTTGTCTAGGCATGATGGAACCCATGCTATTTCTAAATGTGATGCTATGTCCAAGATTAAATATTTGACTCAAGAGTTAATCTCTAATATTTGAGAGAACACAATCAAGGTAGAATGAATTGAGGGAAATGGTGATAAAAGATGTTATTAAATAATTAGGTACATTTTCCATGTTGTGAAGAATTTTGAGGGGTCTGATAATTCTAATAATATTATTTTGGACTGAGTTCCCCCAGAGGAGAATGATGGTATTAAATAATATATTTCTTGAAAACAATAGGCAAAGCCTCAAATGCACAGCACACTAATCATATCTGATCAAATTCAAGAAAATTTCCTATCTCTAGCATGCAAAAAATTATTATATATTTTATAAAACTATTAGTTTTTACTTTTAAAATATTTTATTTTATTTATTTGAAAGAGAAAGAGAGCATGAGTTGGGAGTGGGAGAGGGAGAGGGAGAAGTGGACTCCCTGCTAGCAGGGAGCCCAATGCAGGGCTTGAGCCCAGGACCCTGAGATCATGACCTGAGCCAAAATCAGCCACTTAACCAACTGAATCACCCAGGCGCCCCAATGAAAGAATTTTTAAAAGCTAGAAAGGAAATAAGTAAAGATATTATATATGGGAAAAGGTGGGGAAAGATTGAGGTTAGTTAATACGGCTTGTCTTAGAACTTCTGCTGCTAGATACAGTAACTAGTTTAATTATTACTTACTGACATAATTCATTTTAACTGTGGGATTAAGATAGCTACAGGTATATACTACAACTTCCATCTATGACTCTCAAAGTATCTAAGAAATATTAACTACCACAGTTCGTAGGAAATCAGTGTTTGCCAATGGGGAAAGAGTAATTAACTTGCCTACAGATTCAGGATGCCATGGGAAGAGCAACCTGTAAGAATTTACAAAGAAAGAGTAATTTAATCTCCCTCCATTCCTCCTTTCTTGATGGTTTTGGAAGGGGCAAGAAGGAGGGAACAAGAAGAGCAAAGAAGAGTTTTCTACCTCTGTGTTCCAGAGGCAAGAACTGAGCAAATACAATAAAACTGCATGAAGCAATTAAATGACTAGGCAATTCACAAGGATGCACTGAGAACATATATCAATATCTCTATCAATCACTGATATGAAAAATAGTAGAAGCCATTCTCTCTGCCTTTCAAGAAATCTATAGCTTTTAAAATACACTAATTTATATTGTTAATTTTGTCAGGTGTTTTAATTATACTGTGGTTACAAAAGAAAATGCACTTATTTGTTTAGACATGTATGAAATACATGTGAAATATCATGTATTTATAATCACCTTAAAATAAACTTGGAAAAATGAAAAAGTAGCAAATTTGATAGATATTTAACAATTGTAAAATCTAGGTATTTGATATAGTGGTGTTCATACTATTCTTTCTGCTTTTCTGTATGCCTTCAAACTTTTAAAATAAAACATTAATTTATTTCACCAATTCAGATTAATGAGAAAAAAATCAATTTAAATTATAAAAAGAAGGTACACCTTGGTGGCTCAGTGGATTCAGTATCTGCCTTCAGCTCAGGTCATGATCCTGGGGTCCTGGGATTGAACTGCACATCAGGGCTCTCTGCTCAGCAGGATGCGTGCTTTTCCCTCTCCCTCTGCCTGCCACTCTGCCTATTCATGCTCTGTCTCTCTATCAAATAAATAAATAAAATCTTTAAAAATTTTAAAGAATAAATCATAAAAAGGCCTAAATGACAGCAATTTTTGAAAGAGACTTTCCTGTGGGGCTTTGATTCTTCATAGTAGCTGAAGGTAAGCTAGATTTGCCTTATATTTTCTTGATTGTTTGGCTTCTATATATATTTCCTAGTCTAAAAAAGGTTTTAGAGATGTTCAAAGAATTTAAAAACGCCAAATAAATTCAAAATAATAGTTGAAATGTAATGAGGCATCACAACATAGGAAGTCTCTACTCTTGTGTGAGGTGGACCACAAAGTCAAACTTAAGCTGTCTGGCAGCAATATGAGGAGTGAAATAGTCACATCTTTATCTGGAAAAAATAAATTGGTTACTAATAAAAAATGATACTATTACAAAAAATATTTACTGAGCATTTGCATGTGTGTCAAGCGTAGTTCTAACTACTTTTCCTGTTCATTGAATTCACCAAAGGGGCTACTTTATTCTCTTTTTACAGGTGAGGAAACTGAGGGTCATAGAGGTTAAGCGATTTTCCAAAGGTCACACAGCCAGGAAGTGACAGTTAGGATTTAACCCTAGCTAGTCCTGACTGGAAAGTCCAGATTTTAATAACTAATTAATATTCTTTTTCCTTGTAAGTGCAGCTTTTTCTAGTAATAAGACCAGAGAGAAATGTATATTCCCTGAGTTTTTGTAGGGCAAATAATGAACAATGTCCTCAAAAAAAAATCTTTACTGTAAACATAATAACAAGTTTCATCAGGTTTGTCACGATGATTTATAACAATCCTATCTAGTATTTGTAGCAAATGAGTTTGTAGGTGCTTGGAAACTATGTGTTTTAAGTAGTTTAAACACCCCTCCCTCCATCAGATAATATTGTTAATCTGCTGAGAGTAATTACACTCTCTTTCTTCAGAGATGTCTGATTCATAACAAATTCCGAATACTGGAGCCCAAATCTTTGATATGTCAAGAGTGGCATAATTAATTTAGAATTAATTTATATGTGTTCTGTATAGGATCATGCATGGCAGCCTTTGAATATTTTGATCGATTAAATAATGAAGTCAAATGGGAAATGATTGCTGAACAGCCTGACTGAATGTTAAATTCATTTATGCTAGAATGCTCTGAATTTGGTCTTGAACAAATCAACCAAGTACCGCACCACCTGCTTTTTTCTATCTCTTTTCTTCTATTTATTTCTTATTCATCCTCTAAGCTAGAACTTTAAGCCCAGAGTGTCTATGTAGAGGATAGCTCAATGATAACTCTGCAATAAAAGTGATAATCAGGGCATGGATATTTTCTCAAAATCTAGAATTATCTGATTATGTAAGATGCAAAATTGAGATGAGCTGTCATTAACTTACAATACAGCACTTCAAAGTCTGGACTTGTTAACTTCAGAAAGCACTAGTCCTTCATACAACTGAATTGGGAAGGAGGCAAAGGGAACAGGTAGGCTATTACTAGACAAATTAAACAAGAGATTTATGTGTTACGTATCTATCTTGAGGCAACAAGGTTGATCAAATTTTTTTTTTCTTTTATGGCTTCATGGAAAACTCCTAACAATAAAGTAATTATAAAAATAAGTATCTTAACATTTATCTGTAATATCAAAGGCAATGGGTGTCCCATACATTAGAAGTAAAGTAGATCCTTATCTGCTTCTTCCCTGAGAAATTCAGCATTTCCAAGGCAGATTCATTGTTCTGAAAGATTTGTAAATATGAGAAACCTAGTGAATAAATGGCAAGTAAGATGGATGAGATAATTTGTTTTAATGTCAAATCATTGTTTGTTGATTTTATTTTTTTATTATTTTTTTAATATAATTTTTTTATTTTTTATAAACATATATTTTTATCCCCAGGGGTACAGGTCTGTGAATCACCAGGTTTACACACTTCACAGCACTCACCAAAGCACATACCCTCCCCAATGTCCATAATACCACCCCCTTCTCCCAAACCCCCTCCCCCCAGCAACCCTCAGTTTGTTTTGTGAGATTAAGAGTCACTTATGGTTTGTCTCCCTCCCAATCCCATCTTCTTTCATTTATTCTTCTCGTACCCACTTAAGCCCCCATGTTGCAACACCACTTCCTCATATCAGGGAGATCATATGATAGTTGTATTTCTCCGCCTGACTTATAAGAACAAGAACCATATGATACTCTCAATAGATGCTGAAAAAGCATTTGACAAAGTACAGCATCCCTTCCTGAACAAAACTCTTCAAAGTGTAGGGATAGAGGGCACATACCTCAATATCATCAAAGCCATCTATGAAAAACCCACCGCAAATATCATTCTCAATGGAGAAAAACTGAAAGCTTTTCCTCTAAGGTCAGGAACACGGCAGGGATGTCCATTATCACCACTGCTATTCAACATAGTACTAGAGGTCCAGGCCTCAACAATCAGACAACAAAAGGAAATTAAAGGCTTCCAAATCGGCAAAGAAGAAGTCAAATTATCACTCTTCGCAGATGATATGATACTATATGTGGAAAACCCAAAAGACTCCACTCCAAAACTGCTAGAACTTATACAGGAATTCAGTAAAGTGTCAGGATATAAAATCAATGCACAGAAATCAATTGCATTTCTCTACACCAACAGCAAGACAGAAGAAAGGGAAATTAAGGAGTCAATCCCATTTACAATTGCACCCAAAACCATAAGATACCTAGGAATAAACCTAACCAAAGAGACACAGAATCTATACTCAGAAAACTATAAAGTACTCATGAAAGAAATTGAGGAAGAAGACACAAAGAAATGGAAAAATGTTCCATGCTCCTGGATTGGAAGAATAAATATTGTGAAAATGTCTATGCTACCTAAAGCAATCTACACATTTAATGCAATTCCTATCAAAGTACCATCCATCTTTTTCAAAGAAATGGAACAAATAATTCTAAAATTTATATGGAACCAGAAAAGACCTCGAATAGCCAAAGGGATATTGAAAAAGAAAGCCAACGTTGGTGGCATCACAATCCCGGACTTCAAGCTCTATTACAAAGCTGTCATCATCAAGACAGCATGGTACTGGCACAAAAACAGACCCATAGATCAATGGAACAGAATAGAGAGCCCAGAAATAGACTCTCAACTCTATGGTCAACTAATCTTCGACAAAGCAGGAAAGAATGTCCAATGGAAAAAAGACAGCCTCTTCAATAAATGGTGCTGGGAAAATTGGACAGCCACATGCAGAAAAATGAAATTGGACCATTTCCTTACACCACACACGAAAATAGACTCAAAATGGATGGAGGACCTCAGTGTGCGAAAGGAATCCATCAAAATCCTTGAGGAGAACACAGGCAGCAACCTCTTCGACCTCAGCCGCAGCAACATCTTCCTAGGAACAACACAAAAGGCAAGGGAAGCAAGGGCAAAAATGAACTATTGGGATTTCATCAAGATCAAAAGCTTTTGTTTGTTGATTTTAAACAAACTCTAATTACTTGCTGAATTTTTAGTTTTTAAAAACAGAGTTGCTGGGGCGCCTGGGTGGCTCAGTGGGTTAGGGCCTCTGCCTTCGCCTCGGGTCATGATCCCAGGGCCTGGGATCGAGCCCCGCATCGGGCTCTCTGCTCAGCAGTGAGCCTGCTTCCCTTCCTCTCTCTCTGCCTGCCTCTCTGCCTACTTGTGATCTCTGTCAAATAAATAAATAAAATCTTAAAAAAAAAACAGAGTTGCTAACATGGATTTGAATACTTCACTATGCAGGCTCTGTATTAAACATGCCACAGGTACCACTTCACTTAATGTTCATAACCTTAAAAATTATGATCATTATCTCTATTTTATAAATGTGAAAACTGAGACTAAGAGGTTACATAAGTGATTCAAGGTCATGCAGCTAGAAAATGATGGAACCAGGAATTCCATTATTTTTTATTAAATTAGTAGATATATTTTAAAGCAGTTCTAGTTCTATAAAACAACTGAGCAGTAATTCTCAGCATACATCACACACCCACACCCCTACACCTGCAATTTCCTCTGGGTTAACATCCCCCATTAGTGGAGTACAATTGTGTATCACTAAATGAAAGAAGCCAGTCTGGAAAGGTTACATGCCATGTGACTCCAGGAATACATTTTAGATAGTCCATCTCTGAACTTACTACCATGCTATACCATTTGTGGCAGCATAATAACAAAATATTTGGAGGATCAAGGCAAAACATTTCATTGCTTTGTCAAAGATTAGTTGGAAAAAAGACAGTCTCTTCAATAAGTGGTGCTGGGAAAATTGGACGGCTATGTATAAGAAGAAAAAACTTGACCATTCCCTTACAACATACATAAAGATAAACTCAAAATGGATAAAAGACCTCAATGTGAGGTAGGAATCTATCAAAATCCTAGAGAAGAACATAGCCAGTAACCCCTTCGACATTAGCCACAGCAACTTCTTTCAAGACATGTCTCCAAAGGCAAAGGAAGCAAAAGAGAAAATGAACTTTTGGGACTTCATCAAGATCAAAAGCTTCTGCACAGCAAAGGAAACAGTCAACAAAACAGAGGCAACACACAGAATGGGAGAAGATATTGGCAAATGACACTACAGACAAAGGGCTGGTATCCAAGATCTATAAAGAACCCCTCAAACACAGCACTCAAAAAACAGATAATCACATCAAAAAATGAACAGAAGATATGGACACTTCTCCAAAGAAGACATACAAAGGCTAACAGATACATGAAAAGTATTCATCATCATTAGCCATCAGGGAGAGTCAAATCAAAACCACATTGAGATACCACATTACCCCAGTTAGAATGGCCAAAATCAACAAGACAGTAAACAAGTGTTGGAGAGGCTGTGGAGAAAGGGGAACCCTCTTACACTGTTGTAGTGAATGTAAGTTGGTGGTACCACCTTGGAGAACAGTGTGGAGATTCCTCAAGAAATTAAAAATAGAGCTCCACTGTAACCCTGCAATTGCACCACTGGGTATTTACCCCAAAGATACAGATGTAGTGAAAATAAGGTCCATCTGTACCCCAAAGTTCATAGAAGCAGTGGCCACAATCACCAAACTGTGGAAAGAGCCAAGATGCCCTTCGACAGACAAATGGATAAAGAAGCTATGGTCCATAAATACAATGGAGTATTATGCCTCCATCAGAAAGGATGAATACCCAACTTTTGTATCAACATGGATGGGACTGGATGAGATTATGATGAATGAAATAAGTCAAGCAGAGAAAGTCAATTATCATATGGTTCCAGTTACTTGTGGAGCATAAGGAATAACATAGAGGACACTGGAAGAAGAAGAGGAGAAGTGAGTTAGGGGAAATAGGAGGGGAGATGAACCATGGGAGACTGTGAACACTGAGAAACGAACTGAGGGTTTTGGAGGGGGTGGGTGGAGGGTCGGGTGAGCCTGGTAGTGGTATTAAGGAGGGGATGTGTTGCATGGAGCACTGGGTGTGGTGCTTAAACAATGAATCTTAAAACACTGAAAAAAATTTTAAAAAATTAAATATTTTATTTGTCTATTTGAAGGAGAGAAAGAGCACAAGTAGGGGGAGTAGAATGGGGAGAAGCAGGCTGCCTGCCAAGCAGGGAACCCGACATAGGGCTCAATCCCAGAAGTCATGACCTGAGCCAAAGGCAGATGCTTAACCAACTGAGCCACCCTGGAGACCCAAGGCAAAACACTCATAATCATCTATATACTCATGTTATAAATCAAACTTTTAATAGTATGTTGTAGCAGATTGAACAGAATCAGTACTGAAAATCTAGGAAGATTCTTAGATTTGGTCAACGGTCAGGGGTCAGAACATGGGAAAAGGGCACCATACTCTAGAAAACTAGGAGACTGGTCAACAAAAAACCATATTCTAAAACCTGCTTTTTTCTAGCCAAGCAGGGCCAGATCAAGCACATGATTAAATTTTAAGTGGAAAGAATTTGGTAGGAGTCCAAGTAGGGAGGTGACTGATAGGAGATAAATAAGTTTCAGTGATCCAATTATTGAGAACCACTACAGATCTACTGTATGAAACATGATATTGATTAGTGGGGAAGTATTGAGATAACAAGGACAGCACAAGACCAGCAAGTGAATGAACTAGATCAATGGTTCTTAACTTTGCCTTTACGTTAGAACTATCTAGTGAAGTTTAAAAAAAATCTTGATGTCCAGGCTGTACTCCAGACCAACTAATGGGAATCTCTGGGAATGAGATCAAGGCATTAATACTTTTTTAAAAGCCCTGACTGCCATTTCACTCCTGGGTATTTACCCCAAAGATACAGATGTAGTGAAAAGAAGAGCCATTTGTACCCCAATGTTTATAGCAGCAATGGCCACGGTCACCAAACTGTGGAAAGAACCAAGATGCCCTTCAATGGACGAATGGATGAGGAAAATGTGGTCCATATACACTATGGAGTATTATGCCTCCATTAAAAAGGATGAATACCCAACTTTTGTAGCAACATGGACTGGAAGAGATTATGCTGAGTGAAATATGTCAGGCAGAGAGAGTCAACTATCATATGGTTTCACTTATTTGTGGAGCATAACAAATAGCATGGAGGACATGGGGAGTTAGAGAGGAGAAGGGAGTTGGGGGAAATTGGAAGGGGAGGTGAACCATGAGACTATGGACTCTGAAAAACAATCTGAGGGGTTTGAAGTTGCAGGGGGTGGGAGGTTGGGGTACCAGGTGGTGGGTATTACAGAGGGCACGGATTGCATGGAGCACTGGGTGTGGTGAAAAAATAATGAATACTGTTATGCTGAAAATAAATAAAAAATAAATTTAAAAAAATAAGACAGGGAGCAACAAAAGTTGGTGAGGATGTGGAGAAAGGGGAACTTCCTTACATTGTTGGTGGGAAGGCAAGAGGGTACAGCCACCCTGAAAAACAGTATCAAGGTTGTTCAAAAGTTAAAAATAGAGCTGCTTTATGACCCAACAATGGCACTATGGGGTATTTACCCTGAAGATACAGAGGTAGTGAAACAAAGGGGCACCTGCACCACAGTGTTTATAGCAGCGATGTCCACAATATCCAAACCATGGAGGGAGAAAAGATGTACTACAACAGATGAATGGATAAGGAGGATCTGGTCATATATACAATAGGATATTACTCAGCAATCAGAAAGGGTTAATATCTACCACTTACATTAACATGGATGGAACTAAAGGGGATTATACTATGTGAAATAAGTCAATGAGAGGAAGACAATTTTCATATGGTTTCACCCATATGTAGAATATAAGGAGTAGCATGAGGACTATAGGGGAAGTGAGGGAAAACTGAATGGAAAGAAATCAGAAATGGAGATAAACCATGAGGAACTTGGCACTTTGAGAAGCAAAGTGAGGGTTACAGAAGGGAAGGGCATGGGTGGATAGGATAGCCAGGTGGTGGGTATAGGTGGACATGTGTCATAACAAGCACTAGGAGTTGTACGCAACTAATGAATTTTTGAACACAACATAAAAAACTAACTATGTACTATATATTGGCTAACTGAACTTAATAAAAGCCAAAAATAAAGAAAGAAAGAAATAAAAACCCTGACTGACTATAATATCAGACAAGTTTTAGAACCACTGAACTAAGTACCAAGTCATGGAGTGACTAGAATTCTTTATATTTCCCTGTGTTGACACATAAAGTATCCCAGAAGCTGGGGTGCGATTGAATATACAGGTATGTAATTACTGATCTCAACACTAAATGTTAGACTAATGTATACAGGCAAATATGTCATGTTATTTGTTTCTAATTAATGCCAAATGTCCAGATGGTTCCAATTTGATTGCTGTATGGTTCCGAATACCCAGATGCTTGTCATAGTGAAGAAAATTTATCTTGATGACTAAACAAAGTCTTTTTTTTTAACCTAATGTGTTATATGCAAAAGTACTAACTTATATAGACATGAGATTTATCATTATGACTCAGATATGCTATGTGTCAAATCAGTTCTTTTAAATAAAATAATTTCATATAGCAAAAGCTTGATAACTCTGCCTACAAGCTTTTTATAGTCACAGAAGAAAGTTCCAACTCTTGAAACTCAAGGCTTTAATTCAATTAAAATTCATTGATGGCCATGTACTGTATTGCTCAATTTAACATATATTATGGCTGTATGACATTAAGGCTGTATGATAATAGCCAAGTCAAGAGTTACTAGGAGGATCAACTGAAATAATGCAGGTGAAAGTGCTGATCAACAATAAATACTAGAATATGTTAAAAATTAAAATTGATTTAATGAAATTTCCACAAACCATTTATTCATCCTATGAGTCAGTGGGCTGTAGTTATCTATACAAATACTACTAAGTGACATCTTATGTTACCTGGTGGTGAGGATGATTTACATCACTAAGACACACACAGCTTTAGGATGTACATCTAAACATCAGGTGACTGTTTTATTTTCTTTAAATGTCTGTTGTCATGTAATTTCAGCTAGAGCACAAGTCACACAGTCTATTTGCTCCTCCCTTGTCCCATTTTATTGTTCTTGTCCTCCAAATCCCCATGTAAGTCTCTAACCCATTTAATGCAGCTCTAACCCATTTAATGCAACCCACATGGCACCAACTTGAGCTCCTTTGCTGTCAGAAATAGCTATAATAAAGGAACTATCTGGTTAATACCTTGAGAACTTGAGAACCATCAAGTGTAATCTAACTGAATCTAAGCAGTTAGCTTTAGCAAGCACCGCATTATAGCTACATCCTTCATTTCTGAGTTTCCCTTCAATTCATTTTCACTCACACAATTGTCTTTGAACTCACTGAGTCTTTTCACACTTAAAGTACCTGAATGTGTTTGAGTAATTTAGGGAAACGAATAGGCCATAAACTTTTGCTTCAAGAAGAAAAAAATAATATGGCACAATTTTAAAAAACGCAAGTTTAAAAAATGCAAAATCCAGTCTTGGCTGTGCTGTGGTAAAGTTAGATAAAGAGGAATTTAAGAATTTGGTGACACTTCTCTTATGAAGCTGATAAACTCAAAACAGTCTCATTTTTATAAATCAGATTTGACAGGTGATTAATGTACAATAAGTACTAATTAAAATGGCTTGGAAAATGATTCTGAAAACTATATTAAAATATAACTGAAAAGTAATACTTGGAAATCACCTAAGTGTGAGCATCTCAAAAGGCAAATGATGACCCCCAACTCATGGACAAATGGGGAGTAAGAAATAGATACAAAGAAATATTTTTCTGTTTCAAAGTGATGAAAAGGAAAATGAATGGTCCATTCCAGACACTTAGTTCTTGTAGCGCTAAAGGGTCCTTGACTAAAAGCTTTAGAACTTACACAGTTCTTCTCACAGAGGGGGAGAGAGCAATCATTATGTAGCATATAATAGAAGAACCTAGTCAGGTAGACTGGTAAGATAGATCAGCCATCCAAAAAAGGCTTAAGGGACTGAGCCACCCAGGAACTATTAATTGAAAATGAAAACTTTCTACTTTCACACTTAGTTTACACATTGAGACAAAACCATACCTTATTGTCTATATTAACATAACTTTGCTATTTCATTTATTATCATTTCTTTACTCTTCCAAGACTGTTCTATCCAAGCAAATAGTTTCTTCATTACAGGAAATACCTGAAAGACTCAGCCAACTCTTCAAGGGAAAATATTCAACAGACAGTTTGAGTCCTAAGATTCTTTGAATCCTCCCCTCAAAATCTTCACCTTGCTGCTTCCACCAATAACATATTTTTGTATCATGCATGATTCTTAGTGAATTCTAATCAAACCCCTACATTTGAAATACCCACCATAAGCCAAATTTCTAATTCTCAATAAATTCTGCCCTCACTTTCCCACTCTTAAGACACAGCCAAAGCTTTGTGAGTGTATCTAAGAAATAAAGCCAACTTTGTTTTATTCAAAAGCCGTGTTAGCACTATCTGGGGAGACGTCATGATAGAGTCGTAAAGAAGATGGTATAGGGCATATTACTTTCTAACTTTACTTAACCTCCCCTCCCAACAAATGCTTTTATGCACATGTACATGAATGTGTGTTTATGTGCATGTGTGTGCATGTGTGTGGGGGGGTGTGTGTGACACCATGCACATTCACACATTTTGAGAAAGGCTGATATAGTGAAAATGATCTTGGACTAAGATCAGGAAATCTGTGTTCCTGCTTCTAACTACTTATTTTGAGGTTAAGTCCCTCCCCTTATCTGAGGTCGTAACTTTCCTCACCTATAAATGAGATTATAAGACTGGATGATCTTTGAAAATGTGGTTGACCGGGGCACCTGGGTGGCTCAGTGGGTTAAGCCTCTGCCTTCGGCTCAGGTCATGATCCCAGGGTCCTGGGATCGAGCCCCACATCGGGCTCTCTGCTCAGCAGGGAGCCTGCTTCCTCCTCTCTCTCTGCCTGCCTCTCTGCCTACTTGTGATCTCTGTCAGATAAATAAAGAAAAAATCTTTAAAAAAAAAAGAAAAAGAAAATGTGGTTGATTATTAATATTTTCTCTATCAGTGTACTCACGGTAGAAGTTGCACAGATATTTGAGTTGAGGCATAAGTAAGGGAGGTTGTAGATTATAAACAATTCCTGGTACACTAGCCTTTTTTCTCTCATTCAGGAATTAAGATAGAAATATAATCCAGTGAGTGATGTTACCATAAGTTTATACTTGAATCTAGTTACAAGTGTTATTTGTAACCAACTACTTAAATGAGTCACTAGTAAGTATTATTCTGGAGATGGAAAAATCTGATCTGAAACACCTTTGGCTCTCTGACTATAATTTCTTCAAGGAGTGTTGGGAAGAGCTACATGAATCCTAGAAAAGTGAACCTCTTTCACAGAAGTAACCTCCTTAAAGGGGCATAGTCCCTTAGTTCAATACGCATCCGACTCTTCTTTTTTTTTTAACTTAATATATTTTATTCAAAAAGTATACTCAAAATACTATTATTTTGGCATGTAACAGATATAAAATTTGAGATTTTTTCAATTATTTTTACTATAGTAAAATGTATGTAGCAAAAATTATCATTTAACCAAACTTTTGTAAGAATCTTTTTTATTATGTTCAGTTATATGCAACTAATGAATCATTGAACACTACATCAAAAACTAATGATGTACTATATAATAGGGTGGGCCTCCAACTCTTGACTTCAGCTCAGGTCATAATCTCAGGGTCATGAGATACAGAGTCCCCCAGGCTCTGTGCTCAGGGAGTCTGCTTGGGATTCTTTCCCTCTGCCCCTTCCTCTGCTCTCTCTTTCTGTGTCTAAAATAAATAAATAAATCTTAAGAAAAAAAGAAGTAATTTGCTTAAATTTACACAGTAGAAGATCCAGGAATCCACCACAGATTTTTCAGATTTCAATTCTTTCTTTTATCTTCCATCAAAAATTTTCCATATCAGCACTTGTTAAATCTAGTGGTCTCTTCATTTGTTCTGTCTTCTTTCATTTGTTTATTCTTTCTCCAGCCTTTCATTCACTCAACAGATATTCATTGTTCATTTCTTCCTCTTGATTTCCTATCTTATTCAATACTTTTTTTTAAAGATTTTATTTATTTGATACAGAGAGTGACACAGCAAGAGAAAGAACACAAGCAGGGGGAGTGGGAGAGGGAGAAGCAGACTTCCAGGCAAGCAGGGAGCCCAATGCAGGGCTCGATGTGGGTCTCAATTCCAGGACTCTGGAATCAAGACCTGAGCTGAAGACAGATGCTTAATGATTGAGCCACCCAGGCGCCCCATATTCAACACTGTTAACCGTAACTTTCTCCGTGTTCTTTCTCAGTTCTTTGCTACTGTATCTCTCCCCCTTCTCTGGATCTTTCTCCCCTCAGACCTCCTAAAGTTTGTTCCCCTAAACTCTGACCTCGACATTCTTCTATTTTCTCTCTATACTTTGTCCTTTGACAATTTCATATTACTTTAAGGCTTCAATTATTATATTTGCATGGACGATACCCAAATCTCTCTGTATGAGAGAAGTACAGATAAAATGCTATGAAATCTTGAATAAAGTAGCAGTCACTTCAAGAATTTATTTTGTTTTTTAAGGGACAATAAAGTGGAAAATAGAAATTTCCTGGTAGGAAGGTAGCTTTTGAATAGAGCTTTAAAGTGTGGAGAAGAATTTGAATATGCAGAAATGGGAGAAAAAAATTCCAATAGAGGAAACAGAATGGACAAAAATACATTGGTGGAAACAACAGACCATATATGGGAAACAGCAAGCATTTCAGTTTGCACTATAAAATGAATAAATGCTGTAGTCACAATTAATGTTTGCTGAGATTTTAGGGGATCTTAAGTGATAGCCACGGAAGTTTTGATTATATTTGAACTAGCAGGACTAGTACTAGTACTAGTACTAGCAGGACCACCACATTGAAACACCTAGGAGGAAATTGCATATATGAATTTGGAATTAGGTAGAAAATTCATCACACATTTACAGTGTGTATAATAATAATAATAAATAAGTATTATTTACTTATCCTCTACCTGGTTGTTATTTACTTTCTTGAAAGAATGATCTGTGAACATTTCATATTAATTACCTACCTCATCCTCACCATTTAGTATGATATCTTGGTGTCAATAAAGGATAAATAATGCCTACTTAATGACCAGCAACATTTCCCTTCAAGACACTCCTGACCTTTGATTTCTACGACCTTACAAAACATATTCCTTGTGTCTAGAAGAAAGAACTGTAGTCTGAAAATGTGAGGCCCAATTACAAATATTCTACTACTGCCAACCTACCTAGAACTGTTGTAGCTCCTCTATGCCTGAACTCCAGTTCAACCCTGCAATCTGGGTTATTTACCCCTCCTCTGAAATACTTCAGGACTCTCCTCTGCACTTTCTATCACACCAACACTCACTACACACTCTATTTACCTACTTCTCTGTGTCTTCTAATAGGTTGTGAGATCCTTCTAGAAAATAAGTATGTATTTTATATTTGTATCCCCAACTATGTGTCTAAGACATAGAAGACACTCTAAATATCATCATGTGAATGTAGAAATGATGGTGTCAAAGTCTGTTTTAAATATCACTATCAATCTTGAATTTATTACATTTTATTATTTCTTATGTGCATGGCACTCTAATTAGTATAGTGTGATATCAAATGTATTCTGTTCTCAGGTTTTTATCCACTAGGGGAGATGTGGCCTATACAAATACACACACACAGATACACACAATATGCATATATATACACACACAAACCAAAAAGTTTAAACAATTTCCAAACAGATGCTTTCACTGCCTAAAAGTCTTTCATCGCAGCCAGATGTTGGATATCCTGGATATCCAACACCTGGATGATTTTTAGCTTCTCTTCCAGATGTCATGTTATTTTGTAATTATGGGCTAACTCTCTCCTGTGTTCTAGGGCTGCTGTGAAAATCAACTCTGAATAACTTGCTGCCTTCTGAAAATATTGCAGTAACTTCAGAATGATGGATTAAATGAAAAAACACCTGCCCAGTTCAAGAGGGATAAAGTTCCTTCTTGCCAAGTCACTACTGCACTGGTTACTTGCTATCTAAATAAACAATATGCACTCAGTGAGAACATGGTCTGGCTGGGAAAAACCACTACAACCAGTTGTCCCCAGAACCTTATTTTTTTTTTCAAGATTTTATTTATTTATTTGACAGAGAGAGAGATCACAAGTAGGCAGAGAGTCAGGCAGAGAGAGAGGAGGAAGCAGGCTCCGTGCTGAGCAGAGAGCCCATCCTAGGACACTGAGATCATGACCTGAGCCGAAGGCAGTGGCTTAATCCACTGAGCCACCCAGGCGCCCCCCGCAGAACCTTATTTTATTGAAAATAAAATGTTTGAGCCCCATATTATTTACTCATATCCATCCCCCCCATTCATTCCTTGACTTGTGGGCACTGGAGTTCTCTTAGAAACATATTCTTACACATCACAAACTTCTAAACCTTACTGACAATCCCTCAACTTCTGTAGGAATAGATTTTCTGTTAATCCAAGTACAGCTCAGGAAATTCTCTTGTCACATAAACTAAAACAAATCACAAGGATAGAGGTACAATTCTCACAGGTCTATATATTTTCCCATTTACTTTTATCAAGTAAGCTTGATCCATTTCCTTGATGCCAAGACACAAAGCAGAAGTCAAAGGATTTGGATCACATCTCTTCCACCCTGTATTCCTCCTACTTACAAGTTTCTAGTTTTCTTTCCCACCACATCCATAACAGGAATCTCTGGCCATTCAACACAGTCTTATGTAATAATATAAACAAGCCTTTTTATCCCTCTATCCTGCTTTAAATGTTTCAAGGATAGTTCAGACCCTTCAGACTTACTGAAGATCCCCTTGATCACTCAAGCCTCCAGTACGCTCCCCAAATACTTACCATCTACTGCATTCCTGTCATGCTTCATCTTGTTAATAATCCCTGACCTGAGTGGTGGTTGAATTTTTTAAGGTCTAAATGTACAGTACAGAAATCACTCTAATATCCTAACTAGTCTTCCTCTTCAGTGGTGAAGCTGACAAATGAGCACATAAAAAGATGCTAGAGTAGTCCAATGATAAACAGATTTCTCATCTGTGTGCTGAGACACTATGAGATTCCTGACATTACATGCACAATTTTCAGCTTATGGACCTTACTTTCTCTGCAGAGTTTCTGTAATTTTCATTATATTCCCAAAATGATCTGTGACTGCCAAATAGTTGAAAACCACTAGGGTTTAAAAAAAAAAAAGAACTATTGAGTTTTCTATCTCCTGGCTTTATTAGGAAAATACTGGTATGTGGTTCTGTCTTCAGTTGAAAGACTCCGACTTTCAGGATAGTGGAGGAGGAAATGGCTATGAACACATGGCTCTTCTAAAAAGAAAATAACTCTGAGTTAAAAGCCTAGGAGTAACCTTATTATTATCATCAGCATTTTTCCTGGCATATTCATAATACTAAACAATTTATAAAGGTCTCATGCACTACCTTCATTTCCATCCTAACTCTATTTTTTCTTCTACTTCTCCTTGACCTTGATTTGATTGATTTGCTCTAGCAGAATCTGCCCTGGGGGCTGACAAAGGTTAATGTTTTAAACAAGTTAAAGAAAGCAGAATCTTTGTTTACAGTGGCTTACAGGTACACTTAGTCATTAAGGAACTTGGTTAGGTAAAGTTCTAAAGCAAAACTTCTATTAACCCTTTGCTTTCTTTTTGTGGATACCCCCATTCCACTGTACATCAGTAGTTTCTCCTCAAAACCCTTTTTTTATTCCCCCTTAGATTATTGGATTACCTGTATACTTCTAGGATATTTCTTAGCTACACTTGGCATAGTGTGTTACAATGTAATGTTTATTTCTAACAACATTCTATGTTTTTGGACCTTTGTAGTATCTGTTTCAGTCTTTTACCATGTATAAATTGTGCTCTGGTAGGAGTCTTTCCTCTTATTTGGTAAATAAATAAAGGCACAGAAGGATCTGGCAACTTGCTGAAGATTCAGCAGGACTGGAAATAAGAATCTCTTGTTGCCCCACATGCCTCCAGAGAACACTGAACCACACTGTTCTCCTCAGCTGGATAAATTAAGCACTGGAGTTCCAGCGGTTATTGTCTATAAATGTTAAACCCTTGTGCATTGTTAAGTGGGGATGTAAACTTACCAGTTTGGGGAGGTTCCTCAAAAAAATTAAAAATAGAACTACCACATGATCAAACAATCCAAAGGAAATGAAATAATTATCTTGAAATAGTTATACTCTCATATTCATAGCAGCATTAGTCACATAAGCTAACATATGGAAGCATCCTAAGTATCTATGAAGGGATGAATGGATAAAAATGTGGTAAGTATATACATTTATATAATAAAATATTATTCAGTTTAAAAAGAAGGAAATTCTGTCATTTGTGACAACACAAATAAACCTGGAGGTGATTATGCTAAGTGAAATAAGCCAGAGAGTAAAAGACAAATATTGTATGTAACCACTTATAGGTGAACTTAAGTAAAAAAGTAAGCCTCATAGAAACAGTCAAAAAGAGGTTGCTGGAGGTGAGGGTAGGGAAAATAAGGACACTTTGGAAAAAAAAGCACAAAATTTCAATTATAAGATATATAAGATATATATAAGATATAATAATATAATGTATAGTTGATAATGTTGTATTATATAATTGAAGTTTATAAAGAGTAGACATAAATGTTTTCACCAAAACAAACAAAATAAATATGTAAGGTGAGGGATGTGTTAATTAACCCAATGGGGAGAATTCTTTTACAATGTATGTCAAATCATCACATTGTATATTTTAAATGCCTTATAATTTTGTACACTTAAATGTCTTATAATTTTATTTGTCAGTTATACATCATTTTTTTTTAAATCACAACACACACAAAAAGAAAAGAAACCACAGATAAGAGGTGAAAGGCCCATCTCTAATCACAATACTTATACTGAGACCTGTTCAGAGCCAATTTAATAATCCATGAAAACAAAAGCTGCCTGTAACAATTTTTCACCCCAAAATGCCATATGGTTGCACTGTAATTAGGGAAAAAGAATTTTAGAAGTTTGGAACTAGTATCTTAAGTATTTGGTTTCACTCAAATTTTCAGTTCCTCTGTTACCTGTTCACTGAAGGAGCCAACCACCTAAAAATTGACTTGTATACGTTTGGTATCTAAGTATATATAATTACACAGGAATTCAATTTTAAAAACACAAAATATATTCTTTGTAAAACAGTTAAGCATGGTATATTAAGTCTCATTCATTCAGGTGTTAATTTCAAGATGTTTGCTATAAAGAAAGAAATATGCTTTTTTTCAATACTATGCTATATAGAAGGTGCTAAGATAATCATTCTCAAACCTGAAGTAAAAATATTTTTTTTTCCTGTTATTTCACCTGGCTACTAGAGACCAAGTTCATGGGTCCAGTTGTTATATAAGCCAATTGTCTTCTCTCTAGTTCATCTCCAAAATCATCGTATCAGTCTGCAATATTGATTTTGGGTAATGAATTGTTGGCTGTTTGTTAAGGAGAAGGCACATGTGGGAGGATAGATGGATGGCTCAGGAAAAATTCTTCCTCATGGCTAGAAAACAATTCAAAGCATATGCCCTACTGAGGCTAGGTCAATGGAGCTTTGTATATATATGGTACAAAAATATTCTACTGAAAAGAGTTTTCTAGAAAATTCTTTCCAGCTTTCAATAAGCAGGACCCAAGAATACTTGTTGCAGAAATAAAGACATCATTCAAACTCACACTGTCCCTATGGACCTAGGGTAACAAAGTAGATACAATAGAAAAGAGTTTTCTCATCATAACCAGTGATCTTTTCTAATAGCCAAAGAGTTAAGCAGAGCCAGTGAAAAATATAAGAATGCCAATAAGTGAAAAGATCTTATGATTTGCATGCCTTATGAGGTTCAATTAGATCTTGATTTGTATCCACTTTCTATGTAAGTGTGAGTGGTCAGCTTCAGGAGTATATCTGGTAAATATGGCTGAGGGAACTGCATTCTCTATGTCATATCAAAAGAGTAGTCTACTAAATGTGTTTGCTATATGGTGTTGGTTCCTTTTCCAGCTGAGTGGAGTCTACCTAAGATAAGGTATGTGTTATCTACAACTGCTATAACATGTTATTATAAATATAGTGGCTTAAAATCAAACAAATCTATTCTTTTAGCTTTATTGAAGTATAATTGATATAAAGCACATTGAACAAATTTAATGTATACATCATGAGGAGTTTGGACCTAGGTGCACACTCCCAATACTATCAACCCAATCAAGTCACTAAACATATTCATCACCTACAAAAATTCCCTGTGCTCCTTTGTGTTTTGTTGTGGTAAGAACACTTACCATGATATCTAATCTTTTAATGTATAAAATTTATAACACCACACCAAATTTTTAAATTTTTTTTTTAAATTTCATTTTTTTCAGTGTTCCAAGATTCATTGTTTATACACCACACCCAGTGCTCCATGCAACACATCCCCTCCTTAATACCACTACCAGGCACACCCAACCCTCCACCGCCCTCCCCTCCAAAGCCCTCAGTTCATTTCTCGGTGTTCAAAGTCTCCTATGGTTCATCTCCCCTCTGATTTCCCCTAACTCACTTCTCCTCTTCTTCTTCCAGTGCCCTCCATGTTATTCCTTATGCTCCACAAGTAACTGGAACCATATGATAATTGACTTTCTCTGCTTGACTTATTTCATTCATCATAATCTCATCCAGTCCCATCCATGTTGATACAAAAGTTGGGTATTCATCCTTTCTGATGGAGGCATAATACTCCATTGTATTTATGGACCATAGCTTCTTTATCCATTTGTCTGTCGAAGGGCATCTTGGCTCTTTCCACAGTTTGGTGATTGTGGCCATTGCTTCTATGAACATTGGGGTACAGATGGCCCTTCTTTTCACTACATCTGTATCTTTGGGGTAAATACCCAGTAGTACAATTGCAGGGTTACAGGGGAGCTCTATTTTTAATTTCTTGAGTAATCTCCACACTGTTCTCCAAGGTGGTTCCACCAACTAGCATTCACACCAATAGTGTAAGAGGGTTCCCCTTTCTCCACAGGCTCTCCAACACGTGTTGCTTCCTGTCTTGCTAATTTTGGCCATTCTAACTGGTGTAAGGTGATATCTCAATGTGGTTTTAATTTGAATCTCCCTGATGGCTAGTGATGATGAACATTTTTTCATGTGTCTGATAGCCATTTGTATGTCTTCCTTGGAGAACTGTCTGTTCATGTCTTCTGTCCATTTTTTGATGTGATTATCTGTTTTTTGAGTGCTGAGTTTTAGGAGTTCTTTATAGATCTTGAATTTCAGCCCTTTGTCTGTAGTGCCATTTGTGAATATCTTCTTCCATTCCATGGGTTGCCCTTTTTGTTTTGTTGACAGTTTTCTTTGCTGTGCAGAAGCTTTTGATCTTGATGAAGTTCCAAAAGTTCATTTTCGTTTTTACAATACCACATTGTTAATTATATGCATTATGTTGTACAGAAAATCTCTAAAACTGCATCTGTATAACAGAAATTTTATAGCCATGGAGCAACAGTTTCCCATTTTTTCCTTACCCCATCTCCTGGTAACCACTATTCTATTCTTTCCTCCTATGAGTTCAACTATTTTAGATACCCACTATAAATGGAATCATGCATTATTTGTCTTTATATGATTGGCTTATTTAACTTAGCATAATTTCTTTTGGGTTCATCCATGCTGTTGCATATGGCAAGATTTCCTCTTTTTTTAAGATTGAATAATATTCCATTGTATACAAGTGCCACATTTTCTCTACATATTCATCTGTCAATGGACATTTGGACTCTTTCTATATCTTGGTTATTGTGAAGAATGTCGCAATGAACATGGAAATGCAGATATCTCTTTGTGATCCTGATTTTAATTTTTTTGGATATATACCCATAATTAGGATTGTTGGATCATGTGGTTAGTAGTTGTCTTTTTAATTCTTTGAGAAACATCCATACTCTTTGCCTTAGTGTCTATATGATTCCACATTCCCATTGACAGTATACAAGGATTTCAATTTCTCCATATCATTACCAATACTTGCTTTTATCTTTTGAGGTTTTCTTTTTCTTTTCCTTTTTCTTCTAGTGGTAGCCATCATAATAGGTGTTAGATGTTGATATCTTATTATAGCTTTGATCTGTATTTTTCTGATGATTTATGAAGCTGAACAGCTTTTCATATACCTGTGACCATCTGTGTGTTTTCTTTAGAGAAATGTCTATTCAAGTTCTTGGCATATTTTTTTTTAAATCAGGTTACTTTTTGTGAGTTTTTTGTTTTAGTTTACTTAGGGTAGGAAATTCTTATATATTTAGGATATTAGCCCATTATCTTTAGATAGTTTGCAAATATTTTCTCCTGTTGTGGTGGTTGCAAATTTATTATCGTACACGTCCTTCCACTTTTAAGAATGCTTGCAATTACATTGAGTCCATGTATATAATATAGTGTAATTCCAGCTACAATCTTAATTCCTTTGTCATGGGAGGTAATATTCTAAAAATTTAAAGGATTAGGTTATGGACATCTTTTAAAGGAGCTTTATTTGATCTACCACATGAGGTAAAGTTCAATGCTACTAACAACAGAATCCATTTGGTTTTCTTTTTTTTTTTTTTGAAGATTTTATTTATTAATTTGAGAGAGAGACAGAGAGAGCACAAACAGGGGGAGGATCACAAGGAGACAGAGGGTCATAGGGAGAGGATCACAGGGAGATGGTCAAAGGGAGAGGAACACTGTGTGGGGAAAACAACATTGGGCCCAGGACCCTGAGATCATGACCTGGCTGAAGTCAGAAGCTTAATTGACTGAGTCACCCAGGTGCCCTCCATTTGGTTTTCAGACAAGTTACCAAAATGCAGATAGAGCTTTGGTAAGGTGACAGAGCTTTGCTAGTGAGATGTTGGTAGGTATAACACACACGCATACACAAATGCATGTATACATAAAAACACACATATACATTGCTACACTGGTTATCCTACGGTGAAATACATTTATAAAATGTATAAAATGTGTAAATCAAAACTCAGTAGGTTGTTTTATTACATGATATTGCACAGGCTGATGGACCAATATTCACTATAAAATTCCAGATGGGTAAAGGGTATAAGGCCTTTCTCAAATTTAACTGATTATAAAACTCTTGCTTATAATTGTATCTTGCTGGACCAGTGGGAAAGTTTTTTTTGTTGTTGTTGTTGTTTTGTTTTAATATATCTAGTTCTAGTTGCTTTTAGAAACAGCCCAATTGGTCTCCCCTGTGGCTACAAACTACATCTAAGCACTGATCTTCCCTTTTGAAATGTTTTTCATTGGTTACTGTTGGTAGAACTCAGAGGTATAGCACACACATATATACCAGTGATTATATCTTTTATTTTATGAAACTAAACATGATCTATATATTTTTAAACATGTTAACTCCTGAGAAAATTGCATTATTTTCTGTTAGCTAGAGGCTAGTAATGAGACCCAGTTGTTAAAAAGCCCATCATCTTATATCAAGTCTATGACTACAGTCATTGTCCCAGCCTATAATCCTCCTGCTGGTCAATGAAAGGCTGGCTTTTTATCACAAGTTCCTCGAGCTCCTTCCATGGTTAGTTCATTCTTTTCCTTTTGTAATCCTTAGTGGTGGTTTCTTTGATCACTCCATATGAAGTAGTCATCCCAGTGAGTTTATACCGCATTATCTTATTCTTTTGCTTCATAGAAGTTATCAGGATCTATGAACATCTTATATATTTGTTTGCTTACCTAATATTTATCTCCCCCCCCCAAAAAATATAAGCACCATGAGGGAAGGAAGTTTGTTGGTCTTGTTTTCTGCTAAATATCCAATGTCTGGAATTTTGCTTGACACATAGCAAGTGATCAATAAATATATGATGATTGAATGAATAAATCCCTATTCTATGGATTAGAAATAAACAACTGAGTTACTGAGGCAAAATTACTTACCTAATATCAAGCTTTTTTGTGACTCATCAAGTACCATATCCCCTGTCTCCCAATGCTTAGAGAAGTGCCTTTTTCTTTATAGAATGTAAGTTGTTAATTATTGGTTTCTAGATCTACCATGATTTAGTTGGTTTTTACTAATGTTTTCCCTCACTGATTTAAGAATGAATCTGTAAGCACTGGTATGTGATCAAGGAATAAATCTCCCATGATAGACACACACAACAAATGGGAAAGCTCACATTTCTATAACTCAGCAGTAAAGAAATGCTTCCCCCCCCCTTTTTTTTCTTTTTTCTGCCAGTTCCTGAAGGACCTTCTGGAGGTGGCTCCACAAGTATTCTTCCCAATTTCTGAAGCCTAAGAGCATCTACTGAAGAACAGTTCTTCAGAGCTAGAAAACATTAACTACTTGAAATAAGCCCTATGAAATGCAAGTAACAGTATGGAGGCAGTGTGAAATTCAAACACAGATTTGAATTAATTATTTTTTAAAATTTGAGTATAGCTTATATACAATGTTACATTAGTATCAGGTGTACAACATAGTCATTCAACATAACAGATTTACAATAATTTTGATGAAAGAGGAATTTGATGATTAAAGCTAAATCATGTGAATAGTATAGCCCACATCTATGGTATACGGCTGCCACTAGCTTTGGTTACTCTTTAAGAAGTTGTTTATACTAATCTTGGCAATATGATCACTGAAAAATACCCTGATATTGACAGTGGTACCAAGTATTGAATGAAATCTAACTGTGGGCCTTAGTATTGTCAAGACTGGTATATGGAGTCTGGAAGAAAATAAAAAGAAATACCCCTCTTCTACACTCAGGGGGATTCTGGGTCACACTTTCTTTGGGGCAATATAATGAAAGTTAGCTTTATTGAGGGTCAGTGGCTGTTTCAGGCAGCAATACATTGCATTAGACAGAGATTTTCAAAAGCTATTTGGTAGAGCCCTAGGGGATTTATGGGCTGGACCCCAGTGGGATTGAGACTTCATTAGGATCATATCTTCCTTCACTAGAGCTGCTTCCCCTCAATATGTTTTTATATTGGGCTTCAGTTTTAAATTGCTTTTTTAGAAATTGTTCCACTACTGAAAGGGGAATAGCACTGAAATAGATAATGATTCTTAATGTATTAAAGTCCCAATACTACTACTTTTATCTGATACCCTGTGCTTCTCTTAAGTATGTGCTAAATGGTTTTTCAACATTAACATTAAAATGAATTAGGATTAAATTTTTCATTAGTTTTTAAATTGAAATAACTACAGATCCCTAAGAACGTTTCCAGACTAGGTTTCATAAATGCAACGCTATCAAACCCATTTGTGAAATAGATCTACAGAACAAAATTCCTTTTCAAAATGAGCTCAAATATTAATACATCTTTAGTTATTGTATTGTCATTTCTTCCATCCACACCATCATCATGTACACAGCCTTTTAAATCAGATGTTTCCATTGTTTGTGTAAGATGGGAACGACAGGGAAGTGAGGGAGTACTAAGACAGACATCGTGATTTTAATCCTTTCTTTAAAAAATAGGCTTATGATACATTATTTTGACCTTATAAGTATTGTATATTTTAATTTGATAGCCATTTCACCTCTTTCCTACAGTTAACTGAGGCTGTAAACCAGAGAAGATGTACAATGGCACACCCTGAAAATTATACATTGTTGAAAAGGTCAAAATAGTGGATTCGAATGTTGCTATTTGCAATTTACAGAATATATGAGGCATTCAAATTCAAATAACCTATCCTCTTGACAGATAGAGTAAGAACAGCATTAAAATGGTACAACATGAATCCATTTGAGAAATAGGCAAAAGAAATAAAACATAGCCAGAGCCCAACCTCTTTGATTTCCTACAATGATGCCCTGTTTATTTATTCTTACACAAGCACTAGAAACCTATGAGGTTCCCTGGAAAACAAGTTACATTTCCTTCAAATGTTAGCTTAAAAAATGCTGAAAGAAGAATTTGAAAGTAGATCACATTTTGTTATACAAAAAGACAGCAGGAATACAGTATAAAAAGCATTGGTGGACTTGGGAAAACTGTACCTTAGTTATCAGGTCCTAACTAGTTATATGACCTTAAAATACCACTTAAATTCTCTGGGCTTAAATTTCCTCATGAGAACAATAATGTGATAAGACCAGAAGTTCTCTTAGGATCTTCTCAGCTCTAATATCTTGACTTCTCATTTGATTTTGTGATTTATAATCCAAATCTCCTTCTGGACTTTTCCATAGTAGGTTGTTTCCAAAGATTGTCACCAAAAATTATGTAGTTTCTTTCTGGAAAAATGGAATTGATTTTCCTTTCCCTTTAATTTGAGTTTGCCTTGTGATATACTTTGACCAAAAGAATATGGTGAAAGTGATGTCCATTTCAGGCTCGGTTTTTAAGAGACCTAGTATTTTGTCCCTATCATAGAAGAGAGTTGTTAAGTAAAGAAGCTTGGACTAAAAAAAAAAAGTGAATAATAAATATCATGTGGAAAATAGAAGTCTCATGGAAGAGAAATGAGGTACTTCTGACAAGGTCAACACCAATGCCCCAGAAATGTGAGTGAGGTCATGATGAATATTCCATGCTCAGCAAAGCTCTCAGCTAAATTCAACCGCATGAATGATCACAGTTGAAATAATGTGCAGCAACAGAATCACCCAGAATCCCACAGCATCATAAGAAATAATAAATACCTGTTTTTAAGACACTGAATTTTAGGTATTCTTGGGTAACTCAGTGTGTTTAGCCTCGGATCATGATCTCAAGGTCCTGGGATCGAGCCCTGCATCAGGCTCTCTGCTTAGCGGGGAGCCTGCTTCCCCCTCTCTCTCTGCCTGCCTCTCTGCATACCTGTGATCTCTCTCTCTCTCTCTCTCTCTCTGTCAAATAAATAAATAAAATCTTTTTTAAAAAGGACACTGAATTTTAAGGTTGTTATATAGTTATATATAATTGAAACACCCACTTCAGTAAATGACATCTCTCTATTCATTCAAATGTTCAAATCAGAAACATGGTAAACTTTCATTACACTATCCTCTTTATCACCACCCCATATCCAATCCATTACTAAGTCCCCTTACATATAAGCTTCTTGAGACAGGAACCATGTCTTTCTTGCTCACTATTGCATCTGTAGCACTTAAACACAGTGTCTGAGACATAGTAGATTCATTTAAGGAAAGTGCTATTGATCTTACCTCTACCTACAATTTTAGTCTGAGCCACCTTTATATTTTGCCTGAAATACTACAGTATCTTTTTTTAACTAAAATAAGCTAGTTGAGGGCACCAGGGTGAATCAGTCAGTTGAGGGTCTGACTCTTGATTTCAGCTCAGGTCACGATCTCAGGGTCATGAGAAGGAGTCTCACATCGCACTCCACACTCAGCAGAGTCTGCTTATCTCCCTCCCTCTGCTCCTCCCACCACTTCAAATAAATAAATAAATAAAATATTAAAAAAATAAAATAAATGACAAAATAAGCTGGGTGAAGGGTATACAGGAACTCTGGTATTCTTACAAAATTTTTGTAAGTCTTAAATTATTGCAAAATAAGAAGTTAAAAAATATATGCATGTGTATATATTGCATCATGAGACTTCTTTGCTTAGAATCCTCCTTGAGGTTCTGCATGATGTGACAACTCCTCATCTTTCTAATGTCACTTCAGGCCATCCCTACTTCTGTTTCCACAGACGGCAATGTTCTAGCTATATTGTATTTAAGTCTCAAGAACTTTCAACTTTTCCCCTTCTGTTAGGACCAGAACATATGCAATTCCCTTCGCAGGAAACACATTCTCCTCAACTTTTGCATGCTGCTTCCTTCTCATTAAGGCTCTACTTCCAAACTTGCTGAAACCATGCATCTCTTCCCATCCACAATCTAACTGATGTCTCTCATAGAACTCTCTACTTCCCATTCATAACACTTAATCACTATTTTTAATTATACATTTATGCAAAATTGGTTAATTTACTTAACCTTGATCTCCCTTGTTAGACAATAAATACCATGAGGAAAACTGTGTTATATCCACAATGTGGATATACACTGCCTGTACATCATTAGTACTCAATAAATCTTTGCTGTATGAGTTTAATCTAATGAACCTTCACTTAAATTACCTACTTGTATCAAGTGCCAATAAAAATCTGTGCGAATTAGAATACACCAGCAAAGGCCATGTTTGTGGGCATGAAAGAACACCCCTAGATAAGAAAGGGAAAGTAGAGGTTGTTTTATGGTTCTGGAAAGAACAAAATCAAAAACCATCCCACATGGCCACACTGACACTAAAACGACCTAGAGATAACAAAAGTGAGTCCTAACTTTTATTTACTGGATCAAAGTACATTTATTTATTCAGCACATTTTGACCATCTACTATCTGAACTACCCCTTGACTACACTGATTATACACGACATCTACACTGTCCTGTACTGGATACTAGAAGGAAGACCCAGGTTGCATCACATGTTTAGACTAAAAGTAATCCTAGTGACATATAGCAATACACAATCCCACTACTACAAAGCAATAATCTAGAAACCTGATTTATAATTATCTGTAATATACTTAATAAGATAACAGTAGATGTGTGCCAACTATTTTTTCTCCACTTCCCAAGCTACTCCTCTTCTTCATAATTTTTTGGGCTAAGATAAGAAAGAAGCATAACCCGGAAATTGCACTTGTTTACCATACCATTTCTATCATATGTATGTATACCTTTAAGATTAAGTTGGTTAGATTTTTCTCTCCTCACTGTTATGTTATAATGAAAGTTTTTAACTTAATTTTGATCTATAAATTGATATTGTTCCATAAATACAAACTCCATATACATATCAGGATCCCAGATTTTTCCCAGCCATGAGGAAATATTTCTGTCAAGAGAGACAGCTAAAATGAGTAAGCCCTTATGACTCTAAGATAGGAAGAAAAAAAAAAACCTTCAAATAAGTCCCAATTTTGAAATAGTTTTCATATATATACAAGGATTTTTCTCTGTGTACTTAAACTAGATTTGTAAATTCTGGACTGAAGCCACAGCTTATTTTTAGATAAGACTTCCCTTTTAAGATCTGCATGAGACCAGCCTACATGCTTGTCTAAGTGTATCTTCCCAGAAGCCACCAATAATATGAAAACTCAAAAGTCAAGGCTTCCAAACATTCAGACTTTAACATAGGAAACTTCTCACTTTGGAACTGAAGATTTAACTTCTCATCCAGATTTCACTATCATATGGATATCATTGTAAGTAGGTGTGGTGTTATGGATTGAATTGTGTACCCAAAAAGCTATGTACCTAACACCTGGTACTTATGAATATGATTTATATGGAAATTGGGTCTTTGCTGAGTTGAGACAAGTTTACACTGAGATCTATAAACCAATCACTATTGCCCTTATAAAAAGAGGAAAATTTAGAGACAGAAAAAGATACAGACAGGGAAAGAATAGCATGGGAGGGCAGTGACAGAGACTGGAGTGACACATCTACAAGGCAAGGGATGAAGCATTACTCGCAACTGCCAGAAGCTAGAAAAGAAACATGGAACAGATTCACCTTCAGAGTCTCCGGAAGGAACCCACACTGCTGACACCTTGATTTCAAACTTCTAGTCTGAAACTGAGACAATACACTTCTGCTGTTTTACGTCACCCAGTTTGTGGCACTTTCTTATAGCAGACCCAAGAAACTGTATATGTAGTAAGACAAAGGGTTAGTATGTCACAGTGAAATATGTAGCCTACTTACATAGGCTTGCACCACTGTATTTTTGTAGTAAATAGAGAAGATTATCAGGTTTTTAGGCTCTGTCAAAACCACTATGAACTTTTCATTATTTGACATGGAAGCTAATTTCTTTTTTCTCTATTTAGAAAACTGTAACTTCTGGTCTACCAAGACTGAAGAGAGTTAATACACTTCAAACATTAAATAATGTAGTTGTCTTTTACAGGTTGAAGTAGTCCAATTAATTCATTGGGGACTATCTTAAAAGCTCAACATTAAAAAAAAAAAAAACATTATCACATTCCCTATGGAGACATACAAATAGGCTAATCAATTAAAATAATTTCATTTAAAAATTCTGATCCTTTCATTATGGACAGCTAATCCTGGATTTAAGAAATGGCTCTAATCTATGAGCTTGAGAAATAAATGATCCAGAATGTTCCTAGAGAGAGGAATATTGTGGAAGTTATGTTTTTTCCATATTTCTGCTTTATACTAATAACAAGATCTCAAGGTTACTATTATTTATGGTTTCCTTACTTCTTTATAATTTAAATTGCTCTCACTGTTTGCAAATTCCAAGAAAATGTGCAGTTCTTGACCACAGACAGCAGTTAATGAAAAGAAACCCATTAGCTACTGAAGAAGACATCAAAAGTTTAAGGCTGTTCCCACACCAATGACACAAGTAGATAAAAGGGGCCTTAAATCAGATATTTGTTGTTATGGTGACAAAATTTTAAAAGATATTTAGCTAACTGAACCTGTACTTAAAAAAAAAAAAAGACTGAATTTGGTCAAAGTGGTTTGAGTGGTTTGTGTGGGTTGATAGGACCTAAAACTTGTCAAGAATTTTAAATTGGTAGTTAGCCCTGGAAACCTAGACACCATTAAGCCTATTTTGTCAAAGGCAGAAAATGAATGGTAATAGTTATCATTAACTGTGGAACAAATGATTATGGGGCTCTTTCCCATAGCAATCTTGTGAAAAAGGTTTGGGGATTTAACTGACCACAAATTTAAAGTACTGGCCAACAGTGTGTTGTGGCTGCTGAGTAAGCTCATGAATCTCAGGTTACATTTATTATTATAATAATAAGACCTTCTACAAACATACTGCTTTACATTGTGAAAAATGTTTTCATACACATGAATTCAATTCACATAGTGATCAGATTATAGGAAGTCAGTATCCTGTTCTCTATGAAATTTAGGCCACAATTGGTATATGGTTTCATATTTTAAGATACAGACTAACATCATTATTGTATATTCAGAAGAGGGTAGCCATAATAGTGTAAAGTTTCTATAAGAAATTACTAAAAATTGGAAATATCTTAAGGAAGATAAGATGCTGGTGGGATCTGGTACTTTATTCAAATATTTGAATGGCTTAATGGAAAAAAAATACATGTGCTCTCTTACTATAAGAGGGAGGTCATGGTTCAGTGTAAAGAAGAACATTCTAGTGACTAGTATCATAAAATAATTAAACAGGCTGCCTTGTGTAGATAGTGAGTTCTCTGTTGTCATGAAACTTTTTCCAGGCACTCCTCTTTTAGAGATGCTCCCAGAGGTATCCCAACATTGGGTAGGAGTAGATGACTATTGTGGGGACCATCAGTGCTCACCCTTATGCATGTGTTCCTCTACATTCCACAGCCTCCCTTGAAAATAGGTTGACCATTAGCTGAACTCTGGGCAGTTAAATGCAGTTGGAAGTAATAAATACTATTTTCTGATATTTTCCTCTCCCTGTCTCTGTTTTTCTCATGCTTGCTCTCACTCTCACTCTCACTCTCTCTCTGCCTCTTCCAATAGTTAAATGCAGAAGATTCAGCAGAAGGCTCTGAAAGGTCACTAGGGAATGATAAGGCCACTACCATAGAAAATCACCTGTACACCCAACCAGACTTTGTAATAGCAAAAATTAAAGTTTTCTTATGTTAATTCACTTCAGCTTTGTGGTAATTTATTTATTATATTTGCTCAGGTTACTTATCCTTACTAATATAAGAATTAAAATTTATTCTGATTTTAATATTCTGTGAATAAAACCACAAGGTTTTCTTTTAAAATAAACCGAATTTGGAAAGTATACAAAAATTAATGGGAGGGCTGCAGTGAGGGATGTTGCCAGACCATCTGAAACTTGATTATCTCAGAAATTCTTTCACTTGTTTATTCATTAATTCATATATGCACATATATACATACATAAAACATTCACAGACCATCAAGCACTGTGTTAATTTCTGGGGGGGAAATGCTGAAAATATATCTAAGAGTCAAGTTCACGGTATATTAAAGAGAGACAGACAATTAACAGATTAAGGTATAATTAAAAGCTATATATGATGGGATGGATAATTTCATAAGAAATCTTTGATAAGGGGCACTTTTTTTTTTTTAAGAAAATGAGATATACCTTCTTCCTGGAATTATGAATCAGAGATCAAGAAAGATATAAACAGAAAGTAATGTTAAACTCTTTATTGCTATTTTTAAAAAGTGTCAGGTTGTGGGAGGTGGAGAAGCGAATGAGTTCATGCATAAATAAAAGTAAGGGAAATATTTTTACATAGCTGGAATAAAGGATGCAAAGACAAGAAGGACCAAAAAAGTAGGTGGTGGCAGTAATCAAGGAAAAAGTGTTTTCTTTCCTAGGTAGGTAATAAAGAGTTACTGAAGTGATTTAATCAGGAGAGATAGATAAGATTTACATTTTTACATTTATATTTTATTGGTTATAGCGATGATAATTGATTGAAGGTGTGCAAGACTGGAAGCAAAAAGACCAGTTTAGAATCCATTGTAATACTTGTCCCAGTGAGAAATACAGGGGCCCAATCTGAAGCTCTTGAAACAATGACACAGAAGATTCTAAGTAGGGAGAATTCTAAACACTGAAGGCATGATATGCAAAATGAAATAGAGATGTGCATTTCAAGTCTTCTAAAGTTTCTGACATGAAAAATCCCTGTTAAAACACTTCTCACCAACTGTCGTGTAAACTTTTGTAACATGTAATCTACCTTCTTAACAAATCTTTAAATGTACAGCACAGTATTGTTAATTATATGTCACTGTTATACAGCAGATCTCTGGAAATTTTTCATCTTGCATGACTGAAACTCTATATCCCTTGAACAGCAACTCCCAATTTCTCCTTTCCCCCAGCCCCTAGAAACCACCATTCTACTTTCGACTTCTAAAAATTTGGCTACTTCAGATATCTCATATAAATGTAAACATACAGTATTTCCTTCTGTGACTGGCTTATTTCACTTAGTATAATGTCCTCAAGTGTCATCCATAGTGTAGCATATGACAGGATTTATAACTTTTTCTTTTTTTTTTCTTCTGCATTTTTATTTAAATTCAAGTTAGTTAACATAGAGGGCTGTGTTGATATCAGGAGTAGAATTTTGTGATTCACCACTTACATATAAAGCCCAGTGCTTATCATAAGTGCCCATTACCCATTCAGCCCATCCTCCCACTCTCCATCCCTCCATCAACCCTCAGTTTGTTCTCTAAAGTCAAGAACCTCTCATGGTTTTCCTCCCTCTTCATTTTTATCTTATTTTATTCTTCCTTCCCTTCCCCCACGTTCATCTGTTTTGTTTTTATATTCCACATAGGAGTGAAATCAAATGGTATTGGTCTTTCTCTGACTTATTTTGCTTAGCATAATACTCTCTACTTCCATCCACATCATTGCAAATGTCAATATTTCATTCATTTTAAAGGTGGAGTAATAATATTCCATTGTATATATATACCTTCCTTACCCATTCATCAGTTGATGGACATTTGGGCACTTTCCATAATTTAGCTAATATTGATAGTACTACTATAAACATTGGGAGGCATGTGGTCCTTTGGATCACTATTTTTGTATCCTTTGGTTAGATGCCTAGTAGTACAATTGCTGGGTCATAGGATAGTTCAATTTTTAACTTTTCGAGAACCTCTATACTGTTTTGCAGATTAGCTGCAAGTTTGCATTCCCACCAACAGTATAAGAGGGTTCCCTACCCTTCTTTTCCTCACCAACACCGTTGTTTCCTGAGGTGTTAATTCTAACCATTATGACAGGTGTGAGGTGGTATCTCATTATGGATCTGATTTGTATTTCCCTGATGATGACTGATGAACATTTTTTCATGTGTCTGTTAGTCATTTGTATGTCTTCTTTGGAGAAACATCTGTTCATGTCTTCCTCTCATTTCTTAACTGGGTTATTTTGGTGGTGTTGAATTCGATAGGTTCTTTATAGATTTTGTAAACTAGCCCTTTATGTCATTTGCAAATATCTTTTCCCATTCTGTAGGTTGCTTTTAGTTTTATTGATTGTTTCCTTTACTTTGCAAAAGCTTTTTATCTTGATCAAGTCCTAAGAGTTCATTTTTGCTTTTGTTACCCTTGCTTCCAGAGATGTATCTAGTAAAAAGTTGCTATGGTCAAGGTCAAAGGGATTCCTCTCTGTGTTCTCTTCTAGGGTTTTAATGGTTTCCTGTCTCACATTTAAGTCTTTCATCCTTTTGACTCCCTCATCAATGGTTTTATGAAAGTGTTTTTCTTGTGTGAACACTATTCACTGCTCTCTTTCCCCCTTTCTCTTTCTTTCTCTGTGGAAAACGTTCTCTCCCCTCTGACGCACCATGGCTTTCCTCCCCTAATTCACATCTCCCACATCTCATATCTGCCAAGGGTCTGTCTATTTGTTCAGATTGTTCTCTTAATGCTCAGATTGATTTTCTGTCCAAAATGATCTTATTCCAATCTAGCTGTGTTCGAAGGACAAGACAAGTCCAGAGACCCCCACTACTCAATCATCTTAACTTCCTACACCTTTCTCTTAAAGGCTGAATAACATTCCATTGTATATACTACATTTTCTTTATCCACTTATCCATCAATGGACTTTTAGATTATTTCTATACTTTGGCTACTCTGAATAATACTGTGAATAATAATATGGGAGTGCAAGTATTTCTTAGAAATACTGATTATAGGAAGGCACATATTGCATGGAGCACTGGGTATTATAAGCAAACAATGAATCATGGAACACTACATCAAAAACTAATGATGTACTGTATGGTGACTAACATAATAAAAATTCTGAAAAAAGAAATACTGATTATAATTAATTTAGATAAATACCAAGAAGTGAGATTGCTGGATCAAGTGGCAACTTTCTTTAATTTTTTGAGGCACATTCATATTGTTTCTCATAATGGCTGCACCATTTTATACTTCCATCAACAATGTAAAGATTATAGTTGCTCTACATTCTCAGCAGCACATATTTTCTGGGATATTATTGGTTTTTGTTTTTTGTTGTTGTTTTAATAATGCATATCCTAACATGCGTGAGGTAATATCCCAGTGGGATTTTGATTTGCATTGATTTGATTTGATGATTAGTGATGTTGAGCATCTTTTCATAAACCTGTTAACCATTAATATGTCTTCTTTGGGGAAATGTCAATTTAAAAAATCAGATGCGGGTGCCTGGGTGGCTCTTTTGGTTAAGCAATTGCCTTCGGCTCAGCTTATGATCCCGGAGTCCTGGTATCAAGTCCCATATCAGACTTCCAGCTCCGTGGGGGAGTCTACTTCTCCCTCTGACCCTGTCTACGCTCATGCTCTGTCACTCTCTCTCTCTCAAATAAATAAATAAATCTAAAAAATCTTATTGTTGGATTTTTGTTACTGTGTTGTAAAAGTTCCTTACATTTTTTTTTTTTACCTTAGTCCTTTATCGGAAACATGGTTTGCAATTATTTTTCCATTCTGTAATCTCCCTCTTCATTTTATTGGTCATTTCCTTTGCTGTGCAGAAATGTTTTTAGTTTATGTCCCCTTTTCTATTTTTTTTTCTTTTTACTTTTGCGGCCTGTCCTTTAGTATTATTGCCAAGACCAATGTTATGAAGTTTTTCCCCCATGTTTTCTTGTAGGAGTTTTTGGCCTTAGGTTTATTTTTTAAATCAATTTTGGGTTTATTTTTGTATATGGTATAGAGCAAGAGTTTTCTTTCTTTTTTTTTTTTTTTTTTTGGCCTGGGGATATACAATTTTTCCAACACATTTGTTAAAGAGACAATCCTTTCCCCATTGAGAGAACTTGGCACATTTTAAAGAGTTTATATCTGGGTTTCTACTCTGTTCCATTGGTCTACATGTATATTCTCATGCCAGTACAATGCTGTTTTGATTGATTACTCCATCTTCATAATGTGCTTTAAATCCAGGAGGTAAGAGGCCTCCAGCTTTGTTCTTCTATCTCAAGATGATTTTGGCGACTCAGGGTACTCTGTAGTCGTATATAAATATTAAAACTGCTTTTTTGGAAAAAAAAAAACTGCTTTTGGGGGCACCTAGGTAGTTCAGTTGGCTGAGCTTCAGACTCTTGATTTTGGCTCAGGTCATGACCTGATTGTGGGATTGAGCCCTGCACTGGGCTCTGCACTCAGCATGGAGTCTGCTTGTACCTTTCCCTCTCCCTTTTGCTTCTCTCCCCACCTCTAAAAATAAATAAAATCTTTTAAAACATTAAAAAAACTGTTTTTTAAATATTTCTGTGAAAAATTTTATGGGAATCTTGATAGGGATTTTATTGACTCTGTAGACTGCTTTGGGAAGTAGGGACATTTTAATGATATTAAGTCCTGTGATCCATGAACATAGGATATCTTTCCATTTATTTGTGTCTTCTTCAATTTTTTTTCAATAATATTTTGTAGTTTTCAGTGTGCAAGTCTCTCACCTCCTTATGTTTATCCTTAAATATTTTATTCTTTTTAGTCCTATTGTAAATAGGATCATTTTCTTAATTTTCTTTTTAGATTGTTGATTGCTAGTTTATAAAAATGCAACTGATTTTTATATGTTTATTTGTATACTGCAACTTTGGTGGATTCTTTTATTAGTTAACAGGTTTTTGTTTTATGGAATCCATAGCATTTTCTGTATATAAGATAATGTCATGTATGAACAGAAATAAATTTCTTCCTTTATGAATTGATTGCCTTTAATTTATCATTCTTAAGTAATTTCTCTGGCTAGATTTCTCATTACTTTATTGAATAGAAATGACAAGCATCAGCATCCTTGCCTTGTTCTTGATCTTAGAGGGAAATTTTTGTTTTTCACTATTGAGTGTAATGTTAGCTCTAGGCTTTTATATATGACCATTACTATATTGAGTTAGTTTTCTTCTATTCCTAGTTTATTCAGTGTTTTTATCATGAAAGAGTGAATGAATATTGTACGATACCTTTTCTTCATATACTGAGATGATCACGTGCTGTTTATCTTTTATTTTGTTAATATGGTTTATTATACTGACTGATTTCTATATATTAAACCATCCTCTCACCCCGGGGATAAATCCCACTTGGTCATGGTGTATGTCTCTTCTAATGTGCTGTAGAATTTGGTTTGCTAGTTATTTGTTGAAGAGTCTTAAATCTATATCCATCATGGATATTGACCTACAATTTTGTTTCCTTGTAGTGTCCTTGTTTAGATTTGTTAGCAGAATATGTTGGGCTAATAAAATGAGTTTGGAAGTACTCCTTCCTGTTCATATTTCTGGAGGAGTTTGAAAGGATTAACATTATTTTTTCTTCAATTTTTTTATAGAATTTGCCAGTGAAGTAGTTTACTCCTAGACTTTTTTTAAAAAAAACTTTTAGCATAACAGTATTCATATTTTTTCACCAGACCCAGTGCTCCATGCAATCCGTGCCCTCTATAATACCCACCACCTGGTACCCCAACCTCCCACCCCCCCCGCCACTTCAAACCCCTCAGACTGTTTTTCAGAGTCCATAGTCTTTCATGGTTCACCTCCCCTTCCAATTTCCCTCAACTCCCTTCTCCTCTCTAACTCCCCATGTCCTCCATGCTATTTGTTATGCTCCACAAATAAGTGAAACCATATGATAATTGACTCTCTCTGCTTGACTTATTTCACTAGCATAATCTCTTCCAGTCCCGTCCATGTTGTTACAAAAGTTGGGTATTCATCTTTTCTGATGGAGGCATAATACTCCATAGTGTATATGGACACACATTTTCCTTATCCATTCATCTGTTGAAGGGCATCTTGTTTTTTTCCAGTTTGGTGACCATGGCCAATGCTGCTATAAACATTGGGGTACAGATGGCCCTTCTTTTCACAACATCTGTATCTTTGGGGTAAATACGCAGGAGTGCAATTGCAGGGTCATACAGAAGTTCTATTTTTAATTTCTCGACCATTCTCTTACACCGTACACAAAGATAAACTCAAAATGGATAAAAGACCTCAACGTGAGACAGGAATCCATCAGAATCCTAGAGGAGAACATAGGCAGTAATCTCTTCGATATCAGCCACAGCAAATTCTTTCAAGATATGTCTCCAAAGGCAAAGGAAACAAAAGCGAAAATAAACTTTTGGGACTTCATCAAAATCAAAAGCTTCTGCACAGCAAAGGAAACAGTCAGAAAAACAAAGAGGCAACCCACAGAATGGGAGAAGATATTTGCAAATGACAGTACAGACAAAAGATTGATATCCAGGATCTATAATGAACTCCTCAAACTCAACACACACAAAACAGACAATCATATCAAAAAATGGGCAGAAGATATGAACCGACACTTCTCCAATGAAGACATACAAATGGCTATCAGACACATGAAAAAATGTTCATCATCACTAGCCATTAGGGAGATTCAAATTAAAACCGCATTGAGATATCACCTTACACCAGTTAGAATGGCCAAGATTAACAAGACAGGAAACAACATGTGTTGGAGGGGATGTGGAGAAAGGGGAACCCTCTTACACTGTTGGTGGGAATGCAAATTGGTGCAGCCTCTTTGGAGAACAGTGTGGAAATTCCTCAAGAAATTAAAAATACTCCTAGACTTTTCATCATTGGGAGGGTTTTGGTTAAAACAGCTTTAATCTCCTTACTAGTTATAGGTCTGTTCAGATTTTCTATTTTTTTTAATAATTCAGTCTTGATAAATTGTATCTTTCTAAGACTGTATCAGTTTTTTCTAGATTATCCAATTTATTAATGTATAATTGTTCATAATGGTCTCATCTCATTCTTTTTGTTTCTGTTGAATCAGCTGTAGTATTTTCTCTTTCATTTCTAACTTTACTTAATTGAGAATACTATATGTTTTTCTTAGCCTACATAAAGTTGTCAATTTTGCTGATTAAAAGAAAAAAACTGTTAGGGGGCACCTAAATGGCTCAGCCATTGAATGTCTAGCTTTGGCTCAGGTCATGATCCCAGGGTCCTTGGACTGAGCTCCACATCTGGCTCCTTGCTCAGTGGGAAGCCTGCTTTTTCCTCTCCCACTCCACCTGCTTGTGTTCTCTCTCTCACTGTGTCTCACTCTGTCAAATAAATAAATAAAATGTTAAAAAAGAAAACCTCTTAGTTTTGTTGCTTTTTTTTTCCTACTGTTTTTCTATTCTCTATTTCATTGATTTCTTCTCTAATCTTTGTAATTTCCTTTTTATTTCCTGTTAACCTGGCCTTAGATTGTACCTTTTCCAGTTCTTTAAGCTATTCAGGTAAGTTGTCTATTTGAAATCTTTTTTTTAATGTAAATGTTTATGATGATAAACTTCCCTCAGTTCTGCTTTTGATGCACCCTATAAGTTTTAGTATGTTGTATCTTAACTTTTGTTTTTCTCAAGATATTCTCAAATTGCCCTTTTGATTTCCATTTTCATCCATTGGTTGTTTAAGAGTGTTATTTGACGTCCACATATTTGTGAAATTTCTAGTTTTTCTTCTGTAATTTGTTGCCAGTTTCATTCCATTATGGTCAGAAATGATACTTGGTATAATTTCAATCTCTTACATCTGTTAACACTTGTTATGACTTAACATGTGATTTATCTTCATAAAATATTCTGCATATGTGTGCTTCAGAAATTGTGTATTCTGCTGATGTTGCATGGAATGTGCTGTATGTATCTATTAGGTATATATGTCTATAGTTTTGTTCAAGTCCTTTATTTCAGATCAACAGAAGTGTTGCTCTTCTGTCTGGATGTTCTATCCATTATTACTATTGTGTTCCTATCTATTTCTCCCTCTAGTTCTGTCAAAGATTGCTTTATATATCTGGATGTCCTGTTGTTTGGTGCACATATATTTATAGTTGTTTTATGTTCCTGGTGAATTGAGCCTTCTGTCAATATGTAATGTGTTTCTTTGTCTTTTGTGATAGCTCTTTTTTTTTTTTTTTTTTTTTTTACTTGAAGTCTATTTTGTCTGATATATGTATGGCTAACCCCACATTCTTTCAGTTAACATTTGCATGGAAAATTTTTATCCATCCTTTTGCTTTGCACCTCTTTGTGTCCTTATACCTAAAATAAGTCTCATAAACAATGTGTAATTATTTCTTAGGTTTTGGATTTGTTTTGTTTTGTTTTTGGTTCTTATCTATTAAGCCACTCTATTGTTTTGATAAGAGGGTTTAATTCATTTGGATTTAAAGTAATTACTGATAGTATAGACCTAACTATTGCCAGTTTATTAATTATTTTCTGTCTTGTAATTTTTCTTTCCTCCCCCCTTTTTTTTCTTTTTTTGCTGCTGTATTCCTTTGTGTTTCATTTACTTTTGCAGTGACAATCTTTGATTTCTCTCTCTTCATTATTGTGTATCTCCTATAGGTATTTTCTTTGTGGTTACCATGGGGATGACAGAAAACATCTTGTAGTTATAACAATCTATATTGGCTAATAATAACTACAATTGCATATAAAAACTTACTCGCCTACCTTTGTAACTTTGTATTATTGATGTTACCAAACACATCCTTCTAAATTGTGATCCATTAACATATTTTATAGTCTTTTGTCTTTTAACTCCCATACCATAATTGAAATGATTTATACACTACCATTATAATATTATTCTGTATTTGTCTATTTAGTAACTTTATAAGTGCACTTTATATTTTCATAAGTTTTAATGCTTCCACCTACTGTGCTTTCCTTTTAACTTGAAAAACTTCCTTTACCATTTCTTATAAGGCAGGTCTAATGGTAATTACCTCCCTCAGGTTTTGTTTATCTGGGGAAGTACTTTTCCTTCGTTTTTTGAAAAGCAGTTTTGTTGAACCTAATATCTTTGGTTGGCAGTTTTGTTTTTGTTTTTTGTTTTTTCCTTTCAACTCTTTAAGTACATCATTCCATTCTCTTCTGACCTGAAGTGTTTCTGCTGAGAAATCCATTTATAGTCTCATGGGTGCTTCCTTGTATGCAATGAATCATTTTTCTCTTGTTGCTTTCAAATTCTTTCTCTGTTTTTGACTTTTGACAATTTGTTTATAGTGTATATTGGTGTGGACTTCTTTGTATTCATCCTAATTGAAATCTTTTGGGCTTTCTGAATCTGGATGTCCACCCCCATCCCCAGTTTTGGGGATTTTTCTCTCATAATTTCTTCCAATATATTTTCTGTCCCCTTTTCTCTTTTTTCCCCTTCTGAGACTCCTATAATGTGCATATTGGCCAACCTATTGGTATCCCCTAGGTCTCGGACTTTCTTCACTCTTTTTCATTTTTTTTCCCTTTTGCTCCTTTGACTAGATAATTTCAAATGAATATCCTGAGTTCACAGATTCTTTCTTTTGCTTGATCAAATTGGCTGTGAAACTTTTTAAATAATTTTTTTTCAATTCAGTTACTGTATTCTTCAGCTTGAAAATTTGGGTTGTTTTTCTTTTAATTGTCTACCCCTTTGTAGATAATTTCATTTTGCCCACGAATCATTTACCTGACCCTACTGAACATTTCCATGACTGTTATTTTTAATTTTTTTGTCTGGTAATTCACCTATCTCTATCTCTATAGAGTTGGTTTCTGGAGACTTATTTGTTTCTTCAGTTGGACCTTTTTTCCTATTACTTTGTGTGCCTTGAAACTTTGTGCTATTATCCATGCATTGGAAAACACAACCACCTCTCTCAGTCTTTACGGAAAGGCTTCATATAGGGAAACACATTCATTCATCAACCTAGCTAGAGATTCTTGGGTTCTCTCAAACCTTTTCTGCAGATGTATCTTATATAGGTTTTATAATTTTCCAATTAGGGAGGTTTGCTTTTTTCTTTTCCAAGGTCTTATAGTATTTGCTCCCACCAGTGTCTGCAATACTGCAGGTTCCCTTGTACTGCCTCAAAGTGCTGAGCTCTCTTGTTTTCTGTGGTCCCTAGATATCTCAGACATGCTGGCTCTGCATCAGTACTCTAACTCAGGAGACACAGAAAACAATCCATTTCACAGTTTCCCTGAAAGTCAGAACATTGGATGTATACCCCACTCTTCTGTTTTCCTTCCAAGGGAGAAGTTGCAAGATGGGCTTTTCCTACCATTTGCAAGATGTTCCAGCTTGGAGGAGGAGCTGATATGGTTAAAATACAATAGCTTTTCTTACCCTTTCAGTGCAACCGTTCTTGGCTTTGAGCTTGCTTGTGGTTCCATGAATTCTTATCTGAATTTTGGAGTTCTTATAAAGGTTTTTTAAACTGTTTGTTTTTGTTAAGTAGTTGTTTCTGTAGAGAGACAAGATCTGGTGCTTCCTATTCTACCAGCCTATTGATGTTTCCTCTAATGTTGTTTATCTCAATCACCTCAGCTAAATTCCAATCTCCCTAGCACCATGTCTGTCCCTTAGTCATCTGTGTATCTCCACTGGACCTTACACACATTTGATTTTCAAGAAATGTCTTAGTGACTGGATGAGTCCTATCAACAATCTTAGTTAAGAATAAGAGGCTGTTCCTAAAACTTTCATTAAATAAGCATAGGCACTCCTCTTTACCAAATAAGCCAAAGCAGACTCTTATTTCCAGATTCTTTAAGAAAGGCCTACACATTATCCAAATCCTAATTTTCATGATTTAATATTGTAAAGATTTAAAAATTTCCCTTATGGTTCAAATTTCTACTCAATCCTCTTCCCTACCTCAACCAACTAAGGAAGCAGTTGTAGACAGAGATCAGAAGCAAAGACTGAGAAGAAAGAAGATAATTAGTTTGAGAACTAGGAGAGCAGAGAATTCTAAGGAAAAAAGGAGGTGTCTATTATACATTGATTTATGTGCCAGACAAGGTGTAGCAATTAACTTTTCGGTGGTGCCAAAGGGTGTAATGGTCTTGAAAAGAAAGAGGCAATACAGGAAGATGTAGAATTAGGTAATTATAAGAAGATATTTAAGTAACTAGAGGAGCTTTAACAGAATGGTGGGATTGAAGTCAGGTTTCAGTAAGATGAGAACGAAAGGAGGCATAGTAAAACAAATGGTCTACATAAACTTGTCAAACAACTGAGTTTGAATAGGAAAAAGAGAAATGAGATAGTGTACCTTGAAAAGAAAGCAGGATAAGGCAGTATTTTTTTAAAGAAAGTATTTTAAAATATGTATATTCATTTAGAATGGGTGGGGGAGTTTACTGTATTTATTATGGGACAAAATTTGAAAATGCATTTGTAAGAGGGGGTAACTGAAGGTTAGGATAACATATGGGAAGGTGTAAACTAATAAATAAAGGTAGACAATTTAAATTTGGAAAGAGATAATTGTACCTCTTCTTCCTAGAATAGAGAAAAGGGGAAAAGAAAGAACAAAAATGAATATTTTGAAATAGAATGGAAGGAAACTGAAGCATTTTATATTGAATGGTCTTGGTCTGTTTCTTTTTTTTTTTAAGATTTTATTTATTTAAGAGAAAGATAGAGATTTAAAAAGAGAGAGAGAGCGCAGTGGTAGGAGCAGATGGAGAGGGACAAGCAGATGACTGATCACAGAACCCCACATGGGGCTGGACCCCATAACCCTGAAATCATGACCTGAGCTAAAATCAAAAGTCAGATGCTTAACTGACTGACCATCCACGTGCCCTTATTTATCTATTAGAGAAAAGAGAGAGGGAGAGAGAGAGAGAATCTCCATCAGACTCCCCTCTGATCGTGGAACCAAAGGCATGGCTTGATCCCATGCCCCAGAGACTATGACCTGAGCCAAAATCAGTTTCCAGATTTATAGAATTAAATAAGTTACACCAAGATTCCTTCTGCTGGAATAAAGGCCACTGAAGAGGAGTTGGAAGGCTGGTAAGAGTAGATTAAATACAAGTAAATGTTGCATATGAAGAAGACAAACGAAGGATGACTAATAGAATTATTCCATGACTAATAGAATTACATATACAGTCATAATGAAAGTGAAGTAGAAGGATTAAAAGACACAACAGTCTAGTGTACTGTTAGAACCATGAACCTGCCTTTCATAAATGAGAAGGTCCATTTTTACTGAGCTATTTTTACACATTATTTGAAAGAAAAATCTTTCTTTCTCTCCTCTTCTACAAATTTTGACCTGTCCCCACTGCTATTGCCACCTTATATGTTATTTTGCCTGTCGTCTTCAAGAATTCTTTGCACATCAGGGTGCCTGGCTGGCTCAGTTTGTTATGTTCTGCCTTTGGCTCAGGTCATGATCCCAGAGTCTTGGGATCTTGTCACACATCGAACTCCCTGTTCAGTGGAAGTCTGTTTCTCCCTCTCTCTTTCTGTCCCTCCACACTGCTCATGCATTCTTTCTCTCTCTCTCTCAAATAAATAAATAAAATCTTTAAATTAGATATATAAAAAATTTAAAAATAATTATTTTCCCATCAGAAGAATGTACAAACTAAAATCCTTGGAATCAACAAATAACACTAGAGAATAAACAAAAGCACAAAGTATCAATCTGCAGAGCTTAAGAGCTACTAGTTTAATATACTAAGTGGTCAGTCATGAGAACATCTGTTCCTAGGTTAATAAGCTAATTACAAGGCTGAGAAAGGAAGTAGCAAAACCGCTAGTGGTGAGTAGATAGACCATTCTTGCTGCACATTCCTATATATAAAAGCAGCGCCAACAGTAATTCTGAGGTGTCTAATAATGGTCGGGCTAATAATTATTTATTCATTACTGATACAGCAGATTCTTCACTAGTGTGTTCAGTTAAACTGCCTGTGGGTGTCACAAAGAAACTTAACCCCACACATGTCGGTGGTTAATAATGGCTCATCTTATTTTACAGTGTAAAGAAATTAATTAAATGGTGCCTGATATAAAAGCTTTGAGTCCTTGGAGAAGTATACTGCATAAATATGATCTATCACTATTAAAATTAACCTTTACTTTTCTGTGATTTTCCTATCCAGAATTAGCATAATTCTCTTCCTTTCCAAAGTATGTTCATTATCCCATAATTAAGGTAGGGGGTTTTCAAGTTGAGTCTTGAAAATTCCCTCTCCTCATTAAAAGGGTTTCATTCTACACATTCACAATCTTTTTTTCCTTTGCTGACTTATCATCACAATCAGCCTTGAGACACAAAATAGTAATCATCTCACCAAGTTAAAATGTTTTCAAATAGCTTAATTACACATAAATTAAAATAATCATTATAGCAATATGTGGACTCTCAACATATTTGCAACTAAGGAAATTAAACTATCTGAATTAGACCCTTAGTGGTCCATAGAGCCTATTCTTGAAAACAAGTATCTAAGGCACATGCACAATTTCGAAATAAAGAAGTTCCGCAACTAATGAATCATTGAACATTATAGCAAAAACTAATGATGTGTTATACATTGGCTAATTGAATTTAGATCTAAAAATTAAAAAAAAAAAAGTTCCTGGTTTTATGCTGCATCTGTAAACAAAACCAAAGTGTACTTTTTGATATGATGCATACACTATTAATTCAATTTTCAAAATTCAGATATTGGCAAACACTATACTGTTTATATCAGAATATGAAGCACTAGGTGTTATATGCAAACAATGAATCATGGAACACTACATCAAAAACTAATGTATACTGTATGGTGACTAACATAACACAAACACACACACACACACACACACACGCAAACTGGTCTTAGGTCAAGTTTGTCCTCTACTCTTTTTTAGGGAGGTTCCTTTCTCACATAAGAAGTCTTAAACTGCATTTAATTGCTAAATGTGTCCTCTCCATCACCCAAAGCTCCAGTTCTTTCCAATTTTCTTTTTCAGGGGCTTTGCCCATGATAATACTTTTCTCTTGTGAAAATCAAGTATCAACTCTTGTAGATCTAACGTCACTGCCTTTGATCCTTCACTATCCATTTGTTGCCTAATTTCTGATGGCTTTTTAGCCTTTGACTTTCTCGTCTTACTAGAAACTCAAGATTGGTGTGTTCTTTGACCTGACCTATTTGTTCACAACTTTGCTAACACCTCTGCAAGGTCTAAGTTTCTAAACTTCAGGTTGACTCTACCCTATCAGACCTGGTTTTCAAACATCTGAGATTTACCTCCAGATCTCTTGCCCGACCCCCTTTTTGTGTTGATCCTGATCTACTATTGTCAACCATAATAATACGAAGATATTTGGAGTAAAGGTGATAAGGGAAGTGGTATGATTTCTGGTGTTCTCTAAATTACAGCAAAACATGTGTCTATTAACAGGACCAGATATTTATGTATCACTCCTGATACCTCTAAGTAATTTGTGGAAAGAACTATTTCTAAGGGAACAAAAGGTCTTCCAAAGTTTAAGCCATATCTAAACAAACAGAGTGTAGAGAATAATTAAGGGAATTATCTAAATGATGCAAAGCTACCCTTTCTCCTCAATTATGAGAACACTTAAAGGTGGTTTATGTATAAACTAGCTAGATGATATTTATCTCACTTTTCTACAGGTATACCATAATATAAAATCCAATTTTATTTGTATAAAAAAACATAAGACATTTGAGTTGGAAGGGTCTAAATTGTTTTATCCCCCAGTTCATGCTGGATGTTTAAACATAGAACATGTAGTTTTATTTTTTTCCCTCTTCAGATATTAAAAAAACATCTATTACCCAATGACTAAAATGGATTAGAAGACAGAACTGCTAAAAAGTACTATAAAGATGATGGCATTGATATCAATACAGAGCACATTGTTAGAGAATAACATCATTTGACATATGTTCCTAATAAATTCCAAAATCAGAGAGCTCCCTAATTTGTTTTTAGTTTTTAATCTGTCTTTCCCATCCTTGAATGACACATGAATTTCTTAATATTTCTTCAGATGCTGGAGTATATGCAGCTTTCTAACCATTTAAATGTACATCCCTCAAGAAACTTTTCTGTGTGGCCTTGCACTTCATAGCCAGTTTTCAGGTATGTCTGCAGCTTTTGCATTAGTTTGCCATTTGAAAAAGTGTTTTGCCCTAAGTTACAAATGTAAAAAAAAATCAAAATAATGTTCTCTTGCTCATTTTTATTTTTCCACTGAATCAATTCTCACTCAATACCCTTTTAACTTATTCATATAGAACCACTCACTTTCTGTCTAAAAATATATTTTTTATAAAAAGGGAACATAAGTAAAATCCTAGTGCAAGAAGACTGAGTAAAAAGTAGTATTAACATTAATGTGTATTTTGCGTAAATGTTAAGAATGCCAGCTTAGGCCTCACTACTTATGAAGTGCTTACTAGCTTTGGTAACTTAGATGACTTCTCTGAGGCCAATCTCCTCATTTAAAAAATGGAGCATAAGAAATAACACAGAGGACATTAGGAGAAGGAAAGGAAAAGTAAATTGGGGGAACTCGGAGGGGGAGAAGAACTATGAGAGACCATGGACTCTGAGAAACAAACTGAGGGTTTTGGAGTGGAGGGGGGTGATGGGTTAGGTGAACCTGGTGGTGGGCATTAAGGAGGGCATGTCTTGCATGGAGCACTGGGTGTGGTGCATAAACAATGAATCTTGGAGCACTGAAAAAAATAAAACAAAATTTAAAAAATAATAAAAGAAATAAAAAGAAGACCATAGACATTTCTTCAATGAAGACATACAAATGGCAAATAAGCACACAAAAAAATGTTTAGTATCATTAGCCATTAGGGAAATGCAAACCAAAACCACAATGAGATACCACTACATACCCATTAAGATAAATACTATTTTTTTTTAAAAGTGGAAAACAGCAACTGTTGGCAAGGATGTGAAGAGAATGGAAGTTTGTGCATTTCTTCTGGGAATGTAAAATGGTGCAATTGCTTTAGTAAAAGATCTGGCAGTTCATCAAAAGATTAAATATAGAGTGACCATATAGCCCAACAATTCTACACTCTATATATATCCTAAAGTGATAACATATGTTCACACAAAAATTTATACACTAATGTGTGTAGCAGCATTATATATAATAACACCCAAAATGTACTTCAACTGATGGATAGATAAATAAAATGTGATATAACCATAAATAGAATATTATTTGGCAATAAAAAGGGATGAAGTTTTAATACAAGCTATATATTTGAATCTTGAGAACAATATTCTAAGTGTGAGATGCCAATCACAAAAGAACACATGTTGTATGATTTCATTTATATGAACTGTCCAGAATAGGCAAATCTATAGACACAGAAAACTGATTAGTGATTGCCTGGACCCATAGGTGTGGGTGGCGGTGGAGGACTGGGAAATAACTGCTAATGGGTATGAAGTTTCTTTCGGGGATGCTGCAACATTCCATTGTGATGCTTGCATGACCCTGAAAATGTATTAGAAATCATTAAAATGTATGATATAAGTAGGTCAGTTGTATAGTATATGAATAATACCTTAAGAATGCTTTTTTAAAAGTGGGACAAATAGCTTCCTCTATCTCAAAGAATTATTGGAAAAAGTAAATGAAATAATGCAATAAAATATTTAGTACAATGTCTAGCATCTTTCAAGCAATCAATAAATGATAATTTTACTACTACTATTAGCAATAATAACTACTACTAGTAGTAGTATTGGAGCCATTATTAAATAATATCATCAGTATTATAATATAGTAGTACTGCTATTATTAAATGATACTAAATGTTATTATAACAATTATTACTAGAAGTATATATATTATTGATACTAAATATTATTATAATAATATTAGTTGTAGAGCTATTGCTAAATAACTATTATTTTATGTAGTTAAATACATAATATAGTTATTATTATTAAATTGTATTAGAGTGATAGTTTTTTGGAGGATCTAATATGAGGCCTAGGTATTTTTTTTTTTTTTACACAATGGTCCTACTTAATTAATTTATTTTTATTTTATTTTTCAAAATTTATTAAATTTAATTAACATACAATGTATTATTAGTTTCAGAGGTAGAGTTTAGTGATTCCTCAGTCTTATATAACACCCAGTACTCATTACACCGTGTGTCCTCCTTAAAGTCCATCACCCAGTTGCCCCATTCCCCCACTCTTACTCCCCTGAGGCCTAGATAATCTTACCACACTTGGTATTCTGTAATAAAAATAACACAACTTTGGAGTCAAACAAATCAGATCAAAGTTTCATTTCTGCCACTTACTAAATATGTAGCCTCAATAAAGTTATTTTATCTGTCTGAATCTGAGTTTCCTCATCTGCAAAATATTTCAACAATACCAACTACTACTTTGGGGTCTTATGAGGAATAAATAAAACAGTATATGCACAAATGCATATTGCAGTGCCTAGTACATAGTGAATTTTCAAATAATTTTGTTACCATATTTATAAAATCACAATATTGGCATTAATAAAGTGTGATGAAATACTTTCAAGCTTATATTAAATCTCAATGGGACATAAACTTTGACAATGTCCCCCAAATATCAATATATGCAAGCGGTCTGGTCAATAATCATGTTATTCCTAAAATGTTCATAGACAACTTATCACATTACAGACAAATCTTTAGTAAACTATTAAATTTTTCTTTTTGATTTTAAAAAAATTTTTATCCCTAAATGTCTCAGAATAAGTACAACTATGTTATAGAAACTGAGACAAAATAAGTAAACCTGTTTCAGTCTCAAGTGCTAATATGGCAGCCAACTTGTAGGGAAAAGGTTTAGCCCAGGTTTTTCAAAGTTTTAAATAATTGTAAATTTTCATTGTTGTACATTCTGGGTAATATAATTGTTTTCAGTTCGGGGTGGCCCATGCTAAGCTCATGCATGTTATCTAGCAAAAAATAAAATTAAAAAAATCTTCAGGAAATAACTCATTAACCCTGGAATGCCTACAAGGGAGAGTAAATGCTGCCATGAACCAGCTACAACTATGGGGCCAAGAAAGCTGAGTAAAATTGCTTCCCAAAGTCTTCACTTACTCTAGAGCAAATGAAGATTTTCAAGGAGTTATCTGAAGCTAAAGTGTAGGAGGAGTACACAAAAATACAAAATGTACAAAAAAGAATAAAAAAACAGAATTCAAAGAAATCTCTTGGTACCACCATTATATCCACAATACATATACCAAATCATTACTCAAGCTAATGAAATTATCATGTATTATTATTTATATTGATAGTTATTCTGGCTTGACATTTTCACTCAATTGGTTGGTGACTTGCTTTGGATTGTTTGTTCTATGATAACGTTAGAAAGAGTTGACTAATTTTGCTAAACTGAAGAGATGCAAGGGTATCATAAGTTTCCATTTTTAGGGGCACATGTGTGGCTCAGTAAGTTAAGAATCTGCCTTCAAGATGGGATTGGGAGGGAGACAAACCATAAGTGACTCTTAATCTCACAAAACAAACTGAGGGTTGCCGGGGGCAGGGGGTTTGGGAGAAGGGGGTGGGATTATGGACATTGGGGAGGGTATGTGATTTGGTGAGTGCTGTGAAGTGTGTAAACCTGGTGATTCACAGACCTGTACCCCTGGGGATAAAAATATATGTTTATCAAAAATAAAAAATTAAAAAAAAAAAAAAAAAAGAATCTGCCTTCAGCTCAGGTCATGATCCTAAGGTCCCAGGATCCAGCCATACATATGGCTCCCTGTTCAATAGGAAGTCTGCTCCTCCCTCTCCTTCTGCTCCTTCCCCCATGTTTTCTTTCTGTCACTGTCTCTCAAATAAATAAATAAAATCTTCAAAAAAAAGTTTCCATTCTCAACATTGCCATATTGAAGCATATGATGGATAATTTATTATTTTAAAAGGTTATATCTTTTGTAATTTTTAATTATTTTCATGTAAATTTAGTACTTGTGTTAAGGTTACAAAGATACAACATTATATTGGCTAAAAAAAATGTAGAGCTGTTAATTTATGAGGTCTTCCCACAAAAATAGTCACTCTCCCTTTTCCCATCTCTGTTTTGGCAGTTATCATATTGCACTGTAATTCTGCTTCCACATCTCTTTTCCCCAGTAGACTGAGAATACCTGAAGATCAAGTACCTCATTTTATTCACCTCTATATCCCCAGGATCTAACACTGTATTTGACATGTTAAGAACACAAAAATTGTTTCTATGTAAATAAAGTTTTAAAAAGACAGATTTGGTTAAACAGCTCATTTCCTATTTCAAGGCTTCAATTAGTTACTTATTTTTGCTTTGTAGTCTTGAGTACTGCATTAAATATTATATTTTGCTTTATTCCTTCATAGAGGCTTTTACAGTAGTCTCTTAGAACTAATACAATTTTCAGTAGAAACTGATATGCTGCTGAAATCAATTTCTGATGAAGATTAACATTCCTTTACATACAGAGAAAGTTTGAACCAGTAGCACATAACACAGTCATTAAATATGAATTTGAATAGCCTGTAATAGTAAGATAAATTCTGAATGAGAATAGAAGAGAATCTTCAATACCGGATCAGATTTATCTAGAGATGGCTTTTTTTTTTTTTTTTTGAAACACCTGCGGTATTCAATTAGCTTGGACTGTCCCACTGGTCTGGGTTTTTCTGATATGCTTTAAGCTCCCAAAACTTCTTTTTGACTCTTCGACATAAAATGAGAAAGCAAACAGTGTTCATATTTCTTTCTGCATAACACTGGTTTATTTTAAGTCTTAGGATATTTTAAAAAATTATCATCATCAATGAGAAGAACAAGTTACATTTCTAAATTTATCTTCAATTGAAATTAGATGTCAAAAAAAAAAAGAAATTTGATGTCAGATCTCAAATCTTTTCATGCACATTTATTCATGGCTTTCCAAAGCTTCTAGGAGCCTGTTAATTCATAAAGCATGCCTTTAAGTTCTATAATAAAACAAAAAAAAAGCCCAAAAAACAGTATCCAAAGAAGGGTCTACCTAGCATCAATACATTCCAAATAGGACACATGTTGTTATGATATTTCAATACTTGATATTAAAGTGTAATATGAATTAATACACTGTAATACAGTGCTATTTTTTCCTAGAAAATTTGAAAATATTTTTACTTTCAACTGCCAAAAAAAGACAACGCTGATATAGTAAAAGTTTATTTATCAAATTCAAACAAAATTTACCTTCACAGTAAGAAAATAGAAGAAAATAGGACCAAATAGGACTTTTTGTGTATTTTGTACATTGCTTTTGTCTGTATATGTCATATATTACTAGAGGCAGCTGTAGCACAATAGGCTTGCTTTGTGAAAGCAATAGTTTTATATTACTTTGTTAAGAATGTGTTTATCATTTCAAAATATATGGTTATTTGGTTAAGATTAATCTTCTTTCAGTATTACAATCTGAATACAATTTAACAACAACCAAACTATCATCACTATGTCAGCAAAAAGTATGTAAATTTCTACAACAGTGTGGATGACTAATGGATTACACTACAGAAAAGAGAAAGTCAAGATGTTTATTTTCCTCTAGAGGCACAACAAAATATCTGCCATGATGCCAATCATGCACAAAAGAATATTCATTTCTACTGAAAAATTTTATTTACTAGATTGTCTTTACAAGTATGCAGAAATGAGAACTTAGTATAACCCTCAACAAACACATAAATAATTATTCCAGACCACATTTTCTAAAACTATCTTAGAGCTAATACTCAAGTATTTCCCACAATATTTCTCATTTTGCATAAAATAACTGCATGGGATTCTTGTCCATAGGGAAAATGGAATTTACAATGTTTTTTTTTAAAAAATGTTTGTTTTAGGTAACTATTGTTATTTAAAAAACTACCTTAGCAGCTAATGACAATAATTTTATTTTGCTCATTATTTTTGGGCTTAGAAATATGAGAACAGTTTACCTTAATGGTTTGTCCCTGAACTACATGGCATAAGCCAGGGTAGCTGGACCCACTTCCAATATGGCTTCTTCACTTACCAGCCTTGAAGCTCATTGGCCTCTTCTTCTTCAAATGGTGCCCCATCCTCTAGCGCTTCTCCATGTGGCTTGAGCTTCTCATAGCATAGTAGTTTCAGAGAAGACAAAGAGACCTGAAGAGAAGCTGCAAGGCTTCCTTTGATCCAGTCTCCAGAATTCTAGAATACCACTTCTACCATACTCTATTGATCAATCATGTCCCTAAGGCCATCTTGAATTCAAGGGGAAGGGGATGATAAACTATGTTTAGGTGGTAAGATAGCAAAAAATCTGTGGCCAAATTGAATAGAATGCTATGTCAAATTTAAGGTACGGAGATTTGGGAAACTTGAACTTGGTAATGTGTTTAGCCATTTGAATTGGATTGTTCTTTGGTACTTTTGCTTTTTGTTCTAATCTGAGGATGTCTAGAGCTGAATTTTCCGAATGAACTTTAAAAAAAAAATGAAGAGGGGCACCTGAGTGGCTGAGTGGGTTAAGCCTCTGCCTTCCGCTCAGTCATGATTCCAGGGTCCTGGGATCAAGCCTGCATCGGGCTCTCTGCTCAGCAGGGAGTCTGCGTCCCCTCTCTCTTTCTGCCTGCCTCTCTGCTTACTTGTGATCTCTGTCTCTGTCAAATAAATAAATAAAATCTTAAAAAATGAAGAAAAATAATTTCCAAAAGTTTTCATGATCTTACTGGATTCTGAAAGTTTTTCAGATATAAATAGGGACATCCAATCACTCCAATTATTTTTCTCTCTTTTTTGCACTTGTAGTTTCTAAACTTTCTGACTGCAGAACTCCCACTGACACTGAGGAGCTCTCTGATGTTGATAGTGCTCCTAACACCACCTTACTATTGAGACATAAGTCTAAGTTACAAAATGACACTCAGGTGTGAATAAATGATGCTAGATAAATATGTAGAAAAGTTAAAATCACCTAAAATTAACCAGTTTTGTGCTCTTTCAAATGTCAAAGATCTGGTTTAGCTGATTTGGTTTTCTTTTGCCTCAATTACACAGTTGCTTTAGCATTTTAGAGAAATGCTAAGGATGAAAAATGGGCAGGTCTTCATCTTTCTGTCAAAAAAGTTGCCTCCAAACTCTGTCACAAACTAAAAACTGAAAAGTTCAGCCTTGCACTTAATGCAAATTGAAAGCAAATCACTTTAGTGATTTTACAGGGTGATGGTGGTGGGCTATTTTGGCACCTATACCTATGTTGAAATATACATTTCCCATTTATACCAAGCATACATCTTAGAGATGTCCTAAATAGCATATATAATTGCTGTACCCAGTGAATCTGTGTGAAATATACCTCCTACAGTGGTCTCTCTCCTTGCTTTAGACCAGTACTCCTCTAACATTTTTGTTAAGGCTTGACTAATAGCAGAGGTGAATGAAGAAGTATCTCACTGATGGGCCACAAACACAAAATTTGAGGTAGTTGTGTAAAATATAAAAACTTATCCACTTGAACCTTCATGAAAACTAATGATATAAGACCATCTTTTGGTTCATGTAATCCCTGGCAAACTACAGAGTTCGACTTGAGGTATTTTCATCCCAGTATTGATGGAAAGATGTAGGCAAAAATTACTGAGGGTATGTGTCTGCACATCTAGATTTGGCTATAACAAAATGTAATGACTCTACGAAATAATAGAAGTGGTGGCAGGGGGATAACCATACCCTAATACATCAACATTAGCTACAAAATATTCACTATTTCCACAATCCATTACTAACATGTTTCCTTTCTTTTGTTTGTTTATTTTAAAATACTTAACTTTGGTACCTACACTGGTGGGCTACATTACCTACAATGTGCTATATTTCCTTTTGGAAAAATAAACAAATTCTTAGGAATGTAATTTTCTCTCATCTATTCTCAAGGTAGAAATAAGCCTCTAACAGTCCAAATTGTATTGGAAAGATCAAAAGTTGAGTAAAACATCTTCCAAAGTAGGTGCAATATTGGGGCAATTCGTCTTCCTTGGCTGTACAATTGGTAGGTACTACTACTGTCACAGATTTCAATAAAACATATACCCAAAATAAACCTAATGCATTTCTGGCAGATTTGCTCAATTCTCTTGCTTCAAACTGAAGAAATTCTGAGAATTGAAGAATAGAATGAAACCCAAGGTAGATAAAAGCTCACAAATATTGAAGTACATGGTTTAGAGTAAAGGCCATGTGTGGAAGAGATACTAACAGTCTCCTGAATCTCAAGCTCACAGTTCTTGAAACACACTGATTACGGGTACAGACTCAAAAGGAAGGCTCAACACCTTGTGTCCTTATTTGAGTCTGTAAAAAACATTAGCACCAATAAATCATCTTGTTACTTTTACCAACACTCTATGATTCATAAATATTCAGGGTCTCAACCTAAATACAAGTTTTAAACAGCCCTGGATTGTGTCATTGGGAATAAAATTATCACATCATTTTGAGGATTGTACTGAGGGGTTCTTTTATTTTAAAAAGTGCTGTTCTCCAGGAGTTAATGTTCACTAAATGAAAATTTTTGGCTGACAAACATGAAAAGTCTTTTGAACCAATCACCAATGCATGACATCTATGTCTCTATCAATCACAGAATTAAAAAGCTCTGTTCTATAGCACACTTAATACCTAGTGTAACCAATTAGTATTACAATTCCCTGATGCAATACAAACGCATTTCCTTTAACTGCTATTGCACTGAACCCAAGGCTTATAAATGAGCAGACACAAATTGATTTGCATGTAATAACAGTGGCAATAAACCTTCCCTGGTTCATGCAATCTTCCCCCATCTGTTAGCAGAGAACAAGTTTAGGATCTATTATTCCCAGAAGGGGACTTACCCAGCTGGACATCTATAACACTTGGCTTATTCTCCATGGGGAACAATGGCTTGGGAGGTTTGTCTGTGAGTAAAGCTGGAAGAGAAAGTGAAAGAAAGTAATGGGAAAATTGAGATAAATTACAGGATAAGAAAGATTCTATCACGGATGATATTTAATGTTGGTAGATTTGATGGTGTGTAAACATTTATTAGACAGTGTTCTTACTTGAGTTGTTACTCTATCCACACAATATCCATTTTCCAGCATATTTAGAGCACCATTGATTCACTGTAAATAGGCCATTTCAACAGCTACACTTTCAAACAAGTTCAAACAAATGGACTACTTTGAATAATTTTATAAGCTTGTAAGTATAAAGAAATATAGATTTTTTTATTTAATTCTTTTTCAGTGATCCAAAATTCATTTTTTATGCACCACACCCAATGCTACATGCAATATGTGCTGTCCTTAATACCCACCACCAGGCTCACCCAACTTCCCACCCTCTTCCCCTCCCAAATCCTCAGTTTGTTTATCAGAATCTACAGTCTCTCATGGTTTGTCTCCCCATCTGATTGCCCCCAATTCACTTCTCCTCTCCTTCTCCCAATGTCCTCCATGTTTTTCCTTATGCTCCATAAGTAAGTGAAACCATATGTTACTTGACTCTCTCTGCTTGACTTATTTCAGTCAGCATAATCTCTTCAAGTATAATCAGATAAATATTAAATCTCCATATGTACTTTATGGTACCAAATATTAATAAAATACAACCCTAATAGACATGTCTGGTGAATTGAACCTTCTACACCTCTGAATCTTGCCCAATTCCCCACTCAGTCTCTGAAACAATATAACACTGATACATCATTAGGATAACAATTAAAAATATTGATTGAACATCTTTTGTCCACCAAGTCCTGTGCTAAGGGAAAAGGAAGTAAAGTCTTCATATTTACCCTCAGTTTATAATCTAGGACTATGAACCAAAGTTAGCCCATCAAAATAAACAGATAATAGAACAAAGACTACCATCTAGTGAAAAAGTGTAGCATTTGAGTCATAAGACTATATGTGGTAAAGGAATGAGGAAAGGCAAGGTCAATATTGGCTGGCAGAGTTGGGGAAAGTTTTCTGAAGGAAATGGGTCTTCACATAAACCTTAAAGAATGAGAAAGATTTGGAAAGGTAGAGAGTAAGGAAGAAGAAATGAAGGAAAGGAAACACAAACCAAGGAAGAGAGGTAGAACTTAGAACATGAAGTGACTAGAAGAAAATGATCTGGTGAGAAGGAGCTGGGTGGGGTAGGGTAAAGAGCAAGTTGCTCATGATGTAGAATAATTAGAAATGAAAAAAGATAGGATGGAACTTAATTCTGGCGGATCCTGAGAAATATGCAGAGGAATTTGGACATGATGTAGTAACTATAAGAACATTGTAGATTCTTGGAACTATAGCAACAAAAGACTCAAGGGAAGTACTATCTAAAGATGACTGGCTTCCTATATAGGATGGGTTGGAGGAGAACAAAAACAGCTTACAGTATGCAGTAATAACACAGTAGTGCTGGGCGAGGGTGATAAGGGATGAAAAGTCATTAATGGTGGAGTCTGGGAAAATTTTTAAAAAGGCAAATTTGAGAGGCACCTGGAAGAAAGAAATGAGAGCACTTGGCACAAAGATACAAAATGGTTTATGACAACCCTTGTATCAATCTTTATTTATGTCCTGAATTCTTTTAAACTATTCCCATATTTATGTCTTCTTTCAACTGTCCAACTGGACTCTTACCTATTAAAGGGATACATTTTATATGTCTTTGTAATTCATAGGAGACATAGAATAGAGCTGGGCATATAAGAGATCATTAAAGCATGATTAATCGGCTGGCATAGGAATTCTGTGCTGATATGAGAAAAGTTCATCTCATATTTATAAGGCTATTTAGAAAAGAAAAAGAAACATAAGCTTATCAGATGACAGATAAGATAAGGGAATATATAAATTTGTTGAGATGCCCAAAATAGTTGTTGATAATAAACATACGTACTTAGAAATTCATTCAAAAAAGAGCTCTATGTTACATCAGCTTTATCTTTCTGATATACAAATTGCTTGAAATGAGAAAATTTTAGTGAATTTTTCTTATTTTTCCAACTAATTTTTACTGATGGAATACAGCACATCTTGTCCTTATTGAATCAAATATATTTCTTCTAACTTGGCACAAAAATAGACACATGGGTCAATAGAACAGAATAGAAAACCCAGAAATAAGCCCACATCTATATCATCAATTAACCTTTAATAAAGCAGGAAAGACTATCCAATGCGAAAAAGAAAGACTTAACACATGGTGTGGGGAAAACTGGACAGCAACATGCAAAAGAATGAAAACCGGACTTTATTACCCTGTACAAAAAATTAAATTTAAAATGGATGAAAGACTTAAATGTGAAACAGGAAACCATCAAAATCCTAGAGGAGAACACAGGTAGTAACCTTTGTGATATCAGCCAAAGTAACTTCTTACTAGATATGTATCCCAAGGCAAGGGATTTCATCAAAATAAAAAGCTTCTGTGTAGCAAAGGAAATAATCAAAAAAGCTAAAAGGCAGTCTCCAGAATAGGAGAAGATATTTATAAATGACAGATCTGATAAAGGGTTAGTATCCAAAATATATAAAGAACTTAAAAAACTCAACACCCCAAAAAACCCAAATAATCTAATTAAAAATGGGCAGAAGACATAAGTAGACAATTTTCCAAAGCAGACATCCAAATGACCAACAGACACATGAAAAGGTGCTCAACATCACTCATCATCACAGAAATACAAATCAAAACTGTAATGATATATCACCTCACAGCTGTCAGAATGGCTAAAATCAACAACACAAGAAACAACAGGAGCTGGCAAGGATGTGTAAAAAAGCGGAACTCTCTTGCACTGTTGGTGGGAATGCAAATTGGTGCAGCCACTCTGGAAAACAGTATGGAGGCTCCTCAAAAAGTTAAAAATGAAAAAACCTGGGGCACCTGGTTGGCTCACTCAGGGAAGCAGGTGACTTTTGATCTTGGGGTCAAGGATTTGAGCCCCACACTTGATGTAGAAATTACTTAAAGAAATAAATAAACTTAAGAAGCAAAAATACTACCTTACGATCCAGCAATTGCACTACTGGGTGGTTACCCAAAACATACAAAAATACTAATTCAAAGGGATACATATACCCTAGTGTTTACCCCAGCATTATCTACAATAGCCAAACTATGGAAACAGCCCGAGTGTCCATCAACTGATGAATGAATATGTGCCTGTGTGTGTGTGCACACAAATATTACTCAGCCATAAAAAAGATTGAAATCATGGCATTTGCAATAACATGGATGGAGCTAGAGAGTATTATGCTAAGCAAAACGAATCAGTTGGAGAAAGACAAATACCATATGATTTCACTCATGTGGAATTTAAGAAACAAAACAAATGAACAAAGAGGGAAAAAAGAGAGATGGAGGCAAACTAAGAAACAGACTCTTAACTATAGAGAACAAACTGATGGCTACCAGAAGGGAGGTGGGTGTGGGGATGGGTGAAATAGATGGTGGGGATTAAGGAATGCACTTGTTGCTATGAGCTGATTTGAGCATGTGGACAAACATACAAATATAATATCTATAGTTTTCATTCCTTAAATATTTCAGTTATCCTTAACAATCTGATATTAAAATATTATTTGAAACATAAAGGATATACTTAAAACAAAATTTAAATATTTGAATTTAAAATCCAGTCATAGCAGGTATTTGATTTTGTTGTTGTTTGCTACTGTTTGTAATAGCAAAATATTGAAAACAACCAAAATATCCATCCATAAGATAGTATTAAATAATATGGTGCTTTCATATAATAATATATTATGATGCAGATGTTTAAAATAATTAGATAAATCTGTACATCTGTTATATGAAGACCTCTAAGATATACTGTTCAACAGTGTGCACAGCATACTATCTTTTGTGTAAAAAGAAAGCTATATGTGTGTGCTATGTACCCATCTGTATGCACATATAAAAATGTTTAAATACAGAATATTTCTGAATGGATACATGTAAAACTGGTAACAATGATATCCTCTGAAGAAAGGAACTGGGTGGCTGAAGAATGGTAGAGAGGGTAAGGAGAATATGGTCAGGGAGAGGAAAATTTAATTTTCACTATACACTTTTTCTACATTTTGAACAACATGCATGTATTGTGTATTCAAACATTAATAAAATTAAAATTAGCATCTAGCCACCTACAATTTATTAAAAATAATTTTTATTTCTTTGTAGAATTATTCTCAATTTGCTTTACGCATCTCTTCCTGTCGCTTTCCCTGCTTGTACTCTCTCTCTGCCAAATAAATAAAATCTTAAAAAATATATTCCATGCTCAAAGATGAATAGCTTCTTTAAATTTTTATTTATTTATTTTTAAAAATTTCTTGTCAGTGTTCCAGAATTCATTGTTTATGCACCACACCCAGTGCCACATGCAATACATGCCCTCCTTAATACCCACCAACAGGCTCACCCAAACTCCTACCCCCCTCCCCTCCAAAACCCTGTTTGTTTCTCAGAGTCCACAGTCTCTCATGGTTCATCTCCCCCTCCAATTTCCCCCAACTCACTTCTCTCCATCTCCCCATGTCCACCGTGTAATTCCTTATGCTCCACAAATAAATGAAACCATATGATACTTGACTCTCTCTGCTTGACTTATTTCACTCAGCATAATCTCTTCCAGGCCTGTCCATGTTGATACAAAAGTTGGGTATTCATCCTTTCTGATGGAGGCACAAGACTCCATAGTATATATGGACCATTTCTTCTTTATCCATTCATCCATTATAGGGCATCTTGGTTCTTTCCACAGTTTGGCGACTGTGGCCATTGTGGCTATGAACATTGGGGTACAGATGGTCCTTCTTTTCACTACATCTGTATTCAAAGATGAATATCTTGTTCAATCCTTATCAGGATATGAATTTGGAGTCATTGTTGTCCCTCATCCTTACCTCCTTCTATGGACTATGGATATGTTTAGCCTGAATTCATTATTGTTAAGTGTCAATTACTGATAATAAATGTCAATTTATTAATAGAAATGATAATTTTAAATGCCTTACATTTATAGGCGGTCCATAATTTTCAAAAAGTGTTTTCAGACACATTAGCTCATGTGATCTACACAACGACCTTGGAAATTAAGGAAGACAGCTAGCTACAATTATGGCCAATTTAGAGATGAAGCTAAACGAAGTTTACATTGTCTCATTTGGTGCCCCCTTGTGACCAAAAGCCCCCATTTACAGAACAGCAAGGAAGGCACTTAAGTTGTAGGCAGAAGACAGGTACAAATGCTCAATACTGAATCAATGGTTTTAGCCTCTTTGACTACACACTAACCCAAAGTTCCTAGGCCAGTGGGAGTGGCTCGGTGGCAAACAGTCAACAGAGACATGATTCCTGTAGGACATTCCACACACATACATTTTTTCCCTAAACCCATGAATGAAAGGGGATGAATTTACACTTACCCTAACACATCCCAGTGGGATATATGGGTGTGGAGCCTCATTAAATTCTAATATCATGTCTAGGACTGGGAATTGCCAAGAAGTGCGGGACATTTATGATATAAAATAGCAACTGCAGCAGTTCATCTGGATCCTGACCACCAGCTCAGAGACAAATCTATCAGCACCCAGTGTAATTACAGCATTTGCAGATTAGCTAGAGAAGCTGCCATGGACAGACAAGTTCATTTCTTTATTCTCTTTAAAAATATCATTTGAAATTCAGTTACTATTTGATAAATGAAAGGGGAGAACTGTCAATACCCAGGCCCCTAATCCAGAGTGAATATTTACAAATTTATTAGAAAACTTATCCAGGACCTCTACAGGGACTAATTTGGGGTCTGTGTTAGTCTTTGAATTTGCTGCTCAAGCTTCAAGTTTTGATTGAAACAAGGAGAGCAAGCAATGCAGTTTGGTACTAATATTTCACTCCATAATTCCTCCCCTGCATTTCCCTCCGTAGCTGCTTATGTTTAATTATCCTTAAATGTAATTGCTCTACCGAGTATACCATGACAGTAGTCTTAATGTATTAATGAAACTATTACTGTTTCTGCCTGCTTCTTCATAGAGCTAAGTTTTATGCATTTGACATTAACTTTCCTGAGGAGAATTAGCTCTCTTTTTTCTATTATAAGTAAAGTTTGTGTATACATGTACAAATTAATTGGTTTGACTGAAATGATCAGACAATTTCAATGAACACAGTATAAAATATCAATAGAATTAGTTTTTTTTTTTTTTTTTTTTTAAGATTTTATTTATTTATTTGACAGAGAGAGATCACAAGTAGGCAGAGAGGCAGGCAGAGGAGAGAGGAGGAAGCAGGCTCCCCGCCGAGCAGAGAGCCCCATGCGGGACTCGATCCCAGGACCCTGAGATCATGACCCGAGCCGAAGGCAGCGGCTCAACCCACTGAGCCACCCAGGCGCCCCTAGAATTAGTTTTTTGATTGTGTAAATCAGTTTAGTTGATTATATAGACTAAGTGCTACATACTGTTATAAGTTTCATTGTCCTCTTTTATTGTTAAATTGTTTGTTTAAATAGACTTGCCAGAGAACCAAGTGGGAGGAAGTAGTACAACTATATGCAAAGGACACTAAATGTATGAACACACTAGGATCATAAAGTAACTCATTAGTTTCTATGAATGAAGCCATTATGGAATGTGTATGTTAAGGTTAATGAAATGGATCCCTCCAAATCCATTCAACACACCAACACTGAAATGACATTCTAAAATCACTATTTTTATCAGAATATTTAACCACTGAAGAATCTACCAATGTTTCCTATATTTACAGAGGATAAAATCTGAAACTGTCAGCTGGGACTACAAAGAAAGCCAAGTATAGGTTTTTAAAAAACCTTCCTGCCTTTTTACCCCTCTTCTACTTTATCAATGCGAGATTCAAATTACTTTCCTCATTTGTCCCTTAACACATTGCATTAATTTCCAACTCTGCATCTTGGCTTAAACACTTTCCCTAAGCTTGAAAACAAATAACAGTTCCCATAATTATCATTAATTTGGCATCTACCCTGTGTTAAGCTTTGTTCTAAGGCATTTACTACATTTTACAAATAACTTTCCTAGAGTCAAGCAGCTTTGGACTGTAAAGCAGAGATCTCAAGTGAGTTTTATCTGATTTCACCATGGCCACAATGCTTCTCTAAGAACTTTACCTTGAGGAGCACCTGGGTGGCTCAGTGGGTTAAGCCTCTGCCTTCGGCTCAGGTCATGATCCCAGGGATCATGGGATGGAGGCCCGCATCGTGCTCTCTGCTCAGTGGGGAGCCTGCTTCCCCTCCTCTCTCTCTGCCTGCCTCTCTGCCTACTTATGATCTCTCTTCCTCTGTCAAATAAATAAATAATCTGAAAAAAAAAGAAGAACTTTACCTTGGTTTTTGCCATCCCAAGTCTTATCCAACCTCTAAAATCTAGTCCTCAATTTTCCAGAAAATCTCCCTGAAAAAAAGCCCAAGGTAACCTTTACTATCTCTGGTTTGACAGAAAATGGAATACTAAAGCATTTACTATTTTTTTGAACCACTTATTTGGTTCATAGCATACAACACTTCGACTACAAATTAAACTTCACTTTACATGGGTATGTCTAATCTCCCTAACTAGATTTTTATGCTCCTGGAAGACAAGTATAACTCAGAAATTAAGATAGTGTCTACATTTTGGAACAAATACTCACAACCTCAAAATTAATTTTCATATGATATTCTTTCTCTAAAGTCAGATGCTTTCCATAGTATCCTTGGGTTGCAAAGAACGGAAACACATTTTTGCAAATTTAAGCAAAAAGGGAATTTATCAGAAGGATATCTCAAGGATGGACAGTATGTCTGAGGAACTAAGTTTAGAGAGAAAAGCAACCAGACCAGGTCTAGATGTATAAGCAAAAAAGACTACACAACGATCTCTTCTTGACCCCATCAACAAATTGAATTTATACCAACGTTTTGTGTTTCTTTTTGTTTTGCATTGTTATATCTTGCTCTTTGTCGTTGTGTCACTTTGATTAAGATTCAAAATTCCAGGAAAGAGAGGTTGAATGCACAATTTTTAAAAACTCCTTTATTTATTTCAGCCATCTCCTACCCCACACCCTTCTGGCAATCACCAGTTTGTTCTCTGTATATAAGAGTTTGTTAAGTTTTTTAGATTCCATATATGAATGAAATCATATATATGTCTTTGACTTATTTCACTTAGTATAATACCTTCTAGTTTCAGCGATGTTGTCACAAATGACAAGATCTCATTTGTTTTTATGCCTGAGGAATATTCCACTTATATATATAGATAGATAGATATCTACCTACCACATCTTTATCCATTCACATATCAATAGATACCTGGGTTGCATCCATATCTTTGCTATTATAAATAACGTTGTAAAAAACTTAAGGATGCATATATCTTTTCTAATTTGTGTTTTTGTTTTCTTTGCATAAATACCCAGTAGTGGAATTATTAGACAATATGGTATTTCTATTTTTAATTTTTTGAGAAAACTTCATATTGATTTCCAGTGGTTTCACTGATTTACATTCTCACCAATAGTGTACAAGGGTTACCTTTTCTCTACACCCTCACCAATGTTTTTTATTTCTTGTCTTTTTGTTATTAGCCATACTGACTGATGTGAAGTGATATCTTACTGTGGTTTTGATTTGTATTTCTTTGATAATGAGTGATCTCAAGCATCTTTTCATGTGTTTGTTGGCCATCTGGATGTCTTCTTCAGAAAAACGTCTATTCAAGTCCTCTGCCCATTTATTAATCATATAGTTTGTTTGTTGTTGTTGTTGTTTTGGTGTTGAGTTCTATATATTCTTTCTGTATTTTGTATATTAACTTCTTATGGTATATATCATTTGCAAATACCTTCTCCCACTCACAAAGTTTCCTTTTTATTTTGATGATTTCTTTTGCTGTGAAGTAAGCTTTTGCTTTTTTTGTTTGTTCTGTTTTCCTTGCCTAAGGGGACACACCCATAAATATTTTGCTTGGGCTGATGTCCAAGAGATTACTGACTATATTTTCTTTTAGGAGTTTTATATGGTTTCAGGTCTTACATTTAGTTCTTTAATCCAATTTTAGTGTATTTTTGTGTGTGGTATGAGAAAATAGTCCAGTTTTTAATTCTTTTCCATGTAACTGTCCAGTTCTCCCAACACCTTTTATTTAATAGACTATTTTTACCCCATTGTATATTCTTGCCTCCTCCGTTATAGAAGAATTGGTCACATATGTATTGATATATTTCTGGGCTCTCCATTCTGTGCCATTGATGTATGTTTCTACTTTCATGCATGTACCATGCTGCTTTGACTACTCTAGCTTTGTAGTATATCTTGAAATCTTGGATTATTTCTAGCATTGTTCTTCCCTCTCAAGATTTCTTTGACTATTCAGGTTCTTTTGTGGTTCCATGCAAAATTAGGATTATTTGTTTTCGTTCTGTGAAAAATGTTTTTGGTATTTTGATAAGTTTGCACTGAATCTGTAGATTACTTTGGGTAATATGGATATTTTAACAATATTAATTCTTCCAGCCCATAAGAATGGTATATCTTTCCATTTATTTATGTCATGTTTAATTTCTTTCATCTGTGGTTTATAGTTTGCACAGCACAATTCTTTCACCTCCTTGGTTAAGTTTATTCCTAAATATTTAGTTCTTTTTGGTGCAACTGTTAATGGGATTGTTTTCTTAATTTCTCTTTCTGTTATTTTGTTAATAGTTTACTGAAATACAACAGATTTCCATACATTATTTTGTATCCTGAACTTTGCCAAATTCATTTATCAGTTCTAACTGTTTTTTTATGGAAATCTTCAGAGTTTCCTATATATAGCACCTGTCATTTGCAAATAGTGACCGTTTTACTTTTCCCTTACCAATTTGGATGTCTTTTATTTTTTTCTTCTCTGATTGCTGGAGCTAGGACTTCAAGTACTGTGTTGAATAAAAATGGTAAGAGGAAACATACTTCTCTTGTTCCTGATCTAAGAGGAAAAGCTTTCACCATTGAGCATGTTAGCTACAGGTTTTTCATATATAATCTTTGTCATATTGAAATATGCAAACCCTAAACCCACTTTGTTGAGTTTTTATCATAAATGGATGTCGTACTTTGTCAAATATTTTCTGCATCTGTTGGTATGATGCAGTTTTTCTCCTTCCTCCTATTGTGATGTATCACACTGACTGATTTGTGAATATTGAAGCACCCTTGCATGCGTGGAGTAAATCTCACTGCACCATGGTGATTATTTGATTTAGTATATTGTTTAATTTGGTTTGCTAATATTTTGTTGAGGGTGTTTGGATCTATGTTCACCAGAGTTTTCTTTTTTCATCGTGACTTTGTCTGGTTTTGATATCAGGGTAGTGCTGGCCTCAGAATGAATTTGGAAAATTTCCTTCTTCCCTTTTTTTTTTTTTTTTTTTGGAGTAGTTTAAGAGCAGGTATTAACTTGTCTTCAAATGCTTAGTGGGAATCACCTGTGAAACCATCTGGTCCTGGACTTTTGTTTGTTGGGAGTTTTGTTTTGCTTTTTTTAAATTAGTGATTCAATTTCATTAATAGTAATCAGCCTTTTCAAATTTTTTATTTCTTCCTGATTCAGTTTTGGAAGATTATATGTTTCTAGGAATTTACCCATTTGTTCTAGGCTGTCCTATTTGTTGGCATATAATTTTTCATAATATTGTCTTATAATTCTTTGTATTTCTATAGTGTTGGGTGTGACTAGACATATTTTGAGCTCCAGGCCTAGCCACGACTGCATGTATACCTTGAGGAAAAGGACTCCTTAAAGCAGGATTTCTCAACATCAGCACTTTATTGCCAGGTAGTTCTCTATTGCATGGGGCTGTCTTGTGCATTATAGGATGCTAAGCAGCATCCTTAGCCTTTAATCATTACAAGCAATAGCATCTTCCCCAAGCTGTGATAACCAAAAATGTCTCCAGCCACTGGCAAATACTCCCTAAGGAGCAAAATCACCCATGGTTAAGAACCATTGCCCTGAAGGAAATTTAGGTTGCCTGGTGTTCTAAAGGAATTGAGAAAATTGGGTAAAAAAGACTTGGGAATGATCTTCATGTGGGAAACAAAATTGAAGCCATAACTAAGCAAATTAGATCTAGAAAGAGCCAGGGGGTATTCTTAATATCTTTAAAAGTTTCCTATAATCATGAATGGAGATTAGCTAAGCCTAGTTGAAGGAGTCAACTAATTTCAAGATGTCATAAATTGAACATAGAATGAATCCAGAAATTGCAGATCTCTAGAAACATCATAAGCACTATTAATCTTTGGAAAGAAATAGCTCTTTCTGAATTAACTACATAGATTTCCTAATTCTGAATTATGAGATGCACATTTTATTGGCCACTTAGTGAATCTAAAGTCATATATAAGTATTTTACTTTTAAGATTACTAAGCTGAAAGTCCCCTAAGTTAGAATATCATACAGGAAAAAATACACAATAAACATGATTATTTAATTTCATTTTTAACCCTCCAAGCCTATAAGCTCAAATAAATCCAGTGCTGGATATAATGTGCCCTAAACTTTCCTTTTTGCATACCCTATTTTGTTTTTAATTTAATTTACATTTAATTAATTAACATATAGTGCATTATTAGTTTCAGAGGTAAGTTCAGTGATGCATCAGTTGTGTATAACACCCAGTGCTCATTACATCACATGCCCTCCTTAATACCCATCACCCAGTTACCCCATCCTCTCACCCCATCTTAAACAACCCTTATTTTGTTTCCTATGATTAAGAGTCTCTTATGGTTTGTCTCCCTCTCTGATTTTGTCTTTTTTTTTTAAGATTTTATTTATTTGACAGAGAGAGAGAGTGCACACAAGCAGGAGGAGTGGCAAGCAGATGGAGAGGGAAAAGCAGGCTCTCAGCTGAACAGGGAGCCTGACATGGGGTTCAATTCCAGGACCCTAGGATCATGACCTGAACCAAAGGCAGATGCTTAACAGACTGAGCCACCAGGGTGCTTCCTCTCTGGTTTTGTCTTGTTTTATTTTTCCCTCCCTCCTCCCATGATCCTGTTTTATTTCTTAAATTCCATACATGAGTGAAAGCATATGATAATTGTCTTTCTCTGACTGACTTATTTTGCCTAGCATAATACCCTCTAGTTCCATCCACATCACTGCAAATGGCAAGATTTCAATTTTTGATGGATGAGTAATATTCCATATATATATATATATATATATATATAGAGAGAGAGAGAGAGAGAGAGAGACATAGAGACAGAGAGAGAGAGAGAGAGGCAGATTTGTGCTGAATAAACATTCTTCTCTCCAGAGAAGGGCCCTGTGTCAAATGGCATTAAGAAGAAATTGCTCTACCTTTATGTTCAAGCTTTCCCAAAGTTCATTCATTGCTCAAAACTCAAATATTAGTGGAAGTAGATATGGAATCTAGAAGAAAGGGCACCTGAGGGAAACTTCACAGGAACACTTGACCATTCACCACCCTGAAGGCACATACCCTGAATCACAAGTCAGGATATACACTCTGAGCCAGATACCCAGAGTGGTTGCTAGAGAAACCCTAAGGAATTCCTAGGGTATTCTTAGAGGAATATTCTGAGAAGAATATTATATGATGGAAAAACATACATATATATACAATCACTTTTTTATCCATTCATCTGCTGATGAACATCTGGGCTTGTTCCACAGTTTGGCTATTGTGGACACTGTTGCTATAAACATATAAACATTATGGTGCAGGTACCCTACTTTGCAGAAGTTCCTTCTTCTGCCTGCTTTTAGTCACTCAGAGTTGTGTCTCCCTAATCAAAACTTGCTGCAAAGAAGTCTCTGCAATTTAAAATTTAGTACAAACTTAAGACATCTCTACCTCCTCTCCTAAGGCTAATTACTTTTGAAGGATAGTCTCTAAATGTGAAATGATAGGCTTTACTCCTTAGTAGGGGTTTACAGCAGATGCATATTGAGCCCAAGGACCCTTCCTGGAACTCCTGTCTTCACATAGGTATTGGCCAGCAAATAGGGTGGCCTTCAGTAGAACCTGATGAAGACATTGTTATTTTCCTTGAGATCCCACCATCATTATTATGAGTGATTCCTTGACATCTTAATGACCTTAAGAAAGAGAACCCAGACATATTTAAAATTTTAAAAATACATTAATGTCCATTAAAAGTCTGTTTTTAATTTCAACCTGTTCTTATCTCCATCAACTAAGCACTATGGCCAGTTATTTTTTTAATAAATATTTTCTCTGCCAAAACTCTAATATTTTCTGCTTTATTTAAAACAGGAGTGGTAAGACTGACACATAATCTTTGTTTATTAACATCCAGGGAGAACATGTATTCTCTATGTGTTTCAGCTATAATAGAAAGGCTGTGATGGTTCAGGTTAAACTAAAGCCAGTGATTTCCGGATTCATTTGGGTATTCGTTTTCAAACCATTGGTGGTTCAACTTTCAGATATTTTGATATGTATCTCCCACACCTACCTACCCCTCATTAAGAATAATTTCCTTTAGTAAGTCACTATTATTCATGGTGATGGCTCATGTTCCTCATGTGTGTAGTTGAAAGATAAAATAATGGAACACCACAGAGTCAAACAGATAGGAGGTACTGTTTGTAGAATTAAACTGCTCTCTTAAAAAACAGATCCTAGTTGTATTAAAAATATTCTTGACATCGTTTAAAGCCATTGTAAGTATTTGGCTTATTTATCATAGAAATTAAGGTTTTACATTCTTTAAATGAATAAGTGATCCTTTTACAGTCAGATGCTAAGTTCCAAGGGAAATTCTGGGCAAACTAGTTGGCCATTGCCCCTGCACTGCTTAAGGTTCCTTTAGCAACCACTCTGGGCATCTGGCTCAGAGCGTATGTCCTAACTTGTGATTCAGTGGATGTGCCTTCAGGGTGGTAAATGGTCAAGTGTTGCTGTGAAGTTGCCCTCAGGTGCCCTTTCTTCTAGATTCCATATCTACTTCCACTAATATTTGAGTTTTGAGCAATGCATGAACTTTGGGAAAGCTTGAACATAAAGGCAGAGCAATTTCTTCTTAATGCCATTTGACACAGGACCCTTCTCTGGAGAGAAGAATGTTTATTCAGCACAAATCTGCCCAGACATAAAACAACTCCTTCAAACTTTAAAAAAAAAAAACAACCTTGAGGCAAATGGAAAGTTAAACAGAGATTGTGACTATAGTTGGTTTTTCTTTTTTTTCTCCCTCCTTCAGAGAGCATGCTTTTTCTTCTTTCTTGTCATTTCTCCCTCAAGTAAGATTTTGCCTTCTCTCTCTAAAATAGTACACCCTGGACCTTTATTTTGTAGATGTCTAACACATTACAAATGTAGCTCCTATAATACCCAAGAAATTACACAAGAGAGTATATTTCTGGGTTCCACATGAATCTTAGGTAGTAGTTAGCACCAAGTAAATATGGGAGGTAAAACAGAAGAAACACCAGTTTTAAAGTTTTCTTTCCTACTTTATTGAGATATATTTGACATATAACATTGTATAAATTTAAAGTGCACAACTTGTTAATTTGACATACTTATATATTGCAATATGATTATGACCACAATGTTAACACATACATCACACTACATAATTAGCCTTTCTAAATGGACAATTATACCAACATCTCCCCCATTTCCTCTGCTCCCCAGCCCCTGGTAACCACCATTCTACTCTCTGTTTCTATGAGTTTGGCTTTTTAAGATTCTATGTATAAGTGAGATCATACAGTATTTTTCTTTCCCTGACTTATTTCACTTAGCATAATGCCCTCAAGGTTCATCTGTGTTGTCACAAACCTCAGAATTTCCTTCTTTCTCATGGCTGAATAATTTTTCATTGTGTGTGTGTGTGTGTGTGTGTGTGTGTGTGTGTGTACATTCTGCATATTTATGAGATAGATCAATTTTTTAAAGATTTTTAATTTATTTATTTGACAGAGAGAGATCACAAGTAGGCAGAGAGGCAGGCAGAGAGAGAGAGAGGAGGAAGCAGGCTCCCCGCCGAGCAGAGAGCCCGATGCGGGACTCGATCCCAGGACCCTGAGATCATGACCTGAGCCAAAGGCAGAGGCTTAACCTACTGAGCCACCCAGGCGCCCCTGAGATAGATCAATTTTTAACTTGCATCAAGATCTTTATTTGGTTCTGTGGTTACTGATCTGCTGGATTCTAGAAATTTGTCCCAGATAGTGATGCTTAAGAAACTCAAGAATGGACAATTTTAGAGGTAGACAAGCTCTTGTTGCCTAATTCTTGTAGCCATTTTGACAGATGAATAAACTTAAACGTAGAAATGGAAGGGATTTGTTGAATATCATATTGCAAATTAGTGATAGAGCAGATTAAATCACCTTTTTCTGAATTACAGTTCAACATTCTTGTCACTACATAATGACTAAAACTGAATATTCATGCATTCCATGCCAAGCTCTTTTACATTCATTCTCCTCATTAAATCTCTACAGCAATGTATGAAATAGTTTCTAATATTATCAACATTTGACAGATGAGAAAAATGAGGCTGAGTGAGATTAAATAATTTGCCTAAAATCATATTGCTGATAAATACAAAGAGACCAGGATTCAACCTAATTCTACTTGACTGTTGAGTCTGAACTAATAGCCACTTCCATACTATCACCTCTCTTCCTCGGTTTTTTTATTTAAGAGTTTCTTTTTAATTAAAAATACATCCTGTTTCCATATAAGCATCACCAAAAGAAGACAGATATTTAATTAATGTAGTTTGGGAATGAGCTGATGAATACCTTTACTTGTGTCTATACAATTCTATAGATCAAAGAGTGGGATGAAAATCCAATCTTAGATTATTTGGTGTCATTCATTGTTTCAATCAGTTAAACATTTATAATTCTTCTGTTATAGAAAAGTATTTTACTAAACAGCGTGTGTGTCTGTGCTGGGGTTAGGATGTACAAATTTGTGGAAAAAGTACATATTTGAATAATACACTGAGATATGTCAAAAGGGTTACTCTAGCACAAGAGATACACATGTATAAATGTCTGTGGTAAGTGACAAAAAGTGGTAAATGCCTGTTTCATTTTATTGTTTATTGTTATAAGTCATCACAAACAGTAGTTTTAAACAACACATGTGTAGGTATCTTATCATTTGAGAGGTTAGAGATTTGATGTGGGTCTTACCAGACTAAAATTCAAGTGTTAACAGGGCTGAGTCCTTTTCTGAGCTCTGAGGGGAGAATTTAACCTCTCCTTTTCCAGCTTCTAAAGGCTGCCCACATTCCTTGGTGCTTGACCTTCTTCCATCTTCAAAGTCAGAAATGGCAGGTTGACTCCAACCTCACATCACTCCAACCTTCTCTTCTGTCTCCCTCTTCCACTTTCAATGACCCTTGTGACTACATTGGGTTTGCCTGAATAATTCAGGATAATTGCACTATTTTAAAGTCAGGTGATTAGCTACCATAAGTCCATTTGGAAATTTAATTTGCCTTTGCTATATAACTTAACGTATTCCTAACAGATCAAGATGTGGACATCTTTAAGAGGTCCTTGTTCTATCTACTAAAATGTCACAAAAGGTAATCAAATAAAATATAAATGAAATGCAAAGATGAATACAATATTTTTTTTAAAGATTTTATTTATTTATTTGACAGACAGGGATCACAAGTAGGCAGAGAGAGAGGAAGGGAAGCAGGCCCCCCGCTGAGCAGACAGCCCTATGTGGGACTCTATCCCAGGACCCTGGAATCATGACCTGAGCCTAAGGCAAAGGCTTTAACCTTCTGAGCCACCCAGGCACCCCAAAGATGAATACAATATCTTGATTGTCATGTGGAACAATGACATACATTGCATGTGTTTATTTTTATGAAATAAACTTCTCTTCAATAGTCTCACTTCAGCCAAATCAATTTGTGAATATAGACTTAATCTTTGTATTGCAACCAAAGTCTATTCAAAACAATTATTTGAATAAATTGGGTTGGTATTGACACTTTTCTTTTCAGCTTAATATTTATTTATTACTATTGAACTCATCCATGGCCTACCAACATATTTTGTAATGCAAAGTAACAAGGGAAAAACAAAATATCACTTAAACAATGTTAACTGTTTGGATGTGCTAATTGTTCCAATGAAACCTACAACTATGGATGTTAAATTAGCAATTGCTTTAGAATCAAAAGTTTCATGATAAGAATAATTTTCTAATTCACAAGTAATCCTTTGGTGGACATTAAACATGATGTGATATTTAGAACTCAGGAAGAAATTATCCTAAGTGGAGAGCCATCCTAACCTAAAATAATTACTTAGTTCTGGGATCTAAAGTGGAAAATAGAGCTGGTATCAATCACAAGGCATTATCCTTTTACCCTCCTTAATGTCATCTTTTAATTTTCAGATAGTGTTTCATCATGAGTAACCCTTTTGTTTGCACAAGAGTAAGTTGAATGCATGGTCATCAAAAACCTATGAATTACAGTATTATTTTTACTTTGCAGATGAGGAAATAGAATCAGGGAAGTTACGTTACTCATCTAATGTTACACAGCTCTAAAGGTCCAGAACGAGGATACAAACTCTAATTCCCTGACTCCTATTCTGTAGTCTCCTAGTCTCACTTAATCCTTACAACATTCCTTTAAAGTTAGTACTGCTATCATTCCTGTTTTATTGTTGAGGAAATTCAGGTTCAGAGAGGTTGGGTAATTTGATCAAGTAACCAAGCTAGCAAAAATGGGAGAACTGCTAACCAAATCTGTCTGACTTTAAAGCCAGGATCTTTTCCCTTGAATCTCTAGGATAAATATGTAGTAGCATTTCAAATGAACTCAATCCTACTAGCACAATATCTGAAAGTAAACTCATTTTGCTTTTCATTTTCATCACTCAAATCAGAACCTAACACTTGGAAACCTTATTTAATTTCCTACATGATGGCAGTCTTCTGGGAGGTTTCAAACCTTATTCCCTGTCTTTGTAACATTGATGAGCACTAATTTAATTAATCAAATATAAGTTGATGACCTATAATGTTAGAATTAATTTTCAAATGAAGCCAATTATGATTGCTCACAGTTCCAAGGAGAAAATATAAGCTGGGTCATTTCAAGATGTAATTATCAAATGCAGAAGAATCAAAGAAAAGAGAAAAAAATCAATTGAATTTACAAAGCACTATATCCTTTTAATTATTATTTCATTAAGACCAACTGGGAAGTTAGTAGGACAAGGACTGTTGTCTCCAGAAACTGAGATATAAAATCTCAGAAATTTCAAAGTAGGATCCACATATCCCAAAACAGAATGCCTTCCCCTTTTTAATCAACCTCATAAATATTCCCTCTAACTGAAATTTTAAAGATGGCTCCATGTATTCTGATAGGATAACCATTTTCTCAGCTTAATTAATCTTAATTAATCTCCTGATGCAATTTTGTCAAGAGATTGAACCCAGTGCTCAGAAGGAGAATCTGCATCTCTGAGTAAGGAGACTGAAAACCATATGGCAGGCTAATGCTTTGACAACATAGTCACATCCTCTTACTCCCCACTACAGTTTTCTCTATAATGGTTTAAATGTAGTAGCTTCCAAGTGTGGTCTAATTTACCTGAGGATCTGCACATTCCCCTCTCCACCCCAATCCCCTGATCTTGTTTAATGCTTCCCTAGGGAACATTCCAATGCAAATGGAAACCTAGGTGTTCAAAGCTGCTCTGGCCTTTTGCCACATTGATCTGGTGCCATTGGATGTTTCCACAGTAAACATGCACTTTCTCTAATAGTGTCTTTAGTCAAGGAGGAGAAGGGAGTTGGGGGAAATTGGAAGGGGAGGTGAACCATGAGAGACTGAGGACTCTGAAAAACAATCTGAGGGGTTTGAAGTGGTGAGGGTGGGGTGGGAGGTTGGGGGAAACAGGTGGTGGGTATTATAGAGTGCCCGGATTACATGGAGCACTGGGTGTGGTGCAAAAATAATGAATACTGTTATGCTGAAAATAAATTAAAAAATAAATTTAAAAAAAAAGAAGTAGTCAGATCATTTGTGAGAGAACAAAAGGCTTTTCAGGAAACTCTCTTCTGTGGAGGTGGTTACCTGGGGTTACAAACCAGTGAAAACACTGCAGATAGATCTTACATTAGGTGACTGTCTACTTGTCTGATTTTAGCCTGACAGACTAGTTATATATATGACCAAAACCCAAGGCTCTAGGATCTTTGTCTATAGGCTGATGCCCCATCAATGCTTTAACCTGACAGCTGGGACTCACTAGCATATAGATGGTTAGTCTCAGAGAACCCAAAAGAAGAAAAAGTTCTTCCTACCTAGTTCTTGAGGAGGGAGTTTTTGTTTTGGGGATGACAAAAGCTTCTCATCTTTCCTGCCTTATGTGTATCCAGATCTTGGAAATATCTGTGATGCTCATCAGCATTGGGCTGATGTCACCATAATTCAGAGCAGATGGCTGCTTATATGCTATGATTTTATAAGAAAAGCCTCTTTCAACTTTTAAAACATCTGCCACCCCCTATCTAGGTCACAAGCCCCATAATATTGCTGTTGAGAACATAGGCTCTGGGTTAGGAATACCTGAGTTTGAATATGGCTTTGCCACTTAATGTTTGATCTTGATCATGTTTCTTAATACCCCAGGATTCTATTTCCTTAACACATACCTGTGAATGGTAATAGTACCCACTCTTTAAGATTGTCATGAGGATGAAATGAGATCATGTTTCTAAAGTATGAAGTAGAGAACTGGCTCATAATTATCAATAATAATAGCAATTATTATTTTGCCAATTAAAAAAACACTGAGCTGTATCTACCCTTAGGGAGGGAATCAGAATAGGTATGACAAAGAAAAGAAGACTGAAACGTGGGGGTACTGAAGGGAAAAAGTGGGTGCAAGGTAGAAACAGAACATCAGGATCACCAAAGCAAGTTTCACTTCAAAAATTCAATACCTTGATAGGAAAAGAATAAATGAAACAAGATGGGATCAGGAGGGAAACAAACAATCAGAGACACAATCTCACAAAACAAACTGAGGGTTGCTGGGGGAGGAGGGTCAGGAGAGGGTGGTGGGGTTATGGACATTGGGGAGGGTATGTGCTATGGTGAGTTCTGTGAAGTGTGTAAACCTGGTGATTCACAGACCTGTACCCCTGGGGATAAAAATACATTATATGTTTATATAAAAAAAGCAAATTAAAAAAAATCAATACCTTGAGATTCCACAACATTTGTGTACAGAGATCCATATCTAAAAGTCACATGGCCGACTTCTGCCCTGGTAAAGGGGATTGCATTTTTCTCTACAAGCTTAAAAAATATCTATAATAACGTGTAAGGAAATGGATGAACTGGCAGGTATGTTTCAATAGTATCTATGAAGATAATACATTGAGCTTAAGTCAGTGATTTTATTGACTCCCCTAGCCACTGAAAAACCAAAAGGAAATTAAGCTTATTGGATGGAGTTTCAGGCTGTCAATTTTGCTTCAAAGCAGGTAGACAAATTATTAGAAGAACAACAGAAGCCACTTCATCAGCTTAATGAAATTTCTTACATGGAATGGAAAGACTAACAGCAGCTCAGTCTCCATGTGCTTTACCATTTGAGCCCCAAACTAAAATTTAAGAGATCTGTGTTCTAATTCTAATTCCACTAATAATTTACTGTGTGACTTTGGACAATTCAGTTAACTTTTATGTTGCTTAGTTCACACACCTTCAAAATGGGGATAATTGTCTTGTGTAGTTCATACAGTTATTATGAGAATATGAGAATTAAATGAAATAAGAAATATACAAATCCTATAAGGTCAAAAAATACTCTAAAAACATAAGCTATAAAGTGGAAAATGTCCTCCTAAAGTTACACTCTGAACAATGCATCCAAGAGATCTAGCTGCCTTATGCTATTCTTAGTGACCTCTGAGGAAGAAACTTAAAGGACCATTTTGATTGCTTGTTCAAGTGTTTTAACAAGTTTTGCTACCATGGCATTCTAGTTTCTGTCTAGTATAAATTTACCTATGCAATAAGAGGCTACATTTACTGAAGAAAAGGGAGGAGAATAAACTACTTTTGGAAAACATAGTATGTAACACTTATATGGCACTTATTATAAGTTAAATACTGTTCTAAGGACTTAACAGATATTAAGTCATTTAATAAAACAAATCTGTATATGGCGTGCATATTATGATCTTCAGTTTACAGATAAATAACTGAGGCATCAAAAAATTAAGTGACCTGCCTGAGGCTACATAGCAAGTAAGAAACAGAGCTGAGGTTAAAATTTGGGCAGTCTGGTTCCAGAGTCCTTGTTAAATATAAGATTAACAGAATCCTGATCAATTTGCATCATTTCAACACACATTTATTCTTACAAAATCATTATTGGAAAGACTCTAGTCCTCCTAACACATGAATTCCCTCTAAAGAGTCCCCAACATTCAACCTTGACTTGACAATTTTTTTTTTTTTGCAATAGGCTCACTACCTCACAAGTTTGATCATTTCAATTTTTAATAAATATTAAGAATGTATTACTTACATTCAGCTAAAGTTTTTCCCTTTGGCATGTTTTATCTGTTGGTCCTATATCTGCTCTTTGGAAAAACAGAATAAACCAATGCATGCATATGCCAATGCCTGAAATGTTTGCAGACAGATCTCTTGATCTTTTCCACCCCCTGCCCTTCTGAAAATCGTCCTTTTTCCAAGCTAAGTACTCCCAGTTCTTTCAATTGTTCATTGTCTTTTAGGTGATACATATTCCAAAACCTTTTACCATCCTAGACATCCTTTTTTGGGCATAATCTTGTCTGTCACTGGGCCTCTTAAATATGGCACAATAAACTGAACACACAATTTCAGATGTCATCTAAAGTGTAGTGGAACCAATACTTCTATTGTTCTGGACCCTACCTTCCTGTGATACAGGCTGAGACTGAATTAACATTTTTGGCAAACTAGTCACACTTCTTGTGCTCTTAGCCAAATAAAATCCCAGGACTGTACTTTTGCAGTTGTATTTTTGGACCTGAATGAAAAACTTTACATTTTTTTTTTCTGATTAAATGTCATCTGGTTAGTTTCAACCCATCATTCCAAACTACTGAGATCTTCTTGAATAAAAATTATGTCTTACAAAGAATTAACTGTCCCTCCCAACTTCCTCTCATCTGCAAATGTGATAATTATAATTTATATGTCCTCTAAATCACCAATAAAAAATGCAGAACAGGACAGTACCCTGAGAGAGGGCTCTCTTTTGGTCAACATTATTGGTTCATTAATCAATACTTCTGAAGTACAGTGCCTGCTGAATGCCCAAAGTTCCCAACCAATCCATATTTTTTGGCTTTGCCTCATGCTCTAAGACATTCTTATTCTAACTGGACAAGCTAAATAGTAGAGTCCAGTGCAAAATGAAAAAGGGGGGCCCATGTATTCTTTCATTCAAAAGATATTAAGAATTTCAAGTTAGTAACAGGAGATCATTAAACCAAATGTGGGGTCCTTAAGCATGTGGCCCTGTGTGAACCTACAGGTCACATGCCCATAAAAACGGGTTTGTCCCCAGACTCTCCTGTGACAGAGACTGCTACCTGTTCTGCAAAATCTGTTTTCTTTTCTTTCTGAACATGTGCTTAAACTACATGTGCCAACCTCCATTGTAGTTAGGTGTGACCATGAGTCTTGAGTTCTAGTTAGTGCAATGTGAATGGAGGTGACACATACCATTTCCAGGCCTGGCCCATAAAAATCTCCTACAGTTTTTCCATACTGTTTTCTCTTCAATCAGCTTGATACAAATGATAATGGAGACCTTGAAAGTTAAATGCTAAATATGGTAGAGTTTCAAGAATAAAGAAACTTGGGGCACCTGGGTGGCTCAGTGGGTTAAGGCCTCTGCCTTCGACCCAGATCATGGACTCGGGGCCCTGAGACTGAGCCCTGTGTTGGGCTCTCTGCTTGGTGGGGAGCCTGCTTCCCCCCCTCTCTCTGCCTGCCTCTCTGCCTGCTTGTGATCAATCTCTCTGTGTCAAATAAATAAAATCTTATAATATATATATTTTAAGATAAATAAAATAATAATAAATAAAATATTTTTAAAATATATAATATATATTTTAAGACTATTTATTTATTTATTATTTTATTTATTTATTATTTATTATTTATATATTATATATTATATATTTACATATAATATAAATAAATATTATATAATATTATTATATATTAATATATAAATAATAATAAATAAATAAATGATAAAATATTAAAATATAAATATTTATTTTTTAGATTTAAGATTTTATTATTTATTTATTATAAATAAATATATATTAAAATATAAATTTTTTAAGATTTTATTTATTCATTTGTTATATATTTATATATCTATATATTATTTATTTATATATAAAATATAATGAAATATATAATATATAAAAATTATATATTATATATAATATATAATTTTAAAATATATAATGTATTTATTTTAAGAATTTATTTATATAAATATATATATTTAGCATAACATATAACGATATTGAGTCCCTATGCTGTATCACTATGCTGTACACTTGAAACTAAAGTAACATTTTGTGTTAAATATACTCAAATAAAAAATTTTAAGAGAGAAATAAGTAGGCTTTGAGAGGCAATATGATTGAGGCACCCTGTTTGACTAGAACTCAAGACCCATTGTCACACCTAACTACAATGGAGGTTATATATTTAATATATATTATATATTTGTATTTAAAATATATAAATATATATTATATATTTGTATTAAAATATATAAATATATATTATGGGGGGCGGAGTCAAGATGGCGGAGAAGTAGCAGGCTGAGACTACTTCAGCTAGCCAGAGATCAGCTAGATAGCTTATCTAAAGATTGCAAACACCTGAAAATCCATCGGCAGATCGAAGAGAAGAAGAACAGCAATTCTGGAAACAGAAAAACAACCACTTTCTGAAAGGTAGGACCGGCGGAGAAGTGAATCCAAAGCGATGGGAAGATAGACCCCGGGGGGAGGGGCCGGCTCCTTGCAAGCGGCGGAGCAACGGAGCACAAAATCAGGACTTTTAAAAGTCTGTTCCGCTGAGGGACATTGCTCCAGAGGCTAAACCGGGGCAAAGCCCACGCGGGGTCAGCGTGGCCTCAGGTCCCGGAGGGTCACAGAAGGATCGGGGGTGTCTGAGTGTCGCAGAGCTTGCGGGTATTGGAACGGGAAAGCCGGCTACAGAGACAGAGCCGACAGTAAGCTCACAGCTCAGTGTTACCTTGAACCGGTCGCAGGCTCGGTGAGCTCGGAGCGCGGCCGGAGTTCAGGCAGACGGGAGTAACTGGGCGCTGTTCTCTGAGGGCGCACTGAGGAGTGGGGCCCTGGGCTCTCGGCTCCTCCAGGCTGGAGACCAGGAGGCCACCATTTGTATTCCCATCCTCCAGAACTCTACGGAAAGCGCTCAGGGAACAAAAGCTCCTGAAAGCAAACCCGAGCAGATTACTCACCCTGGCCCCTGTTAAGGGCTGTGCAATTCCGCCTGGGGCAAAGACACTTGAGAATCACTACAACAGGCCCCTCCCCCAGAATATCAACAAGAAATCCAGCCAAGACCAAGTTCACCTACCAAGGAGTGTGGTTTCAATACCAAGGAGAGCAGCATAATTCCAGAGGAGGAGAAAGCAAAGCACGGAACTAATGGCTTTTTCCCTGTGATTTTTTTTAGTCTTGCAGTTAATTTGATTTTTTTCTTTTTCATTTTTTGTTTTTTTTTTCTCGCCTTCTGGTAAATTTTTTTTTAACTTTTACCTTTTTCTTTTTTAATATTTTTTAACTAGTTTATCCAATATATATATTTTCTCTTTTTTATATTTTTCTTATTTGTTTTCTTTTTTTTAAATTCTTTTCTTTTCTTTTTTTTTCTTTCTTCCTTTTTGAACCTCTTTTTTTTTTTAAATATTTTATTTATTTATTTGAGAGAGAGACAGTGAGAGAGAGCATGAGTGAGGAGAAGGTCAGAGAGAGAAGCAGACTCCCCATGGAGCTGGGAGCCCGATGCGGGACTCGATCCCGGGAATCCAGGATCATGACCTGAGCCGAAGGCAGTCATCCAACCAACTGAGCCACCCAGGCGTCCCTTGAACCTCTTTTTATCCCCTTTCTACCCCCTCACGATTTGGGATCTCTTCTAATTTGGTTAAAGCATATTTTCCTGGGGTTGTTGCCACCCTTTTAGTATTTTACTTGCTCCTTCATATACTCTTATCTGGACAAAATGACAAGACAGAAACATTCAACACAAAAAAAAGAACAAGAGGCAGTACCGAAGGCTAGGGACCAAATCAATACAGACATTGGTAATATGTCAGATCTAGAGTTCAGAATGACAATTCTCAAGGTTCTAGCGGGGCTCGAAAAAGGCATGGAAGATATTAGAGAAACCCTCTGGAGAGATATAAAAGCCCTTTCTGGAGAAATAAAAGAACTAAAATCTAACCAAGTTGAAATCAAAAAAAGCTATTAATGAGGTGTAATAAAAAATGGAGGCTCTCACTGCTATGATAAATGAGGCAGAAAAAAGAATTAGTGATATAGAAGACCAAATGACAGAGAATAAAGAAGCTAAGCAAAAGACGGACAAACAGCTACTGGACCATGAGGGGAGAATTCGAGAGATAAGTGACACCATAAGACGAAACAACATTAGAATAATTGGGATTCCAGAAGAAGAAGAAAGAGAGAGGGGAGCAGAAGGTATACTGGAGAGAATTATTGGGGAGAATTTCCCCAATATGGCAAAGGGAATGAGCATCAAAATTCAGGAGGTTCAGAAAACGCCCCTCAAAATCAATAAGAATAGGCCCACACCCTGTCACCTAATAGTAAAATTTACAAGTCTCAGTGACAAATGAAAATCCTGAAAGCAGCCCGGGAAAAGAAGTCTGTAACATACAATGGTAAAAATATTAGATTGGCAGCTGACTTATCCACAGAGACCTGGCAGGCCAGAAAGAGCTGGCATGATATTTTCAGAGCACTAAATGAGAAAAACATGCAGCCAAGAATACTATATCCAGCTAGGCTATCATTGAAAATAGAAGGAGAGATTAAAAGCTTCCAGGACAAACAAAAACTGAAAGAATTTGCAAACACCAAACCAGCTCTACAAGAAATCTTGAAAGGGGTCCTCTAAGCAAAGAGAGAGCCTACAAGTGGTAGATCAGAAAGGAACAAAGACCATATACAGTAACAGTCACCTTACAGGCAATACAATGGCACTAAATTCATATCTCTCAATAGTTACCCTGAATGTGAATGGGCTAAATGCCCCTGTCAAAAGACACAGGGTATCAGAATGAATAAAAAAACAAAACCCATCTATATGTTGCCTCCAAGAAACTCATTATAAGCCCGAAGACACCTCCAGATTTAAAGTGAGGGGGTGGAAAAGAATTTACCATGCTAATGGACATCAGAAGAAAGCAGGAGTGGCAATCCTTATATCAGATCAATTAGATTTTAAGCCAAAGACTATAATAAGAGATGAGGAAGGACACTATATCATACTCAAAGGGTCTGTCCGACAAGAAGATCTAACAATTTTAAGTATCTATGCCCCCAACGTGGGAGCAGCCAACTATATAAACCAATTAATAACAAAATCAAAGAAACACATCAACAATAATACAATAATAATAGGGGACTTTAACACTCCCCTCAGTGAAATGGACAGATCATCCAAGCAAAAGATCAGCAAGAAAATAAAGGCCTTAAACGACACACTGGACCAGATGGACATCACAGATATATTCAGAACATTTCATCCCAAAGCATCAGAATACACATTCTTCTCTAGTGCACATGGAACATTCTCCAGAATAGATCACATCCTCGGTCCTAAATCAGGACTCAACCGGTATCAAAAGATTGGGATCATTCCCTGCATATTTTCAGACCACAATGCTCTAAAGCTAGAACTCAACCACAAAAGGATGTTTGAAAAGAACCCAAATACATGGAGACTAAACAGCATCCTTCTAAAGAATGCATGGGTCAACCGGTAAATTAAAGAAGAATTGAAAAAATTCATGGAAACAAATGATAATGAAAACACAACAGTTCAAAATCTGTGGGACACAACAAAGGCAGTCTTGAGAGGAAAATATATAGCAGTACAAGCCTTTCTCAAGAAACAAGAAAGGTCTCAAGTACACAACCTAACCCTACACCTAAAGGAGCTGGAGAAAGAACAAGAAAGAAACGCTAAGGCAAGCAGGAGAAGAGAAATCATAAATATCAGAGCAGAAATCAATGAAATAGAAACCAAAAAGACAATAGAGCAAATCAACGAAACTAGGAGCTGGTTCTTTGAAAAAATTAATAAAATTGATAAACCCCTGGCCAGACTTATCAAAAAGAAAAGAGAAAGGACCCAAATAAATAAAATCATGAATGAAATAGGAGAGATCACAACTAACACCAAAGAAATACAAACTATTATAAGAACATACTATGAGCAACTCTACGCCAACAAATTTGACAATCTGGAAGAAATGGATGCGTTCCTAGAAACATATAAACTACCACAACTGAACCAGGAAGAAGTATAAAGCCTGAACAGACCCATAACCAGTAAGGAGATTGAAACAGTCATTTAAAATCTCCAAACAAACAAAAGCCCAGGGACAAGCGGCTTCCTGGGGGAATTCTACCAAACATTTAAAGAAGAACTAATTCCTATTCTCCTGAAACTGTTCCAAAAATAGAAATGGAAGGAAAACTTCCAAACTCATTTTATGAGGCCAGCATCACCTTGATCCCAAAACCAGACAAGGATCCCAACAAAAAAGACAGCTATAGACCAATATCCTTGAAGAACACAGATGCGAAAATAGTCAACAAAATACTATCCAGTAGGATTCAAAAGTACATTAAAAGGATTATTCACCACGACCAAGTGGGATTTATTCCAGGGCTGCAAGGTTGGTTCAACATCTGCAAATCAGTCAATGTGATACAACACATCAATAAAAGAAAGAACAAGAACCATATGATACTCACAATAGATGCTGAAGAAGCATTTGACAAAGTACAGCATCCCTTTCTGATCAAAACTCTTCAAAGTGTAGGGATAGAGGGCACATACCTCAATATCATCAAAGCCATCTATGAAAAACCCACCGCAAATATCATTCTCAATGGAGAAAAACTGTAAGCTTTTCCGCTAAGGTCAGGAACACGGCAGGGATGTCCATTATCACCACTGCTATTCAACATAGTACTAGAGGTCCTAGCCTCAGCAATCAGACAACAAAAGGAAATTAAAGGCATCCAAATCGGCAAAGAAGTCAAATTATCACTCTTCGCAGATGATATGATACTATATGTGGAAAACCCAAAAGACTCCACTCCAAAACTGCTAGAACTTATACAGGAATTCAATAAAGTGTCAGGATATAAAATCAATGCACAGAAATCAGTTGCATTTCTCTACACCAACAGCAAGACAGAAGAAAGGGAAATTAAGGAGTCAATCCCATTTACAATTGCACCCAAAACCATAAGATACCTAGGAATAAACCTAACCAAAGAGACACAGAATCTATACTCAGAAAACTATAAAGTACTCATGAAAGAAATTGAGGAAGACACAAAGAAATGGAAAAATGTTCCATGCTCCTGGATTGGAAGAATAAATATTGTGAAAATTTCTATGCTACCTAAAGCAATCTACACATTTAATGCAATTCCCATCAAAGTACCATCCATCTTTTTCAAAGAAATGGAACAAATAACCCTAAGATTTATATGGAACCAGAAAAGACCTCGAATAGCCAAAGGGATATTGAAAAAGAAAGCCAACGTTGGTGGCATCACAATTCCAGACTTCAAGCTCTATTACAAAGCTGTCATCATCAAGACAGCATGGTACTGGCACAAAAACAGACACATAGATCAATGGAACAGAATAGAGAGCCCAGAAATAGACCCTCAACTCTACAGTCAACTAATCTTCGACAAAGCAGGAAAGAATGTCCAATGGAAAAAAGACAGCCTCTTCAATAAATGGTGCTGGGAAAATTGGACAGCCACATGCAGAAAAATGAAATTGGACCATTTCCCTACACCACACACAAAAATAGACTCAAAATGGATGAAGGACCTCAATGTGCAAAAGGAATCCCTCAAAATCCTTGAGGAGAACACAGGCAGCAACCTTTTCGACCTCAGCCACAGAAACATTTTCGTAGGAACAACGCCAAAGGCAAGGGAAACAAGGGCAAAATGAACTATTGGGATTTCATCAAGCTGAAAAGCTTTTGCTCAGCAAAGGAAACAGTTAACAAAATCAAAAGACAACTGACAGAATGGGAGAAGATATTTGCAAAGGACATATCAGATAAAGGGCTAGTGTCCAGAATCTATAAAGAACTTAGCAAACTCAACACCCAAAGAACAAATAATCCAATCTAGAAATGGGCAGAGGACATGAACAGACATTTCTGCAAAGAAGACATCCAGATGGCCAACAGACACATGAAAAAGTGCTCCATATCACTCTGCATCAGGGAAATACAAATCAAAACCACAATGAGATATCACCTCACACCAGTTAGAATGGCTAAAATCAACAAGTCAGGAAATGACAGATGCTGGCGAGGATGCGGAGAAAGGGAAACCCTCCTCCACTGTTGGTGGGAATGCAAGCTGGTGCAGCCACTCTGGAAAACAGCATGGAGGTTCCTCAAAATGTTGAAAATAGAACTGCCCTATGACCCAGCAATTGCACTATTGGGTATTTACCCTAAAGATACAAACGTGGTGATCCAAAGGGGCACATGCACCCGAATGTTTATAGTAGCAATGTCCACAATAGCCAAACTATGGAAAGAACCTAGATGTCCATCAACAGATGAATGGATCAAGAAGATGTGGTATATATACACAATGGAATACTATGCAGCCATCAAAAGAAATGAAATCTTGCCATTTGCAACAACATCGATGGAACTAGAGCGTATCATGCTTAGTGAACTAAGTCAAGCAGAGAAAGACAACTATCATATGATCCCCCTGATATGAGGAAGTGGTGATAAATCATGGGGGCTTAAGTAGGTAGGAGAAGAATCAATGAAACAAGATGGGATTGGGAGGGAGACAAACCATAAGTGACTCTTAATCTCACAAAACAAACTAAGGGTTGCTGGGGGGAGGGGAGTTGGGAGAAGGGGGTGGGATTGTGGACATTCGGGAGGGTATGTGCTTTGGTGAGTGCTGTGAAGTGTGTAAACCTGGTGATTCACAGACCTGTACCCCTGGGGATAAGAATATATGTTTATAAAAAATTAAAAATTTAAAATATATATATATTATATTTATATATTAAATATATTTATATGCAGATAATTTATTTATTTATATATAAAATATAATATAATATATAATATATAAAAATTATATATTAGATATAATATTTTAATATATAATATATATTAATATTTTATTTATATTAATATATAAATGTATTTACTACATAATATATATTAAATATATAAATATATATTTATTTATATATTATTATATATAAATAAATAATATAAAATATAATATAATATATATAAATTATATATAATATATACTATTTTAACATATATCATATATATTAAGATTTTATTTATATATTATATATGTATAAATAAATATAAATATATATAAATATGTGTGTGTGTGTGTATATATATATATATATATATATATGTAAAATAAAGAAACTTAAGTCCTTTTTTAGGACTTTGAGCAAGCAATAAATTTCTATTATGGTTGAACCATTATTTATCTTTTGGTTTGCTTTTTACTTCAGCTACTATCACTCCAGATAATATAGTACCTGATTATCAGCATTATGTAGAAGGCTAATAGAAATTTTGATTCCTGGGTTCTTCTACTAGAGAATACAATTCAGTAAGTCTGAGTGTTAATCTATACTTTTAAGTAGTCTCCTATACCTCAACAGTTGATTCTTACAATAAGGCAAGTTTGGAAACCCACTGCTATAGACTTTTCCTTCCACTTTTTCCTATCAAAATGTCCCCTGCCCTAAGTTCAATTTTTTCCTGATTCTTGTTTCCCAGGTGACATTTACCTCATATTTCGAATTACTCTGCTCCAAGGAATTCGGTTTTGATGTTTGGCGCTCCAACAGTCATTTTATAATCTGGGAGTGGAAATTATATGCAAAATATGTAGGAGCAAAGAGAGAGTTGAAGCTTAGGTCCCTGATGACTTCTTGCAGCTTCCATACCAACCCTGGACTAACTTCTGAATCTTACTGCTTGAAAGAATAAGTGCTTATGTGTTTGTAAAACTATTAGGTAGGGTTTTCTATTCTATGTAGTAGGACCTAATCCTAACCCAAAGGGAATTATGTTGGAATATGACGTTCTTTCAGGGAGACCCGGATATATATTTCCTTATGCAGACAGTTGTTCTCTGCCTTCATATAAAGCCAAGCCTTCCTTAAGTAACTTGTCCAAGCAATTGAATGGCATGGTGAAAGCAATGAACATCAATACTTCATTTCACTAAAATATTAAAGAAGATCATATTTCTCTTTGGTCATCAAGAAATAGCTCATATAAAGCTAGATATATCACTTTAAAGTGTTAAAAATCTCAGAGGCAATATGGTGTGTTTTGATATTTTCAATGAATATTCACCTTATACCAGCTTGCTATAGCCTGGATGTTTGTGTCCCCTTAAAATTCCTATAATGAGGGCGCCTGGGTGGCTCAGTGGGTTAAGCCTTTGCCTTCAGCTCAGGTCATGATCTCAGGGTCCTGGGATCGAGTCCCGCATCGGGCTCTCTGCTCAGCAGGGAGCCTGCTTCCTCCTCTCTCTCTCTGTGCCTGCCTCTCTACCTACTTGTGATCTCTGTCTGTCAAATAAATAAATAAAATCTTTAGAAAAAAAATTCCTATAATGAAACCCAATGTCCAATGTGATAATATTAGGAGATGGGACATTTGGGAGGTGCTTAGGTCATGACAGTGAAACCCTCATTAATGGGAGGAATGCCCTTATAAAGCAAACACCCTTGCCCCTTCTGCCATGTGAAGTTACAGTGAGAAGATACCTGCCAATGAGGAAGGAGGCCCTTTCCAGATACTGAACCTGCCACTGCCTTAATCTTGGACTACCCAACATTGGAATTATAAGAATTAAATGTCTGTTGTTTAGAAGCTACCAAGTATATGACATTTTAGTTATAGCAGCCCAAACAGATTAAGACACAGCTCATGCCCTTCTTAATCTGATGAAAAGAAAATAAGCACGCTTTTCTATTGCACTATTGGTGAAAATGTGAATTGGTGTAACCACTGTGAAATTAGTATGAAAGTTAGTCAAAAATTAAAAATAGACATACCATATGATCCAATAATTCCACTATTAGGTTTTCTTTCCAACAAAGACAAAAAAATTAATTCAAAAAGATACATACACCCCTATGTTTATTGCTGCATTATTTATAATAGCCAAGGTACAAAAGCATTCCCAGTGGCTATTAATAGAAGAATGAATAAAGAAGATGTGAGATACACACACACACACACACACACACATATGAGTATCACACAACCATGAAAAAGGATGAGATCTTGCCATTTGCAACAACATGGATGGACACAGAGGGTATTCTACTAAGTGAAATTATTCAGACTGAGAAAGACAATTATCATATAATTTCAGTCATATGTGAAATCTAAAAAACAAAAGCAAGTGAATAAACAAACAAGAATAGAAACAGTCCTACAAATACAGAGAACAAATTGATGGTTGCCAGAGGGAAGGGAGGTGGGGAAATGGGCACAGTGGGTAAGTGGGAAATACAGGCTTCCAGTTATGAAATGAATAAATCACGGGAATAAAAGGTACAGCATATGGAATATAGTCAATGGTTTTGTAATAGCACTGTATAGTGACAGATGGCAACTGCACTTGTGGTGCGCATAGCATAACATATAGCGATATTGAGTCACTGTGCTGTACACTTGAAACTAAAGTAACATTGTGTGTTAAATACACTCAAATAAAAAAATTTAAAGAGAAAAATAAGTAGGCTTTTGAGAGGCAATATGATTGAGGCACCCTGTTTGGCTCAAGGTGATTTTGCAAAGCATCTATAAGAAAGGTTCTGTTTTTCATTCTCTTTCCTTTTTCATCTATTAAAAAGTAAGGAAAGAGTAACAGATGAAGCTGGTTCCAATCATCTGTCTTGAAGGGACAGTTAGCATTTTTGCATACAAATGAAAGCTATCATTTTTGTCATCCTTAAGTTGGAGCTCTAAACACTATGTCTGCAGCTAATTAATATTCCATTACCAATCAGAGCATTCATGCAGATTGTTCTTCCACCCTGAAACATAATTCCAGTGCCAAAAATTATTAGCTACAGAAGACAGAGCAGTTTTAACTTGTGATTTCCAACCAACTCAAGTCAGTATATTATTTATGCTAAAAGCATGTATTTTCCAAAAATATTGTGATTGACTATGTCTTGACAATGAAAAGCAGCTGAATAAAAATCCTAAATTATTTGATATTAGGCACTCGGTAATGTCACCAAGGAGTCCAGCCCCTAAAAGGTCAACTTCTTAAGGACCATACTCATGGCTGGGTACTTACAGAATACTGATTTCTGATTCAGGAGACAAAGTCATCACTTGTCTGGGTGACTTAGAATATCAATTCTGGCTTTCAGTGGTGTCTATCCCTTGCAAATCCTTGGAATATGCCAATTTGGATGGTCTAAGAAGATATATGTGCAGCATCAATAATGTCAGGGATAAAGTATGCCCATTCAGAATGCTCAAGGGATTTTATGCTCTTAAAAGATAGAAAAGCTACAGAACAAAGATAACAGGCTTATTGACAGCTAACAAGCAGTCACAAGCAGCTTGAAAACTAAACTGAGTCAGAGACATATTTTCTTTCTTTTTTTTTTAAGATTTTAGTTATTTATTTGACAGACAGAGATGACAAGTAAGCAGAGAGGCAGGCAGAGAGAGGAAGGGAAGCAGGCTCCCTGCCGAGCAGAGGGCCCGATGCGGGGCTCCATCCCAGGACCCCAAGATCGTGACCTGAGCCTAAGGCAGAGGCTTTAACCCACTGAGCCACCCAGGTGCCCCCAGAGACATATTTTCTTAAAATCCCACTGTCCTTGAACAAAGTGAGAAAGCCCCTTCCACAGAAAAGGCGGGCCAATCTTCCCACTCTGATGTGTTGATAGCACTTTCCTTGCTGGGCTTGCAATCTACTAACTAGGAGAATGGTTTATTTCCTTACTCCTTAAATTTGCAAATATATCCAGGGGTGTTTGCCTTTGGCTATCCAGAATCAGGTTAAAATTCAGTGGTAGGTAAAGTTGTTATCATCAGGATGAACTGATTAGTTGCCTACAAACATCTATATATAAAGTTGAATTTCAAGAATAATATTAATATCCTTGTACATTTAACACCTTTAACATAAAAGGAAGTCTATCTTTAGTAACAGAGGAAAATAAATCAATAATAGTTTACAATTAATAATCTATTTCAGAAATAAATAACAGCTCTCAAGTTACATAATTACTCACTTCCATGACTTGATAGTACAAAATGATAGTGCACCTTCCCATTAAAGAAGATTTTTGATGCTGTTTACCTTACTTGCCCAGAAAAAAAGCCTTTCATACAATCAATTTCAAAAACAGAGAATACAAATGTCTCTCAGGATTGAAGCTTGAAAAAGAAGTGAAAGCTACGTTGTTTTCTATCTAGATGGGAGAAGTGAAGATTATGGAATCAGATAAGTGCTAGCTCATAGGACCTGGTAAGTGGTTTTTTCTTTAATGTCAAGAAGTCAATACAACAGTAGTTAACAGTTTACTGACCAGACATGGATAAAAAATCCCAACTCTACTACTTATTACCTATATGAACTTATAAAAATGTAGTAACCACTCTGTGCCCCATTTTCTCCATAGGTAAGTGAGAATATTAAAATTTTTCTTATATGATTGTTATAAGGATTAAATGACATAATATATGTAAAATGCTTGGCACATAGTAAACACTTGATAAATTGTCGCTCATGTGATTTTGATTATTACCACAGTCTTATTCTGTTGATCCAATTTATAATCTTTACAAAATTTAAATAGGAATGCCCAAACATTGGTCCATACCTTAAGGTTATTTCCCAAAGATACCTGTATCAAAAGGTATTTACTGATATCTGTTATGTGCCTGATATTGTGCTAGATACTGTAAAGAGACAGATTTTGTAGACCCTGCCTTCAAGGAATATATAGCCAAATTTGGAGATGTAAACTAGTTTTGGCAGAATGCTATAAATGGTCTCTGGTAGAAACTAGAAATGCTTAATCTATAATGAGTGGGATATGCCCAGGACTAGAATATAAAACTATATTGCTTTCTGCATGCAGAACTACAGTTTTAAAAGGAAAAATACTGGGACACCTGGGTGGCTCAGTTGGTTAAGCGGCTGCCTTCGGCTCAGGTCATGATCCCAGCGTCCTGGGATCGAGTCCCACATCGGGCTCCTTGCTCCGCAGGGAGCCTGCTTCTCCCTCTGACTCTTCCTTCCACTCTGTCTGCCTGTGCTCGCTCTCATTCACTCTCTCTCTGACAAATAAATAAATAAAATCTTTAAAAAAAAAAAAAGGAAAAATACTAAGATCTTGTTGAAAAGCATTTTATTTATAGATTTTAGGGTTTTTTGAAGACTTATTTACTTATTTGAGAGAGAGGGTGAGGGATGGTGGGACACAGAGAGCAGAGGGGGGAAAGGCAGTGGGATAGGGAGAGAATCGTCAAGCAGACTCCCTACTGAGCATGAAGCCCCCCACTCTGAGATCATGATCTGAGCTAAAACCAAGAGTCAATCGTTTCACCATCTGAGTCACCCAGACCTCAATATTTACATATTTTAGATAAAACTGGAAACTTTAGTTGAGGCAAAACTTCTCAGTGCAGTCATTCCTCTGTGTATTTAAAGGACAAAATAAATAAGACTTATGTCCTAGAAGGAATTTTCTTTGACTCATTGTTCTTTCTACTGCCCGCACACTTTGCTTGTATTCTAGGTGGACACATGTGTGTATGTATGCACATGTACACATGCACATGTATGCATGTGTGTGTGTGTGTGTGTGTGTGTGTGTGTGTGTGTGTGTGGTGTGTGAAAGAGAGACATTAAGCATGTAGTCAATCCTCTATTTTTATATAAATGGTAACCCAAAGAGGTAAAATGACTGCCTAGAGTAAAATACTTGTTTATTAGCAAAACGAGAATTAGAACACTGAGTTGGAACTAGCTAGTATCTCTTCAGATTCTAGAAGGATGATCAAATCAGTAGCCTAATTCCTTCAAAGGAAGCCAAAAGTGTATGCATCTTTATGAGAGGGCTCACATCTTTTTAAAATATATATTTTTTATTTATTTATTTATTAAAGAGAGAGAGAGAGAGATCGAGTGCACAGGGGCATGTGAGTCAAGGGGGTAGAGGGAGAGAAGCCCAAGCGAACTCCATGCTGATCATTGAGCTGGAAGGGAGGCTCCACATGTGGCTCAGTCCCAGGACCCAAGAGATCATGACCTGAGCTGAAATCAAGAGTCCGTCCCTCAACAGACCGAGACTTTCAGGCACCACAACAAGGCACACATCTTTGGCATCCTTTGCCTCCATCCACTCTCTCACTTACTGCCCATTGGATGGGCTATACATTGAGTGTTCAATAGATGCTTATCTAGGTAAAGGGAAAACATTCTAGCTTAATTCAACATTGGTTAAAAAATATATATATATCCTTGCCTATTCCATACAAGGTAAATGCACCGTTGCTAAAGGAAAAGCTAGTGGTCCTTTCTGAGGTCCCAACATATCACATTAATGATATTATTAGCTGTTGTTATATCAAATAATCACATTTTACAGAGGAAACCATTTAGCTGAGTGGATTACCCAGTGATTTCAAGGCAGGGATTTCATGAGACAGAATACTGAATCTGTCTCTCTAACAACTACTAGAGGGAAGAAAAAACGGGAATCAAGACACAGATGCCAGATCAGGAGAGTGCTCTAGGGATTTGAAATAAAGATGAGTAGTGTAAACTGACTGAGTTGGACAAAAGGCCATGTTTTCTGGGATATAAGAATTCAACCTCTTAATTTTGATGCAGGACTTAAGAATTATATTGTAAAAGAGGGGTGGGGAAAAATGAGAGAATGCATTGATGCTAAAACAATTGGGCTGCCTCTCTCAGAGGCCCTAATTTGATGAATTGCCAGGTAGAAAGATAATTCATAGATTTGCCTCTAAGAACAATCATTCTGACCTTAATTTTTTCAATAGTATTTTAACAAACTATTCCTTAAAAGTCCTAAACCGATAACAAATAGCTAAATTCAAGAAGACGACTTTTTCTCTATTCACACAATGACAAAGCATAATTAAAACCAGCCGCTATTTCAAAAGCCTACTTGAATAAATAAGACCAAAATGCAGTGCCGTTTATATATAAATTCCAAGCATTTCTCATTTTAACTAAAATGATACAGGGAATGCAAATCCATAGCTTCAGCAAATTTTCTCTTTCCAAAAGTGATTCATCACCGTCAGATTACTTTGCAATTTCATGAAATGGGCTTCAGTGGCATTTTGAAAAATTAGGAAGGGGAACGGCAACTGGAATGGAATAAAGAAACTATTACATAACCCCGAGTGAGATATTAATCTCCATCCAGATGGCCATTGTGCTTTCATTATTAGGAAACAAGGGCTCACATAGCTCCTTAATAATCTGACTTCTGATAGCACTAAGCAGCCCAGTAATGAGATAATTTGGAAACTATCCCCAGGCGGGAGGAATTAATGATACTCTATGAAAGATTTGTTTGGGGTGGCATGGAGGGAGGGCTATGCAAACCAAGAGTACAGCTGAAGGTGGATGTTTTTCAGTGTCCTGCTTGTTTAGGAACTAAGAGAGCAACATTTCTAACAGGATACTTCTTTTTTTAAAAAAATATATTTATTTGACAGAGAGAGAGAGAGGAAATGTGCATATGCTCAGGTATGCACAGGTATATGCTGAGCAGGGAACCTGATGTGTGGCTTGATCCCAGGAAGCCAGGATCCCAAGAAGCCAGGATCATGACCTGAGCAGAAGGCAGATCCTTAACTTACTGAGCCACCCAGGCATCCCAGGATACTTACTTCTTATGGGGCTGCCTTTTATAAATTATACACATACACACTCACACATATCCACACACATTTTTACACATTCGACACACACATGCCGAGATAGTTCTTTCTTCTTCTGTGTCTTGCTCTAAGTATTCACAAACTTGCCTTCGGTTCTCCTCAGCCTCCTTTCTTGCTACTAAACTACACTATTATTACTTCATTTCTATTATAGTGGATTTATGACAGGATAATATTGTTCTCCACAATGAAAGGAATTACTTACAAAGGAAGGTTCAGTAATTTTCTTAAACATAGATTGCTTAAGAGAATCTAGAAGCTTTCTATTTAGACAGACTGAGCCTTCAAGGATTAAAAAAAAAAAAAACAGGCTGAGATTAATTCACACAGATGTGTATGGATTTGTATTTAGGGTCTAACATATTCAATTTGGAAGTAGCATTAATCCTTTTAAGACACTAGGGTAACATTTAGTAAATTAGAAATTCTAACTCAGATTTTGTTGATTAAATAAAAGTGTCTATGAGGGAAAAAATTATTAGCACTAGCTTCTCCTTGCTTCAGTCTCTAATAATCTCCTTCTATACAGTGAAGCTGAAGGAGACTATATTCTCCTGTTAAAACGCAGTAAGGACAACTGACACTACAGTTTAAAAAAAATTCTATAAAGAATGAAACAAATCCATTTGGAAATCCTCAGAACTTGAGGCCCTGGGCATTTTCCTTGAACGTCAGAAGCAACCAACAATAGTCACTGAGTCTGCCTATGTGCTGGGCACAGTGCTGGGCACTTTGCATATATTGTTTCATTTAATCTTGTAGACCTCAAACATTTCAACCACAGTAAAACTGAGGAAATTCATATATATATAGAAAATAGCAAATATATAACAGAACACAGATTTAAAGCTGTGTCTGTCTGACTCAAATGCTTGCACTTCTTCGATGTTCTTTCTCAAGTGACAAACTGAAACGACCCATTTTAACTACACTGCCGTTGTATTTACACAGACATGGCATTATTCTGGATAAATGGATGAATCACTGTCTGCTATTTGGCCTGTGTTGATAGGTGACAGAATTTTTGCACATATCTGTATAAAAGCCCACATTCTGGTGAATACAGAGGGACTTCTAAGAGGAGTTTTTTTTTTTTTAATGAAGAAGGAAGAGACAAAGGAAACTCTCCTTACCTATCAGTGACTAAATAATATCAGATGTTTTAGTCTGTTTAGCATTATAATATTCTAGTCTCAGATCCTGCCATTTCATTTCAGGGTGAGAAAAAAAAAAGAGATACAGCAAGCTCATTATATAGCTTGCTAGCCTCCACTGCTTGGAAAAATTCCCAGAAGAACAGCATGTCATTATTTATGCACTTATGTGATTAATACTCCATATTTGAGAGATACAATGTTAAAAAAAAACGTGTTTTACATATGCCTGGAAGGAAATAAGGAACAGAGGGAGAGAAGAGAAAAGATGGAAGGGACAAAGGGAGAGATGGAGGGTGGGAGGAAAAAGATATCAGAGCATCAGCGCCCTTTCTTATAAGGAGACGGTAATATTCTTCAGGTTGGAGATGCATGTCCTTTTGCAGTTTTTGTCTACTTTCTTAAATGAAAATGACTGTTAATAAAACGTGTTTGTGGTCACCTGCAGAGACTCTTACAGACAAGAGTTACCTGCTTTCCCAGGTACTATGGAAAAGAAACACAGGGAACTGAATCAGGGGGATTTGTCAGTGCTGAAGACAGAATTTTGCCTATCAAAATAGGTACTAAGAACATATGATTAGCTGTTGGACCAATCTGATAGCAAAGAAACCTTTGATATTCCAAGGGGTAATAGTGGAATTTTAACTTAGTCTGGCCAAAATAACCAAAGTACAGAATCATATTGATAAATTGGACATATTCACATGCAGATTGGTATAATTTTTTGCTAACTAAATTTTCTCTACAGTAATTTAATGAATATATATTACTTTTTTTAAAGATTTTATTTATTTATTTGACAGACAGAGATCACAAGTAGGCAGAGAGGCAGGCAGAGAGAGAGGGGGAAGCAGGCTCCCTGCTGAGCAGAGAGCCAGATGCGGGGCTTGATCCCAGGACCCTGAGACCATGACCTGAGCCGAAGGCAGAGGCTTAACCCACTGAGCTACCCAGGCACCCCTTGTTGTTGCTTTTTAAAGAATACACTCATATGTACATGTCTCAAAATTCATGCTATTTATGCAGGATTTTTGTTAGTTTCTATATAAAGGGTTGTCAAATACATTTAAATAGATTTTCTATTATTAGAGCAACCTTCTTGTTCTCCTCAAGACACGTTGTATTATTATCCTTTGCATCCTGCTTACATGCCCAAGCCAGAAGGACAAAATCTTGGATATTGCATTGATGCTAAAAGACAAGTACAGAGGTATGGATGATTATATAAGGGAAAGAAAGTTGATCTTTAAGGGGAAACCAAAAATATTTGTAAAAACTATCTATCTATATCTATATCTATCTATCTATATATATGAAATACTTCATGTCGTCTGCCCATTTCCTAACTGGATTATTTGTTTTTGGGTGTTGAGTTTGGTAAGATCTTTATAGATCTTGGATACATTACTCAGCCATCAGAAAGAATGAAATCTTACCATTTATACTGATGTGGTTGGAACTGGAGGGTATTATGCTGAGTGACATAAGTCAATCAGAGAAAAGCAATTATCATATGGTTTCACTCATATGAGGAATATAAGAAACAGTGAAAAGGATCATAGAGGAAGAGAGGGGAAAACTGAATGGGAGAAATCAGAAAGGGAGACAAACCATGAGAGACTCTTAACTATGGGAAAGGAACTGAGAGTTGCTAGAGGGTAGGTGGAGGGGTGGAATAAATATGTGATGGACATTAAGGAGGGCACATGATGTGATCAGCACTGAGTGTTATATGTAACTGATGAATTAATGAACTCTATCTGTGAAATTAATGATGTTCTATATGTTGGCTAAATTTAAATTAAAAAAATAAAAATAATAAATATCTCAGAACCAAAACATAGACAGAAGGTATACAGTCTAAGTAGATTAATAGGATAAAAATTATATATATATATGAGATTAATACATAGACACAAACACATATTCATGCACACATATTCATTTTATGTTGGACTATTTTTAAACCTCTTCACCTGAGATAACTTATGGAAGGGTAGAGTAAAATAACCCTCCAAATCCACTACTTTATAAAAGCAATGACAACAGTGGCAAAAATGATCAAAGACAACTTTTTTCATAACACTGGAAAGTAACTAAAGGCTTGCAACAATCCAAGTTTTTATTAACGAGAAATGACTGAATCTCAGTAATACCAATGAAATTTGTGGCATTTTAACTTGCCGTAATCCCAAGCTGTATTACAGATTTAAAAACCAACAGCCTCATAAATATGGTATCTTAAAAACCAGCAGACTAGCAATCACTGGAGTGAAGAAAGCAGAACAGATTTCCAGCAATCTAAAAGCCTCATCCCCAGATAACTGTTACTATTTTTCCTGTCTAGAAGCTTCATGAAAAACTCAATTTTTAGAGCTTGATTTGTTTGACCAGACACAGAGCTTACTCTGTGAAAACAGTCTGATCTATAAGGACTTAATAAAAAATGATCAGTGGTGACTGCTTAACACCTCAGCTTCCTAGGATGATATTAATAGTTGAAATTAACAAGAAGCTGACCAAAAACATGTAAAAGGAAATACTGGAGAATAAGACGTCCAAAGAGGGATTTGAAAAGCTCTGAGAGATTCATGAATAACTGAAGCTCACACACATGAGAAAGACTGTGCCCAAGACGAGGAAAAACCTGAAAATATTTGCTGATGTGCATGGGTTTCTTTTTGGAGGGCTGAATGTATCCTAAAATTGATTTTGTTGATGCTTGCACAACTCTTCACTTAATAGCATACTGTTCTAAGGCTTATTCATGTATTAGTGCTTCATTCTATTTTATTGCCAAAAAGTACTCCATTGCATGGCTACTATGTTTTCATCACTCATCAATCAGCTGGTACAAATTTAGATGAACGACAGTCACACAAAAAGATAATCAACATCAAGGAAATGCAAATCAAAATCATAATGAAATATCAACTCACACCTGTCAGAAAGGCTAAATTTAAAAACACAAAAAACAACAAAAGGTAGTGTATACACATGATGGAATATTATTCAGCCAGAATAATATAATTAAATTTTTATATATGTTACAACAGGGATGGACCTTGAAAATATCATACTAATTAAGCCAGAAACCTAAAAACAAATATTGTATGATTCCACTTGTATGAAGTTCCTAGAATAGGAAAATGCATAATGACAGAAAGTAGTATAAAGTTTACCAGAAGATGAGGAGAGGAGAAATAGGGAGTTATTGCAATGAGTACAGAGTTTATGTTCAGGATGAGGAAAAGTTTTGGGTATAGATAGTAATGACAGTATAAAACATTGGGAATGTATTTAATGTCACTGAATTATACATTTACAGATTATTAAAATGAAAAATATTATATAATGTACATTTTACCACAATAAAAAAGAGTTAAGCATAAAAATTTAAAAAATAATATTATTTTATATTTATATATATTATATTATATTTATATTTATCTTAAATATAAATTATCTAAGTGCATCAGTCAAAAGATTGACTGAGGCGCAGCTGAGTGGTTCATTCAGTTAAGCATCCAACTCTTGATTTCAACTCTTGTCATGATCTCAGAGTCTTGAGATCAATGCCTGCATTGGACTCCACGCTCAGTAGGGAGTGTGCTTGAAATTTTCTCTCTCTTGCTCTCTCTCTCTTTCCCTCCCCTCAACTGTGCTCATGCTCTTTCTCTTTTTAAAATAAATAAACAAGTCTTTTTTAAAAAATACTGAAGGAGTAGATAAAAGAGAAGAATCTAAATATATGTTGTTTACAAATATTCACTTGAATTACAACAGTATAGCTATGCTTAATGTAAAAGAATAGAAAAAGATATGCTCTGCAATGATTGTCCAAAAAAGAGCAGAAATGGTTATTTATATGAGAGAAAGTAGATTTCAGAGCAAAGAAAGTTAATAGTGATAATAAGTTATATTACATAATGATAAAATAATGAATCCATCAGGAAAACACTATGATCCTAAAACATGTATACACCAAACAGAGTCTTAAACAAGAAAAACAACTGATAAAACTGTAAGGAGAAATAGACAAATCAACATTGGAGTTGGAAGCTTCAACAACCCCATCTCAGCAATCAATAGAACTACTGAACATAAAAATCAACAGTTATATAGAGAAACTGCAAACACAATCAACCAATAAGATTTCATTGTAATCAACAGAATATTCTACCCAACAGCAATTTTTTTTTTTAAGTAGGCTCCACATTGGGTGTAGAGTCTAACGCCAGGCTTGAACTCGTGACATTGAGATCAAGACCTGAGCTGAGATAGTTAGACACTTGACCAACTGAGCCTAACCTGGTGCCCCCAGACAAAACAATTTTTAAGTTTCTAAAGAATATTCATTGATAATCTAAAAAAAGTGGGGGGGGATGCTTGGGTGGTTCAGTAGGTTAAGCCTCTGCCTTCAGCTCAGGTCATAATCTCAGGGTCCTGGGATCAAGGCCCATGTTGGGCTCCTTGCTCACTGAGGAGTCTGCTTCTAGCTTCTCTCCCTCTCCTGCTGCCTGTGCCCCTGCTCATGCTTTCTCTCCTATCTCAAATAAATGAATAAGTGAATCTTAAAAAAGAATTTTAAAAAAGAATACTAATCAAGACAGACTATATCTGTACTGCAATACAACTGAATTTAAAATAATTAAAATCTTACATATTGTTACCTGATTATAGTGAAATCAAAGTAAAGAATCAATGATGGAATACCAACTTTTCCTGGGGTTTTTTTTTGGTCTCTCTAAATACTTGGAAATTAACACACTTCTAAATAATGAATGGGTAAACGAGGAAATTTAAGGGAAATTTAAAAATAGAAAGAATCAAATGTAAATAGAAATGCATTATATTAATATTTAAGATGCAGCTAAAGAAGTTCTGAGAGAGAAATTTGTAGTGCTAAATGCTTATATTAGAAACAAAAAAAGATATGAATCAATAGTCTAAGGTCCTACTTCAAGAAACTACAAAGCAAAAAGCAAAATAAGCCCAAAGCAAGAAAAAGGGAAAGAATAAACAGATGAAAACAATGAAATTGGGAAGAGGAAATTAAATGGAGAAAATCCAGGAACCAAAAAGCTGAAAGCTGATTCTTTGAAAAAAATAAATAAATAAAATCGATGACCCTGTTGCAAGACAGACAAAAGTTGAGAGCAGACAGAAATCATCAATACCATGAATGAAATAAGGGCTATTATTATAGATTGTACAGCCATTAAAAGAATAACAACAATATTATAAACAACATTACACTAAAAATTTCTACAATTTAGAAGATATGCATCAATTCCCTGAAAAATACCAAAATCAAGCAAGATAAAATGGATAATCTGGATAGTCTTATAACTATTAAATAAATTTGATTTGGTAATTTCAAAGCTCCTGAAAATTACTTTTTTAGGCCCAGATGGTTTTACTGAAGAATTCTACCAAATATTTTAAGAGAAAACAATACTAGCTTTATACAGTATCTTCCAAAATATAAAGAGGTGGAAACATTTACCACTCATTATTTTAAGACAGTTTTACCCCAATAACAGGCCTGAAATAATTAAAAAAAAAAGAAAACTATATACCAATGTCTTTCAAAAGGTTAGATGTAAAATCTTCAACAAAATATCAAATGAAATTTAAAAAATGCATACAAAGAATTATACACAATGACTAAGTGGCATTGTTACCAACTATGCAAAGACGATTCAACATTTGAAATTCAATCAGTGTAATCTACCATATTAATAGGCATAATAACAATCATAAGATTATGTCACTTGATTAAGAAAAAGCATTTGACTGAATTCAACACCACTTTATGATAAAAACTCTCAGCATGTTAAGAATAGAAGGGAATTACATCAAAATGATAAAGAACAAATGTCAAAAACCTACAGCTAACATCACACATCACACTTAACTGACAAAAACTGAATGTTGGGGCACCTGGGTGGCTCAGTGGGTTAAAGCCTCTGCCTTCAGCTCAGGTCATGATCCCAGGGTCCTGGGATCAAGCCCCACATTGGGCTCTCTGCTCAGTGGGGAGCCTGCTTCCTCCTCTCTCTGTCTCTGCCTGCCTCTCTGCCTACTTGTGATCTCTGTCAAATAAATAAAATCTTTTTTTTTTTTAAAAAAACTGAATGTTTTCACCAAAATATCAGGAATAAGTCAAGACAAGCATGTCTTTTGTTACCACACTTATTCAACATAGTAATAGAAGTTATAGCTACTACAATAAGTCAAGAAAAGCAAGGAAGAAGAGCATGCATAGTGAAAACAATCTCGAACAAAGAAAATTAGTTCCTATTGACCAAGAGGAAGCCCTACCTGATACTAAGGACTATTATATAGCTACAATTATCAAGACAGTGTGGCATTAGTAGGGGAATAGATATATAGATCAAAGGAAAAATGTAAAACACAGAACAGACCCACAAAAATATTCAAAATAGATTTTTGACAAAAGTGATAAGCAATCCAGTAAAGGAAGAATAGCATTTTTTAAAATGATGCCAGGATAATTGTCTATCTATACACCCCCCCCAAAATGAATCCCAACCTAAAACTTCTATCTTGTGCAATAATAACTCAGAATGGCTCATGGACTTAAATAAAAAACTTAAAAGTATAAATTCTTTAGAAAAAACATAGAATATCTTTGGAATTCAGGGTTAGGCAAAGACTTTTTAGACCTGACAACAACAGCATCCCATAAAAGGAAACAAATAATAAATTGGACATCACCAAATTAAAAAAAGTTGCTCTGTTAAAGACCCTTTTAAAGGAGAAACAGGCAAGTTACATATTTAGAGAAAATATTTGCAGATTAAATATATGATAAAGGAATAGTATATAGAATATATAAAGACTCTCAAAATAACATTAAAAAAAGGAGAAAAGAAAAATAATTCACTTATAAAATGAGCACAAGGCATGAAGAGACACTCCATCAAAGGAATATTCTGATGACAAATAAGCACATAAGAAGATATTCAGTATTCTTAAACATTAGGGAAATACAAACTAAAACCATGATGAAACATCACTACACAGTAATCAGAAATATAAAATAAAACAATATTGACAACACCAAATGCAGGCAAGGATGTGAGGAAAATGAATCACCTATTGATTGCTGTCAATAATGTAAAGTATAATAGCTACTCTAGAAAATACTGTTAGTTTCTTATAAAAATAAATATTCTATTATCATACAGTTTAGCAGTTTCAGTTTTGGGCATTTATCCCATAGTAACAAAAAAATTACACAAAAACCTGTACACAAATGATTGTAGAAGCTTTATTCATAATAGCCCAAAACTGGAAAGAGCTACAACAGATGAATGGTTAAACAAACTGTGGTATATTTATAACATGGGATACCATTCAGCAATAAAAAGGAATAAATTTATGATACATGCATCAACTTGTGTGCATCTCCAGAGAATTATTCTGAGAGAAAAAAAGCACCACTCCAATGGGTTACACATTGTATGATTCAACTGATAAAACATTTTCAAAATTTAAAAAAAATTAGAGATGGAGAACAAGAAGGTTGATGTACTTAAAAGTAGCAACACAGGATGAAGGAATTGCTCAGTATCTTAACTGTGGTGGTAGCTACACAAACTCACAAGTATATTAAAATTGTGTAGAACTATACCTATGAAAGTAAGTACAAATAAACTTGAGAAATCTAAATAAAATTTGTGGATTGTATCAATGTCAATATCCCATCTGTGATATTGTATTACAGTTTTGCAAGAGTTCTCAATTGGGAAAAAGTGGATATAAAGTACATGGGATCTCTGTATTATTTCTTATAGGTACATATGAATCAGTATAATTTCAAAATACAAGGAGTGGTTTAAAGCTGCTGAAAGAGGCTAAAGTGGTTGAAATCAAACTGAAGACAACAGGGACCACAGGTTGTCTAGATCATTCCAATCTACATGTTAGAAAAAATAATAAATATACAGAATTTTGATATTATCATGCTATAGTTTTCTAAACAACTTGTACTTTTTAGGCATTTGCTTATTCCCTGCTGACTTGGCACTATAATCACAGTTTAAAGAAATTACTGGAGTAGCAGCAGATGTATATGGTACAGGAAGGGAGACTGAAGTGCACAACACACAGAATGTACGAGTGTTATTTCTTTGCTATAGACAAAAGGAACTAAGAGAATCTAAAAGGAAAATGGGATTTGCTATTAGGAATCTGCATAAGAGGGGGCACCAGGGTGGCTCAGTGGGCTAAAGCCTCTGCCTTCGGCTCAGGTCATGATCCCGGAGTTCTGGAATCGAGTCCCACATTGGGCTCTCTGCTCGGTAGGGAGCCTGCTTCCTCCTCTCTCTGCCTCTCTGCCTACTTGTGATCTCTGTCTGTCAAATAAACAAATAAAATCTTTAAAAAAAAAAAGAATCTGCATAAGGCTGCCTCTTTACTTCTGGGTAGATTGGCTATTTACAGGTCAACTGTTAAGAGACAGTGCAAAAAAAGTCAGTCTGATTTGATTATTTGGACATACAAAATCAAGAGGATGCAAAATTTTGGCTACATCATGTGATGGGCTTTAATCATGAAATAAGACTGAACAAGTGGCTTTGATTGGAGTCACTGTCAATGATCAGAAAGAATAAACAGAACTCAATGATTCATTTGGCATGGACCATATACAGTCTAAATTATTTTGGAACTATGAACCTAGAACTCCTCATGAAGCCAGCCTTGCAAATGAGGGAAAGTGGCTAAAATAGTCAAAGGGACCTCCATCTACACCATAAACTAATATTTACCAAGAGTTTACATTGTGCCTAAGATGTAGAAGATTCCATGTGTGCTTTTGTGTCAGTAGGAAGACATCAGACTCTGGATAGATGAGAGTTCATAAAATATAAGTGTGGAGAGTGGGATGATAGGATCCTAAAAACATACTTAGGATATTTCCCAATTTTATTTTTCAGTGGATGTAGAGTATACTGAATTTCTTAGTGTTCCTCCTGAAAAGTAGGTCTGAGCCTTTTAAAATCTTTCTACAAAGTTCAACTTCTGTTTTGGCAGTGAATGTGCACCATGCCTCATCTTTCTGTTCTTGTCAAGTCACTTCAAATCCTTGTTTTATAAGTTTTTAAAAATACTTTCAAAATGCTAATAAAATATCCTATTGTAGGGCTAAGGTTATTGAAGTCTAAAACTCAAACCAAATCTGTCAGGATTCTCATTCAGTTAGATGAACATTTAGAAAATACAAGGCACACATGATATGTAGAGTTGAGTCTGAAAAAATCTTTGAGAGTTTTGGTCATTTGAGAGCTTAACATAATTATTTATAATACTGACATCTATAAAATAGTAAATGCTTCTTTTAAAATCTATTGGATATAAGTGCAAAATTAAAGAGTTGTGATCTCCCAGGAGCAATAGAAGCAAAGCCCAATAAAAGCAGAAAGCTAATTCAGAACCATCAACAAAGACTAGACTGCCTCACAAGGACCCTTTTATAATTGCCCTAGCATACAAAGCGTGCAAATAAGATTTTTTATAGGGAACATCAACTGCTGGAATGTTCTCTGCATAGGAATTTCATTGGGGCTTCCATAAGAACTGCGCCTAAACCATAAGTTAGTTGTGCAACTTTATTCACTAGTTTGGGCAGAAAGATATATACTACCACCTCTGAAACTTTTTTGAAATCAAAATCTATGATTTCTGCTAACTGTATTCTGGTTTTCACCTTACCATTCAAAAAAGTAAGTTTAAAAAGATCAAAATAGCCTCAGAAATCAGAGAAATTTTTGGTTTGTTCCTAAATTGCTCCAAATTGCAGAGGTTTCTTCTTTTGTATATAAAGTGTTTTTTCCCAACCATTATTTTAATGTACACATCAAGTTTAGGTCAACACAAGATGACATAAAATTCTTTTGAAGGTGTTATTTAGCAAAACAGGAAGAACTCAACACTGGAAATTTTGCCAGGGATGAAGGACACTTTTAAGTACCTCCTATATCAAAAGGTACAATTGAAAATGTAAACTCAGGAAGCATCTAAAAGTGTCTTAAGGGTTGTTTTTCTTTTAAGGCCATATAACTATATTTGGATTAGTAATTTTATACCGGACAACTTTTACAGGCAATCAGGAGACAATGTGTATAAATTTATGATTATCAGTGGAGGAAAAACTCTACCTATCCCTCTGTTGAAGGTAGTTAATGGGTAATTCACCAAATATTTTTGTGTCTTTCATTCAGCATACACACAAAGGCAAAATTAAATTGGACTGGATGACATGGGTACCCGCAGACAATATGAATCCAAAAGTGGTTTTAGCCTCTCTTTATAGATATTATGCTTACACACATACCTCATCTTTTCACAGATGTTATTATGGATAGACTAATCTGGGAAACAAGAATGTTTATGTAATCAAAGCACAGATGTTCATAGAGGGAACGGTGGAAATTCAGGCATGTCTGAAGCCAAGGGGAAATCACTAAAAAGACTAAAAAAGACTTAAAATACTGCCTTTTCTTTTTCTCACTTTTTTTTAACACTTTAATGTCTTCAACATACACTATTTATTGAGTGCCTTCACAGGTGCCAGAAACAATGGAGGCATTTTTGTATTCATTCTCATTCGGCTGTCACAGTCCTGTAAAATAGTAATTATTATCTCCATCTGGCAGTCAAGAAAACTTAAAGAAAGGTACATCTTGGGGGGAGGAGTCAAGATGGCGGAAAAGTAGCAGGCTGAGATGACATCAGGTAGCAGAAGATCAGCTAGATAGCTTAGCAAACCATTCTGAACACCTATAAATCCAATGGGAGATCAAAGAGAAGAAGAACAGCAATTCTAGAAACAGAAAATCGACCACTTTTTGAAAGGTAGGACCAGCGGAGAAGTGAATTCAAAGTGATGGAAAGATACACCGGGGGAGAGGGGCCGGCTCTCGGCAAGTGGCTGAGCAACAGAGCACAAAATCAGAACTTTTAAAAGTCTCCTCCACTGAGGGACATCGCTCCAGAGGCTAAGCTGGGGTGAAGCCCACCCGGGGACAGCGAGGTCTCAGGTCCTGTGGGGTCACAGAAGGAGTGAGTGTCACAGAGCTCACAGGATGTAGAGCAGGGAAGCAGGCTACAGAGATGGAGCTAAGGAGCGAGCTCACAACTCGGGGTTACCTTATAGTGATCTGTGGCACAGGCCACTGCTCTGTGAGCAGGGACCCAACAAGATCCAAGAAGACCCCCCTGGAAGAGTTCAGGGATGTGTGGGGTTTGGAGACTCCAGGTGGGGCTGTGTGCCAGAGACACAGACGTTTGGTCACAGGCTGGGTGAGCTAGGAGCACAGCCAGAGGCCAGGGAGATGGGAGTGATTGAGCCCTTTCTTCGAGAGTGCACTGAGGAGTGGGGCCCCAAGCTCTCAGCTCCTCTGGGCCTGAGATTGGGAGGCTGCCATTTTCATTCTTGTCCTCCGGAACTCTACAGAAAACGTTTAGGGAACAAAAGCTTCTGAAAGTGAACCCAATCGGATTACTTAGCCTGGCCTCTGTTAAGGGTGGTGCAATTCTGCCTCCAGCAAAGACCCATGATAATCATTTCAACAGGCCCCTCCCCCAGAAGACCAGCAAGAAATCCAGCCATGACCAAGTTCACTTACCAAGGAGAACAACGGAATTTCAGAGGAGGAGAAAGCAAAGCATAGAATTCATGGCTTTCTCCCCATGATCCTTAGTCTTGCAAAGTTAATTAATTTTTTCAATTTTATTTTTTCATTAACTTTTACCCTTTCCTCTTTTAAAGTTTTTTAACTAGTTTATCTTAACAATAACCTTTCAAAAAATTGTTTATGAACCTTCATTATTATACTCATATTTTATCCTTCATTGAATCTAACTTTATTTTTTGTATACACGTAGGGTTTTTTCTTCTAAAAAATATATGGGATTCAACTTCTTTTAATAGATCAAAATATACCCTAAACCTAGCACAGGGCTTGATTGTAGTTTCCAGCCTGAGAAAAATCTATCCACTTTCTTTTTCTTTATTCTCCTAACCAAATTATCTTATCAACTCCTTTTTTAGAAATTTTAAAAATAATTTCATCTTTATACTCATATTGCATCTCTTCATCATGTTTACCATTATATGTTTTTCATTCCTTAAATTTATGGAGGAAGTTTCTTCAAAGAGACCAAAATACTCCAAAAATTAAGTAGGTGAACCTGTTCTATTCACCAGTAATATATATATATATATATATATATATATATATATATATATATTCGTTTTATGTTTTTTCTTTATTTGTTTTCTTTTTTATTTTTTTTCTGAACTTTTTACCTCCTTTCTTCCCCCCACGATGTGGGGTCTCCTCTGATTTGGTTAAAGCACATTTTACTGGGGTCATTGCCACCCTTTTAGTATTTTACTCACTCCTTCATATCTTCTTATCTGGATAAAATGACAAGGCAGAAAAACTTACCACAAAAAAAAGAACAAGAGGCAGTACCAAAGGCCAAGGACCTTATCAATATGGACATTAGTAATATGTCAGCTCTAGAGTTCAGAATGACAATTCTCAAGTTGCTAGCCTGGCTTGAAAAAGGCATGGAAGATATTAGAGAAACCATATCTGCAGAAATAAAAGCCCTTTCTGTGGAAATAAAAGAACTAAAATCTGACCAAGTTGAAATAAAAAAGCTATTAATGAGGTGCAATCGAAAATGGAGGCTCTTACTGCTAGGATAAATGAGGCAGAAGAGAGAATTAGTGATATAGAAGACCAAAGGACAGAGGATAAAGAAGCTGAGCAAAAGATAGACAAACAACTACTGGACCACAAGGGGAGATTTTGAGAGATAAGTGATACCATAAGACAAAACAACACTAGAATAATTAGGATTCCAGAAGAAAGAGGGGAGCAGAAGGTATATTGGAAAGAACTATTGGAGAGAATTTCCCTAATTTGGCAAAGGGAATAAGCATCAAAATCCAGGAGGCACAGAGAACCCCCCTCAAATCAGTAAAAATAGGCCCACATCTTAGCGACAAAGAGAAAATCCTGAAAGCAGCCCAGGACAAGAAGACTGTAACATACAATGGAAAAATATTAGATTGGCAGTGGGCTTATCCACAGGGACCTGACAGGCCAGAAAGACCTGGAATGATATATTCAGAGCACTAAACAAGAAACACATGCAGCCAAGAATACTATAACCAGCTAAGCTATCATTGAAAATAGAAGGAGAGATTAAAAAGCTTCCAGGACAAACAAAAACTGAAAGAATTTGTAAACACCAAACCAGCTCTACAGGAAATATTGAAAGGGGTCTTCTAAGCAAAGACAGAGCCTAAATCCAGTAGATGAGAAAGGAACAGAGACAATATACAGTAATAATCACCTTACAGGTAATACAATGGCACAAATTCATATCTCTCAATAGTTACCATGAATGTAAATGAGCTCACTGCCCCAATCAAAAAAGACACAGAGTATCAGAATGAATTAAAAAAAATCAATATGCTGTCTACAAGAAACTCATTTTAGACCCAAAGACACCTCCAGATTAAAATGAGGGGTGGAAAACAATTTACCTTGTTAATGGACATAACAAGAAAGTTAGGGTGGCAATCCTTATATCAGATCAATAAGATTTTAAGCCAAAGACTATAATAAGAGATGAAGAAGGACACTATATCATACTCAAAGGGTCTGTCCAACAAGAAGATCTAACAATTTTAAATATCTATGCCTTAACAAAGTAGCAGCCAATTACATAAACCAATTAAAAACAAAATCAAAAAAACACATAAACAAAAATACAATAATAGTAGAGGACTTTAACACTCGCCTCACTGAAATGGACAGATCACCCAAGCAAAAGATCAACAAGGAAATAAAGGTCTTAAATGACACACTGGACCAGATGGACATCAGAGATATATTCAGAACTTTCCATCCCAAAGCAACAGATTACACATTCTTCTCTAGTGCACATGGAATATTCTCCAGAATCGATCACATACTGGGTCATAAATCAGGTCTCAACCAGCATCAAAACCAGACAATGATCTCATCAAAAAAGAGAATTACATACCAATATCCTTGATAAACACAGATGTAAATATTTTCATCAAAATACTAGCCAATAGGATCCAATAGTATGTTAAAAGGATTATTCACCACGACCAAGTGGGATTTATTCCAGGGCTGCAAGGTTGGTTCAACATCCACAAATCAATCAATGTGATACAATACATTAATAAAAGAAAGAACAAGAACCACATGATATTCTCAATAGATGCTGAAAAAGCATTTGACAAAGTACAGCATCCTTTCCTGATCAAAACTCTGCAAAGTGTAGGGATAGAAGGTACATACCTCAATATCATCAAAGCCACCTATGAAAAACCCACTGCAAATATCATTCTCAATGGAGAAAAACTGAGAGCTTTTCCGCTAAGATCAGGAACATGGCAGGGATGTCCATTATCACCACTGCTATTCAACATAGTACTAGAAGTCCTTGCTTCAGCAGTCAGACAACAAAAAGAAATTAAAGGCATCCAAATGGGCAAAGAAGAAGTCAAACTATCACTCTCTGAAGACGATATGATACTATATGTGGAAACCCAAAAGAACTGCTAGAACTTGACAGGAATTCTGTAAAGTGTCAGGCTATAATATCAATGCACAGAAATCAGTTGTATTTCTCTACACCAACAACAAGACAGAAGAAAGAGAAATTAAGGAGTCAATCCCATTTACAATTGCACTCAAAGCCATAAGATACCTAGGAATAAACCTATCCAAAGAGGCAAAGAATCTGTACTCAGAAAACTATATAGTACTCATGAAAGAAATTGAGGAAGACACAAAGAAATGGAAAAACGTTCCATGCTCATGGTTTGGAAGAACAAATATTGTGAAAATGTCTATGCTATCTAAAGCTTTCTACATGTTTAATGCAATCCTTATCAAAATCCCATCCATTTATTCAAAGAAATGGAGCAAATAATCAAAATTTGTATGGAACCAGAAAAAATGTCGAATAGCCAGAGGAATATTGAAAAAGAAAGCCAAAGTTGGTGGCATCACAATTCCAGACTTCAAGTTCTATTAAAAAGCTGTCATCATCAAGACAGTATGTACTGGAACAAAACCAGACACATTGATCAATGGAACAGAATAGACAACCCAGAAATAGACCCTCAACTCTATGGTCAACTAATATTCAACAAAGCAGGAAAGAATGTCCAATGGAGACAGTCTCTTCAACAAATGGTGTTGGGAAAATTGGACAGCCACATGCAGAAAAATGAAATTGGACCATTTCCTCACACCACACACGAAAATAGACTCAAAATGGATGAAGGACCTCAATATGAGAAAGGAATCCATCAAAATCCTTGAGGAGAACACAGGCAGCAACCTCTTCGACCTCAGCCACATCAACTTCTTCCTAGGAACATCGCCAAAGGTAGGAGAAGCAAGGGCAAACATAAACTATTGGGACTTCATCAAGATCAAAAGCTTTTGCACAGCAAAGGAAACAGTAAACAAAACCAAAAGACAACTGACAGAATGGGAGAAGATATTTGCAAATTACATATCAGATAAAGGGCTAGTAACCAAAAGCCATAAAGAACTAATCAAACTCAACACCCATAGAACAAATAATCCAATCAAGAAATGGGCAGAGGACATGAACAGACATTTCTGCAAAGAAGACATCCAGATGACACACCAAAAAGTGCTCCACATCACTTGGCATCAGGAAAATACAAATCAAAACCACAATGAGATACCACTTCACAGCAGTCAGATGGCTACAATTAATAAGTCAGGAAATGACAGATGCTGGTGAGGATGCAGAGAAAGGGGGACCCTCCTACACTGTTGGTGGGAATGCAAGCTGGTGCAACCACAACAGCATGGAGGTTCCTCAAAAAGTTTAAAATAGAGCTACCCTATGACCCAGCAATTGCACTACTGGTTATTTACCCTAAAGATACAAATGTAGTGATCTTAAGGGGCACATGCACCTGAATGTTTATAGCAGCAATGTCCACAATAGCCAAACTATGGAAAGAACCTAGATGTCCATCAACAGATGAATGGATGAAGAAGAAGTGGTATATATATACAGTGGAATACTATTCAGCCATCAAAAGAAATGAAATCTTGCCATTTGTGATGACATAGATGGAACTAGAGGGTATTATGCTGAGCAAATAAGTCAGTTGGATAAAGACAACTATCATATGATCTCCCTGATATGAGGAAGTGGAGAAGCAACATGGGGAGTTTGGGGGGTAGGAAAAGAATAAATGAAACAAGATGGGATCAGGAGGGAGACAAACCATGAGAGACTCTTAATCTCACAAAACAAACTGAGGGTTGCTGGAGGGAGGGGGTTTGGGAGGTGATTGCATTATGGACATTGGGGAGTGTAGTATGTGCTATGGTGAGTGCTGTGAAGTGTGTAAACCTGGCGATTCAGGTGTACCCTGGGGCTAATAATACATTATATGTTAATAAAAAAATAAATTTAAAAAATGGTATATCTGACGATCTCCTTGTGAAAGGATAATTCTGGGTATGGGCCATCAGATAAGCCCATGGTAGGAAGGGGAGAGGACAAGGGATATAGATGTTTAAAAGTAATTTATACAAAAATATCTTATTATAATTTTTATTTGTATTTCTCTGATGATCAGTGATGTTGAGCATCTTTTCTGTTGGCCATTTGTATATCTTCTTTGAAAAATGTTTATTCATGTCTTCTTGATTTTTTAATTGGATTATTTATTTTTTGCTTGTTGACTTTTTAAAGTTCTTTTTATATTTTGGATACTAAACCTTTATTACATATGTCTTTTGCAAATATCTTCTTCCATTCCATAGGTTGCCTTTTAATATCACCTCACATCTGTCAGAATGGCTAAAATGAACACCACAAGAAAGAAAAAACAGGTGTTGGCAAGGATGTGGAGAAAGGGGAACCCTCTTGCACCATTGGTGGGAATGCAAACTGGTGCCACTGCTCTGGAAAACAGTATGGAGTTTCCTCAAAAAGTTAAAATTAGAACTACCCCAGAAAAACCAGTAATAGCCCTACTCGGTATTTACCCAAAGAATACAAAAATATAATTCAAATGGGTGCATGCATCCCAATGTTTATAGCAGCATTATCTACAATAGCCAAATTAAGGAAATAGCCCAAGTGTTCATCGACTGATGAATGGATACAGAAGAAGAAGTGGTATATATATATATATATATATATATATATATATATATATATATATAGGCTAAGCATATTTGATAAGCAAAGTAAGTCAGAGAATGACACATACCATATGATTTCACTCATATGGAATTTAAGAAACAAAACAAATGAACAAAATGAGGAAAAAAGAAAAAAGCAACCCAAGAAACAGACTGTTAACTATAGAGAACAACCTCACAGTTACTAGAGCAGAGGTGGGTGGGGTGAGTTGAATAAGTGATGGGGATTAAGGAGTGCATTTGTTGTGATGAGCACCCAGTATTGTGTGGAAGTGTTGAATCACTGAATTGTACATCTGAAACTAATATCACATTATATGTTAACAATCTGTAATTTAAGTAACTTTTTTAAAAAAGATTTTATTTATTTGACAGAGATCACAAGTAGTCAGGAGGCAGACAAAGAGAGAGGAAGGGAAGCAGGCTCCCCACTGAGTAGAGAGCCCGACTCAGGGCTTGATACCAGGACTCCGGAACCATGACCTGAGGCGAAGGCAGAGGCTTTAACCCACTGAGCCACCCAGGCCCCCCTTAAATAAAAACTTTCAAAAATATTACATTAAAGGTGTAAATATATACAATTTAGCAATAAAAACTTCTAGTAATCAACATTAATCATTGCACTCCCTATGATCATAAATTGTATCATTTATGATATTGTGATATGATATAGTTATGATATACCATAAATATGTATGATATATTATACATATTCATCATACATGATACATTATATATTTATGATATTATGATATGATGTTATTTATTTACTGTTTATTGTTGCACTCCTTATAATCATAAGTCATAAAGAATCCTTATTTGATTAAGTTAAAAAATAAATAATAAAAGCCATTTATACAAGGAGTACAATTTCTGTTTCATTCCCACAGTTCAGTTTGGACAAAATATAAAACAGTAAAAATTAAGTGCTAGATTTTAGAGTATAAACTAGAGGTTCTGTAGAAGTTCTGAGAAGCAGGAGATCCATGAGTAACCAGAGAAGTTTCTTGAAGGAGGCAGGATTTGAGCTAGGCCTAGGAGAAAAGGGAAGAGACATTCTGGGCAAGAGAACACACTCTAAAAGGACACAGAGATACAAATGAGTAATGTCACTAATTAATCCACCTCATTAAAAAAAAAATACCAACAGTTACTACTATAGTTCTAACAGGGAAGTAAAAAAAAAAAACAAACAGATTTAGGATTGAGTTGTGGCCTCCATCATTTATGTCTGTGTGTCCTTAACAAAGTTTGTTAAATTTCCTCATCTGTAAAATGGATTCCCATACTGTCCTCATAAGGTTATTGCAAAAATCAAATTCACAAATGTGTATGGATGTGTTCTGTAAATAAACAAATTTACTCAAACAGAAAAGATTATTATTGCAAATTATGCAAAGTTGATTTAATTCACAAACTTCCATTTTTGGCAATTCCCTTGAAATATACACTTCAAACTTCAATACAAAGTGTTGCTTCTTTCTCTCAGAGTTCTTCACTGGATTATTTATAAAGTATTCTATCAGGACAATTGAAGATTTGAGGCTAGACTTGAAACAAGTAAAGTCTAAACTTATTACTATTTTAATGGATTTAATTAGTTACTGACAGGCTGTTAGACTGAATTAGAAAACATCCAAATAGATGTGAATTGTCAATTCAATGAAGACACTACATATGAAGTGCTTATACGTTATGATCTACCTTTTAAAATAAAGACTCATTGTCTTCCTTTAAAGGGGAGAGGACTTAGCATATGATCCCATGCCAAAACAGTCTGGGCACAGAGCTTTCGCTACACATTATTAGGGAGCTCAGATGGGAAAATACTACAAAGAAAGGGGTGTTAATATGTAGGGGTGTTAAAATGTAGACATAGCTCTAGGTGTGCTTTTGTCAGAGCTAAGAACTGTAATCCTGCAGATGAGAAATTCATACCATCTCGGGTAATTAAAGGTCAAAGATGGCTTTTCTTTTATTTTGTTATGTTAGTCACCATACAAAACGTCATTAGTTTTTGATGTAGTGTTCTATGATTCATTGTTTGCATATAACACCCAGTGCTCCATGCAATCCATGCCCTCCTTAATACCCATCACCTATTTAACCCATCTACCTGCCAGTCTTCCTTCCAAAACCGCCCATTTGTTTCCCGGAGTCCATAGTCTCTCATGCTTCATCTCCCACTCCGATTTCTCCCTCTTCATTTTTCCCTTCCTTGTCCTAATGTCTTCTATGCTATTCCTTATGTCCCACAAATAAGTGAAACCATTTGATAATTGTCTTTCTCTGTTTGACTTATTTCACTTAACATAATGTCCTCCAGCCCCATCCATGTTAATGCAGAAGCCGGGTATTCATCTATGCTGATTACTGAGCTATATTCCACTGTGTATATGGACCACATCTTCTTTATCCATTAATCTGCTGAAGGGCGTCTTGGCTCTTTCTGCATTTTGGCTATTGTGGATATTGCTGCTATGAATATTGGGGTGCATATGGCCCTTCTTTTCACTACTCTGTGTCTTTGTGGTAACTACCCAGTAGTGCAATTTCTGGGTCATAGGGTAGCTCTGCTTTTAAATATGCTGCCAAGTTTGGGAATAATTTGGAGTTAACATTTGTGGATAGCAATAGAAGGCAATACTGAAGAGAATAAATAAAGTTTGTGCCTTATGACTTTGTTTACCTGGGCCTATCATCAAAAGAGACTGCACATTCTTAAACCCCAGGTATATAAGAACCCAATTCATAATAATGAGCCTATTTTCATAGTTCTTATTTATGAATACTATAGGTCAAATATTTCTGTGGAAAAAAGTAATAGTGTTAAAATTATACTTTGAAAGTCCAAGTCAGCAGGGATCAACCAAGGTACTACTATATACATCACGTACAAAGGAACTCACTTCTGGGTGCCTTATTATCTCCCTGAACTTGATGAGGTACCATCCAAAGCCTCTACAGAAACACTTATCAAAAGTATCAATAAGTTGGGGCACCTGAATGGCTTGGTTGGCTAAACATCTGAGTCTTGATTTTGGCTCGAGTCATGCTCCCGGGGTCCTGAAATCAATGCTCGAGCTGGGCTCTGCACTGGGTATGGAGCCTGCTTAAGATTCTCTCTCCCTCTACCTTTCCTTCTTCTCTCCCTATCTCTCTCTAAAAATATATAATTTCACACACTTATACAATCAACTTCACACACACACACACACACAAACACACACACACACCCTGATCTGGAATAAAATGGAGGTTACGACCTGTAAATTAGATCCAGCTCTAAGAACATTTATCACTCAGTGTCATGTTTACATGTCTCTGGGAACCTGTCTGTCTCAGTTTGATTTTTATAAACTAAGTATATCTTAGTGTATTTTAGTTTAAAGCTGTTGCTATGAGAAAATGGCTTCAATCTTGTGACCATAATACATATAAACTGGCATGTTTTAGGAGACCTAGGTTTATTCAATATTAAAAATATTGAGAGTTCTCTTCAAGGCCTAAAGGCTTAAGTTATTACTTCATTAACCAGCACTCTAGACAGATAAACCCATTTCTGACCAGATAGTTTCTCAAATTATCTTTCTTCTCCGTTTACAGAATTGAACTATTGGCATTCAAATAGCAGTGAGAGCCAGACAATATTACAATACAGTAGTTATACTAAAGGAAACAATATGAGCAAACCCTTGTATTTTCTCCACAGTGATGTTTACAAGCAAAAGTATAAACTAATTTTTACTGGGGAATAGAACAAGTAGAAAATAATATTCAATTGATACCATTTCCTAAAAAGTTTTAAGGTACTCACCCTAAATCTGATATACACCAAACTCCAAATAAGATTGTTTAAGGAGGGGCGCCTGGGTGGCTCAATGGGTTAAAGCCTCTGCCTTCGGCTCAGGTCATGATCCCAGAGTCTTGGGATCAAGCCCCCTTCTGCCTTCGGCTCAGGTCATGATCCGAGGGTCTTGGGATCAAGCCCGCATTGGGCTTTCTGCTCAGCAGGAAGCCTGCCTCCCCCTCTCTCTCTGCCTGCCTCTCTGCCTACTTGTGAGCTCTGTCAAATACATAAATAAAATCTTTTTTAAAAAAAGATTGCTTAAGGAAAAAGTCAAAAAGACTGCTTAAGTCAAAACAGTATCCCTACAGTCTGCTGTAATTACCAACACTTCACATTATGCACAATTATAAACTTTAATTTGATTAAATATTCCATAACCAGTTTTTAGGGAAGTTTGTGTTTCTTAACAAAACTGTTTCTTTAGCTCTTTTATTTCAAAATTACCATTGTTATTGATAGTTTTCTCCTAGGAGTACATTTGGCCTCAGTTGTACAACCTACTTAAGCTGCTGTTAGTGGCATATACAGATTTTGCCAGGCATTCAAAACTATGAAGTTATTTCATATCAGAGCAATGTAGCCTTCAGCTTTTGCATCTTTGAAGGATGAGCAACATTACTTCAAATGACATCTTTCTGTCAGAGTTCCTTGAGCTAAAGACAGAATGAATCCATTTGTATAAATTCTGGCTTCACTACTGAAAGATTATAAAAATATACTGTGCTACACTTAAACCTAAAACTATTAATATAGTTAAAATATGCCATCTTTTCACCAGAAAAACTAGCAAGGGCTTAAGATGCTATCATCAATCATAGCTAATTCACTAAATATACAATTGAAGTAGCAATAGAAAAAAGAAAACACTCCTGAACAGATCATCTGTCACAAGTCCAACATCTCCATTTTTCATTGGATGAAGTGACTAAAATCTTTCAAGGTCTATAGTATAGATAAGTCAAAACTGAATTCCTTTTCTAATGGGACAACCCTCCACGTGCTGTCATTTGGGGGGATATTTTCTGGGTTGGCATATGAATTTATTTGGAAAGGTAAATCTCGATGACTTTTTTCTGCATGAGTCTATATGTTTCAACTTTGCTGTGAAAAATACTGGCCAAGGCAGTCCTCACCTTGTCTTTGCAGTTACAAATAGTTGTCAAAAGGGAAATACACCCGAGAACTCCAAATCATCATCTTTTAAGCCAGATTTAATTTAGCAGTCAGCTAAGGTCACCAGATGTTTTTCGTTATATGTGTTAATCTTAAATTTCAACTTCCTATCCTGTTCTTATTGATATTTTCTGTTCTTATTGAGCTTGGCTCCTTTCCAGACCCACATAATACTTCTTTGCACCAGGGCAATTATCCATTCTATGCAGTATGTTTTTTCTCTAACCAAGAAATATTTTATAGGAGAAGATGGTTCTTGTTCCCTGTGAAATAAAACACAAAATGCTAAATAGAATCTCTGAGCTACCTTAATGTCTCCTTAGTATCATTTCCTGTCTATCTTTCTCCTCCATTTTTCTTGTCCAATAATAGTTCTATTGCTAGGGGAAGGGTCTTGGGCACTTTTGGCTAAGCAACTATAGTGGTATTAATAGGAATCATAGTGAGGTCCAAATAAAAATTCCAAAAGCAAACATTCATGCAAGAGACAATTAGGATTTGTAGTTCAGCTTTTAGGCTCAGAAACACGGGACCTAATCAGAATCTGAAGTAAAGCAGATGCAGCACAAAGGAAGTGAAGTCATAAACATACAAGAGCTGGACCAATAGTCAAGCCAAGATGACAGAAGAGGTAAGGTTCAAGCTTACAAATGGCAATAGGACAGAAAGGTGGGTCACTAACTGACAAGAGAGGGCACTATGTTGCTTCTCATTTTCTACATGAACCTGAGATCTGCATAACTTTGTTATTCCCGGTTATTTGTTTTCTGTTTGGGGTTTTGAGGACTAACGGAAGAAGAGGGATGCCACAGCAATATCATTCAATTGCACCAGTCTGATGTGTTAAAGGACTCCATCTTAAATAAAGCCAGTTTTTCTTGCAGTTCACCACAAACCAGCCCATCTGACCAGGGCAAAAACTGCAATGATATCAGCTTAGTATAATGAATGGGCACAAAAAAGGATTCTATAGCTCCATAACTCATTTTTTTCCAATACAGCACTTCTTTCTAATGCACACAGATACCCAATCCCTAACTTACCTCCTCAAGTCGCCCCAAAACAGAGTTTTCAATAGTTACTACTTTGATTACCAAGTTTGGTCTTTCACCTCTTCTCTCTATTCTGATTTAATATTCTTGTCTACCTTATTTGGAGTTGGCTGTTTCAGGATCTTATGTCTTATATCATTTCAATCTTTCCTTCATTTCTAGCTAAAGCTTCTCCTTAATCCTTGGCATATACCCTTTATCTGGTGCTTTTTAACCATATCAGTATTTCTCAAGTAATCCACCCCTGTGCCATTGCTCAAATTTAATTTACTCTTAGACATTCCCCTAGTTGGAGTGGTTAGAGGAAGGTGTAATATGCTTAACGTTAGGGGTAGGGTGAAGAATACCTGGAAGAAAAAAACAGCTGATAATATTTAAACACTGAATCACAGCCATTTTATTTTGATGAAATACAAATATTTAGTCTTATTCTGGCTATTAATGAGTTCTTTTCTTTTTCAGGTTGAAATAATTTCTCTTGTGGCTTTACTGGCCTCTCTGATACTGTAATATCCATCTCATAATTTTAAACTCTAATAGTACACTTTGATCAAACTATTAATTTGTCATGCTGAAAACACAACTGTCTTCCTCCATCCATATCATCCAAATTGAAGGTTAATGGATATGACTAAAAATTCAACCACTCCACTATTTTCTTAACTCACTATAATATTCTCTGCATTATTGTTGTTTGTCTCAAGGAATATTCTGATTGGAATGCTTTTAAGTAGAGTTGATCACTGATACTGGGATTCAGCAGATATAATCCAAAATTGGGTATTACTAGCACCTATCTCTAGATAGGGTACTCTATCACAGCTGTAGTAATTCTTGTGTTTCCACTTCATCTCATTTTGACAGCAAAAAAGTACTATTAAGATCATATGTCCTATGCACCTGTGATGTGTACCTTGAAATATTTTTCAAACCTGACATGAAAATGAAAATAAATATGTAAAATATTCCAATTCAGATACATTGTTGAAGGTGTTACTTTGGAAAGAACTGAATCTCTAATATATTTTGAGATCCTTTATCACACTTTTTTTAAAAAGATTTTATTTATTTGACAGAAATCACAAGTAGGCAGAGAGGCAGGCAGAGAGAGAGAGAGAGAGAGAGGAAGGGAAGCAGGCTCCCTGCTGAGCAGAGAGCCCAATGCAGGGCTTGATCCCAGGACTCCGGGATCATGACCTGAGCCGAAGGCAGAGGCTTCAACCCACTGAGCCACCCAGTCGCCCCTTTATCACATTTTTAAAAATTTAAATTCAATTAGTCAAAATATAGCCATCATTAGTTTTTGGTGTAGTGTTCAGTGATTCATTAGTTGCGTATAACACCCAGTGCTCATCACATCGCATGCTCTCCTTAATGCCCATCACTCAGCTACCCCATACCCCCACCTACCTCCCTTTCCACAACCCTCAGTTTGTTTCCCAGAGTCAAGAGTCTCTCATAGTTTGTCTCCCTCTCTGATTTCTTCTCATTCAGTTTTTCCTCCCTTTCCCTATGAACCTCTGTGCTATTTCTTATATTTCACATATGAGTGAAACATATGATAATTGTCTTCCTCTAATTGACTTATTTTGCTTAGTTTAATACCCTCCAGTTCCATCCATGTTGATATAAATGGTAGGTATTCAACCTTTCTGATGGCTGAGTAATATTCCATTGTATATATGAACCACATATTTTTTATCCATTCATCTGTTGAAGAATATCTTGGCTCCTTCCACAATACTTTCACAATATTGTGGACATTGCTACTATGCCCCTTTATTACTTTTACTGAGATTAATATGCATGAATTTATATGATGAATATACAGACACTCACTATACTCTTAGTAGTATGGCTTGTAATGTCTTGTAATGTTTAACTATTTGATATCAGTAAGAATATAAAGAGAAGTTAGTAATAAATTCTGCATTGTTTGAAACTTTCCAATTCTTGCACACATGTACCCCACTTTAGGAAAACATAACATGTAAATTGGCCTTAAAAATAAATAATGAGTGTCGCTTGGGTGGCTTAGTCAGTTAAACATCTGATCAGTGATTTTGTCTCAGGTCATGATCTCATGGGTTGTAAGATTGGGCCCCATGAGGGGCTCCATGCTCAGCGCTGAGTCTGCTTGAGAGTCTCTCTCCCTCTCCTTCTACCCCCCTACACCACTTTCTCTCTCTCAAATTAATAAGTAAATCTTCAAAAAAAAATCAATCATGAGTAACTTCTTGCTTTAAACATTTTGTACTTTACAAAAGAAATCTCACTGTTTAATAACTTAAAAATCAATTTAAATACAACTACTCACTCAGCTTTCAGAAAGTGACAATAAAATAATGTGTACATAATAATGCTGGTACAGTTTCAGAATTTTGATGTAATAAATTCATCAATTAAATGATTTCTTTTATTAAGATGTGAAAATTTCAAGATGCTTCGTTTCATTCCAACTATGATTCCTTTCCTGATCTGAGTGTTTTCAGTATTGGGAATATATATATATATATATATATATGACTATATATTCGTCTATAGCACCACACAGACTATGCCATACTCTTATACTCTCTCCAAAATAAAATTTGAAATAAGCAAATATGCTTCAGTTTCAGAAATGCACAGAGGGTTGTTCTGAGTCTATTCTGTCTACAATGGCTCCTTTAGTCACTGGCCAATCCTCAGAATCCATCTCATGAAAGCTGAGAGAAAGAACTGAGGAGAGACTAGATGCCTACTGGAGTCTTGCCAATAAGATAAAAGAAGCGTATAGTGCTGAATTAAAACTTCACTTTTTTTATATTTTCTTTTTTGTTGTTGTTGTTTTAACTTTTTAAATTCCAATTAGTTAACATACAGAGTAATATTGTTTCAGTTGGACAATATAGTGATTCAACAATTCTATACATTGCACATCGCTCATCACAATAAGTGTACTTTTTCATTCCAATCACCTATTTCACCTATCCTCCAATCCCTCTCCTTTGGTAATTATCAGTTGTTGTCTATAATTGAGAGTCTACTTCTTGCTTTGTCTCTCTCACTCTCTCTTATTTTTTCCCTTTGCTCATTGGTTTTGTTTCTTAAATTCCACATATGACTAAAATCATATGGTATTTATCTATCACTAATTTATTTCACTTAGCAAAATATTCTCTAGCTCGATCCACATCACTGCAAATGAGAAGATTTCATTCTTGTTGGTGGCTGAGTAATATTCCATTATATACCATAGTTTCTTTATCCATCCATTACTTGATGGACATTTGTGCTCTTTCCATAATTTGGCTACTGTAGATAATGCTGTTATAAACATCAGGGTGCACATATACCTCTGGATCAGTAGCTTTTTATTCTTTGGGTAAATACCTAGTAGTATAATTGTTGGGTGGTAGTGTAGTTCTATTTTTAGCTTTTTGAGGAACCTCCATACTGTTTTCCAGAGTGGTTGCACCAGTTTACCAACAATGTAAGAATGGTCCCCTTTCTCCACATCCTCACCAGCACCTGTTGTTTCTTGTGTTTATTTTAGCTATTCTGACTGGTATGAGGTGATTATCTCATTGTAGTTTTGATTTGTGTTTCCCTGATGATGAGTGATCCTGAGCATCTTTTCCTGTATGTTGGCCATCTCTATGTCTTCTTTGGAAAAATGTCTATTCATGTCTTCTGCTCATTTTTAATTGGATTGCTCATTTTAATTGGTGTTTAATTGGATTGTTTAATTGGATTGGATTGTTCATTTGTGTGTTGTTTTCTAAGTTATATATATATATATATATATGTATATATACATATATATGTGTATATATATATGTATATATACATATATATATATATATATATAACTTATAGATAAACTAAAGTTTAGTATACACACACTGAACTTTTATCAGATATGTCATTTGCAAATATCTTCTCAAATTCCAGAGGTTGCCTTTTAGTTTTGTTGATTATTTCCTTCTCTTTGCAGGAGATTTTTACTTTGATGTAATCCCAATAGTTTATTTTTGCTTTTGTTTCTCGTGCCTCAGGAGACATATCTAGAAAGAAGTTGCTATGATTGATGTCTAAGAGGTTACTCCCTGTGTTCTCCCCAAGGATTTTTATGGTCTCAGGTCTCACATTTAGGTCTTTAATCCATTTTGAATTTACTTTTGTGTATGGTATAAGAAAATGGTCCAACTTCATTATTTTGCATGTTGCTGTCCAGTTTTCCCAAAACCATTTGCTGAAGTGACATTTTTCGACTGGATTTTCTTTCCTGCTTTGTCAAATATTAATTGACCATATGGTTGTGGGTTCATTTCTGAGTTTTCTATTCTGTTCCATAGATGTAAATGTCAATTTTTTGTGTCATTACCATAGTGTACTAGTTTTGTAATATAATTTGAAGTCCTGAATTTTTGGTGGTATAGTAGCGAGCATAGCTGCCTTCCAATTCTCACTTATTTTTTAAATCTTGGATATAAGGATTAATGTATAATAATTACTTTTTTAACATTTGTTGCATGTAGAGTTCAATGAGTTTTAACAAGTCCAGAAACAACAGATATTGGTGAGGACGTGAAGAAAGGGGAACGCTCCTACATTTTTGGTGGGAATACAAGCTGGTGCAGCCACTCTGGAAACAGTATGGAGGTTCCTCAAAAAGTTGAAAACAAAGCTACCTTAAAACCCAGAATTGCACTACTGGGTATTTACGCCAAAGATACAAATGTAGTGATCTAAAGGGGCAAGTGCACCCCAATGTTTATAGCAGTAATGTACACAATGGCCAAGGTTTGGAAAGCGCCTAGATGTTCATCAACAGATGAATAGATAAAGAAGATGCACTCATGCGTACACACACACACACACGAATATTATGCAGCCATCAAAAAAATCTTGCTATTTGCAATGACGTGGATGGAACTAGAGGGTATTATGTAGGTGAAATAGCGAAATAATTCAATCAGAGAAAGAAAATCATCATATTATCTCTCTGATATGAGGAATTTGAGAGACAGGGCAGGGGTTTGTGGGGGGAAGGGAGGGAAAAATGAAACAAGACGGAACTGGAGAGGCAGACAAACCATAAAAGACTCTTAATCTCAGGAAACAAACTGAGGGTTGCTGGAGGGCAGGGAGCGATAGTGTGGCTGAGTGACGGACAGTGGGGAGGGTATATGCAATGATGAGTGTTGCGAATTGTGTAAGGCTGATGATTCACAGACCTGTACCCCTGAAACAAATAATACATTATATGTTATTTTTTAAAAAGTCTCTTTCCCCATACTTAACTCCTTGGTAACCACTGATATCTTATTCCTTCATATAGTTTTGCCTTTTGCAGAATGTTGTCTCAGTGGATTCATATAGAATGTAATCTTTTGTGTCTGGTTTCTTTCATTAAGCCTAATGCCTTTGAGATTCATACATAATGTTGCATACATCAATGATCAATTTCTTTTCATTGTTGAATACCATTTCACTGAGTGGATACACTATGGTTTCTTTATACATTCATTGTTGAAATGCATGTGGGCTATTTCCAGTTTGGGGCAATTATGAATTATGAATATGAATAGTGATATAAATATTCATGTACAGATGTTTTATGAAAATGTAAGTTTTTGTTTAAAGATTTCTATGTCATATGGTAAGCATATGTTTAATTTCATAAGAACCTGATGAGCCACTTCCCAGCATGGCTTAACCATCTTCCGTTCCTATCAAGACTCTATGTGAAATTTCCAGTTGCTCCACATCATTGTCAGCACTTGGTATTGTCAGTGGTATTTTTTTTAATATTAGCTAATTTAACGGGCATGTAATGGTAGTACAGTGTGGTTTTAGTTTGCATTTCCCTGATAAGTAATAACATTTAACATCTTTTTCTGTGTCTGTTATTTCCATACCTTCTTTGGTTAAATGTCTATTCCATTTTTGTTTTCCTCATTACTGAGTTTCAAGTGTTCTTTATATATTCTGGATTCAAGTACTTTATTATATATGTGATTTTCAAATATTTGCTCCCATTCTGTGACTTGTCTTTTCCTTATTTTAGCAGTGTTTTTTATAGGGCAATTTTAAATTTTTAGTAAGTCCAATTTTTCTTCCTTTATGGGTGATGCTTTTGGTGCCTTATCCATATAGTTAAGTTTCACATTTCAGCCTATTTCATGTACCTGTACACAAGAGGTAGAATGAAACTATCAAAAGATTAAGTCAAAATACTTGCAATTCTGTCTCAGCTCCACAACTACAACCTTTGGTAAATCACTAAATTTCTCTGATTCTCTGATTCTTTCTCTCTAAAATGGGGATAATAATCTCTGGACTATCTCCCTCAGCTTTACATTCCCAGAGACTAATGACACGGCAGACACTTAGTAGAAACTTAGTAAATTATGTAAATACATAATTGCAAGAATCATTTAGGCTTACGTAAGTAAGTTAGAAAGTGTTATGAGATGTAAGGTATTATTGTTACAGAACCAATACAAGCATATATTCATAGATGTTTAGTGCTTAAAGGAATATTGGAGGACTTATCTATGGTACCTTAAATTAATCCTATCCAGTTTCCTAATTTTGTAGATGTAGCAACTAATAGAAGCATTTAATTCATTTAGGTTGATTTAGTTAGCTGCAATAAAATAAACTAGGGGTCCTACAAACAACATGAGCAGTAGTTTTAATAAACTAAGAGAAATGGGACCAGGTAAATAAATAGCTGATGATTTTCAATTCTCACTAGAAACAAATATAGTCACTGTGGGGAAAAAATACACTGATAGTCACTATATTGTGCTCAGCCACTAAGTGCTTAGCCACTAAGCATGGTTAGACTAGAATATTAAACCCTGAACTATGTAGAAGTAATAAAAAGGATAATAAAGTATCTTCTATACCAATGAACAAACCATTTATTAAAAAACAAGAATAGATTTGTATATTAAAATTCAAGTTGATTTAATGATTTCTACTCAGGCATAGATTATAACATTACAAGTATTACTTTCCCATCCATCACCAAGACAAAAAAAAAAATCAACTATACCTATTGTCAGATAATTGTTGAGATAGATAAAATGACTTGATGAGAAATCACTTTGGGTTAAAAACAACAAATTGGTCCTTTTTTATTTATCAGTGAGCTCCCTGGGTGTAACAAGTAGTTTCCTTGAGGCCTGGCTGACACTTTATAATTGGTATCTATATCCTAGGGGTTTTTCTGAACTCTGAATGCTCTCTCATCCTACTTCCCAATAACCTTGAACAAAGAAAGAATATACATATTGTTTTTCTAGGAAATCTTGGGATAAGTATTTTAGGACTCTATAGTATTCTTATCAGAGCTTCATTTCAAGAAAGCTACATTCAAAGTGTCAAATAAAAGGATAAAAAAAGGTTCAGTGATGGTGCCAAATCTAACACTGGGAGAGCCAACTTTTCCCAACTTCCCTACCTCTATTCCCTTAATCAGCCACAGGGCAGACTTTATGAGTGGTCAATTGCTTATAGGTGCCATGATTTCAGGGTGAGTAAAAAGGTAGGCTATATCACCAATACCTCTCCCATATAACTGATGAATATTCAAAATTGCTCAAACAGAATATTTCTTAGACCCAAAGAACATTCCCCTGGGAAAAGAAACACACTGAACCCTGTCAACCATCATTAACACTTTAAAGTAAATGAGCTTTCCAAATCTTTACCAGATGTTGTGATTTTCCAGAGGGAGAGGCTGAATAACTGGGAAGGCTACTGACCACCAGATATGATAGTTATGGTGGGAACACTCTTGGATGAGAAAAGTATAGAAAATACAGGCTGATAATACTTACTCTATTGCCCAAATCTGCTGAAGGCTAGTCCTGCCCACCTAAATTTTGGAACATGAGGGTTCTTTGTTTGGTAAAGTGAATTTGTCAATAAGCAATTTAAAAGCCTGGTCAAATTTTGGCCAGAGCATGTCCAAAAACCATCTGGATCTGATTTTCTGCAATATACTCAAAACTCTCATCAGATTTCTTAACCTCAGATTCTTTTACAAGAGCCCCTTTGCACCAACATTTCTTTTCCACTGTCTCTTCTCTCCCTGTAATTCGCACATGAGTTCCACATCTATCATTCTCCTACATTCACTTAAAAATTCTCCCTACTTTCTGTGTGCTTTCACAAAGTGCCAAGACTAGAGAATACTTAGGGTAGCCAGGTTCTTACCTGTCTCAAAGACAGACATCAGAACTATAAAGATAGGAAACTTGTTTTTTTCTGGAGACGGTTCTCCCTAGAGTCTCTAACAAATGCCCTCTCTTTGCCTAAAGCTATTGGTTTTTTTCTTCTTTTTTCTTTTCTTTCTTTCTTTCTTTCTTTTTTTTTTTTTTGAGTAACAAGAAGAGCTTTTCTGTATTTTAAGAGAAGCAAGTTGGTTAAAATAAAAATAGCCAGGTTCTGTCATAGAGCTTTGGAAATATCAGAGATCAGATAATGTTTTCCAAGGCCTAACATGGGATTGTAGGAAAAAAAGAATTTGGTTTGACTGTAAGGGAGGTTTTGGTGCTGAAACACACATATTAGATATAAAGGGATGCTACTACCTATCTAGTTTATTTTGATATTTGAGCCTCAATCAAATTTGCTAGGTAAAAAGCTAGGTGTCTGATGGAGATAACCTCTCAGATCACATACCACTAGAAAAGTCCCATTTAGCACTTGTCCTATTCTAGAAATTTTAGGGCAAACTACCCAGTAGGACTGATTAGTCCTCTGGACATAGCTTTTAACCCTGTTTGAGTTTCTAACCAAGGCTTCTTTGTAACCAATCCTACCAACTATAAAATACTGACTACAAACTCAGTAAATAGTCAGATACAGTAATATTCCACATGAGCTTAATGTAACAGGAAAAATTGAAAATCCTGTGAAAACTATTTTGTTTTTGTTAAATGGTAATTTTCTTCAAGTTTTACTAAACAAGATTTACTACAATAGCCAGCATATGACATAACAAGTTTACAGAGTCAGGACTATGCTATGCAAGTGAGTCTATTAAATGCTATACACTATATTGTACTTTGTAAGCAAACATTTTGATTGTGAAGCCAAATAATCCTTTAACAGCAAGTATTAACCCAAATTGACCTAAAACACTATTTCGAAGAATGTGCTATAGTTTATCACTTCTTGGCCTTTTGGCTATGACCAAGTGCAAAACTTATATTATAGTTTATAGATATCTGACCCAAAACAAGACTACAAGCATCTTCAATTTCCAAATTGCCAACATTAGTTTTTATAGTTTCAAATGCACTTTAATTAGTTAACTATTATCAGGAGTTTGTATTATACTAATGATATCAAAATTAACATTGACATCCTAATGAGAAAAGATGCTATATATAACTTTCTTTTTTTTTTTTTAGATTTTATTTATTTATTTGACAGACAGAGATCACAAGTAGGCAGAGCGGCAGGCAGAGAGAGAGGAGGAAGCAGGCTCCCCGCTGAGCAGAGCGCCTTTTGCGGGGCTCGATTCCAGGACCCTGAGATCATGACCCGAGCCAGAGGCAGAGGCTTTAACCCACCAAGCAACCCAGGCGCCCTATATATACCTTTCAACAAGTATTTCTGGAATGATTTCAGGGTATAACATGATAAACTAGGCATAGCCCATGAATTTAAAATAGTTATGATCTAAGAGGAAAACAATGACAACCAGTCAAAATATACTATGGAACTCTTTTGGGAAAGGTTCAGAATTAGTTTATGATATAGTAGAATTTTAAAAAAAGATATAGTAGAAGTAATATTGTGTGCCCTCAAATAGAATAAACAGAAGGAAAGAGTATATAAACAGTTGGCAATGTCTTCCATGGTTTAAGAAATAGAAATGGCAGTACAGATGCCAGGTGTGTTCCATTCTTGCTCTGTCAAAATGGTCTTACTCAATCCTGTTGCCCCATATTATTGTCATAAAAGCACTCAAAATTACCAATGTGAATCATGGAGAAAACATAAGCAAGAAAATGTTTTGACTAACTAGAGACTGGGCTTCATTAATGCAGGAAGATTTTCTGGAGAAAATGGATCATTACAATTCTTTGTGTACACAATTCAAGGAAATATGTTCTCCCTCTTATTTCGTATTTACAACAGTAAATGGAAATGAGCTTCAATACCACAGTTGACCAATAAGTGCTCCTTACACATAAACTGCAAACCTGTTCCAAAACAAAATTCTGAGACTAGATGTTTTAGGTATGTAAGAAGAGTTAATCCTTTGGGCCAGGGCTCAGGGCCTGAAAGCTATGCATTCTACATATGGCCCATGGGTCAAATCTAGCTTTAGACATTTCATCTTTGTAAATAAAATTTTATTGGAACACACTCTCATTTGTTTACATATGGTCTATGGATGATTTCATGCTATAAGGGCATAGTTGAGCTAGCTGCTAAAGGTAGTCTATAGTCAACATGCTTTGTTTGTTAAAATGCAGATTCTTGAGCCAACACCAAATCCAGTGAATGAGACTCTCTTTGGTAAGGGACAAAATTTTTGCATTTTTTCAAGCATGGCAGTTCATTGTGAAGCACGTTAAATTTTGAAAACCATTGTTTTGTGTCACCACCTTTTTATACAGTCTCTAAATCAAATCTTTTGACAGTATCTTCCACCTGCCAGACTGATTAAATACATTCATGGTGTTCCTAGAGATAAATAACAGAAATTCCATATGTTTCTCTCCTGAATATTCAGCATTCTGCCCATGCTGAGGTTCAGCTACAACTCATTTATAACTTAAAATTCATTTTCAAAATTTTTGATCAATATTTAATTTATGTAATCCCATTTTTATTTAGAATGTATATAGCACTAGACCATGTGCCAAGTAGTGAACAATTTCTGTGATAAAAGGTAAGATTTAAGGTAAGATTCTGGGATTCTTATTCTAATCTGATTTTCGTATTCCAAAGCTTTTTCATGAAGCCTAGAATGGCTTTTGTTTCAGATCAAGATATTTCTAGCTGTTGTTGAGTTTCTGTCTTTGGGACAGAAGGTGTATCTATCTAATGTAGCTGATTGCCTCCAGGGATAGGAAAATCATAGGCTTTTCAGATTTTGGGGGGGTGGGCAGGGAACCACGCACATTCCACCTAATTTCCAAGTCTCTCAACCAGATCTGAATTCTCAAGGCAACTGACCTTTTTGAACTCGTTTTACATAAATCACAGTGATCTTGGGAGTAAGAGAGTAAATGAGGGTTAATCATGAATGGCTAGTTCTATAGGAGGAACACTACATCCCTGACATGCCCAAATCAAGAGACTATACAAATACACCACAGATTTAATATTGACTAAATTTTGGAAACTCATTTCTGCTTTCTTTCTCAATTATGTATGCCAAAAATTATATATACTATTGTTTGGCATCATTTGCCAAATACAAAAATAAGGTAAGTGAAGCTCCTTTTCATTGCAAGTATGAATGAAAGGAACAGCAGATGTAAGGTGAAGGTGGAGTCAAATGAGCCCTCAAAATTCAGGAGAAATCTCAGAGCTGACTGCTGCTGTCAGGAACTCTGTGTGGGGAGTAGCTTCAGAGATTAGGAAAACAAATGACATTTAGACAAGGTAAATCTATCGCTTCTCGGTCTTTTGGCTAGGATCAAGTGTAGACAAGGTAAATCTGAGTTAGCAAAGTGATGATCCAGAAATGAAAATAAAACTGAGAGTTAGTGAAATTCAGTTTCAACAGAGAAAGGAAAAGCTATCATATTTATTTGCAGCCCTGGAGTCTGGAACTGGGGAGTTTTTAAAACTCACATACATTTTAGACAAGTAGTACTTATATGTAGGAAACTTTAAGCCTTTGAAAACCTTGATAGTCCAATTAATTTAGTGCATCAAATATTTTAAAGTTTTTTAATTTTAGATATTATTATTGCCTTCATTTTGAGACTCTGATACTACTTTTTGAAAATAGAGAAACCTAGATGTTGCTACATGATCCAGTTTTACTTTCTCTTGTAACATTACCCAAACAGTTCTGCTTATGATTCTTATTATCTTTTCAATTTTTTTCTTATATTGCTTTGAATTTATGTATATTAAAGGCATACATTTCAATATGTAAAACCAGAATCCTTATTGGAGTATTCCAAATCTACATCTATTTATGATGACTTTGTATATGTATTACTTTAGATACTTTCAATAGTGACTGAATTAGAAACTCAGTCATGGATTTGTTAAATGACACTTCCTGTTACTGATAGAGACCAGCAGTTAGTAATTTGTCCTACACCATAATCTAAATCTCACCTAAACATGTTGTCCACACAAATGTAGTTCTTAAAATGTCAAGAAGATGAAGATATTTCCTTCCTAGGAATTCAGTCCCTTTGGGTTCTACTTCTTCTAATGACACCAATAAGCTTTCGGATTTGATCCAATTTGATTAAACAATACTTACTGAATGTCTGGTATAAGAGAAGGAGGGGTGCCAAGAGCTGTAAGTCAGCAAAGTCCGTATATAGTATACACAGATGTTGTGTTTATAAACATGACTCTAGAAAGTTTAGAGACATGACACTTACTAGGAAGGATAAGAAGGCAGAAGTGATATATCCTAAAGTAAATAAAATATTTGAGGTGGCTCCATTTGGGAAAAATCCCTTCCAGGGCCTAGTTATATAAACCCCCTGTTGGACACATGCCTGACTCAGAGGCAGAGACAACAGCTGCTCAAAGTCATGGGGTGTTAGGGATTCTCAGAACAGGTGGGAGGATGAAGAATCAGGAGAGAGGGAAACAGCTAGTGCTAGCAGCAGGAGGCCTGACTAGGAGCCTGTACAAGCCCTGCTCTCCCAACCAGCATGAGGAAGAATGGAATCCAACCCAGGGATAGTAACCAATACAAAATGATCCAATTAAAATGCCTTACGAGGCCCAGCCAGTCAAATTTCCAAGGGGATCTTTGACACCCAATTGGGAATTTGCTGCTTGTGACAAAAAATAACATGGTATATGATGTTGCTGTAAGTGTAGTATATTTATAAAGAGAATCCAGCTTTGGACCCTAACTACTCGGTGCATAAGAAATGAAAACAAAAGTGTATCCCTTTTTTATACTCCTTCCTTTCAAAATAATGTTTGTAAACTTCATTTCAAATCATTAAAATGGAATTGAGGTTATCAAGACTTTTCTAACCAAACCTCTTATGTGGGCTAGGAGAACAGAGTCATGCCTAGAATATTATTAAAACACCAAGCCTCAGGATGGCATGTCTGCACATTGAGGGATAGTAAAAGGAATACTAGTAATTGATTTATCCATCTCTTTACTCACTTATACAGTCAGCAAATATTTAATTGTCAAACCTGTACCAAAGATGGTATAAGGTGCTGAAGATACAGAGTTGAGCAAAAAGAGACACAGCCCCAGTCCTCATGGATACCACAAAATAAGGGAACAGAGCATAAAGAAGCACATACAATCACAAATCATATAATTTGTGATATGTAATCACAAATTACCCCAAAAAAAGTGCTTTGAAGGAAATGAACAGGGCACAGTGAAAGAAAGTAACAAGGTGGGGGGTGGGAAGGGATACTACTTAGATCGGATGGCAAAGGAAGTCTCACTTAGGTGACTTTTAGAATAAGAACGAAGGGTGAGAGGTTGCCAAGCCAGGGCCATCCTAAGTAAATAAAATCATACATGGGACACCCTGAATTAGCAAGAACATGATGTGTGAGAGGAGTTGAAAGGCCAGGGGAGAGCAGATTCTAAGGTTGAGGGGGTGGAAACGGGTTAGAGAACACAGGTTTTTAAAGGCTAGTGGTTTGAATGCTTCCTGAGGAATTGTTCTGCCTGTTCAATGAGCCTCGCCATTCATTCATTCAGTCAGTCAATCACTCAATACATGTTTAATGTGAGTCTGCTACACAGGTACTCTTCTAGGCCCTGGGAATATATATAAAAGGGAAGAAAACAGTCAATAACCCCTGCCCTTATGGATCTGCCCTAAGGGATGGGAAGGGAATGGAGACAGGCAGTAAACAAGAAAACAGGAAAAATAAATAAGATAATTACAGCTTTTCATATGTGCTATGACAAAAATAGTTAAGTGCTATTATAGAGAATAACACGGAGAGGGGCCCCTTCAATTATTTTAATCTCCAAGCATAGGGCTTGTACTTAGTCAGGTTTATGTTATTGTTTTCACCACTATGGGGATTTTTAGCATTTTTTATTGAAATGAGCTAAAGTAAATCTGGAAAGCTATTGCTGATGTCAGAGTAAGCAGAAATTCACTCTGCTTTCTAGTTCTCCAACTTTAAAAATACAGCTTTAAAAATTATGTTTTACATCCTAAACATATGCAATTTTTGTCAATCATACCTCCATAAAGCTGGGGGCAAAAAAAGGGAAAAAATAAAAACTTCACTTCAGTCTTTAAAAGACCTTGTGAGACTAATTAGGGATTGGAGGAGTCTAGGTCAGCACATGCTCAGCTCCCCTTTCCCCAATAATGGGTCTGTGCACACAAACCAGTAAAGAAAAGGAAGAAGATAGCAAAAAAAGAAATTTGAGTCAAAAAAGAAAGTTACTATCATTTTATTTCAAACTGGATGAATCCTATCCATGGAAATCAGCTTTAGGAAGAAAAAAAAAAAAAAAAAAGAGTGGCTGCATTACTTACAATTCCTGGGGAAAATGCTCCCAGCATCCTATCCCTTTATTTTTCCTATCTCTTCAATTTCCCTTTTCCTGACTCTTCTCTACTCTGATCTTCTTTATTACTTGTCCATTTATCTGCCTCTTCCCCTGCCTATCTTTATCTTAAGTCAGTCAGGTGGTCACAGGGAGATGACATCTGCCTCCTTAGGTGCATTCAGTAAAAGGAAAATTTTGAGCTCTAACCCAGATTATCTCCTTTATTTGGCCCACAACCCTTTATGGTTTTGTCAGACTGTTGTTCTCAGTTACAGGTTGTGTTGTGACAACCTCTCCTCTCTAAGGTTGAAGGATTTAAACTTCATTTTCTAGGTTGGCTTCACTCTAGAACTGAGGATGGTGGTTCATCACCAGGACAGACTCAGAGCGGCCCTAGATTTCTTTTTAGAGTGGCCCTACCCTGGTGGCTCAGTTGGATGGACACCCAGAGTAAACAACCTGTCCCTCCAACCTCAGCTAGCTACTTGGAAGAAGACACTCAGGGCACCCCTGGGTGGTGTTCTGTAGAATCATGAAGCATGACAGAGCTGAGCCCAGAAGCAAGCAAGAGACAAGCTTACAGAGAAGGAAGACACAGTGAAAAGAAAAGGCTTGTCAGTTACACATTCAGTCCCTTTGTTCATTATTTAGCTTCTGGGAGGGTTCCCTCCACCCCCACCTCAGCATAGTTTCAATGTAAACCCTCTTTATCTTTCCACTTCCTACCCCAATTGTGTACTATTCTTATCCTCAATGGTATGATTATCTTGGCATAGGTTTCCCAGGCTTGTCTTTTTTTCTTAAGGAAGTTCAGGAGAAGTAGATGGGGCTCTTTCTTTACAGGAGCAGCCTAAGGCTGAAGTTAAATCCAGCTGTAACCCTGATACCTCTGAGTAGGTTGGTGGGGCATTTCACTCAAAATTCTCAAACTTCCCAATTCCAGTTGAGTTGGTGCTGTCATTAATGTGACAAATCTTAATCTTAGATACTTAGCCAGGATTTAAGTTGTTATTAGAAACCATTGCTGGAAAACATTAAAATAAAGCTTAGCTATTAACTAAGGGGCATAAACCTATGGATGTTTTTGCTTTAACAATATAAATGTAACTTGCATTATAATTTAGTTTGTTGATAAACACATTCCTTAGTCCCTCAGACAGAATTATCTAAGCAAGACAAGGAATCCCTGTTGGGTCAACTGACTGTGGAACATTAATTATGAGGTTTTTGGGAACACACTATTGGGGAGAAGTTTCTAGGACTTGGGTTTAACAGAACTTTCTCCAATTAGAATCAACCAACTATGGAATGGACTGCCTTGTGTCACTAAAATGACTACATGTTAAGGATTTTGTAAAGGAGATTCTACATTGGATAAGGAATTGGACAAGATCGGTAGTTCTAAAATACTACATGGACCAATTATATTAAAAGTACTCACCAGGGGCGCCTGGGTGGCTCAGTGGATTAAAGCCTCTGCCTTCGGCTCAGGTCATGATCTCAGGGTCCTGGGATATGGCTCTCTGCTCAGCAGGGAGCCTGCTTCCTTCTCTCTCTCTCTCTCTCTCTCTCTCTCTCTCTTTCTCTCTCTCTCCCTGCCTCTCTGCCTACTTGTGATCTCTGTCTGTCAAATACATAAATAAAAAATCTTAAAAAAAAAAAAAAAGTACCAACCAGGCTTGCTTATGATGTAGGTTCTTAGGTCTCATTTCAGATCTCCTGAATTAAAACTCTGAGTGGATGGAGCCTAAGACTATATTTTGAAAGAGTGCTTGTAGTTGGTTTATAATGTGAAGATAGGTTTGGGAATCAATGAACCACATGACTTCAAAAGTCTTCCAGATTCAGTTTTTCTTTTATCTGTTATACTTAAAATAAAACAAAACACCTGGGTTTAATATTCTCAAATCAAACCTACTTTTTTTTTATGTAGAAGAGATTCTGAAGCACTTGATCACAAATACTATCTCTTATCAGTAACAAATATGCATTTTTAATATTTCCTTCTTTTCACAAATGGTCTTATTTTGCAACAAGGAAAAAAAGAAAAAAAGCCCTTGCAGATAACATTTCCTATTAATTCCAATGTATAGTCCATAAAAAACATGACAAGAAGAAGTGATGAAAGGAGATATAACTGATTTTAAAACTCCTACTTGATTTCATTACTGAATCAAATATTATCCATCAGTTTGGAGTTGCCTGTGGGTTAGACTTGCTGATGCTGCACTCTAGCAGCTCTGTAGACCAAGCTGTCAGCAGAAGAATATATATAATCATTGGCACAAATTTTCTGTGATACTTGCACTGCTCTCTGAGTTTGAAATAAATCTAACACTTTTTCCTTACATCTGTTGCCTTCTCATGAGGATGTGTTTGTAATCATCTGCCCAAAATATAGTAGCATTCAAGTCTATTTCTATTTCTGGAAAACAATGAACAACACCCCCACTCTCAGTTCAGTAGAATTCTGGCTTTTAAGAAGGTTTATGGAAATAAACTTTGATTCCTTGGTACATATAGAATGAAAGCAAATACTAAAAGTAACTGTATATGATTACTGTAAAATGCTTTTTACACTGATATTTCTATCGCAAGCCCATCAAATTCCTGGAAAGTCAGAAAAATCTAAATAAAACCTAGTAATAATAAAAGGTTATCACTATCACATTTCTAAAAAAGTAGTGGATTGATAATACAAGCCAAACCGCATGAAAATGAGTACCAGAACAGTGAATTTTTTAATAATAAAATAGACTTTAAATTTGTGGCTACTGGACCACTTGTTTTGTTTTGTTTTAAGATTATTTATTTATTTATTTGACAGAGAGAGATCACAAGTAGTCAGAGAGGCAGGCAGAGAGAGAGGGAAAAGCAGGCTCCCTGCTGAGCATAGAGCCAGATGCAGGGCTTGATCCCAGGACCCTGGGATCAGGACCTGAGCTGAAGGCAGAGGCTTAACCCACTGCACCACCCAGGCACTGCTCCACTTGTTTTAGGATGAATTTTAACAAAACAATATCCCTGAACAGTCACACATTGTAGATGTCCACTAACCAATTGTTATAATGGAATTTGCCATTTGTTCTTTTCCCCCAGGGGGCACAATTGTTTTATTGCTTATGTTGCATATTCAAACAAATACAATAAATACCATTTTAAAAACATAAGAAATATAAAAGCCCCTGTGCAAGTTCTGTATTATTTTTAAATTCCTATAGGCTAATAAAAGTATTTCTACTATAGAACTGGAGCCATCTACGCCTGGGTGGCTCAGTGGGTTAAGCCGCTGCCTTCAGCTCAGGTCATGGTCTCGGGGTCCTGGGATCGAGTCCCACATCGGGCTCTCTGCTTAGCAGGGAGCCTGCTTCCCTCTCTCTCTCTCTCTCTCTGCCAGCCTCTCTACCTACCTGTGATCTCTCTCTGTCAAATAAATAAATAAAAAATCTTAAAAAAAAAAAAAAGAACTGGAGCCATCTAGAAATGCACATGATGAATTTTTTGCATGCAGGATACCTGAAATATTATTATATCTTAATTCATGGCATAATTGAACAGTCTCAAATCAAATGTTTTTATATGAATAATAATTGTAACTATTGTTACATCTGCAAAAGCCTTAATCAGCTTATCTGCAAATGTACAGTCGGGTCCCCAAATATTAAGTATATAAAATCTAAAGGAAGAACAGTATCTAGCTGCATCTGTGTTCATTTCTTCAAAGGCAGAATTGGGATTTTTAGTCTTCCTTCCTTAATACAAGTTGCTATTTGCAAAGGTCTATGCTATAAGATACTGAAGACCATGAACAGATACTGCTCATGTGACACCTGAATTAAAATTTATGAGGTAAAGTTAAATAAATTCCAGTTCTACACACATAATAATAGGAAGTTTTAGGTAAAATATTTTAGTTTTCTTCTCAGGTATTTATTTTTCATTGTATTTTTTTATAAATAGGATTTATTTTTTAGAGTTTTGGGTTTGCAGAAAACTGAGTACATAGTTTGTATATATACTTCTTCAGTTCTCCCTTCACACATAGTTTATTATTAACATCTTGTATTAATATAGTACACTTGTTACAATGGATGAGCCCATACTGATAGGATATTATCATTATTTTTTAAGATTTTATTTATTTATTTATTTGAGAGGGAGAGGTGAGAGTGCTTGTGTGCACATGTGGGAGAGAGGGGCAAGGGAGAGGGAGAAGTAGACTCCCCACTGAACACAGAGCCAGACCCAGGACTTGATCCCAAGACCCAATGTGTTGAACACTAACTATATGCCAGAAACTGTCCTTGGCCCTAGAGTTACAAAAATCAGTAAGATAAAGTTCCAGTCCTTTTGGAGTTCACCTTAAAGCTGAAGAGATGATAGATAACTATGATTAACTATTAACTATGATAGATAACCATGATTCAATGTACTAAGTGCTAAGAGAGGTATATTAAAAGGGTTACAAGTGGCAGAGGAGAGAGGTATTCATTCTGTTTAGGGAGGAGTCTCAGAAAAGACTTAACTGAGAAGAAACTATTAGAGTTATACCTCGGCAAATGAACAGCAGTTTACTTAGCAGAAAATGAGGGGAAGGGTATTCTAGACAGAAGAAACTGTGGAAGTACAGGTCATTTAAGAGTATAGGACATATTCTTGGTGACCTGTGGATTGAATAAGTAGGATGGTAGATAAGGAAGGGACTAAAAATTAGGCTACAGTAAGGATACTGCTATTTATATATGTAGGTGGTCCTTTCTACTAGAGTATAAATTTCTTGGGGTGCCTGGGTTGCTCCATCAGTTAAATCTCTGCCTTCAGCTCAGATCATGATCTCAGGGTCCAGGGATCAAGCCCCACATCAGGCTCCCTGCTCAATGGGGAGTCTGCTTTTCCCTCTCCCTCTGCCACCCTCCCTGCTTATGCTCACTTGCTACCTCTCTCATTCTCTGTCAAATAGATAAAATCTTTAAAAAAAGGGGCTTCTTGAGGTTAAGATCCAAGTCTCATCCTTTCATCTTTTCATCTGCTCATTCAATCATCTTCTGAGTATCCCTTACAAGACGAAAACTAAAGCAGATAGATGGCATTACTGAGGCACTGAACTTGCCTTGATGGAACTCTTATGGTGATAGAGAAAAATATGATAACAAATAATTGGAGTACATGTGATGAATGCTTACCAAATGAATACTACTTCTTGCAGGGGTTTCTAATAATTTCACACAAATTTTATACAAATGGGACATGGCTCAGGTAATGATCCCAGGGTCCTGAGATCAAGTCTTCCATTGGGTTCCTTGCTCATGGGCATCTATTTCTCCCTCTGCCTGCTGGTCTCCTGCTTGTGCTCACCTCTCTTTCTCTCTCTGATAAATAAATAAATAAATAATCTTTAAAATTTCATGCAAATCTAATTTCTGTTTGGTAGGAAAGGCAATGATTCCAAATTTTGTGTTTTATAAAAACTTCCCCACTCCTTCTCAGTTTCCTAACACAGATGCTTTTTGTTAATCCTGAATGAAATGAACTATCTTCTGAGAAAAGAAGAAAGTGGTGTAATTTACAAAACTGAGCTAGGCTGGCAAGACATAGGGTAGGGAACAAACCAGGAAAAAATACTGTGGCCTAGATGTTAGGAAGATGAAAGAAATGGAATTAAAGAACCACGTTTGATGCTCTGCATTGTTTTTAATATGTTACTTTTTGGGTTGGGATTACATGAGCCAAAGATATGTTTCTTTTAAGATTGTCAGTCTCTTTCTCTTGACAATCAGAAGCAAATGGGACTGAGGCAAAGGTGGAGTGAGAGAAGAGCCCCTATCTATATTTTTTTAACACAGGAGAGCTATGAAAAGGAGGATGTTTTAAAGAGCTGGTGTAATAAATGTAGGGTATTTAGAGTGCTGGTAAAAAAAATAGTTATAGTAGTAGTATTCATAGTATAAAGCAATAAAAATAATAGCTTACATTTATTGTGAGCATTGTCAAAACACTTTACATGTATTACCTTCTAACTCCCCTATACATTCCTCCACTGATCAATATTGACCCCAGTAGGTAGGGACAGCTCTACGCCCCTATTCAGCAGGAAGAAGGTACAGAAGATGAGACCTTCCACCTTCAACCACCTTAAAGATTTAAGGGTCAAAATTGTTCAGGGGGGAATGATGAGGGAGCAGGAGGCTGGCTGAGGACAAAGCAGGAGCTGGCGCCTTGCACCCCCTCTTCACCCTTTCCCCTCCATAAGTGTAGCATCCCTCAGGCAGCCCTGACTGCCATGAACAATAAGCAAATAGTTAACTTGCAGAGCTCACAATCCTGCTAGACAGGAGTCTCCCTTGGCTTACAAATGTTCTAAATCTCACTAACAAAGACGATTGATAGCAGGATTGTGACACCCCACCAAAAAGTCTCCCAACGATCTTAATGTTAATGGCTGGTCTAAAGACAACATTGATCCAGTGAAAGACCCCTCCCCTAGAAGATAGATAGGATAACTAACCGCTTGTTTGCTTTTCTGTGAACCGCTGGCTCTTAGGCGTAAATTAGGTTATTAATTGCTTATTAATTGCTCTTTTGCCCTTCTGTAACTGCTTGGCTTATAGAAATAATAGAAGACGCCATGATGGCATTCCTACCTTCCCCCTTCTTGTTCCCCCTCCCTGCCTCTCTCCTCCCGCGCGCGGGCCGTCAGAACCAATCAGCTTGTTCCCCCTTCCCACGCTTCTCTCTTCGCGCGCGTGGGTCCCCAAAGCCAATCAGCAAACTCCACGTATGCCTTTTTCAAAAGTTCTAACTGTCAACCAATCAGTTGCGCCCCACCCAAAACTTGTTTGTACCTGTCTATAAAAACCCGGCACCACCCCAGCCGGGTGTGCTCAGCTAGCAGGCGCGCGCTGACCACCCGCAGGCGCCTGTGTAACAATAAAGAACCTCTTGCTGATTGCATCCAGTGGCAGTGTTGGATTCTTGGGTAAGGGGATCCGCGGGTCTTTCATTTGGAGGTCCCACCGAGATCATCGGACTCCTGCCCACGTATCCAACTGACTCCCACCGGGAGGTAAGCTGGCCAGCATTCTTGTCTCCTGTCTCATGTTCTCGTTTGTATCCAGTCTCGTGTTCTTGTTTGTCTCTAGTCTTGTGAGGCCTCTGTTTGACCTATACTGCAGGTAGCGGTATAGTGTTTGTACAACAGCGCGCGTTGTTGGATTGTATTTGTAGGCAGCTTGAGAAGGAGCTGACGAGCTCGGACTTCTTCCCTGCCACCCTGGGGGATGCCCCAGGGATTAGAGGGGCCCAATTTTTTGGAGCCCCGCATTTGTCCGAGGGTTATATCCGTTTGTCCGTTCCAGAGGAACCCCTCGGCCCTGGACGGAATTTGTCCACCGCAGGGAGATCTCGAGGCTCCTCTGGGCCGGTGGAAACCTTGCTTTCGGTAGTATACCGAAACCGCGCAGCGACCTTTTTGTTAATTGTCTTGTGTGTCTTGTGTGCTTTTCTCGTCGCCCTTTGTGTTTCCCTTGATTAAGGTTAACTGGAGCCAACTGGGGTTGGTCTAACTCAAGACAGAGACTATAGGGAATATTCCCAAGCAGCTGCCGAAACTCTTTGTTTCGGGGAAGTTTCCCTGTGTTCTCTGGCCTGACTTAGACTGCTTAACCCCTCCCCCCTTGCTGGTGGGAAAGCATGGCGTCTATTCCTCTGTTGGGGCTTAGGAGCTCCAAAACCGGGAATCCCTTCTCTGCCTCCTGGCAGCGCTTTGTTTTTTCTGTTTCCCCCTTACGTGTTTCTGTACCAACGTGTGTGCAGCCTGCATGACTGGCCTCTAGATCATGCGCCACAGCTCCTTCTCTCTCCACTGTCAAGGAGCAAGAAGAGTACCCCCTGGACCTAACACCCCCCCACTCCAGATCTTCCCAACCATGTCTCAGGTAAACATTCAAAGTGGAGTGGGCCCAGGTGGAACATAAATCACTATTGGAACTAAGTTAAGTTTGTTGGTTTAATTAAGACCTGTCTTTTAAGTTAACAGCAGTAAGTGTGAAGCTTTTATTCTATAATAAGCTTGTGTTACTTGTTAAAATGTGTTAGCAAAGAAATGACTAAACTGATGGTTAATTGTCTCAAATTTCTAATGGGTAATTGCTGAAGTAGCTTTCAAAGTCTTTGGTAACCTGAAAGTTTTAAAGTTTTGCTTGGATGACAAATGGAATTAAATTGTGGACATCTAGGTCTTAATCAAACAGGATAAAATGCTAAGTTGTTAATTACTGAATGTAGGTTTGTGCTTTTGACTTCTTACTGCAAGGAAACTAAGAGTATTTAAATCTGCTGGTAAACTTGTTTTCCACTTAACTGATTGATAAATTGCCACCTGAAGAATTCTGTTGTAACAGTTCACAATTGGTTAATAACTAAAGGTGTTTCTAAGAATACAAAGTTCTGCTTAGTGTAACTAAGACTGATGGAAATAAAGGGAAACTGTATGTAGGAAAGTAGGAGATATGTAAGAAAGATTTTAAGGAATGGGAATACATTTTGTTGAAGGTAAAGGAAGGTAATTTTGTCCTAAATGAGATGGTTGTTAGAAGGAAATGGCTTGGGACAAACCTGAATGCAAAGGAAAGTTGTAGAAGGTTTGTGAAGGGAAATCTTCAGAAAAGGAATTTTAGCTATGGTCAAGAATGGATTAAGATTGAAATGAATGGGTTTTAAAGGTACATTGGTACAAGACTGAAATTGTCTCTGTTCAAAAGGACAATGTTTTCTTAGATCAATTGATCTGCTGTTAAGAAAATGTACATGGTTTTCTCTTTGCCTGCCCAGAAAAACCAGTTTCTATGTTCAGTTTTATCAGGTGTTTAACATCCCTAATTATATTTAGGCATGTGCTTTAAAACTTTCTAAAATTCTAGCAAATGTTGACAAGTTTTAAATTGTAAATCTCTTTAACTCAGGCTTTTCCTTGGTATGTGAAGTTGCTCATGAAGTACTATAGAACCAATGATAAACCTTGGATTACATTTGGGAAAATACTATAACTATTCTAGAAATTCTATACACTTTCTAAAGTTTTAATGTTTTGAGAGACCATCGCTTGATATTGTAATTATGAGAATGTTATGTGTCACAGAAATTGTAACCTGATTTCCTTGCAGCTAAATTGTAAACTCCCATGTCTCTTTAGCTCTAACCATATCTATTCTGAGTTTTTGTAATTTATAATTGTTTTAATTCTCTGGTAAAATGAGTTTTATCTTCAAGGAGATTCCTATAAAGGACTTTCAGGACAAATACAGATATTTGATATACTTGAAAATCCTAAAACTGAAATGGGTAAGAATTTCCAAAACTGACTAAAACCGCATTCACCAGAATTAGTAATATGGGACTAAATGAACTAAAAGATTATAGTGTTGTGTCTCTTAATGTTTTGTCTTACTTTAAACATTGCTGGTTCTCTCTAATGTTTGCTCTTCCAGACTAGGGATACTTCCTCCTAGTTATCTGTAACTATCTGTAAAAGTGCTCATTTGTAACAGTGCTCAAAGCATTCACCTTTTCTCTCTATCTGAACCCTCTGAAACCAAAAGGTCTCAGTAAGTATTCTTTCTTCCATGGCAATCAGTCATTTGCATAAGTTCAATAAGAATCTGTTCTCCTTGTAACAGGACACAATTGGAAACTGGTTATTTTACCAAGGCTTTGACTGGGATGTCATATTTGAAAAGACTCAGATATGACCAGACAGTTTAAAGGAACTAAGGTTGACTTTATGAAACCTGGAGCCATAAAGCCCCTTGGGACTGTTGGCCTGATACCTTGCTTACAGAGTTCCCAGCAGCCTCACCGGGTGAGTAAAGAATGTCACTCCTTGGTAGGTGCGGAGACTCAGAAAAGGAACTCGCCCAAATCGACAGGTATTGCAGGCATGCCTGATGGCAAGTACAGGGCTTGGCTTCTGGCCCGGAGAGGCTACTAAAAGTTCAACCTAGAGATTCCTTATAAGAAGTTTCAGCAAAGCAGATTCTAAAAGATCTATATGATCACACTCAACTGTTCTTGCTGAGCTTATGTAAATAATGGGCCAAGTTTGTTAAAACTGGACCTGTGTCACTAGTGAATTAGTCCTGATTTGGCTATATCTGTAAATGAGGGTTATTTTAGAGAGAAAAATTGTTTTAGTAACACACCTTTATGGATGTTAAATTCTAGATTTGATTGTCTTTAAATGTTTGTTTACCTAAGCTAAACAATTTGAGGTAAACTTCAGAGAAGTTGCACAATAGCTTCTTTAGTCGATCTTACTGTTTTGTGGGGATATTAGCAGACCCCACGACACATGATTAAACAACTGGAATAATAAAATTGCCTAAAAGCCAACCTATCGCACTCCATAGGATTAACTATGGACTTGTGGAGATAATGGATGACCCCACTTTCTTTGAGTGGATTGGATGATGCATGGGGAACTCCCCTTATCTCTTGACAAGTTTTCTCACTTGCCAATGATCCTCTGTAATCAGGATATTGTTAAGGCTGGACCACTCAAAGGTCTTCTTATTGGTTTCATCCCATAGTCATATTTATCCTAGAGGCCACCTCTGTTGAGGTGCAATTGCAAATAGATGCTTTAGCTAAGCATAAAACAGCCCTCATAAAAAGAGCCTCAAAGCTCACTATAAAACATTCCCTGACTGTAATGACTTCACATCAGGTCCAGATTTGTCTTAGGGATAAGTCTCTCTCTCTCTTTTAGTGATTGGTTAAGTTCCTGGTTTGAAGGAGGACTATGGCCAAATCTCCTTCTCGGGCTTCTCATTTTTATCACCTCATTAACCTTAATATGTTGCTTTGTTCAATGTTTCTCTACTTGGTGCCGAGACTCCATTGCTACAATGACTTCACCATGACAGACGATCCTTGTCGCGTGAGAGGACGCCTCTTCGCTGTCAGCGCTGGATTCAGCTGCCTCCGCCTTTTGTAACTCCCCTATACATTCCTCCACTGATCAATATTGACCCCAGTAGGTAGGGACAGCTCTACGCCCCTATTCAGCAGGAAGAAGTTACAGAAGATGAGACCTTCCACCTTCAACCACCTTAAAGATTTAAGAGTCAAAATTGTTCAGGGGGAAATGATGAAGGAGCAGGAGGCTGGCTGAGGATGGAGAAGGGGCTGATGCCTTGCACCCCCTCTTCACCCTTCTCCACCGCGAAAACTGGTTCAACAGATTGCCTTGGCTTACTACTTTGTTGTCATCTATAACGGGCCCTCTCATCATTCTGTTATTAATTCTAACTTTTGGTCCTTGTGTCTTAAACAGGTTAGTACAGTTCATTAAAGATCACCTGTCTGTTGTTCAGACTATGGTACTGACACAGCGATACCAACTCCTCAAACAAACAGAGCCCCAGACTAGCTCAATGCAAGGGCAGGACATGCAAGAACAAGACAAATGGATAGAAGATTCTATCCATGATAAAGAAAAAGGGGGGAATGAAAGACCCCTCCCCTAGAAGATAGATAGGATAACTAACCGCTTGTTTCCTTTTCTGTGAACCGCTGGCTCTTAGGCGTAAATTAGGTTATTAATTGCTTATTAATTGCTCTTTTGCCCTTCTGTAACTGCTTGGCTTATAGAAATAATAGAAGACGCCATGATGGCATTCCTACCTTCCCCCTTCTTGTTCCCCCTCCCTGCCTCTCTCCTCCCGCGCGCGGGCCCTCAGAACCAATCAGCTTGTTCCCCCTTCCCACGCCTCTCTCTTCGCGCGCGTGGGTCCCCAAAGCCAATCAGCAAACTCCACGTATGCCTTTTTCAAAAGTTCTAACTGTCAACCAATCAGTTGTGCCCCACCCAAAACTTGTTTGTACCTGTCTATAAAAACCCGGCACCACCCCAGCCGGGTGTGCTCAGCTAGCAGGAGCTGCTGACCACCCGCAGGCGCCTGCATAACAATAAAGAACCTCTTGCTGATTGCATCCAGTGGCAGTGTTGGATTCTTGGGTAAGGGGATCCGCGGGTCTTTCACCAGCAGCAAGGGCAAGGCCTCCGGCAGGCCTGGAACATCCTGGCACCTTGTAGGCCTTCTTTAGCATATGAAAACTCCACTGAAACCTCCCTTCCCCTCACCTTCCCCCAACAGCAGGGTACATAACCTGCCATCCCTCACAACCAGGGGCAGCAGCTCTTCTTGCCCACGGGTCCTGTCCCCGTGCTTTAATAAACCACCATTTTGCACCAAAGATGTCTCAAGAATTCTTTCTTGGTCATCGGCTCCGGACCCCAGCCCACCAAACCTCACCTAGGTTCTAGAACTTCATCAATTCCATGTAGTACCATCATTATCCTCACTTTACAGGTACAGATACAGATAGAGTTAAAGAAACTTTCTCTAAATACAGAAAGTTTGGGTGACATGCCAAGGCCACATGGCTAGTAAGAGATGAAAAGGGTTTGAACTCAGGCAGTCTTATCGGAAGCACCATGATTGAATAAAGAACAGAGGCAGAGATGGGAGAAATTGTAGTGTTATAATAGAGTTATAATTGACATATGTGTATGGGTAAAGACAAAGGTGGTGGCAAAAGAGAGAGATTTTTAAGGCAAACAATACCAGGTATCATGAAATAGAACTTTTCTGGTTATGCGTTAAGTTGTATCTTATAATAGTTATATATTCCCATTATTCAAAACAGCCTTAATTCTGATTATCCAATCTATCAATCTATCAAGTTATATCTAATAAATGCAAGGTAAAATGTTTTAGTATGCCTTTTTTGAAATTTGAAATGAGCAGATCAATCTTGATTTTGAAAGCATCAATTCTTCAGTATTATTTTTCAAATATCAAATTAGGATGTTCTTATTAATTGTAGGAGATTGGTTCTGATAACTGTTTCTTCAGAATTAATTCAAAGACTTCAAAAAGAGCATCCTCAATCTTTGTCTAAAATATAGAGATTTTGCCATAGGAAAACATAAAAACAAAACCCAGAAAAACAACTTTTCTAACATAGGAAATTTTTATGTTGCTCTTTTACAACATTCCCATTTAAATGTAGATTGTAATGTGCTACAAAGTACAAGGTAGGCTTTTGGGTCTATTAAAATGCTAATGAGAAGGTTAACTTTCAGTCAGAAACTATTGTTGAAAAGGTAGAAAGCAGGAAAATTTACTTTAAGGTCATTTAAGAAAGGCTAAACTTAAACTCTGATTTTGTCAGTGAAAAAAAGAAATTTCTTATAAGAAAAAATATAAAGGAGGCACAGTGCAATTGTACTTGGTCATAGCAATACTGCAGAACATTAGACTAAGGGACATATTATTTCATTTTGGTGTTGCAAAAACTAACAGTCTCAAGCAGACATATCTTTGGACAGCTTCACCTAGAGTACTAATAGTGAATCTGTGCAAATATTTGTTACTACTGCACCTACTCTCCTAAATATGATGAATTGCACAAGGCCCTAATATGGTCATTGCAAAATGCCTTTAGATATATTTGGGGCTTCATGAAGCTCCCCAAAATTTTATCTTCTCCAGCATTCAGTTTATTTTAGGTAAAAAAATTGTGACTCATGCCCTACTGCTCATTACAATGGCTTGTAAAGTCTTTCCCACACCCTCAGTGTATTTACCCAAGGCTACCAGTTCAACCATTCCAACTGAATTCAATCAAAAAGCACTGGTGGGTGGAATCACAAGTGATATGTTTAGTTGTTGAAATGAGTAATAGGTTGTGGGATAAGAGGAACAGGCAAAACCAAACATGTAGGAAACCAAAAGAAATGAATGGATGGTAGAAATATTTCCATCATTGATTCATATTTGTTCTGATTTCTACTATATGAAAACTATTACTGAAATATTCCCAATGTTGTTTTTTATTTTCTCCACCACTCCTGCTCCATTCCATGGTGTCTTCCACTGAAGAAATAGAAATATATGATTTAGAGAAGGCATGTAGGAATCTGAGTCACTGGCAAGCAGTTTTGTGAACTTTGTATAAGAATTCTTTAGTAAGAAAGAAGAAATTAAAGAAGGAAGACATTTAAGAAGAACTTCTATAAAAACTTCCTCTCAGGAGGTGAGCCTGGGTGGCTCAGCGGGTTAAGCCTCTGCCTTCAGCTCAGGTCAGGATCTCAGGGTCCTGGGATTGAGCCCTGCATCAGGCTCTTGGCTTGGCAAGGAGCCTGCTTTCCTCTCTCTCTTTGCCTGCCTCTCTGCCTACTTGTGATCTCTGTCTGTCAAATAAATGGATAAAATCTTAAAAAAAAAACAAAAACTTCCTCTAAGGAAAATATATGTCTTTGAAAATACAAGCCTTTTTAAAAGGCAGTGTACTATAGCTGCCTACTGTGCTATTTATCCCTAATGATTTGAAGATATAACCCAAGATACCAAGAAAATCTATTTAAAATTTGATGCAAGGCAAAGACTTTAAGACTACTAAATTTCTTCTCTTCTTCTTCTTCCTTCCCAACTTCCTCCATCTCTTCCTATTACTGTTACTAATGTAAAACTATTACATGTATATACATTATAGTTGACAAAGTGCTTGCATAGACATTATCTCTTTTGATCATTCTACATTCATTTAATAAATATTTACTGAGCATCTATACCTTGCCCAGCCTTAAGTATACAGTGGTTAAAAAAGAAAGTATATTGAGTTTATCATTTTCAAAGAGAATTTTTAAAATAAGCAAATAAAGTTATCACTACAGCCTGTAAAAAGAGCCATTATGAAAAATTTCAGGGTGCTATGAATGGTGAACACAGTGGACCTAGTTTACGATGGAAGGCCTGAGAAATTCTGAGTAGACCTGAGCTGAAATGGAAAGAAGAGAAGTTTTTAGTCAGATAAAGAGCAAGAGGAAGAGTTTTCCAGGCTCTGCAAATAACATGTGCAAAGGTCCTGAGGCAGAAAGAGACTTGGCCCCGGGGCACATGGGTGGCTCAGTCTTTATGGCTCTGGTTGTGATCTCGGGGTCCGGGGATTGAGCCCCACATCAGGCTCCCCGCATTTCAGGAAGCCTTCTTCTCCCTCTCCCACTCCCCCTGCTTGTGTTCCTGCTCCTGCTATCTCTCTCTCTGTCAAATAAATAGATAAAATCCTTAAAAGAAAGAAAGAAAGAAAGAAAGAAAGAAAGAAAGAAAGAAAGAAAAAGAGGCTTGGCCCATTAGAAGGGAATGGAAGAGGCAAAAGATAAACCTAGACTGGTATCAGATGCTAAATGATTCAGTATCTTATAAATTCAAATTAGAGAATTTGACATATACTCCACAGTGGGAAACTAGTAAAGGGTTTTAACCGGGGAAATGAGAGTATCTTATTAACTTATTATCAGTGCTAATAGAAATATAATGTGACTCATGTATGTAAAATTTTCTAATAAGCACATTAAAAAAGTAAAATAAAACACATGAAATTGGGGTGCCTGGGTGGCTCAGTGGGTTAAAGCCTCTGCTTTCGGCTCAGGTCATGATCCCAGGGTCCTGGGATCCAGCCCCACGTTGGGCTCTGCTCAGCAGGGAGCCTGCTTTCCTTCCTCTCTCTGCATGCCTCTCTGCCTACCTGTGATCTCTGTCTGTCAAATAAATTTAAAAAAACACATGAAATTAATTTCGATATTGTATTTTGTTTAGACCAATATTTCCAAAGTATTACCATTTCAATACATCAATGTAAGAAATCATTAATGAGATATTTTACACTTTTTCTACTACATCTTCAAAATTGAGTACAATTTTTACCATACAATACACCTCATTTCAGACCAGTCACATTTCAAGTGATCATTTGCCACATGTGGCCTGTGGCTACTGTACTATATAATGCAGGTCTATAAAGTTCACTCTGGTTGCTGTATAAAGAATAAATTAGAAAAGAATAGGTGAAAGCAAGTGTATTCATTTCCTATGGCTGCTGTTATAAATTACCACAAACTTAGTGGCTTAAAGCAAAGCAAATTTATCATTTTACAGTTCTGTAGATCAGAATTCCAACACAGGTTTTGACGGGCTAAAATCAAGATGTAGGGTTGTAATCGTTCTGGAGGTTCAAGGGGACTATCTATTTCCTTGCCTTTCCCAGCTTCTGGAAGCCACTGCATGCCTTGGCTCATAGTCCCATTGTTTCACCTTTAAAGCCAGCAATATTGGGCTTTGTCTCTCTCATGCTTTCATCTTTTTGGATCTTTTCTGCTTTTTCTCCCTTGTATAAGGACCCTTGTGATTATAATGGGCCCACCTGGATAGTCCAATAAAATCTCCCATCTCAAGGTCACCTTGATCTTGTCAAGGTCCTCAACCTTAACTTCATCTGCAACTTTAACTCCCCCATTACAATGTAACCAAACACATTCACATGCTCTAGGGACTAGGATTTGGACAACTTTTGGGGTGAGATGGTGGATGCTGTTCTGTCTACTACAACAAGATGCCATGTTACCACATTAAAACAATGTTTTGAAACAATAATGAATTCATTATTTTATAGAAACCATATGACAAAAATTGATAAAATATAGAAAAGCACAAAAAAGAAATTAAACAACAAATATTACTACACAAAATCTTACCACTCAGAAACATTTTATCAATATTTATTAAACATCATTCCAGCCATCTATGTACAGATATAGATAGAAGGATGGAGAAAGAAAAATAATTCTTCAAAAATAAAATCACAGTATATATTCTATTTTGGATAAAAATCATTAAATTGATTAATTTTATTTAAAATTAACAGAAGAAAAAATAAATTGCACTGAATTAGAAGAAATTACAGAACTTCAAATATATTTTTCTCCACCATAATAGATACTAATTCCTAAAATATTTGATGTTTAAAAAAATTCATAAAAATATTGAGCTTTGACTCATTACATATTAAGTTCCATTTTTAACTTTAAATAATAGCCTCTGATATTTATATTTTAGAGGAAAAAAGAACCTAAAACTAAGAGAGACCCAGTGACTTGCTCCAAATCAGAGTACATTAGTCTTCTGTTTTCCTTTGTATGTTCTCTTATCCATGTTCCATAATTATTATTTTATTATTTCTCTTTTCTCCTCAACCTTGTACCTCTGTTCATCTGCAACCCTGCATCTTGGGTTGGTGACCCTGTCATACTTCATTGAGAAAATAGGAGAAAGCAAACAGTAATTCCCAAATATGAATGCTCAAAATCTTTCTTTATTCCTATGGTTTTGGATAAAAAGCTTCTACTTTAAACACCAACACCTCCTTTGTGCAATGGATACCACACTTTCACCTCTTCTTGAACTTTGCTTTTACAATTAAACCATTTCTTTCCTCTGGCAAAAATGTTTCTCTCTATTGATTTATTGAACATCAAACATTGATTTTATCAATCAAACATTAAATCAATCAAACATTAAAATAAAACATTGATTTTATGAACACCAAACTCTATTATCTCTAATCTTCACATAAATAAAACAAAAACCCTCCCTTGACTTAATATGCCCCTTTAGAGCTACAGCTTCCTATCTCCACTGCTTTATAGCAAAACTTCTTGAGAGAATTGTGTGGATTAGATGACTTCATTTCATAACTCCATACTCTTTCCTCAGTCAACACTAATTGGACTTCTTTTACCACCACTCAGTGATCTCCATAGTGCCACATTCAATAGCCATTAATCAGTTCTTACCCTAATTATCTTCTCAGCTATATTTGTCATAGTATACTACTCCCCTCACTCTTGAAATGCTCATCTTTTGGCTTTCCTTATACCTCACTGACCAATCTTCCTATTTGATAATTTATCCTTCTCTGCTTAAATTCTGAATATTTGGGTGCCTTATCTCCTTTCAATTTCTCAAAGATGGTGAGCCTATTTTTGCTTCGGGCCTTTGCATACCATGACATATTTTCAGCCTGACATATTTTCCCCATTCATCTTCTTGTAGCTGGCTCCTTTGTGGCATTCAGATCTTGGCCTTTCCTTACTATATGATGCCTCCTACCTTACCACCTTCTACCACTTCACATATATTTTCTCTGAATTACACTTACCACTAGCTGATATTTTGTGTTTGTTTTTTATCCATTTTATGCCTCTTACCCAAAGAATATAATCGTTATAAGAGCAGAGACCTTATTCATCATTTTTATATCATTTGCTCTGGAAGAAATGCCTAAAACATAGCAGAATCTCAAAAAATAATTGTTAAATAGATAACATTTTTATTTTTATTTTTTTAATATTTATTTATTTGAGAGAGAGAGAGAGATAACGTATGTGAGTGGTGGGAAGGGGTAAAGGGGAGGGAGGGAGGGGTAAAGGGGAGAGAGAGAATCTCAAGAAGATTCACCACTGAGCATGGAGCCTGACATGGAGCTTGATCTCATGACCCAATCCTGAAATCACGACCGGAGCCAAATTCAAGAGTTGGACTCTTAACTAACTATGCCACCCAGGAAACCCTAATGTATAGAAATTTTAAAGAATATCTAATCTATAGTATTTTTAGGGCCAATGGTAGGTAATTCAGCCTGAATTTTACATATGATTTCAACAATTTAATTATACACAAAATTAATTTATTGGTTTAGAAGAGGCATTCAAGTTACAGTTATGAAAAAACTACTAAAGGTAATTAACATCTTGCTTGACATTTTAAACTATATGCTTATGAACATACCTAAACATTTCAAAAGAGAGATTTGGGAAATAAACCAAGTACTAGTTACAATAAAAATTTAACTATCAGTTAGTGATTTAGAGTAATATGTTGTGGGGCACCTGGGTGGCTCAGTGGGTTAGGCCTCTGCATTCACCTCAGGTCATAATCTCAGGGTTCTGGGACTGAGCCCCACATCAGGCTCTCTGCTGAGTGAGGAGCCTGCGTCCCCCTCTCCCCTCTGCCCGCCTCTCTGCCTACTTGTGATCTTTGTCTGTCAAATAAATAATTAAAAACTTAAAAAAAATTGGTTTTAGAATAATATGTTGTAACGTATTTTACAAATAGTAGCATTAAAACCTATAGCAAAAAAATAAGTTATCCAAGCTCATATAGCAAGTAAGTGGTAGAGTTATATCTAAAACTTAGCCTGCATCACTCCTAACTTTCAGACCAAGTTCCAAGTAAATGCTAGTCTATGTGAATATGATAAAGAAAGCCTATCATATTTTATACCTGTAAACTCCTCAAGTTCTCACACAATTACAGGTTATTAATGCAGGATTTTTAATATTAGTGGTCTCTCTCAAGAATAATCCAAATTTATATCACCATTAATCTTATGTTATTAAAACAAATCAACATAAAACAAAAGGGTAAAAAAAGTAAGAATGTTTGAATGTTTAAATGTTCAGTGTGAGTTCTGTACAGACATGTATATAAAAAATACAGGTGGATTTTATGAATTATCTTACTTTTTATTATTGTTAACCAAAACAATTTTTACTGCTGTGAAATTCCAAAAATCTAAGTATATACATCTACAAATACTAACCTCAATATAACACATTGTAATCACACTTAAGTGAACCTCACATCATTTATAAAAAACAAATATATCTGTACCTATATCTGTATATCACTATGCATGAGAAAAAAGTATATTCACTACTGGTGTAGAATGTTTTCAAAACACACACACACAAATCTGTTTGCATGGGAAATATGTAAGTTTATTCACGGAATTTTTATCAGGGTAACATAGCACCTATATTTCTATTTAGTTGAAAAAATATTTTGAGAAATTATAGTAAAATATATTAATATGTGTTGATTTCATGCTGTAAGCCAAAAGAATCTTCTCTCTTCTAGCAGTACAGATTGAATGTATACCAAGAGCCTTGCTTTCACTTCTCAAGCTGTGAAGAAAGGAACCTTATTCAGATAACACATCATCAGAGCTAGAAACTGATCCTGGCCTTTATAACTGTTGAACCATTTGAATATAAATATGTAAAAAATAGAATTGTAAGATCAAGAGATCTTTTAATCCCTACTAGCCACTGAAACTGCTCCCTTTCTCAGGATTTTTTTTCCCTCTCCCCTATCCCTGAAGATAAAAGAAAAACAAAACAGAAAGAGATAGTAGAGAAATTCAGGGAATAAGAAAGCATAGGTTTACAGGGAAAACAAATTACACATTAGAATTTATCTACAACAAATACTAACACTCTATTCTATATTGGTGAGATGAGGTAACCTAGGGGCTGAGAAAAGCATTGAGGACATGTCAAGACATTAGTCTAATTGATCTGTAAGGCTGACTATGAGAAATGAAAACTTGGTTAACATCAACTGGGAAAATCACCTCAACAAGTCTCATGCTCTGATTCATAAGGATGAGTTTACAGTCTGATCTTTTTTCTGGTGCTTCATCACTAGGTGGCTCATATCTCTGGTTGGAGGAACCATGAGGCAGGATTAAAAATTCCCAGCTCTCTTATCTTCTGAACCTTATGTCTAAGACTAGTTAAGTGATAGCTACAAGGGTCATCAATTAATATTTACTGAACACTGATTTTATAACTATCACTGTGTGAGTCACATTGGAAGAGAAAGCATATAACTATGTATCTGTAAGAGATGTGCCATCTAAAACACTGCATGCAAATACCAAATTAAGCAGCAATCTATTTTTGTTTCCTAAAGAAAGATTAGTTAGCAAATTATTCCATTAACAAAGGCAGCAGTAGGATTGCAAAACTTTATAGTCTTTTGGAGGTGTACAGAAATTGGTTAAGGTCAGGGCATGTGGAGAGTCTCAAATCATGCAGGCTGAGGAGTAGCATAAACCTTTTCACATAAGATCCTTCTGAGAGTTTGATCCTGAACCATTCCCTAGACATCTGAAGGTCACAGAGTATGAGTCCCAAATACTTCTTATGACAAAAAACACGATTAATATGACACGTACTCCATGTGAGTTATCTAATGCCTTTGTTTTTGTTTTGGTTCTTTATTCAGATTCTATTTCCAGGAACTTCTCTATAAATCAAAAGCAACTGCAACCAAATTGTGCCAGTAAATCCCATAAAACAGCTTCCCTGAGACTAGAGACAACACAACAAGAGGTTTTTTTTTTCCTTTTATTTTATATAATGGTTGGGAGGGTTTATTTTATTTTTTAGGAAAAAAATTAGTATTCCAGGGTGCCTGGATGGCTCAGTTGGTTAAGCAACTGCCTTTGTCTTGGGTCATGATCCTGGAGTCCCAGGATCAAGTCCTGGGCTCAAGTCCTGCATCCGGCTCCCTGCTCTGCAGGGAGTCTGCTTCTCCTGCTGACCTCTCTCCTCTTGTGCTCTCTCTCTCTCTCTCATTTTCTCTCTCAAATAATCAAAATCTTTAAAAAAAAAAAAAACCTCATATATAAAAAAGAAAAAAGTATTATTTCAAAAATGTTACTTATTTGGTGAGTAAGCTCCAGGAAAACTGCATTGTTGAATCTCTTTAATAAACTGTGCGTTTGCACTTGTTCTTAGAAGGCATTTAGAAAGCTAGGTGTTACATGGACCTTCAACCATTTCATCAAATCCCCTACTGTGAAAAAAAAAGGCATTCTCCTCATCTAGTTAAACAGGTACTTTGAAACAGAGTCCAGCTGAAGACTTTAGAACCTTCTAATCATTACATGACTAGGTAAACTTGGCTATTATTAAAAACCAGGGAAAGAAAAATAAACTCACATAAGTCATGCAGTTCTCCATGAAGCACACAATGCCTCTATTCTTCCTACTGTGTTGCAGTATATTTTAATGGATAAAGTTTCTCCTTTAACATGTGCAGGATTTTCAAGATTTGCAAAGCTTTGAGTGGAACAGGTAATAAGAGGAAGATAAATAAAATAAGCTAGAAATATGAACAGCTTGAGCCTCTGTTATGAGTTCATAAATGCCTTAAATTAGGAAGAATTACAGTGGGATTTAGAGCTATTGGGATATATTTGCATTTTGAACTGGTCTTTTTACAACTAAGTAGAACAATTTACTGACTTATTCTTTTGTAGGAAACAAACGCATATTGTTACCTACTGTAATCTGTTAGCATAAAATATTTTGAATGCACCATAATGTGGGTATGTAGAGTTTGAGACATATGTTCAGAACTGGAATATGTACAAGATTTTAATTTTAACCAAAGCCAAAGCAGCCCATGACTCAGGTCACCGTCTGTCCTCCAGCAACAAAGACAATGTAAATATTCTCAGTGGTTTTATTTCATCTTACTTTCATCATATAAAACTACAATAGTTGTGATAAAGACATAATAGATATGAACAAAAAGAGACCTAAAATAAATTAATTCAGGGAATAGCTATCATAATACATTCTTATAACCCTACCATCTCAGCCTTTTTTAACATCTTCATATATGCCTTAAAAACAGACCAAGAAAGTTAAGTTTTCTTGTTACCCTTATCTTGCTGAAAGTCTACCTAGTATTCAAAGTTGAAAAGTATGTTTATAGATACTTTGGCTCAGAATCATTAGTATTTTGAAATGAGCATATCATAGCAGAGTGATATACCCTTCTTGAAAAATTCTTATAATCTAATGAAAATTTTTATGTATGAGATTGTATGGCTTTGAATGAAATAACTCAAGATGTCAAAAAGAGATTCTCAATGGATATTAGGTTATTTTTAATTTTTATTTTCATTTTTGTAAGGTTTTTTTTTTACTTCTTCTTTATGAGATCTTAGAGCAACAGCCCCTGATGTGACATGTCCCACTGATTTAAGCAGTCAATTAATTAAATGTTAAAATTAAGCAATTATATAAAATTATTTAATTTTAGGAGCTTTTTTCCCGACTGTCAGTTCAGAAAGCATAAATCTTTTCAAGCACATAAACTCTGCTACTTACTTTAAGATATTTAAAAATACATCTAATTAGTAGAATCAGCTTGCTGTGTCCCTTCTAAGAAGATAAGAAGTTTAAGCCAGGTTTTAGTCAACTTCAGAACTTAGGGTGAGTAATTAGAATTCTATATACTTGGCCAAAACACTTCTTTAAAAAAAAACTAATGAGGGACGCCTGGGTGGCTCAGTTGGTTAAGCAGCTGCCTTCGGCTCAGGTCATGATCCCAGCGTCCTGGGATCGAGTCCCACATCGGGCTCCTTGCTCCGCAGGGAGCCTGCTTCTCCCTCTGACTCTGCCTTCCACTCTGTCTGCCTGTGCTCGCTCTCACTCTCTCTCTCTTACAAATAAATAAATAAAATCTTTAAAAAAAAAAAAAACTAATGATAAGTGGCTGATTGTTCTAGCTGTGGACTTCTCCATAATTTGTTAGTGGCATCACAAAAAAAATCACAGACTTCAGGGAGGGCTGGCTCTGGATTGACTCACAACTGGAAGAAAATTTATCTGTCCTTACTGATAAATGTGGATCAGTTAATATTCTTACAAAACTCTGCTTTTCACATTATATAATACCTAGATGTTCAATATCAATAACTGAAATAATCACAGAGAAAATTATTTTTTGTTGCATTAATTTAATGCTGAACACATCCTACAATATCCAAACTTTGTATTCCTAATCTTATGGGGAGCCTGCATTTTCTGTGAAAATGAAATGCATCATTTGCAAGCTGCTTAAGGATTTTGACTGCCAACCAATCCATACTGGTCTTTTTGGAAATTAACATGTGCTATGGATATCATCATTCTGAGCTTCATGATGGTCAAGACCATGTTATATTTATGTTTTAATCTTTAGTTCCTAGCTGCACATTGCTCCATAATGTTCATTTAATATATTCCTGTTGAGTCAGTAAAGTACTGATCGATAAATGTAATGAAAAGATGGGTAAACTTTGAAAAAAAAATAAAAAATACAAGCCAACTTAGTGAAATAATTGTCATGATGCAACCAATAAAACTGGTCAAAGTGATTTTTTTTTTCATTTTCCAAATGACTGCTTTTGTATCATCAGGAAGAGCATTAATATCAAAGTATTTCCCTTCATCCATTCCAAATATGGGTTTGTATCTGGTTTCATGGCTTAATATATGTTGGGAATGCAGTATAAATAAAGTACTGGGCTATGAATATTTAGGAGGGATTCAGAAAACAATTATGATAGTCTCTTGAGCCAAAAGCCGTGTGTGGAATAATTATAAAAATATAAGTTAGGACAATATTTGAGCCATTAGAATGAGTATATGAAGAATACAAATCAATGTTATAAAAATTGAAAGGTTACTTCATCTAGACAGAAGTGATCAAGGAGTAATTTTGGAGGACATAAGATCTGAACTACACCTGAATGACCTATAAGATTTGAATTAGTGGAAAGGAATGGTGGTTAGAATATAATTAGAGAATGGGTAAGTTCCCTGTTGCTTTCAGGATAGAAACAAAGCCTATAAATGGCCTGTAAGATGCTAAATAATTTAGCACCTGACTATATCTCCAACCTCGTCTCTTCCTGTTGGTGCCTCTGTTAAAACTTCATAGGATACTGTTTCTACTTTCTGGAACATTTTCTTTTGCATTTTACTTAGGTAATGACAAGTGATCTTTCAGAGCTCAGTTCAAGTATCACTTACTCCCAGATTGAGACAACCTCCCATCCTGCCCTATTATGAGCTCTTATAGCACTAGGTACCTCTCATTAATGACAATTAATGTCTCATTAATGAAACAGTTGTAATTTTACATGTATTTGCATGATTATGTGTCTGCTTCCTCCACTGGATTATTAGTCCTATAAAAGAAGGGATCATCTTTATTTTAATTTACCATTGTATCCATTTTACCTAACAGTGCTTGACATATAATAAGTGCTCATAAATAAATAAATTGGATAATTGAAATAGAGTCCGAGTAATGAAAGTTTTTACATTGAGCTAGAAAATTTGGCCATACTGGAACATCATACAATCACTTACCCAACAAATATATATTGAATTTGCCCTATACACTTGACTTCATACCAGGTATGAAAGATAATTCCTGTGATCTATTTAATATGGATAAAACAGATAAAAATAACAGAGAATTATAATATAGGGTGATCAGCACTGTGATAGACAGAAGTATAGTGCTTTTGAAGGATTAAGAAAGAGAACTCTAAAAAGGACAGGAATGGTAATGGGAGACTGCCTGGTAGGTATGGGCAATATTTAAATGAATTTTTTATTTTTATTCTGCTTATAAGAAAAATGCAAAACATAACTAGTAAAGTGGCAATAGTAGATAGTAACATAATGTCTTTTAAAGTTTATAGATTTAAAAAAATGAATAAAAAATGGCTCAAAGAATTAGAAACTAGCTCATTGGTGGTACCACTGAAAGAGTAGATAAGTTGGAAGGATGTTTACCAGCCTCCTATTCTTACAGACCTTTTGAGGGGATTTCTGAAAATTATCAAATTAGCTCATCATTTTTCTTAATTTTTCTTCAGTATGCATAAGAACTACAAAGAGCATCTGTTCTGCAGATATAATCTTGTCTCCAGATTTAAACGAGAACCCATTGTCTAAACATAGCATTAACAGGGATATCCTCAAGGAGGAGGTAGAGGTCAAGATGTATCTGTAAGCTTTCAAATCAACAAGTATGGGCAGACTTTTTACTGTTTCCCCTGCACTGTGTTAGGCACTATGGAGAAGAAAGAAGACCAGTCTTGCCCTAGAAGAAGATTAATGTGCTCTTTATAACAGCTGTCACTCCAATTCACCTTCCAGTTGCTGCAGCTAGGCACTGAAAAGGAAACAGGTTTTTTTCCTTATATTTAAATGTATTTCATTCACAGGCAATTATTAGAATTTTTAAAAGCAAATATGGAAGGGTTAAAAACTAAACATCCAAATCTTTCTAAAGCATATTGGTTTGGTTCCAAGGCATTCACTAAAATTAGCCATAGAGCCTTGCTTTGAAATAAATATAGTAAATTACTACTTTGGAAATTGGGCTCCTGGGCATCTCCGCTTCTATCTCAAATGGTCATTCCTAATTACATACATGAAAATATCAAATATATCTTTAGATAAGATTTTTATCTTAGGACAAAAATAATTATCCTACTTTAACCTATGTATAAATACTCCATCTTTTGCTGTGAAGCTACCTATATCTTTCAGCAAATGACAAGTCAACAAAGTCAAAACAAAGTCTATTGGAACAAGAAAGTTATTCTGATACATTTTAAAATCACCATCCAAAAGCTTCTCTGAAGCCCTTCCCAGAACAAGAAAACATGCAACAAAGGATATTTTCTACTGGAAGAAGCAATGGAGGATGAAAATGGAAAATTCCTGAGGTTAGAGGATTTGGAAAGGGGACTGGCAGGAATAAGAAGTAAAATGGTATATGTTCAGTATCTGCAGCATATTGGAATATAACCCTCAAAGTCAGTCCATTTCTACTTACCACAGCTCAAAGAGAAGGCAAACAGGAAGCCAGGGACAGTATAATTATTAAGTATTTTTGTGAGTATAAAAGATCTAGTTATAACTTAGCCTTTCTTGTCTCAGAAAGAGGAACTTTTGAACAGGGATGAGATCTCATTTATTAATGAGATCTCATCAATCAATCAATGAATATTGTGACAAAAGAAGAGAGGTGAGGGGGCGCCTGGGTGGCTCAGTGGGTTAAGCCGCTGCCTTCGGCTCAGGTCATGATCTCAGGGTCCTGGGATTGAGTCCCGCATGGGGCTCTCTGCTCAGCAGGGAGCCTGCTTCCTCCTCTCTCTCTCTCTCTGCCTGCCTCTCTGCCTACTTGTGATCTCTCTCTGTCAAATAAATAAATAAAATCAAAAAAAAAAAAAAAAAAGAAGAGAGGTGAGGATGGAAAATTGGGGGGGGGGAAACCAACAGAGTGGGGGAGAAAGGAAGTGTCAAAAGAATTAGTCTTCATTCATTTAACAAGTATTTATTAGCCCTTGAAAAAGATTGTCCATTCACTTGGAAAGTTCTCAATTTAGGTGGGACAGGCAAATACACTTATAGATAATAACAGCACAGTATTCAAAGCTATTACTTCTTCCTGTGTCCTGGACCTTATCTCCTCACTTATCTTGTTACATCTTATTCCATCAAGTTCCCAGTCTCCCTCCTTTATCTTCAGGCTTTCCTTCTTAACTTACTTTTTTTCTTTCAGATTGCAAATATACACAATTCTCTCAGCTAATAAAGAAAAAAGACACTGATGTATGGCCAATCTGTCACTTCCTCTCTCTTTCCTTCCTTTCATATACAAGTTACATTTCAAGTTTCCACTTAATCTATTCTAATTAACTCCTCAATTCACTACTGTCTTCTGCTCTCAAAATTTTCCTAAAATTGCTATTACTAAGTATATCAGTGACTACATAAATGACAAATATAATTAATTAGTTATCTTATTTGACATGCCTATGGCATTTGTTATTATTGCTCTCATTGAAACCCTATCCTCCTGCATCCATGATACCAATTTTCTGGCTCTCTCCCTTCTCTCTAGGCACTCCTCAGTCTTCCCTGAAGGCCTCCCTTAAATATTGGCGTTCTCTAAAACTTCATTTTTGGTCTTCTTCTCACTCTCAAATGTCCTTCTGGGTTGTTTAACCCATTTGGGCAACGTCTATTACCACCTAGTATACTGTTGACTCAAAAATCTTTATCTGTAGGCCATGACCTCTCTATCCTCTCTCCTAAGGTTCAGACTCCAATGTCCAACTTTTTAACTAAACATTGACACCTGATACCTTAAAGTCACCTCAACTCAAAGTATCACAAAATAAAAGGAACAACAAAAAAATCCAAAGCATTATTTTCTCCAAACCCTGACCACCATATTTACATAGTATACAAGACCAGTTACCCTGACTCCCTCTGATTTATCCTGTGCATTCAAATGATGACATAAATATAACAATTCTAAATCTTTCTTACCTAACTTATCTATTTTTTTCTCTATTTCATTTTGGATTTTTAAAAATGTTCTAATAACTGGTCCTGTTACCTCCAGTTTTACTCCTTTCTATCTTCAACCTAAATATCAGAATGACCTTTCTAAAAATGCATATCCAGCTGTGTCACTTGCCTGCTTTAAGCCTCTCAAAGACTCCTCATTGCCTGCAGCCACAGCTCTCGAAATTTCACGTGCATAAGAATACCCTAGAAGATTCCTTAAAACACGGAGAGTTAGGCCTTAACCCCAGGGTTTCTGATTCAGCAGTTCTGGTTTTGAACTTCAGAATTTTCATTTCTAACAATTTTCTGTGTTAATCTGTTTGCACATTGAGCAGAATTTAGAACTTTGCTGTGCAAAGAGGGGAAGGGAAAGGAGGAGGAGTCTAGGATGACACCTGAATTTCTGTTATCACAATCTTAAGAAATTGGGTGGGTGGTGGTACAATTGATGTGTTTTGGGAGTAGTGTTGCTGGGGTTTGTAGCCAGTGGCCAGGAAAGAATTCTTGAGATGTCTTAGGTGCAAAAAGATGATTCTGCCAACAGGGTTGGCAGAAAACACCGCTGTTGTGAGGAGCAACTGCTTATATACTTAGGAGTTGGGAGAAACAAAGGTAAAGGAAGTTCCAAAGGATTTTTAAAGATTTTATGTATTTATTTGAGAAAGGGAGAGTGTGAGCACAAGTGGAGGGGGGCAAGGGAGAGGGAGAAGCAGACTCCAAACCTAGCAGGGAGCCCAATGTGGGGCTCTATCCCAGGATCACAGGATCATGACCCTAGCCTTGCTAAAAGTAGATGCTTAACTAACTGAGCCATCCAGGGCTCCCAAAACGATTTTCATATGCTAAAGAAGACTCACAGGATACTCAGAGGCCTTGTTATGGTCAGACCAGGGTTGTTTTTCCCTCTAGGGAGGCATTAACATTAAGACAGTTGGGAGCTTCCTGGAAGATTGTTAAAGTCTGCCTGCGCATGTATTTGTCAATGGGCTGCAGGTTATAAGGACATTTAATTTTATCGACATTTCCTTCTGCCTTTGTTTTCCACTTCATTATCACTGAGAAGGAGGATATAACAACTTAGTTGGGAAGACGGCATTAAACATGATTTGTTCAACTTTGGAAATGGTCAAGTGTTTTTTCCAACTGCATCTTCTATTCCCATACCCTAACTTGCCTTGAAGCAACCTTAGGTTCTAGCCATCTTTATTATTTATAAGTTACTGAATGCACTGGAGACATATTATGTTTCTGTTCCAATGATCTATATGTCTAGAATTCCTTTGCCTCTCTTATATATATACATATATATATAAAACTATACTGGAATTAAAAATGCATAAATAATTTTTTAAAATTAATTTATTTTCAGCATAACAGTATTCATTATTTTTTCACCACACCCAGTGCTCCATGCAATCCATGCCCTCTATAATACCCACCACCTGGTACCCCAACCTACCAACCCCTGCCACTTCAAACCCCTAAATAAGCTTAAGAGGGAGACAAACCATAAGAGACTCTTAACTATAGGAAACAAATTGAGGGCTACTGGAGGGGAGATGGCCAGAAGATGGGTTAAATGGGTGGTGAGTATTAAGGAAGGCACTTGTGATAAGCACTGGGTATTTATGTAAGTGATGAATCACTAAATTCTACTCCTGAAACCAATATTGCACTATATGTTAACTAACTAGAATTTAAATGAAAACTTAAAACAAACAAACAAACTTTCTGTCCTTAATGAAAATGAGCTTAAGAATATCTCTTTTAAAAAAAGAGCATCCTCTTCCTTCTGACAGTTCCATGAGGGTGTATATGAGAATACTTTCAGTCCCAGAGGAGGAAGACTGATTAGAGAAGTAGTTTCTAGTTTCTTCTAGTCCCAAGATATGAGTATTTAAAGAAAACCCATATAGTTGTGAATGATATAAAAAATACACATTACCATATACAGTATTCCAAATTAGGTAACATAAAATTTGTAGACTGTCTATACTGCATAGTTCATAAACAAAATTTATTGAGTTGTTGGGTACTTACTGCATAGTACTGTGCTAGACTCTGGGAGTTACAATCTGGTTATAGAGACAAAATTAACATATATCAAATAATTAGAGAGCAATTAAGTACTAAAATGTGTGCTATAATTATAATAGGTTAATCAGAGAATGTACAACTGAGAATCACCTAAAATTATAGAGAAAACTTTGTTGAGGATTCAGAGCTTGAGCTGAATATTGGAGGTTGGTAAGAATTTACATAAATGGAAAAAAGAAATAAGAGCACTGTGTGTCAGGGCAAAAAACAAGAGCAAAATCTTAGAAGCAAGAATTAACACAGCTTGTATAGAACACAACGAAAAGAATGGGTTAACCAGAATAGAATGTTAGGGACTGAGTGAACCTAGAGACTAGATTTGTGGTCAAGGGTCAGCATTTGGAAGATCTTGAAAACAAGGTAAGGGTATTTGGTCTTGATGTGGTAAGCAATAGGGATTCTTTAGAGGTTCCTGAATTTAAGAAGTAGAGTTTTGGTAAGGTAAATCTTACTGCCTTCCCAACTAAGTTGTTATATCCTCCTTCTCAGTGATATTGATGTGGAAAACAAAGGCAGAAGAAATGTCGATAAAATTAAATGTCCTTATAACCTGCAGCCCATTGACAAATACATGCGCAGGCAGACTTTAACAATCTTCCAGGAAGCTCCCAACTGTCTTAATGTTAATGCCTCCCTAGAGGGAAAAACAACCCTGGTCTGACCATAACAAGGCCTCTGAGTATCCTGTGAGTCTTCTTTAGCATATGAAAATCGTTTTGGGAGCCCTGGATGGCTCAGTTAGTTAAGCATCTACTTTTAGCAAGGCTAGGGTCATGATCCTGTGATCCTGGGATAGAGCCCCACATTGGGCTCCCTGCTAGGTGTGGAGTCAGCTTCTCCCTCTCCCTTGCCCCCCCCACTTGTGCTCACACTCTCCCTTTCTCAAATAAATACATAAAATCTTTAAAAATCCTTTGGAACTTCCTTTCATTAAATTTATTTGGTAACTAAATAAATTAAAAGAAGACGGAGACTACAGAGATTAGTTATAAGAGATGACAAGGGCCCAAACTAAAGTAATGACATTGTACTAGCAAAGAAGGCTGATACTCTGAAAATCTGAGAAGGAACAAAAGACAGTTCTTTGTACATTTTGGAATGATGAGAGACTGGATGATTAAAATAATTTCCCAATCCCCAAAATTCAAGGAGTTAGATTAAAACATTTAGAGTTCTGAAAAGATCAGGTCCCTCAATATAGGTAATTCAAAGTGAACATAATTCTAAAATATAAAATAAGTTCTAGTAAGTCCAAAAGTAAATTTTTCTCATGGCTAATTCTACGCTTTAAAAATATTCATCAAGATTTGTATATTTCTTTGCCTTGTTAATCCCATCAACATATGCTTTATCTGCTCATTAAGCAATCTAGCAATGCTAGTAAAATTAGGTTAACAAAAAACCTCTCATGGTGGTTCAGAGCACACAAAAGTCATTTTACAAATATCATCTCATTTGATTAAACAATACTGTGAATTTGCTTATACTCCCTTTATTGGAAAGCACATTATTAACTGAGTTATTAAACAACTTTTGATCAAAGACAGATCATTTTAATTCTCTCATTCTCAGTTTCCTTATCTATAAAAGAGGGAGATTAATAATAATGTTCTCAGAGCAGAGCTTCAAAAATTAAATGATATGCAATATGTCTAAGTGTTGAGCACTAGTGTCTAGTGTTCTGTGAGTGTATATTTGTTGTTATCGTTTCAATTTTTATTGTTGTCAAGCATAGTCTATATATTCATGCTCAATAACATTTATTGAATTGACTCAATAAATATTCAGGATTTATTAAATTGACATCTTAATGAGATCACCAGATTCTTAGAAAATTCCTTTTAATCATACCTTAATTCTAATTATTTTTCAGCAAGTATTCCAGTTTGAAAATTGGTGCTAAAAAGAACCAGGGACTTAGAGAATATAGCCCACAGAAATGCACTGAGATTTGTTAACTTGAATAAAAGGTCTACTCAAGATTCTAAATGTTTTCATCAAAGTCAATGTCTAGAGGAAACATATACACACTCACTCATCAACCCTTCAGCACAACTGATGGGAATACTAAAAATATACCTATATCTCCATAACTGAATTTGAGAACATTGCACACTGCCATGGCTGATTTATGAGGCCCTTTCACTAAGAGGAATAAATATATTATTAGGACTACTGAGCATAAGGCTCATAACTCAAAAATGTGCCATTTGTACTTTTAAAAATATGTCACTGTCAAAGTTCCTCATCTTCTCCTGGGATATATGGCATGCTGCACAATGTCTTAAATGTGAAAAATACTTGAAATAGATGTTGGTGATAATTCAGTAATTCACGTACTGGTGAGTGCCAAACGATTATACCTAGTCTAGAGCTCTACTTACTTTTCATCAACTGAGGTCAAGATCAGAGGATGCCATTTATGCATGTATGTACACATGTATGTATGCATATATGTATATATTTGGGTTTTTTGTTTATTTATTTATTTTGTTTCCTAAGAGGAAGGAGTAACACAAGGTTTTCCTGTACAATCTCTACTACCAATGAATGTTTCAAACTAACTCTGTGAGCTGTTGCTGATAAGAGGTCCTAAATCAACAAGTAAATAAAACTTCATTGGCTTCTGATTATGTGTCTTAAGTATTCACAATAAGTAACTAACAGAACCTAGCTAATCTTTATCATTCTAATCTTTAGACACAGTCGGTCTCTTTAAGCCTAATGGCCTGGTTTTGTAGAATAGCATATTTTAAATAAATAAAAGTTATACAAAAGGACTAAGACTCCTTAGATATCATTAATTTCTTGGATCACTCTATGACATGATTATTATTCGTTCTGGAGTTCCATAAATAATTGAAGTCTAACTACATTGGCTGAAATAAATGAACTTAATATCACAAGCTAGTTTCCTCATGTGTAAAAAATAGGTAATAACTACCTTACCTTGCCAACCTTATAGTGCTCCCCCAACCCACAACCACCACAAGTCCAAGGATTAAATGAAGAAAATGTCTGTGAAGGTGTTTTGTATGCTATAATGAACGGCATTATTGTGAGGTTGCTACTAGTGATTTCAGGTCTTTATTTTATCATATATTTTCTTTATCTACTGACTTGAAAATTTAATTTTTTGTCAATGTGTCTCTTATCAGACTTATCTGAAGAAAGCCATCTGGAATGCATATTTATAAGGTTAGCTTTTCACTATGGATATACCAGGGGCAAAAACTCTTACCATGGATAGTGTAACTATCTGTGAAGATATTTCCCTCACACAGAATTGCAAAGAATGAAATTTGGTTAAGTAAGGTCCTGGGATTTGGCTTCCTATTACTAATACATTAACTTCCCCTAAGCATGTTAAAGGCCTATAAGATAGTGGGGAATACTATTTTATAAAGCAATGTCTCTGCTTGTAGCTTTAAAAGCAACATAGGAAACTCTTAACTAGGTAGATCAAAAGGATGATGGTTGTTGTATACTAATTCATTACAAATAGATTTCCTTATATATAATTTCTCACAAGGCATTTAATTTTTCATTCATATTAAGCATGAATTATACATCAGGCACTCTATTAGATGATGGCACAATTTCTGATGTATAGGCACATTTCTTACCTCTAGTCTTCAACAATATGAATGCTTCTGTATCTCTGGAATGCCACCTTGTTAATGGGGAGAAATTCATGATTGGTGAAAGGAGGGAGATAGAAAATGGTGAGATTTCAGGTGGGGGCAAGATCTCAAAGATTTGGTGGATACCCACTGAAGTATTTTATGTAATGGAGTGTTGTGATTAGATTTACAATTCAGGAAGAGCATGCTGTCATCTTCCTTTTTCTCTGAAAGTCTGACTGTTAAAAGGACACACAAAAAAAGAAGTGAACAGGGAAACATGATGAAATATGTTTTTTGATTGATTTGAAGACAGATGAGTAAGAGATGCTTATTTTTTAAGTGACTCTGGAAAGAGGGACACTGATCAGTGTGATTGAAAAGACAATGAGCTACATGTATCTCACAGAATATTTCCATAGGCTGCAGGGAGGGTGGATAGAGGGACAAGGAAAGGTGGGGCAGCAGGGTTGAGGCAAGTCTCCATGTTGTCCCAAGTTGAGTAGATCCTATAACGTAATTGCCTGGGACAGTCCTAATTTATGCCAGTTGTCCCAACATAATTATTAGTAGTAACCTCTTTCATTGTCAAAAATTTTCCAGCTTGGATGACAAATTATATAGGCACCCTACCTAAAGTTAGGCTCTACTAACAAAATATTCATTCATCACCTTGGAAATCATTTTTAAAAGAACAATGTTGGAGATCCTACCTGCCGGTCTAAACAGAGCAAAATAAAACACCTTCTATATTTGCCCTAGAAGAATGGAAACCCCTAAGAAGGGAAAATATGGTATGGCTAATGGAATATTTATTAAACATATTGCTGACCAGTCTCCAGTTCCTACCTTAAAAACATTGAGCAAAGTTACCCTGAAGAAACTTCTCTAATACATTCGTAGCTCCTGAATGGTACTTGCTCAACAACTATGCATGATCCAGTTCAAGTCATCTCAACAGTAGCATTTGATAATTGAGAAACTCAGAGATGCCTGTGTGGCTCAGTTGATTGAATGTCCAACTCTTGATTTCAACTCAGGTCATAATCTCAGAGTCATGAGATGAAGCCCTGCATCAGGCTTTGTGCTCAGCACCAAGTCTGCTTGCCCCCCTCCCTCTCACTTTGTCCCACCCCACTTGCTCTCCCTCTCATTAATCTCAAAGAGAGAGAGAGAGAAAGAGAGGAACTCAAAAGGTTTGGCTTTTAGGTAAAATGACAATGTAATGCCTATACCCAGCTACGGGGTGTAGAAGAAAGTGAGGAGACCAATAAATGAGTTATCTTTTTTAAAAACCATTAAAAAGAGTGCTCTGCAAACTCAGTCATTAAATGTCAACTAGTGATTGACACTAAAATTACACTTTAATTTCAAAGATAAACAGAATCAAACTCAATCTGGTGATCCACTTTATGTCAAAGATACTTAAAATTATGAATAAAATATTCCATAAACTGCTGGTAATAACAAAATAGCACTATCAAATGAGTGGTATATCTTGGAATCCAAACTAGGAATAGAGCAGGAAGGCACAAAGTTATCTTCTACCAAAACTAACCAGGAAGAAAATCATTTCTGTGATCATATTTTAAAAACAGATTAAAATTTTTAAAACGTAGTAATTTATGCTGATAATATATCATGCTAAAAAATTCTTTGTAGTAAATTATTTATAATCATAAATACAAGCTTACAACTCAAGTTGTTAATTTCAATGGACTTTAATAAGGAAATAATTCCCAAAGAGTAGTACCCGTTTTATGTAATAAGAAACAAAGCAAATCAAGACAAAATGATAACAAGATGCAATCAGAATATATTAAATAAAGCTAAATTGTGAATAAGAGAGATACTCTGCACAAAAAGCTCTGGTAAATCTAGACACAAGCAACTGCAGACTTTGTCTTAAAGGGTGATTTCACAAGCAAAATAATCATTGTCTGAGACATTAAAAGATGTAAGCCTTTCACTATTTTCAATGGTAAATTAGACCATTACTAAATTGGCCTCTTCATAGACTATAGTTAATGCTCTCTCTCATTTTCACTGATCAAACTGGCTTGTTCTTATAACTTGAAGAATTCAAACTGGAAATTATAAAGACCTGTCAACTAATAAGCATAAAGTCACCAATTTGTTTTTACAAAGTTGGCAAAAAATCTGTGGTCACAACAAATTATTTTGTCTTAATGGTATTAACATTGAGTCATTATTAGTGAAAAGAAACTTGATGTTTTGGTAAAGTATGTGTTTTGATCAGAAACTTTTGTGGTATTTTTCAATATGAGTGTGTATATTCTAAATGTTTTGTTTAGTGAGGCAAAATTGTGGCAGCTGACATGGTCAGAGTTACTCATTTTAGCTTTTATAGAATAACTTATTTTCATCAACTGCCTATTTACTAGAAACTCAAAGCATAACATAAGTCAATCACTTTGTTTTTTAAATTAAGCTAAACTCTTTAGAAGCTGAAAAGATCTTAAATTTTTAAAGTGTACTATAAATGCCAAGTTCTTTATTCCCTAATTTCCAAACAGATCTTTATTAAATTAAATGTAATGATGAAATAATTACACACTAATTCTGTTTCACTTACAGTACAATTTTATGTTTCATAGTAAGGGAATGGTCCTGATTACTGTAACTATATAAACAAAATAAAACAGATCTACTAATAACCATTAAGTTAGATACATTTTTTATTGAAAATGCATGCAACGTGATGAAAGATATGCAGCTGACAAGCTTTAAACATAGGTACACAATTTCTAATTACATGTCCAGAACAGCAACAGAAAAAATTTGGAGTCATGAATTACCTTTATAAATGACCTGAGAAAACTGAGGTACAGAGGTAAAGCACTTTCTTTAAGGTCCTATAACAGCATAGTGGCAGAACCAAGTTGAGAACTCATGACTCCTATATCTTACTTTCATTATTATGATCATATAGGCAGGATCAATTTTAGTAGTGCTAAGGAAATGTTCTAACATAGAAAGCTACAGTAATATTGCATATGTTATCTCTTACCTTCAAATAATCATTTCTCAAATTATATTTTGGGGTATAGAACTCTTCTATGAGTACATTTGTGAGTGTGTGTGTGTATGTATATTTCAACTAAAATAAATCAAGAACAATGTATTTTGAATTTTCTAGGTGATCATCTCATAACTGGGTACTCCACATGGCTTAAGTGGGAACTTTTGCACATTTGTTTATAATTATATTGGCACCAACCAGTACCCTGTATAAGTGTACACATATAAGTATATATGAATGATGCCTTCATGTCAAATGAGAATCAGAGGACATCATGGTGCACTGTAATTCAAACAATAAAAAGAGGTAGGGAAACTAAAGCATCATACAACACATAGTAGAACTGTAGAACTCAAAAGAACCTGCACTTATCAGTTAATATGTAGTCATATTTCATGCAGTGACCTTATTTCAATAAAACTTGGTTAATTCACGTGATTTTAATTTATCAGTTTTGTGGTTTTATATATATTTAATTTGTAATTCTGTTTTTGAATAAAAGTTATACTTTGAAGGATTTAAAATTAATTCTGTATCTGTCCAGAATTTTATAAGATATATAATAAACATAATTTTAGAGCACAAGAGAGGTCCATAGGAAGTTTTCTTCCTTTAAAGGCTTAATGTGTTAACAGGTTCCCTTCCTGAATGTGATTACTTTCTGTTGTATTTCAGTATTGGTAAAGAGGGGTCTGAGAAAGTACAGAAACATCTAACTTGGAACAAACAAAATCTGAGGTTAAATCTTACTGCAATACTAATACCATGAGGAAAGAGAAAAGAGGCAATGTCTAAATGTCGTAAGGCTTTGCTCCTTCTGGGATCTCATCAATTCTTTTTGCTTCCACTATCGTTTTTCTTCATATTTCTCTTCTGCCTCCAGAGCCTGGTTCTGTTTTCACATTTGAGATTCAATTCCACATTTCATCTGTTTAATGGATCCTTCTATTTGGATATTTTACCATCAACTCAATTTCAGAGTGTCAAAAAACAATTTAAAGGTTTTGTTTCCCAAATCTTTTATCTCTTTAGATTAAAAAAAAATCTCTATTAATAATACAATCATTCTCTTTGTCACTCAAATCTGACACTTGCCAAGTCCAGTTGCATCATTCTCTAAAATGACTATGGCATTCATACCCTTCTTTCAGCTCTCATTGCTACAGCTACAGTTTATACATTTATCTTCTCACTTCTAGATTTTTAAAAATTTTTTATTTATTTTTTAAAGATTTTATTTATTTATTTGACAGACAGAGATCACAAGTAGGCAGAGAAGCAGGCAGAGAGAGAGGAAGAAGCAGGCTCCCCGCTGAGCAGAGAGCCTGATGTGGGGCTCGATCCCAGGACCCTGAGATCATGACCTGAGCCGAAAGCAGAGGCTTTAACCCACTGAGCCACCCAGGTGCCCTAGATTTTTTTTAAAGATTTTATTTATTTGAGAAAAAGAGAGAGAGAGAGAGAATGAGCAGGGCAGAGGGAGAGGGGGAAGCAGACACCCCAATGAGTAGGGAGCCTGATGTGGTGCTCCATCCAAGACCCTGGGATCATGACCTGAGCCAAAGATAGATGCTTAACCGACTGAGCCAAAGAACCCCTAGATTATTTTAAACAATCATTTAATTACGGTACTGGGTAGCATGTTATAAGTAGTATCCTGATGATCATAAGCATGAAGTCTGGAAATTGGCTGCCTGGGTTAAATCTCTCTTAAATAAACTTTTACTACCTAGGGTTTTTTGGCAAGTTATTTAACCTCTCTATGGTTTACTTTCCCTAGCTACACAATAGGGATGATGATAATAATAAAAATATCTATTTTATATGGTTTAAGAATTAAACATATTAAAATGCATAAAGGTGTACTGAGTGACATAAAATAAGTAGTCATTAAATTGTGTCCATTAACATAAAATGTATCCTATCTGCTCTCCCTAAACCAAACTGTTCTACATATCTCTGTTTTAGTGTGCAAGCTAGCCTATATACAACTTCATTCACTGACATGAATACATTTGTCTTTCTATCTTCGGTTCCCTGATCTTTATGCTTTCAGCATTATGATATAAAGGAATAATGGATATAAGGCGAAGTGGGAGTTGAGAATAATGACAGAAACAAAATCTGTGGAAAGGTTGCATAGTTAGTAATCCAACTGGGAAAGAATAACAGAAAAGCATGCATGTAAGAGTCAGTTAGATCTTGGCTCAACTTTCAAATCTAATATCCTTGGATGTATGACCTTGAATAAGGTGCTTACCAATTTTATGTTCATTTCCTCATTTGTAAATTAAAAATAACTACCAATCTTATAAGGTGGTAGTGAGGTAATCTATGTAAAAAGACCTCTACCTATAGTAGGCACTCAACAAATAGAGATGCATGAGGAAAGTCCTTGAAACATGATTTGTGCTTAGTAAATTCATCTTCTTTTTCCTCTGTGCCTGTTGCATTTGTATTAACTCTGAAGAATGCAGGGGAACTGGAGAATTCCCACTACAGCTTTAGTGCAAGATCTGGTTATCTGTACTGCCAAGTCAATAAAGAAGCCAATCAATACAGTTAGTTTTTTAGTTAGCTGTCTGTAAGTCTCTAATTGCACTTTCATTCATCTTCTAACCAGTTTCTCTCTCTTTGACTAGAATACATCAATATTAAAATCAGGTCTAGGGAAATACCATTGCGGACATTATGAACTCAAGACAGCATAATTATATTTCTTTGCTTTGGAGTGGAGAGAGCTATGGAACAATAGGGAGTCATGAGACTAGATTGAAATACTGGATCTGCCATAAACTGCTTCTGCCAGTTTGGCCAATTCCTTGCCCCTCTTTGGGCTTCAGTTTCCTCATCTTTTTCTCACAGGAAGAAACCACAAGACATGTCCTCATTTCAAGCGCATGTATTACATTTTTTAAAAAATTAAGAAAAATTACCTTTAAGCTGTCAAACTCTGAAGTTCTCTCTGAGCACGATTTCCTGTCTTTCTACTCTCCTATTGCCCATTTTCCCTGAGCTATCAAGGAAGCATGGTACAGTACATTGCTTCTTAATGGTTTAAGCAACAAGGGAAAGTTTTTTCTTCCATGTTCTCCCAAGCTTTAAAAAAAATCTCCTAGATCAACTGCATTTATGATAAAACTCACTTTTCCCATTTCTATTCAAAGAGGTATATACAGCTGCCAATCAGTTTTCCATCAGCATGAGATAGCCAGTATTACCAAAACAAGCTGACATAATTTCAGGCAAAAGCAAAGAAACTTGACATTTTAGTCAAGTTGTATAATTTATCACAAGTAAATGAATGTTCTCTGTTAAGCTACTTTCAAATATTGAAAATTACTCATAAATTCTCATTATTACCTTCACAGATTACCCCTGGGGAGAGGGTGTGGGCAGAAAACTCAGTCTGGGAATGACCAGTATAATAGAAAAAATACTAAATTCTAATAAATGATAATCTCAGAGCCTCAGTTTAAACTTTCTATTGAAAGAGAAGAACAATATCTGACATATTACCTTGTAAATACCATTTTTGGAGTATGTCTTATGTCAGTTACATTGTTAAATGCTTTATATACACAATATCATTTAAAACTTACAACCATCTAATGATGTAGTCGTTATTCCCATTTCACAAATAAGAAAACAGAGGCACAAGAGGCCAAGTGACTGTTCATGTTTATGCCACTTGTAAATAGCAGGACTGGAACATAAATCCAGATTTGAGTCCAAAGCTTAATAGCTCTATCATACTCTCACATCCTAGAGATTGGTGATATTGAAATACTTTGCAGATTAAGCATTATACAAATATAAGGAACAACTGTAATTGGCATTTGCAGGGAAATACATAAAAAATAAATTCTTATGACCCCCCCCCTCCATGCTCCCATTCTCCCTTTTAGCTTCATTGTTTACCATTCCAAAATATACCTATTGACTAACTACTTCAAATATTAAAAAAAAAAAAAACTTCAAAGTTTGACTTTCTATCATTTTTAATTCATCAATGACAAATCCTAAGTAACATCCTGGATGGAAAAGGTCCAAAAAGAAACTGGGTAGTTCCCAAGACTTCTAGTTTTGCCTATCAAAGGTTAATCTTTCAAGGCCACTTCCTTTATGAAGCTATTAATGACATCATCCATGGATCTGATACCTCCTTCCCTTGAAATTACATCATTTTGTTTATAACTCTCTTGAAATTATTGATATCTTTCTGTTTTTTCTCATAGTTTTTATTGTGGCTGAAAGGAATCTCAGATAACATTGAATCCAGCCCCTAGGCCACAAAACAAGAAGTCAATCTCCAAATCAAATAACTAGTATATGGCAGAACTAGGATTAGGAAGCAAATCTCCTGACTATAACCAGTGGACTGCCTTTTGGGTTTGCCTACTATGATGTTTTGTACATAATAGCTACTCAAGAAATATCTGTTGAATAGAAAGGAAAATCAGATAGAATAGTATTCCTGAGAAGCTGATGTATTTTTTGTATTTTATTGAATGTTAGAGCATATGCTACTAGTTGGTAAACATGTTACAAGGAGTAAGAGGTAATGGGTGGTTGAAATATTTTTTGGGATTAAAAAATGTATTTCACTCAATGTTTTATAGTTCAGCTGCAAAATCTGTTAAGGAAAGGCATTTTTTCTCCATTATCTGCTTTCATCTTAACTAAATGTATTCTGTCAAAGTTGTTCATTTGTTCTGTTATCACAACACATTTTCCAAATTTTGGATATCCAGCAGCATAGCATGTTTTCCTCCAAATGCATTTTATTACATTCTATCACCATATCATTTTGCTCACGCAGATTATATTAGCAAAAGGAAGCCTATGACACACCATAATATTGGATTTTAATATGTACCTCTTCCACCTGTCAAGAGTCCACAAATTTCAAGTTTGAAAATACAAGTAAAAGATAATTAAAATACACAATTCTTGGGGTGCCTGGGTGGCTCAGTGGGTTAATGTCTCTGCCTTTGGTTCAGGTCATGGTCTCAGGGTCCTAGGATCAAGCCCCACATCGAGCCCTGCATGGGGCTCTCTGCTTAGTGGGGAGCCTGCTTCTGCTTCTTCCTCTCTCTCTGACTGCCTCTCTGACTACTTGTGATCTCTGTCTATCAAATAAATAAATAAAATCTTTTTAAAAAGTTTATTTCTTAAAAAAATATACCATTCTTTATAAAATGAAATTGATGATTCATGTATTCTCTCAAATCTTTATGCTCTCAATTTCCATGTATAATATTTTAAAACTCAAGAATCTTCCTTATACCCAAAACCTCAAAAATCAGTAATCTAACCAAGATCAGAGTCCTCTCTTATTTCTTTTCCCTTGCTTCTTTGAAATGGGGGTTATTTTTTTTCCAACCAGCAGTTTACAGTGAAAAAAGTAGAATGATTTTTATGAAAATAAATTAGAGTAGCCATGCCACTGCATCTATATGGTGTAGATAAGTTTATATCTGTAAATTTTGGAAAAACTGTTATTCAGATTTTTTTCTGAGAGCAAAATAGTCTTGATATAGATAGATATTATTTTAATTTGCAGTTTGCTTTTGTCAGATTTCCTTACTTCTTATCAAGTTGTTTATCTGTGAGGAAACCTCATGATCTTCAAAATTTGTCCATAGTCTTCAAATGTGAGATTAGGTTAAACCTCAGGTGTCCCAGAAAGGCAGTCTATATTCCCAGTGTGGAATTCTTCTGATGGAGGTCACTTTAGCTGGCCTACACACATAGTCTGCTGTCCTTCTGGAAGATTCCCTGTTCATACTAAGCACCTAATTGGTGCTTCTTTTCCAGTGTTCCCAATCTCATAATCTTATCTCATTATTTCATGCATGTAAACCTGGTCTTAATTACAAAGGAAAATACATGGGAATAGGGATTTTGTCCTATATACAGTAAGACTTTTTTTTTTTATATATACAATAGTGTCCAGCATAAATACTAGATACAGAGTAAGCCTTCATAAATTCTTACAAAACCAAATTTGGTACATTTTTCCCAACAGGTATAACTGTCAAATATCAAGAAAAGATCACATGAAAAATCAATCATTCCAATATGTTTGGCAAATTCATGCATTGAGAAATTTTTCTCAGCATTTTTTCTCTCCCCCTTTTCTCTCTCTCTCTCTCTCTCTCTCTACACACACACACACACACACACACACACACACACAAATGTCCTAGATGGGGACGGACACTTGTTAAAATAAATTATAGAACATCTATATAGTAAAATCATATGTAATAGTTTAACATGGTGATCATATCAATATGTGCTGAAATGAAATGATCTCCAAGACATATTATGAAATTGAGGAAACACAAGGTATAGAACTTTATGTCATTAACCCCCATTTATTTAAAAGGAAAGAAAAAGATATATAGACAGTCTATATATGTATATATAGACATACCTAGGCCTGTATAATTGTAGAAATTTGGGGGAAATTTAGATGAAAATCTCTTTAAGAGTGACTGCCTTTCAGAAACAAGACTGATGATACAGGACAGGAGGCAGACTTTTTTTACTTGCAGTGTTATACCGCTTGAACATATTATTCAATATACAGATGTATTCATTTCTTAATAAAAGTAACTTAAAGGTTTAATGTGTTAATGTATCAAATGTCTAATGGCATAGTTGATCTGGCATTGTTGTTCACTGTCAGTCAATATATAGATTCTTCTACAAGACAAAACTACTGCAATTCTACCTTAAAAATTCTCTATAGTTTGATATTCTAAAACAGGAAATTTAGAACTAAAATTATCTCTTTAATAAATAACTAGTTTCCTTTGTATATACCTACTTCTATCATGCTGATATGACTTGGAGAAAATGGTTGAAAAGCTTATATTTTTAATATCTAAACTAGGAACATCTCAGGGGTTCTTTTAAAGCAGTGATAGTTTCTGATGAAAGAGTCTAAAGGTTTATCTTCTACCATGAAGAACAAAAATCTCAGGTAATTTGAGAAGTGCTGAGTAGCAGACTTATATGTACCAGAGTAAGGTAGCTACCATTTGCTGATCGAAGCAAAAGCAGCAGAAAAAAGGATTTTCTTCAGTAAAGATTGAAAAATAGGTTAATATAAAATCTTCATGACTGGAGACAAATTTCACATTTCTTAAAGGAGGGAGAAGGAAGAATCTTGCCAGAAGGAAGAATAAATCTCTCAAAGTAAACATGTAAACCATGACTTGGGGGAGTACTTGTCCTAATTTGTGAAAACCCTTTATCAATGGTCCACAAAGAACAAGTTAAGGCTGCATGTAGAGCCTTAAACTTGCCACAACTAGTTAGCCTCATTAAGTGTACTCTCTGTATGGCCTTGGGCATGTGACATCTGAGTAGTAGCATAAGAACTTTTAGTTTTTTCTGTAGCATTGAGGCCTGGTTTTTCTAAGTCATCTAAACTTCCTTGCCCAGTCCCCATGTGACTGAAATCTTCCTAGAAAGCTGGGTGGGGTTAATGGCATAAACTGTAATGTAAGAATGGAGCCAAGTTACACAGCCCACATTTGGATCTTGTCCAGTTAAGAAGTAATTATTAAGTGCTTACTCTAGTAGATGTTGTGTGTGGGGGGGTGGGCACAAAAGAAGTATAAGACATGAGTCTTGGTTTCAAAAATTTATGAAACAGTTGGCAAGGCAAGACTTGTGTACATGAACTAGAGAATAATAAAAGCCATTATGTAACCAAATGCTATATTATAAAGAACAGATTATGAATACTACAGTTCAAATCATGGATGATGAACTTCAACAAACTGAGCTAGCTTCTAACATCTCATAAATGAGGGCAGATGCCAATTATCTTAAAAGCAAGCAACGTAGCAGTAGTTTACATATTACCTTTGAACAGGTTGACTAATTTCTAAAATGCCAAGCTTGGTTTTGAGTAATTGAAGGGGATTAAGATATGCCATCTCAATGTATGCTAGTTTAGCATATTGATTACTTTGAGCTGAGAAACAACAGATACAGAATGAGCTCTCTACCCTCCCCTTCCCTATATAAGGGAAATTTATAGGCTTTTTAAAGGTCTTCCCCTGCTCCCCCACATCAAAAAGAAGAGAATGATTCTTATCATCAGAGCAATTTGAGTCTGCCTAATAAACCTTGCTACACAAACCTTATCTACCATACATTTCCTAGTCACCTTCACTTTCCGTTTACTGTCTTTAGGAGCCCAAACACTTTTCTAATCACTTCTCCACAATTTACCTCCCTTTATGAAATGGTATATAAACCTACAGGTCTAAAAGCCTCTTTGGGGTTTTCACTTTTCTGTGAAGCCTCAATCCACAGAAAAATATCAAAATGTGTATGCCTCTTTTCCTGTTAATCTGTCTTTTGTCAGTTTAATTTGCAAGCCCAGTGACTTAATATAAGAGGGTAGAGAAAATTTTTCCTCCCCTACATAATGAATGATGACTTTGGACTTTCTTTTGACTTTTGTAAAATCTGAGAAATAAAGCGAGGACAGGTTTTTCTTTAGACCATTTGGAATAAACCCGATTGCCCTTTGGGACTCTGACCCTATCAGGATAGAGGAGATTTTAGGCATTATGTCCTGAATGACTTCTCAGACCTTCTCTCACTGAACATTATGATACTGATTGATATAGTAAGAATAGTTGTTGGGAATCTCACCTCTATGTATTAAGTTAATTTTAAAATGGTAAATAGTTAACTTGATAGTGAATTAATGAAACCCGTGAAATATTTAAAGGTAAAGATTGCACCAAAACGGTCTACAAGATGTAGAACGCAATGTAAAGTTTGTGCAATTGTTTGACTGATTCAGCACAATAGACTCTAACAAGAACAACAAAACTGGCTCCAATTAAATCTCAAGGAAACTAATTTCTTATTAAAATGGGATTTACTTTTTACACTATATTTTTTTCTCCTATGGGTGCTAATATCTGGGATATTAGTATATAACAGCATCTTCAGAGGGGTCCATCAATATGAAAAAGGGCCTGAAAACAATGCTACCATATTAAGATCCATTAAAAGAGCTGAGGTTTGACTGAGGAAAGAATATAGGAGCATTCTCTTTAGATATTTAGAGGACTGATTTACAGAAAAGAAAATAAATTTATTCTCTATGTTCTCCCAAGGAGTAGAACTAAATCTAATGGGTTGAAGTGGTAAGGACACAGATTTAACCTTATTAAAATAAAGCTTTTTTAAAGAGCTAAGCAAAAAATTCAGGTTGTGGTTTAAGAGGTAATGAGTTCTATGTCATTGGAGACATTCAAATACAGATTTAGAAACTCCTAACAGTGAAGTTATAGCGAAAACTCCAGCACAGGAGACATGAAAAGGAAGGAATTTATATGAAGCCTCAAGATTTAGGGTACAGCCTAAATTTAGTATCAAACTATTATACATTCTCCATCCATATCCATTTCCTAAATAACCACTTCAACTATTGCTGAATGAGAATCATAAAAAAATTCAATATCTTATTCTATATTAGACCATTTCAATTCTAATTGCTAGTTTATTAGATAAAAAACTAGAATGTGATATTTGAATATATTTTCCATGTCAAACACTGAAACAAAATGTGTTTAAGCCCATCTCTCAGTTTACTAGAAAACTAACTTGAACTTTCATTCCCTGAGTAGTCTGCCTTCATTGCACTGAAATAAGAAAAAACAATAAATATTGGTCTACCATCACTACTATACCTACCTACCTACATATCTGAGAGAACTGACTGGAAGAATGGGAATAAAACATTAATTGTGGCTGGTGGATATGCAAATGGCTATAATTTTTTGTTGCTTATTTTTATCTTCTAATTTTCCTAAAGGAAACATGTATTTCGTCCAAAATAATCAGGGTTTCTAAATTTACATGCTATAGGAGTCAGCCTGGCAATACAAATGAACACATGGGCCAAAGGTGTAAGAACAATAGGGAAGAGAAAATAGATGGTACAACCTGGAGAATACATTCTCTCTCTTTTGAAAGGAGGTGGCTGCTACTCAACTTTAGCCATGATTGACATAAAGAAATTGAAGATAATCTGGAAATACAGATTTTTATGTGATTTTTAGATGTTTAAATGTTGGCAACTAAAGTAAATTTTGAAAACTGTAGAGGTCAAACAAAACAGATATGTGGGCCTATATCTGGTTTGTTTACCACTTTTGGAATGAATAAACACTTGACAAATCTAAAAAATAAATATTATCTGTTCATGGTTCTGTAGCCAGTGTCACAGAGAACACACAATGAACTCAAAAAGAATTAATTTACATTGATAAAATATAGTGATGGAGTAAGATTAACACAAACACTGTGAAAAATTAAGAATGGGTTACTGAGGGGCGCCTGGGTGGCTCAGTGGGTTAAGCCTCTGCCTTCAGCTCAGGTCATGATCTCAGGGTCCTGGGATCTAGCCCCACATTGGGCTCTCTGCTCAGTGGGAAGCCTGCTTCCTCCTCTCTCTCTGCCTGCCTCTCTTCCTTACTTGTGATTTCTCTCTCTGTCAAATAAATAAATAAAAATCTTAAAAAAAAAAAAAAAAGATTGGGTTACTGAGGGTGTCCTGAGATTGGCATATTCAACAGAGAGGAAACAATGAGAAGTTCTTCAGTAGGGAGATTTGGCATGTCTTGGGAAAGTAGAAGAGCTAAGAGAGAAGTCAGGTAGGCTAGAGTCCAAGAATAAGGGAGACTAGTTCAAGCTCCAGGTATGTGCTCATTAGATAGAGAGTTGATTGCCCAAGGGTAACATCATAAATAAAAGGGAAAACAAAAAGTGAGGAATAATGAATGGGTACCATCTGACTTTTGGGAAGTAGTTCTGTTAAAAAAAGTTATTATTTCAACTGAAAAGTCATATACTGGAGACTTACTCATATTCAGATTCAGATTCTTCAAATCATTTAATCAAAATAATTATGCTTGCTGATAGAATCTATCACATCCCTCTATATAATCCTCTCTGCGGTTCAAGGTTTAAAATGGGAAAACAAAGTAATTTACTAAAAAAAAAAATCTCTCTCCATAAGCATTCATTTATTATGTCTCTTCAAAAGAAATGTATAAGTTCTATTTCTTTTCATTGAAAAGTCAAAGTAATAGTCATAGTCCAAATATTATAATTTTAACAGCCAGACATGGTATATTCCCAGAAAAAGCCTTTAGTAATTTACTTTAATGATTTGTACTGAATAGCAGAGGTCAGTCTCAGGTTCCTCTGGCTGCTAAGTTTCTCCGCTGAGGAGGTTATATGCCAGCAACATACAACTGTCCTTAAGATCAGTGATACTGGAGTCAAGCAAATTTGGGTTTAAATCCTAGTTGGTGCTAGTGACTTACTGTGGGCAAGTCAATTAACCCCTTCATCTCTCAGTTGACTTATATATAAAATGAGGAGAATAATAGTCTCTACTTAGTAAGTTTGTTATAGGGATCAAAAGTGAAAACTTAGAGTGGTGCCTGAGTCTACATATAATGACAATGATGTTTTTTCCTTATTCCCACTCCCATTAAAACTGACTGACTCAAAAACAAAACAAAACAAAACAAAACAAAAAACCCTGACCAACTCAATTTTAATTTCCCTGAGGGCATTGTTTTCCACTAGGAATGGGTTAATAGCATGCCAACGTGTGTGCATGCATATTCAAAAAGCCATTAAAAGTTAACATTAATGATGGAATTGTATGCCAGGCCTATGAAAAGACATTTAAGCTCAAGGAGGTCTTTTGGTATCCCTCAAGGCATTTCTAATCAGGTATGACTATTTGGCCTAAATTTGGGTTGGGCCTATGGAAATAATTAACAACCTTGCTGAAACAATTATGATGATAATTAAACTAATAAACTATTACAACTTATAAGGTTATTATTGGTAATAATAATGGATTATTGACACTGAGCACTTACTATGGATAAGACACTGCTCTAAAGATGACATCAACTATCTTATTTAATGTTCACAATAACTAACCTTAGGAGGTTGATACAACTAAGAACTCTAAATGAGTAAACAAAACTTTAGCAACTGTAAGCAACATCCCCAAAACCAGGTATCTAGGATCACAGGCTTGTATCACATATGAAATTATTCTATTTTCAAAACTATGATATATGGTCATACTATGATCATTAGTCACACTTTATAGTTAAGAAAACTTAATGAAAAATACAATAGACCAGGAGCCAGGAAAACTAGTGGTCCTAATTCTACCTTACTATCTACACATGTGACCTTGGGCAAGTTAGTTAATTTTTCTGAGCTTCATTTTTCCTAACTATATAAATGGAAATAATAACAGTGAAGGTTTATTATGAGAACTAAGTAAATGCCAGCTACTGTTACCATTATTAACATTACTGTATTGATTATCTTCTTTTCAGAGGGTCTCAGGATCATGAGAATAAGAATCACTACTCATTTGGAAGGATTAAAGATGGAGACAGGAAAAATGTAGATTATTCTTAATATACATGGGGTTGAAGCCATGTGAGAAGTTGTTGATTCTCTTAACACTATCTCTGAAATCAATTTGATTTCTAATAATTTGCTGATGGATAAGTTCCAGCTAATTGAAATTCACAATACTTTGGATATTGATTAATCAAGATTTTACTAGTGAAAGTGATCAGAGTATCCCATTCTCAGACCTGAAATAAGGATTATTTTGAATTGAAGGCAATTAAAAAACAGAAGACACAGGAGGGACTCTCTGACCTCCCCTTCCGCCTAAAAGAAGAGTATAAATTTCCCTTTGTGAAGGTGTCCTCCTCCCCCACTCTCATACCAGGAGAGATAGAAGAACACTAATCACAGGAGATGAAAAGACAATACCAAGATGAATCTGCATAAACAAATCTTAGTAAAAATAACCCATACTTTCCACTAGCTTCCTTATATATTTACCTTCCCACAATCTACTGCCCCTAAAAGCCCAAATCCCTTTTCCTTTGCCTTGTCACTTCTCTACAATGTACTGGCCTTTGTTAAAGTGGTATCTAAGTTCTCAAACCTAACTATTTCTTGGGATTTTCACTTCTTTCCTGTGAAATTCTCATGTGCATGCAAAATAAACATTTCTTCTATTAATCTGTCTTTTGTCAGCTTAATTTGCAGACCTCAGGCACTGAACCTGAAAAGGCAAAGGAAAAATTTTTTCCTTCTCTACAAATTTGGTGACATTTGAAACCAAAGCCATTAGCCTGGTGAAAAATAAAATCCTATAAATGCTATGTTGATTTAGTACTGACTTTTAAGGCTATAACTTAACCTGAGCAAAGTAAATAACCAGTTGAATACCATAAATCAAAGTGGTTATTACCTTAAAAAATGTTTTGTTATTTTTGTTTCTTACTAATAACCTGCCTCCTTCCACAAGGTATTTATTTGCTGGATAGTTGAAACTGCAAGACATAAGGATTATTTTAGCAAAGTACCAGGCCTGTTTATTGAGAATATTTTCTTTCTATGATTATACTGTACAGTTGTTTATTATTGAGGATAAAATCTATTGTCTCTTGGAAGGTGGAATTCCTAACCCCACAGGCTACAGAGGGGAAAAATAACCTAGAATCCCATGTAATTTATAATAGTGAAAAGTTGTAAAATATGCCTTAAAACTTCATCATCTACTTTAATTGAGAGAATTATATAATTCCATCAGTCTCCCACATGATAAAACAAATTAATTTGGAATAAAAGCAATCAGTTTCCCTTTTAAATTAAATGGAATGCTTGGATAGAAGCTATGGGCTTTATCACACTGAGTTAAGGCAAAAAGCAGCCATCCACCTTCATATTTTCAAGGATTATAGTGAAGACTGGAGAATGATGAAAATGCTACGGCAGGAAAAACATTGTTTCACATTTGCTAAAGCAAAGAAGACAAATATATGTGTTAATTTTAAGTTGAAAAGTTTTAAAGACATTCAGATCAGTGAAAATCTTGCATAATTGTTTTTGAATAGATGATTATGTGTCTAGTGATGAAGGAATTCAGCAAATGACATTATTGTTTTGCAGTCAATAAAGTAATTACATACTCAATAAACACATGAAGGGTTCAAAGTGCAAAAGAGTAGATGGATACCATACAAGAGTCTTATGTGGAAGGTGACAGACCTTATTCCAGATGATTTAGATTGCTACATTAAAGTATCTCAAAGCAGGGTTCTGTATACCTATAAGGAAATATCTCTCAGGCACTTTCAATAGTCACATAGCCTATTTAATCTTGATTCTACACAGAACTACAGTTAAGCCTTCTTTTAGAAGTATAAAGTTCCATGGAAATTAGTTACCTAACTTCCCTTACAGATCTATCAAAGAGTGAGACTGAGGGATGCTTTGAGGCAGAGCTTAGTGGTTTAAAACAATACAAGTTGATCATGTCACAGCTTCCATAGATCAAGAGTCCAGGCACAGCTTAATTAGTTCTTTTGCTCCCAGATATCAACAGGTTGCAATCCAGGTGTTGACTGGTGTTGTAGTCTCATCAGAGGTTTGATTAGGGAAGTATCTCCTTCCAGGGTCATTCTCGGTATTAGAAGAATTTATCCACCCCACTGGGATACTATTTTCTTGATGGTTGTCAGTGAGAGACCACTCTCTGCATCTAGAGGCCGCAAGCTGTTCCTTGCCACATGGACCCTTCCATAGGCCCTTTCACAATATGGCTACCTACATCCTTACAGCAAGCAATGTAGATAGTCTCTTACTCCAGTCTGCAAAGACAGAATCTTATATAATAATGTGATATCAGAGTGTCAATCCATCATCTTTGCTATATACTGTTTATTAGAAGCAAGCCACAGGTGTCCACATACTCAAAGAGAAAGGATTACACATAAGCATGAGCATTTGAATGTGGGAAATCACTGAGGGTTATCTCAGAATCTGTCTGCCATAGAGAAGACAAAACTTCTCTTTCCCTCCTGAATGTCTACTTAGTTTTAATCTTATAAGAACTACACGTCAAGGAACTATTTATTTACTGGACTCTTTCAATTGTTTCTAGAAATTTCAGAGCTAAATGTGTATGGCTTCCCTCTAGCTAACTGTGCAAAATGTTGGGGTATGCAGTTTAGGCAGCTTCACCCTAATTTCATCATATCTTGTTTTTCCTACTACTATTATTTCCTCCTAATTTCCTCTCTTACTTTTCATTTTGTGTATTATAGACATAGCTCTGTAGCCTGTTTCAACGCATTTTTGGAAAATTCAGGACATCAGTATGTACATAAATAAATAACAATAAATGCACCATCAATCCTCCCTGGGAACTCATTTTCAGGCTTACTCACCTTAACATCAAGTCCATACTTGTCTTTAGAAGCTTGTCATTCATGCAAATGACTCAGAACATGTTGGTAGAACTGGTATTTTAGAGTTATTTCACCTTATATCAAAACACTTTCTTTAGTTGGAAAATAAAATAGAGATTAATTCCATTCTGAAATTGCTCAATTTAACCTCTTTTCTATATTTTTTCCGAACTTCTCACCTGTTGACTGAATACAACCACCTGCCTCCTTCCTACCACCCCCAAATTATTCTCATATCATTAGAAGCCACATTCTTTCTTAACTGATTTTTTAATTTGTAAATACCTCCTAAAGGGAAGTAGAAAATTTACTCCTCAGAAGGCTCTTCCACTGCTCCTTATAAAAATCCTGCATGGAACTGCTACAAACAGTCATTAAATAACCCATCTCATTTATTTCTTCTTGATGATTTGGCTCCAAACACTAAGCTTTTCCCATTGGTCCTGTTTTTTAATTCTTTCGTCTTATGCCAAATCTACTCTAGTAGAATATATACATAGCCAATTTGAGACAAGGCTTTTACATCTTTCATATCACTGGTGAGTCGTTTAGCAAAATATTATAACATCTCATTAATTGTATTTGGGTGTTCCTCTAACATGTCAGGAAAGTCCCTGCTTCTAGGCCTTGACAGCTGATGTTCCCCCTGCCTATAATATTCTTCAGCAGATCTGCATGGCTCACTTCTTTTCCTTCCTATCTCTGCTCAAATCTCATCAAAAAACCCTCCTGGCTAACCCAGTTCTTCCAATACTCCTTACTAGACTTTTCTTCTTACCCCAGAGCACTGATAATCATCTGGACATATTATAAATTTAACTATTTACTTGTGACTAGTAAATAGTCAGGAGTCTCTCTGCTCTAGAATATAAACTCAGTGAGGATAAGAACTTTGCCTTATTTTTTACCACCTAGATCAGTGCCTGGCTCAACAAGTCTCAATTATATTTATTATAATAAAGGATAGATGAATGATGAGCATGAAATGATGAATAAAGTCAAACCAAGAATATAGACATAGTCTATAGAGGCTGAAACCTGGAAGAAATCAAGTAAAGACTCATTCTTCTGGGCTCACGAGCTCACTCTCTAGTTTCACATAATATTCCTGTTATACACCTTTGTGAAAATTGTGGACACTGAAGTAGAGAGCCAAAGCCACTTATCTCAGGTTACTAAGGTGGTAAGATATGTACAGTAATGTTAAAGTGCTATAGAAGATACAAAAAAGAAGGCTTAAAGTGTAGTATTTAAAATTATGGATGTTGGGAGTCAGAGATCTGGATTCTAATCTTAACTCTTTCACATTTTAATCTCAGCTCTGTCAGATTCTGATTATGTGACCTTGAATAAGTTTATTACATTGTTTGAGTTTCACTTACCTCATCCATAAAATAAAGACAATACTACATTCCTCCAGTTTGTTGTGAGGAATAAATGCTTTAATCCATAGGGAGAGGGAAAGTATAACATAGTCTTGGCAAACAACAGCCAGTACTATAAATATTAATACTAATAATGGATGTATTGTTACTGCTATTATTATTATTATTAGCAGTAGCAGTATATTATACTCCTGAGACAACTAGAGATCAACACTATAAAGTATGGGACCAAGAACCAAATGTCTCCTATAGACAAACTCTCTATAACCTACTGCTCCCATTTGCAGGTATATTTCTTAGTTTCCATCACATAAACATGATATAAGAGACAGAGAAATCACTGAAGACAGAAGATGTAGGTTTAAGTGCTGATTCTACCACTTAGTTAATGAATGACTATTAGAGTTAACTATTTACTTGTGACTAGTAAATAGTCAGGAGTCTCTCTGCTCTAGAATATAAACTCAGTGAGGATAAGAACTTTGACTTATACTTGTGCACTGTTGGTAGGAATGGAAATTCCTACTTTCTTCATTGACTCATTGTAGGAACACAGAGATAAGACACATAGTAGGTATCCAATAACCATGCTGAGATCCATCTTTTCTGTTTATGAAATGGAAATAACCTCAAAGGCTTGTAATAATGACCACATGAGATGCTACTTAATAAAGATTCCCATCATAGCATAGTACCTTTATAAACTAGGAATTCAACCAAAGTTGATTCAAACCTGATTTATTTGCTGTCTCCATTATATAACTTGTTTATTCCCATACCATTCTCCATCTGATGGTACATATCTGTAAATTCTCTTATACACTTATTTAAATCATATCCAACTTTTGAAGTCCAGTTCAAGTTATAGTGTCTTATGGTAGATAATCTGGTTATCTTTAGGGCCAATGTATCCATGCCCCAACTGCTGGAAATTTCAGACTGCTGACTATCAAAGCTAGACCTACCTACAACAGTTGCTCTTGACTGTAAGGAGTTGCCTTGACTAAGGTTAACTCCCTTTGTAGGAAGTGGTCCATAGCTAAACACTGAGTGAAATACAAAGATTCAAAATCTAGCCCTCTTGTTTCTATTTGGGATAACAAAGAAGGTCCATCCCAGCTCCAGATGACTCTATAAGATCTGCTGGGGCCATGTAGCAACTACATTATGGGTCAAATTCTCCCTCTGCCCAATCTTAACTTTTGACTTTCTTATGTACTTTTGTATGTGTTATTTCCCAAGATCACTCCCAAATAAACTTTATGCATACAACTCCTTGTTTCAGAATCTGTTTCTATGGAACCCAAACTAATATATCTCCAGAAACCTCTTTCGATCATGGGAGCTCATAAGAGTTCTTGCTCTTCTGAGGCCCTATACTCATTTGTCAATGCAGTAATATTCTGCCTTGTATGATGAACTCTATTTCCAGTTATTTATATCACATCTCCCTAGCTAGAGTTGAGGTTTTTTCAGGGCAGAGACAGAGCTTCATACTTTCTTCATTGACTCATTGTATGAACACAGAGATAAGACACATAGTAGGTGTCCAATGAATATTCTGGATTTTTTAATTGGTTTGCTAACCATAATATTTTTTAAAAACTTGTTTTCATTATTTAAAAAATCAGACCGAGTTTGTTAATAATGTAAAGTTTGCTTTTCCTAAATAACCACTCATAGCATATCAACATAAATAAATGAGATAGTGAAAGAAAAATGAATTGTGTAGAAATAAAAAATATAAGGCCATATAGCAGTTCTATTTCTAAATTTTTGAGGAAGCTTCATTCTCTTCTCCATAATGCTTATACCAATTTACATTCCAACAGTGCACAAGGCTTCTCTTTTCTCCACATCTTTGCCAACACCTGTTATCTCTTGTCTTTTTGTTAATAGCTATAATAACAGGTGTGAGGAGATATCTCCTTTTGGTTTGGACAAACAAGTGGTAACTATGTGAGGTAATGGCTATCTTAATTATTTGATCATGCTGAGGATTAGAGCCCAGCTTGTGCAATATGAAGTATATGTGACTGATGACATCTCCATACATTCTGTATGTTGAAAAATAAATCAATAAACTGATTTCACAGTGTATATGTATATTAGATCACACATTGTATAACTTTAAACATCACAAGGTACAACCTAAATATATATAATCTTTGTTAATCATAGTTCAGTAAAGCTGGAAAAATGCCAAAAGAAACACCAAAAAAATTTGTAAGATCAAATTAGAAAGTAAACCTGGGGAATAGTTATCTTTCTAAAGCCTACAAATTTGCATTGGCTCAATCTGTGGTTACCAACAGCAATTACCATTTGCCCAAACATCTGAATGACACTTCCTTCAACTATTCTCCATGGAAGTCCTAGGTAGCAAACATTTTAATATGTCATATATATTAATTATATATATTTATATTATGTATAAAAATATGCATAAACATATAGGAATCTTATGCATACGTGTGTGTGAGTACACACATATACATACATACAAACTTTTAGAAATTGAAGCAGTTATGCCAGGTGCAAGAAAACCAACATATCTTTGAAAGAATTTGAAATATGGTTCATCAAAGAAAGCAAAAGCCACATAGGTATTATGGCCAAATCCTACTTTATCCTGTCCTGGTATTTTTTGCAAACTTTCAGGGTTAGAACAAGCAAATCATTCAATTTGTTCATTTCTGAACTATTTACATAAATGATAAGAGCAATAACCAATACCTTATTGTTATAAATGCAATGCTATCCCATGCCTATTCCAGTTTAAGAGGTAACAATTACTGCAATTATGACTATTATTAGCCCAATATTAAAATTACAATTTTTGTTCCCATTAAGTATTCCACTGAAAATAATTTAAATACCAAATATATCATAATAATAATTATAATACTTATAGCTAACAACTATTGAATGTTTACTACTACCCAGACTCCTAATGGTAGTACATGCTATTATACACTAACAATAACAACAACATAGCTACCTCTGTGAAATACTCTCTGCCATATGCCATTCCAAACACATCAAATGTATTGTTTTATCTAATTGTCTTCACTACTTTTGAAGTTGATAAGAACTGATTTCCATTTTACAGGCAGGGAAAGCAAGGATAAGTAGCTCTTGCTAGGTCACATAGCTTGAATGGTAAAGTCTGGATTTAAACCACGGACTTCCTGACTTCCAAAACTATGGTCTTAACAACTACACATATGGCCATCAAGTAAAAAACAAGCACTAATTCTATAGTCTGTATATTGTGGCTGACAGTGCCAAATATGTTTTATTCCAGTATATTCATTCCTTCAATAAATATTTATTTAAAGCCTAGCATGAGCAAGGTAATAATGGTGGGATTATACTGGTGAAGGTCGTATTGATTCTTCCTCCCTTTCCTTCACCCACATTGTCCAATCCATTGCCAAGATCTCTCTGGTTTGATATAAAAATTGGATCCTGAGCCTAATATGCCTTTTGGCACTGTCCTCCACTATGTACACTGGGTTGTCATTCAGATAGGTTACATAAAACTTAAATAATATTCTCATCATTTAGTTTCAGTTTGATCTGAACTCAATAAATTCAAATGGTCTGAGAAGGAAAAACCCTTGTACACAAGAGGAATGAGCCAGGCTTGAAGCATAACCTGTAAAAAATCAATCACCAGTGCAGATGCTTTGTTCACCTTTTATAAAGAAAATAATCCATTTAGGTTGAGTCTGTTGAAAACAAAAGACAGAAGAAAAGCTTCCTGTCTTATAGATTATTTTGTTAAAAAATTTGAGAATTATGATGCATACAGAGAAGCTGAGGATTAGAGCCCAGCTTGTGCAATATGAAGTATCTGGGACTGATGACATCTCCATACGTTCTGGATGTTGAAAAATAAATCAATAAACTAGAATTTCAAAAATGTCTTTTCAATAGATAAAAACCTCCACAAAAACTGGACTGACTTTTGGATGGTTTAAGTAAAATATTTGTTTTCAGTGTGAAGCTATCATTGTTTTCCAATTTTTATTATCTAAAATGCAGCAGAATCCCTATTCGAACAGCTTTGTTTTATTTCTTTCAAGCTATAGGATACCTCCTAATTTAAACCTGGTAAGGTAGGAATATTTTATGGGGGGTGTAGCACCTGAAATGTAAGATTATAAGCAATCAGCACTAGTATGAGCCTAAAATCCTTACATTGTAAAGGGTTGTACTGCAACTGTAAATATGCATTGCAATTCTTGTCCTTGTACCTAGTTCCTTGGCCCCTTAAGAAAAACTAGCTTAATCATGTATTTATCAAATACTTACCAACAGTCTATAATATGTATGGTACTATAAAATGGTATTACATCATAAAAGATTTCTATGACTTTCAGGAAATTATAACCAAATCAAGGAAATAAAACTGGTATGCAAGTTTCAATTGTTTAAGTAGAAGTAAAGTATTACACTTTCATTCATACAGTATGGATTTATTAATTGCCCACCAAATGCCAGAGCCCAGAGCTAGAATAAAATGGTGAGTATAATACATATGATCCCTGACCTCTTGGTTCATATAATCTAGTAGAAAGGAAATCAGTTAAACAAGCAATCATAATATAATGTGGTATTATGGAAAGGGAAAGATACTTAGGGAATCTGGGGTTTCCTAAAGGAAGTGCCCCAGGCAGTGTAAACAGTATATGTGAGGGTCCAGAGAGGAAAGAGGCTCGGTTAGCAGAAGAGTGTAAGAGTGAGAAAAATGCATTCAAGGAGTTGAAAGTTCAATAAGGTTGAAGGCAAGTGTGTAAACATGAGTAGCAAGAGATAAGGCTAGAAAAGTATACAAGGATTCTGCATATCTTGTATAACATGTTGAATATTCTAGATTTTATTTTGAAGGCTGTGGGAAACCACTGAAGGAATTTATAAGGAAATGCACTGGACCTAAAATTAGTGGTGAAGTAAAGAGTGGATTGCAGGGTAGAACAAGGAAACACAGAATGATCTGTACAGTAGTCCAGTTAAAGAATTAAAGCAGACATATACAAGATGAACCTTGGAGGTAAAGATGACAGAGCTTAATGATTAATTAGACATTGGTACAGACAGTGAATAGGGATAACTTCAAAGTCTGAGCAACTGGGAGACAGTGATGCCATTTACTGAAATGGAGTACATAGTGGGAGGTATAGGCAATAGCTGATGACAGCCTGGGCAAGATGTGATATACTGATAAATGGTAGAAATTTATGATAGCACAGAAAAGGGAAGGATCCTTCTGACATCAAATTATTATAATTTAATAACAAGAGGCAGTGCTTGAATTGGGTGGGATTTGGGGAGGAAAGATGAGGTAGTGAAAGAATGTCAGGCACATTCAAGGAATGCCACATATCATGACTGTTTAGAACACAGAGTTTCTTTGAGGGCACCGTGATGATAAAGTTGCAAAGGCACATGGGATTTAAACACAGAGAGCTTTGAATGTCATGGTAAAGTGTTGAGGCTAATGTCTGGGTTTGCAGTCCAGAATTGCCACTATCAGTATGGCCTTAAACAAGTCATTTAATCCTTCTTTCTTCAATTTTCTCATTTATGAAATAAATGGATCCCAGACTTTTAGATTGCATGGATCACTAGAAGTTTTTAAAGGTTCAGAGTTTAGGGTTGCTGACATCATTTTACCAAGTATGAACATTAAAAATAACAAACAAATAAAAAACTATCATCTATTAGTACCATCATTTCATAAAATAAAGGATATTTCAAAACAAAACTTCAGAAAATTTTCACAATGAATAAATTTGACTTATGAAAATTATTTTACTTTCTCTATTTTTTTCTTTCCACTGAGAATTGGTGCAAACTTCTGGTACTTGTCCAGAGACCAGAGTTTGGCAACAACTGAATTATCTTTCAGGATTCCTTCTAATGCTGACATTCTAGAATTTCTATGATTCCTAGGAGTTTATTCATCAAGCAATAGGGAGCTATTGAGGGGTTTGGGGAAGTTAAATTATACTATCAAAGCTATGTTTTAGGAAGTAATTATGGTAGGTACATACAATCATGTGGCTAACATCAATGTCAAGGCATGAGCTAACAAAAGCACAAACTAGGGTACTGACAATGGCAATGGGAAAATACAATGTGTCCAGTGCCACAGATTCTAGTAGAGCTGATAGTGTGCTGTATAAGTAAGACCTTAACTGGAAGGGTTGGCTTCTTCAGCCAAAGCCTTGCCTTACCTCAGAAGTTTCACTGTACCATCATCCTCTTGTCTAGGATACTTTTCAGGAAGTTGACTTAAATTATTTTTTCTGGCTCAACACATTTAAACCACAATTTAGAATGCCTATGGGAGGAAGACAGTATATTATTCATAGTGTGCTGAAGAAACCAAGGAATCAATTGCTTCAATGGGTGAATCATGCAGAGGAAGCATATGCTAATGAGTTGCTTAGAAATCAGCACTTGGAGACGTCACAGATGAAAAACAGTCCTATCATGGCATAAAGTCAAAGGCACAGGATTCAAACAGAAAATCAGAGAAAATAGCCCTTTTTATATCCTGAGCTATTTTTGCCCCATCCCTCCCCAAAGTAAAGTATAAAATATAAAGAGGGGGTCATTATGTGAAATTTTGATTGTAAAGCTCTTGTTCTCAAACATTATTGAGTTAAATTCCCATAACTCTATACTTTGTGGGATTTGCTAGATTGAGGTTTTAGAGGAGAAAAAAGTATTTAAAACTACATGATAATCAACGGACATTGCTTTGTTTTAATTTATCTTGTTCAAAGAGGAAAACCATAGAATCACTGTAGACATTGCAAGTCTTATAGATCTAGAAGGTGCCAGGGTCTAAGTGTCAAAACTGGAAATCAGGATTTCTAACTAGGTCACCATTTGGAACCTTTGTCCTTTAATTTTGATGAGCCTGGTGCAAAGCTTTCAAACCAGCATGCTGTGGACCACTTCACATCATAAAATGGGTTACACATGGCTGAGATATTGATCTTCTCAGCCCTCAGGTGGTCAGAGCCTCCTTCATTTACTCTAGTTTGCTGGACAAATATCTATCATTTTCAATATGCACCATAGCATGAAAAATTTGGCAGCCTTTATGGAGCACTGAGATGGGGCCCAGAGGTTAGTTAACTTTTGCATTATGCTGACACTTCTCACATGGGAGTCTATGAGAATAGTAATAAGCATAGTTTACACTTACATGGTGTTTGCTATTATGTCAGGCAGTGCTATAAGTATGCTTTAATTGACCTGATCCCCATAACAACCCTATGAGGTAGTAACTATTAATATTTTTATTTTACAGATGGAAGAAAATGAAGATTTTGAGATTAAGACCAAATGAGTAATGAGCAAAGCTAGGATACCAATCCAGAATGTTTAGTTCCAGAATCCTCATTTCAACTTTTTATACAAAAATTTAAAGGAAAGCCTCTGGTAGGAGGCCACTGGTCTAGCACTAGGGATTGGCAGATAAAGGCTGAAGGCCCAAAGCAGGGACATATAAATTATTAGTCCAGAAATATATTAAGGATTAGAATTGGCTGTCACAGAGTTGTAGTTCCTAAATGAAGGCCCAAAACAGGGAACCTCAAGAAACCAAAAAGACAGTCCAAAATGAAGAGTTAAGTTGCCAGATGAAACCATAGTCAAGCTAATGAAGGGCAACAGGTTTATGAATGGTAGAAGAGCAGATAGTTTTCAGAGAAATTTTTAAACCAAAGAATACCTACAGTAGCAGTTCTCACCTGGGGACAATGTTGCCCCCCAGAGGACATTCGGCATGTCTGAAGATAGTTTGGTTTGCATAGGTTGAAGGTGCAGAGTATGATATTGACATCCAGTGGGTAAAAGCCAGGGAGTTACTAAAAGTTACTAAATATCCTATAATGCATAGGAAAACTTCCTCTTACCCCAACCAAGAATTATCCAGCCCAAAATGTCAAGGGTGTCATTATCAAGAAACTCTAGCCTAGTGATTTCAGTTTGACCAGGCAGCCCCTACAGACAATGTTGGCCAAGGATGATGATGATGATGGTGATGATGATGATGATGATTGTTTATACTGCTGCTGCTGATGATGATGATGAAATAGAAGTTAAGATATCAGAACAAATAATAAAAGCAGAAACTACCATTTTTGAGTGCCTACTAGACATTTTGAAAAGCTCTTAATTATATTATCTTGCTTAATCCTCAAAGGGAACCTATGCAATAATCGCTATTATTAGTTCAATTTTACATATGTGGAAAATGAGGCTCAGAGAAGTTAAGTGCCTTGCCCAGGAACACATAACTAGTAGATGACCCAATCATGATTCATATCCAAGTCTGTCTGGCACCAAACACCACTATACTCTACACTCTACAGTATATGTACAATTGGCTAAAAGTTAACACTTGACCTGAGGGTCAGGAGCCAGAACTGGAGACAGGATAAACCCTTTTCAGGTATTGTGGAGAGGGCTGCTGTGAAAAGTTTAAGGGGAAAAAATAAAACAAGCAGGTGTGTATGTCACATTCACATTCCTTCTGGAGTTGGCAGCCAAGCTTCTTTCTCACCAAGGACAACCTATGTATTATCTCTGCTAAAAGTGAAGAAGGCTGTTTAAAATTGCCCCTTTCAATGATTCTACCTGGACAAAAATAGCTTCATTTACTATCCTTTTTGATGCTAAATTATTACACAATGAAGTCTTTTTAAAAAAATGGTTTTCAACTAGAGTTGGCCTTCCTTACACTTGAGCTGCTTATACCGAGAAGCCAGGCTTTATCTTGGAAATACAACAGCCCCATTCAGTGGAAGCCAGGTCTACCCCAGTTAGCTTGTGACACCGATTTAGTCCTGTCCCCCAAAACCAGCATGACAAAGGCCTGACATTCTTCTTCAGGACCTTTCAAGTCAGATTCTTTTTCTTTCTGTCATAAATTAAAGCCTCAGTCAGCATAACATCTACTTTCTCATTTGGCAGAAGGCTCTGGTGACAATGGAAATAAAGGTACCTTTTTTTTCCCTGATAGATTTTAGAGCTTATTCATAAGCAGAGCTTTTGTTTCCTTGTGGCTTATACTGTACAGAGAAGTGAATATCTGAGTACTCCAGTAGTTTTCATTTTCTTTTTATAACCAAAAAAAAAAAATCACTGCTCATAGAAATCAAAAATTAAATACCTGGAGTTCATACACCGCATTGTGTGTTCAGAGCCCTCAATATTATTCAACTCATTTCATCTCCTTTTATTTTCTTGGGACATAGAATCACTGACACCTGAGTTATGGGAGTTATTAAATTGCATTTGCTAAAACAATCAGCATTTATTAGGCTTACGTGAGAGGCCGCTTGTTCAAAAGACTTTTTGGCTTTATACTCAGTGGTTTCTGCTTAAAATAAAGCTGTGTGTGTGTGTGTGTGTGTGTGTGTGTGTGTGTGTGTATACGCGCGCATGTGTGTGAGTGTTTTAACTTTATAATATTTCATACTTAAGCGATGAAGAGTTTAAGAGAAGAGGAAAGTTTGAGAGGTGTCACAGTTACTATGTAAACTCATGGTCCAGATAATAACTTCCTATCTGGAGCCCATCACAAAAGGGACAACAGTTGTGCCCTAAGCTTCAAGTGCCTTATTATAATTTTGGTGTGATTTTCATATTGCTCCCTAGAGTAGAAATACAAACAGCCTAAGTCTATTCCTGTGCTTATGCCATGAATAGCATATACCAGTAGTATGTCCTCTGACTTGAGGGTTAGGGGAGTAGGCAAATTAAATTTCTAACTGCCTCCTGATGATACATTCTGTGATATATTCCAGGGCATGAAAAGGAGATGATAAATCTGAAGGAAAAAGGAACATGGTGCTTCGTGAATAGCATGAAATGTCATGATCATGCTCAGAGCAAGAAGATTCTAATTGGAAATCATTGATTTGAAGTCCATTTCACATATGCTATAAAGTCTTTAAAATTAAAAAAAAAAAAAACTTTGAGAGAACCAGATAGATATTTACTTTTCTTCTTAAAAATATTAAAGTATCAGGAGACTTAGAAATATTACCAAGTCTGAGAGGGGCTTAATGTTAAAAAGATCTCATCTATGTGATATAGAAGTACATTGCAAGTTATATATATGAAAACTTGCACTTAACTAATAGATAAAATAACAATTATCATTACCTCTACTAATCTCTCTGGTGATCCTTCACACAGTGAACTTTGCTAGTATACTTGCTTGTTTATATTGTTTCTGGAAAATAAGAGTAGAAAAATAATTGAGTATCTGTTAAGTGATTTTTAAACAGAGCTGGATAAAAGACACTGACTTCTTATATCCATTTAAGAATTCATAAATTATTCCCCAGAATTAAATGTGAGTCTCTAGACAGATTACTCACCTTGATATTATAATATGAATGAAACCTAGTTCTCATTTTTATATTTACTGAGAGGTTATATCTTAATAATCTTTGGTTATATCTTAATAATCTTAATAATCTTTGACATTCAGTTTAGCAAAGTTTGATGAAGCAAGCCAATCAATTCTACTTCTAGAAGAAAGCCACCTTTGAGAATTATAGAGATTTGTGCCAAGACACATCCACTTCTACAAATTTTCAGATTTATATTTCACTTCATTCTATTTAATTTCAGTGCCAATCACAGGTAAAATCATAAGGTCTTTGAAAGCTTGCTTCACACTTTTCCCTTGTCCAAGCATCCAGGGCTCTCAGGATATCCTATTTTCTCCTTCAATAAAACTATTCTGGGGAGCAGATAGGACAGTATATACACATACAGGACAGTAGAAGAATCTGGGCTTCAGATAACACCTTTCCTACTTACCGCAACTCTTTAGTCAATTCAAGTATATTCGTCCTATGAGTAGACTGTACTGGATTAAATTGCTGATGTTAGAATTTCAGAACAGGTGATCAGTGTGAGGAGTGGGTCGGTTGAGTTTCTGTTCCAGTTCCAAATAATAATAACAACTGACTTTTATGGGGTGATTACTATATGGCAGACACTATTCTCTGCACATTACATGGATTAACTTAATCCTCAAAACACAGATATGAGGTCAACAGCTTTATGAGCTATGTAGCATTATTATCCCAATTTATGGACAAGAAAGCTGAGGCACAGAGAAGCTAAGTTATCTGCCTAAGATCAAAGAGCTAATAAGTAACTCAGCAGAAAATCAAACTAGGCAGTCTGCCTCTAGAGCTTGTGCTCTAAATCATTATACTTTGCTCTACCTTTGTTTTATGTCTTAACTTACAAACTATCACATTCATTGTAGAAAATTTTGGCAATAACTAAAAGTAAAAAAGAAAGAAGAGTAGTAATTTATCTGTGAACCCACCAGTAGAAATAATCATTGTTAAATTTTAAGAATATATGTATTTTACACACACACACACACACACACACACATCTTTTGCAAAAAAAAATAATTAAACTGTAGTATCATTTTATAAAAGAACCATATCCTTGACTTAATGTCTTGATTTGCAGGTGTCTGTACTACAGAAAAAAATACCGAATTGTGGAGTGATAATGACGTATGCATATATGCCCACCAAATAGTATATGGACCATATTTTCCTTATCCATTCGTCCATTGAAGGGCATCTTGGTTCTTTCCATAGTTTGGCGACCATGGCCATTGCTGCTATTAGAAAGAATTCAAATGTCCCTTATGATACATTTATTCAATGGCCTGTTATAAAGCTATTACAATCATGACTATGACAATTTTGCAACAGTTTAGGAAATATTTGCAATAAAATATTAAATTTTTAAAAAGCAGCATACAGGGACGCCTGGGTGGCTCAGTTGGTTAAGCAGATGCCTTCTGCTCAGGTCATGATCCCAGTGTCCTGGGATCGAGTCCCACATCGGGCTCCTTGCTCCCCAGGGATCCTGCTTCTCCCTCTGACACTGCCTGCCACTCTGTCTGCCTGTGCTCGCTCCCGCTCTCTCTCTCTCTGACAAATAAATAAATAAAATCTTAAAAAAAAAAGCAGCATACAAAATTGTAAAACCAGTCCGATTACAAGCATGTAACCCTTATTAATAGGCTTTAAAAAGACTAAAATGAAAGATACCAAAATGCTAATACAAGTTGTATAAGCATAATGGTAATGGGGTATATCTTTTCAAATCAATTCTATATTTTACAAATATTTACAAAACAGTTTTCTTTTCATTTTTAAATTAAATTTATTTCTTTCCAGCATAACAGTATTCATTATTTTTTCACCACACCCAGTGCTCCATGCAATCCGTGCCCTCTCTAATACCCACCACTTGGTTCCCCCAACCTCCCACCCCCCCACCACTTCAAACCCCTCAGATTGTTTTTCAGAGTCCATAGTCTCTCATGATTCACCTCCCCTTCCAACTTACCCCAACTGCCTTCTCCTCCCTAACTCCCCATGTCCTCCATGCTATTTGTTATGCTCCACAAATAAGTGAAACCATACGATAATTGACTCTCTTTCTGCTTGACTTATTTCACTCAGCATAATCTCTTCCAGTCCCGTCCATATTGCTACAAAAGTTGGGTATTCATCCTTTCTGATGGAGGCATAATGCTCCATAGTGTATATGGACCATATTTTCCTTATCCATTCGTCCATTGAAGGGCATCTTGGTTCTTTCCATAGTTTGGCGACCATGGCCATTGCTGCTATAAACATTGGGGTACAGATGGCCCTTCTTTTCACTACATCTAAATCTTTGGGGTAAATACCCAGGAGTGCAATGGCAGGGTCATAGGGAAGTTCTATTTTTAATTTCTTGAGGAATCTCCACACTGTTCTCCAAAGAGGCTGCACCAACCTGCATTCCCACCAACAGTGTAAGAGGGTTCCCCTTTCTCCACATCCCCTACAACACGTTTCCTGTCTTGTTAGTTTTGGCCATTCTAACTGGTGTAAGGTGATATCTCAATGTGGTTTTAATTTGAATCTCCCTGAGGGCTAGTGATGATGAACATTTTTTCATGTGTCTGATAGCCATTTGTAGGTTTTCATTGGAGAAGTCTCTATTCAAATCTTCTGCCCATTTTTTTTATATGATTGCCTGTTTTGTGTGTGTTGAGTTTGAGGAGTTCATTATAGATTCTGGATATCAACCTTTTGTCTGTACTGTCATTTGCAAATATCTTCTCCCATTCTGTGGGTTGCCTCTTTTTTGTTTTTGTTTTTGTTTTTGTTTTTGACTGTTTCCTTTGCTGTGCAGAAGCTTTTGATTTTGATGAAGTCCCAAAAGTTTATTTTCACTTTTGTTTCCTTTGCCTTTGGAAACATATCTTGAAAGAAGTTGCTGTGGCTGATATCGAAGAGATTACTGCCTATGTTCTCCTCTAGGATTCTGATGGATTCCTGTCTCACATTGACATCTTTTATCCATTTTGAGTTTATCCTTGTGTACGGTGTAAGAGAATGGCCAAGTTTCATTATTCTACATATAGCTGCCCAGTTTTCCCAGCACCATTTATTGAAGAGACTGTCTTTTTTCCACTGTATATTTTTTCCTGTTTTGTCGAAGATTAATTGATCATAGAGTTAAGGGTCCATATCTGGGCTCTCTACTCTGTTCCACTGGTCTATGTGTCTATTTTTATGCCAGTACCATGCTGTCTTGGTGAGCACAGCTTTGTAATAAAGCTTGAAATCAGGTAACGTGAAAGACCCACAGCAAATATCATCCTCAATGGGAAAAAGCTTGCAGCCTTCTCATTGAGATCAGGAACAAGACAAGGATGCCCACTTTCACCACTCTTGTTCAACATAGTATTAGAAGTCCTAGCAACAGCAATCAGACAACAAAGAGAAATAAAAGGTATCCAAATTGGCAATGAAGAAGTCAAACTCTCTCTCTTCTGATTCTTTATATGGAAAACCCAAAAGACTCCAGCCCCAAACTACTAGAACTCATACAGCAATTCAGCAACGTGGCAGGATACAAAGTCAATGTACAGAAATCAGTGGCTTTCTTATACACTAACAATGAAAATACAGAAAGGGACATTAGAGAATCGATTCCATTTACTATAGCACCAAGAACCATAAGATACCTGGGAATAAACCTAACCAAAGAGATAAAGGATCTGTACTTGAGGAACTACAGAACACTCATGAAGAAAATTGAAGAAGACACAAAAAGATGGAAGACCATTCCATGCTCTTGGATCGGAAGAATAAACATTATTAAAATGTCTATACTGCCTAGAGCAATCTATACTTTTAATGCCATTCCGATCAAAATTCCACTGGTATTCTTCAAAGAGCTGGAGCAAATAATCCAGAAATTTGTATGGAATCAGAAGAGACCCTGAATCGCTAAGGAAATGTTGAAAAACAAAAATAAAACTGGGGGCATCACGTTACAATACAGTTTTCTAATTAGCTATTTCCCATTTTAAAGACATCAAAGAAAAAAGATAAGACTTCGAAAAACATACCTACATATAAAGCTAGCCTTGACTTGTTTGATGGAAAGTCAGAAATTCACTAGTTCTATTTAATGATTTTCTGAAGATAAGTAGGCCTTCCAACAACTATGACTCTTCAACTTAACTACAACTTAGCTACACAATCTTTCCATTTTAGAAGATTCCTCATTTTTTCAACAAAGTAGCTATGTCAGATCTATTGCCTAGGTTTCAGTACACAATAAATTGCTGTACTTTCTTGTTTTTCTTTTAAGATAAAACATGATATATGAGACCTTATAAAGACAGAAATGAAGTCTTTCTTATTATGCAGTAGGAATTTTCAAAATGTACCCCACAAAGCAATACAGTGTCAAACCAAATTGCTAGGACCTCTTGACAGAAAAGTTCAATTTAATTACAACATGTTTTTTCTTATTTCTTTTAAATTAAATCAATAAATGGTCAGCTGTACCTTAATTGAGATTAAATAAATTAGAAACATGTTTAACCTTGTTACAGAATTGATATTTTCAATCTTTTGTCCTGTTTTGACCATTAGTTCAGTTTCATAAATAAATCTGCCTTGTCTGGTTCATTGATGGTTAGAACAGAATGGACTGAGTCTCCTCTAAGATTATATTTCTCATCCCATTCTACTCCCCCTTTTGAAGCTAGTCAGTGAGCTTTCCCTCTTCTCAACAAAAGCCTTTAGGAACAATTGTACTGGATGTGGCTAAAAGCAGTAGCAGGATTTCCTTGTGAAAAGTTGTAAAGAAAATTTATACAGAAAAATCATAAGTAATGATGAAAAGAAAAAGGTCATATAATTAAAAATATTTGTGATAAACTATAGGACTCTCTAAGAAATTACCTAATTATGTTCTTTGCCTGCAAGATGAAAATATTTCTTAACATTTGCCACATGGTTTGTGGGAGATCTCATAAAGCTATATGATAAAAGGCGTTAGTTCATGCATAAAACAGTAAAACAATATCTTATTTATAGGTTAGTTGGAGACTAAAGCTTAATTTAAAATACCAGGTAATTAAGGGTTAATTCAGGTAGTTTTAGAGGTGATTTCTCTTTTTTTGTCTCTTTGTTTTCACTGGAAATATCTGAGAGGTTAGGTAAACAATCATTGAAATTGAAAAAATCCTGTATAGTTATTTTTTACTCACAATCCTCAGTAAATAATAACAGAAAGCACTCAAAGAGTGAATGTGCCACTATGTCAAAAGGAAGTACAGTAACTGACATTTGCTGAAGCAGGGGCATTCTTACAATATAAGCTTCATCTAGGTTGGGAGAGAGTAAGGGATTGTAAGCATGTATGTATAAGCACCTATAATTTGTTAAGAATGGGGTTATATGAGTTCCTGGGTGGCTCAGTGGGTTAAGGCCTCTGCCTTCCACTCGGGTCATGGTCCCAGGGTCCTGGGATCGAGTCCCGCATCGGGCTCTCTGCTCAGCAGGGAGACTGCTTCCACCTCTCTATCTCTCTGCCTACCTCTCTACCTACTTGTGATCTCTGCCTGTCAAATTAAAAAAAAATGGGGTTATAATCTAAACAAGACAATACATGAAAATCCACAAATTCTTCAGAGTATAAGCAAGTCTATATTGAAGTGTCTGGTTATCAAGTTTAGACCTGCCACATGCCTAGATTTCTCTATCTCAGTGAGTTACTTTGTTGAAAAAATAGATGTAATTAAATGAAAGTCATTTATTCATTCAATAATAACTTGTTGGATGCATATTATATGTCACATAGCAACTATATTAGCCACTGGGAATATATGAGTGAATAAAAGAGACAAAAACCTATGCTAGTAGGTGACCTTCTGTCACATTCTAGTGACAGAAGACACACAATAAGCAATAAGCAAAACTAATAAATACATTTCATAGAATGTTAGAAAATAATAAATAAGATGTAAAAAAAGAAAAACCTAGATCAAGATAAGGTAGATAAAGAATATAGGGAGGTGGGAATAGAGTAGGGGCAAGCTGTATACTAAACATGCAGGTCAGGATAAGCCTCCCTGAGAAGGTGATGTTGAATCAGACCTGAAGGAGATAAGGAAGTGAAACATGCAGATAACAGGGTAGAAGAACCTAACAGGCAGAAGAAGCACCTCAGGAGGCTGAGGGTGTGCTCTGTGTATTCAAGGAATAGCAAAGCAGCCAGTGTGGATGAGTGAAGGGAATGAAATAGTACATGAAATAACAGAGGTGTTAGGATACCAGATGTATATGATATGGTGTTATGGGTCCTTGTAAGGACCTGTTTTCATTCTTAGGAAAGCTTAGATACTACAAATATTTTGAAGTTAGAGACAAGATAGCTTCCTTTTGGATCTGTTGTGTTATTAGAGGAGAATTTCTCAAGGATGGCTCAAAGATTTCTGATCTGGCTAATGGGGAAGGATGAAGCTCCCATCAATTTCTCAATGGGGAAAACTGTAGGTTTTTGGGAGATACCAGGAATTCAGTTTTGGAAAAGTTATATTTGAGATGTTTATTAGATTTCCATATACAGATGTGGAGTTGGCAGTTGGACGAATAGAGGTATTAATTTGAGAGTATTCAGCAAATAGAAATTACTTAAAGAACTAAGTATAGACAGAAAAGAAAGGCAAATCCAAGTGATTAAGCCTGAGGCACTGTAATGTAAGGTGTAGTGGTATACTTCTCCCCCACCACTCTGGTTGTATATGTTTTGGGGGTGAGGTTAAGGGAGGAGAGAGTGTTAGGGGGGTGTCCTCTGGCAATGAGGTGTTTTTGTTAGTGTCATTGTTTAGAATTACTGACACATGATTATAATAAAATGCAAACCAACTAAACATTGGACTTCTAGTTGTTTGTATGTCTGTACAGACAACACACTCCTTTATTGCCTGCACCGAGAGTAGACTGCTTCTACACTTAGTAAGCCACTGAATATGATTTTTGTATACTCTAGTTTAAAACCAGAAATAAATAAGGGATGTTTCAGTGGGTGTCTCAGTTGGTTAAGTGCCTGCCTTCAGCTCAGGTCATGATCTCAGGGTCCTGGAATTGAGCCCCAAGTCAGGCTCCTTGTTCAGCAGGATGTCTGCTTCTCCCTTTCTCACTCCATCTGCTTGTGCTCACTCTCTCACTGACAAATAAATAAATAAAATCTTTAAAAAATAAAAAAAATAAAACTTGAAGTAATTAAGCAACCACACTTTTGCTATAAGTGTATTCTCCATCAGTTTTGCATTTGGTTGCTATCTACTTTTGTTTCTCTTAGTTCTAATTAGAAGCCTACCTAATCAGGTTTAACTTTGAACTTTTGAGCATGCAGGTAGTTTCTCAGATGACATATCTGCCTGGCTTAAACATAAGGATAACACTGGATTGTAATTTTAAAAATTAAGGTTTTTAGTGCTTTTGTATTTGGGGATACATGCACCCCTATGTTTATAGCAGCATTATCTACAATAACCAAATTATGGAAGCTGCTCAAGTGTCCATCAATAATACATAAATGGGTAAAGAGGATATTACACACACACATACACACACACACAGCAATATTATTTAGTTATAAAAAAGAATGAAATCTAGCCATTTGCAACAACCTGGATGGAGATAGAGAGTATAATGCAAGGTGAAATTAGTCAGCCATAGAAAGACAAATATAATATAATTTCACTCACATGTGGAATTTAAGAAAAAAAAAATAAACAAACAAAGGAAAAAGAGAGAGACAAACCAAGAAAACAGACTCTTAACTACAGAAAACAAACTGATGGTTACCAGAAGGGAGGTAGGTGAGGGGATGGGTTAAATAGGTGATGAGGATTAAGGAGTACTCTTGTCATGATGAACACTGGGTGATATATGGAATTGATGAACTACTATACTGTATACTTGAAACTAATATAACATTATTTGTTAAATATACTAGAACTTTAAAATAAATAAATACATAAATATGGTTTTTAAAAAATAAAAATTATGGCTTTTGATTTTTCCTTTTTTTCCTTTTTTTAATTTAAATTCAATTAGCCTACATATAATACATTGTTATTTTTTGGTGTAGTGTTCAATGATTTGTTAACTATGAAATACACAGTGCTCATCATATTACATGCCCTCCTTAATGTCCATCACTGAGTTACCCCATCTTCCCTTTCTCCACATCCCTGCCAACATTTTTCTCTGTCTTGCTAATTTTAACCATTTTAACTGGTGTAAAGAGACATCTCATTGTAATTTTGATTTGTATTTCTCTGATCACTGATGTGGAGCATTTTTTCATGTGTTTGTTGGCCATTTGTAGGTCTTCTTTGGAGAAGTGTCTGTTCATGTCTTCTGCCAATTTCTTGACTGAATTATTTGGTTTTTGGGTGTTGAGTTTGATAAATTCTTTTTAGATCTTGGATATCAGCCCTTATCTATAACATCATTTGCAAATATCCTCTCCCATTCCATAGGTTACCTTTTAGTTTTGTTGACTGTTTCCCCGGCCATGCAGAAGCTTTTTATCTTGATAAAGTCCCAAAAGTTCATTTTTGGTTTTGTTTCCCTTGCCTTCAGAGAAGTGTCTTAAAAAAAGTTGCTGTAGCCGAGCTTAAAGTAGTTGCAGCTTGTGTTCTTCTCTAAGATTTTGATGGATTCCGGTCTCATATTTAGGTCTTCCACCTATTTTGAGTTTACCTTTGTGTATGGTATAAGAGAATGGTCCAGTGTCATTCTTCTGCATGTAGTTGCCCAATTTTCCCAGGACCATTTACTGAAGAGACTTCTTTTCACTGGATATTCTTTCCTGCTTTGTCAAAGATTAATTCACCATAGAGCTGATGATCCATTTCTGGGCTTTCTATTCTGTTCCATTGATCTATGTGTCTGTTTTTGTGCCAGTACCATGCTGTCTTGATGATCACAGCTTTGTAATATAGCTTGAAGTCAGGCATTGTGATGCCCGCAGCTTTGGTTTTCTTTTTCAACATTCCCTTAGCTATTTGGGATCTTTTCTGGTTCCATACAAATTTTAGGATTGTTTGTTTCAGCTCTGTGAAAAATGTTGATAGTATTTTTATAGGGATTGCATTGAATGTGTAGATTGCTCTTGGCAGCATAGATATTTTAACAATGTTTTTTCTTCCAATCCAGAAGCATGGAATGTTTTTCCATCTCTTTGTGTTCTCCTCAATTTCTTTCGTAAGTGTTCTGTAGTTTCTAGAGTATAGATCCTTTACTTCTTTTGTTAGATTTATTTCTAGGTACCTTATGGGTTTTGGTGCAATTGTAAATGGGATCAGTTCCTTAATTTCTCTTTCTTCAGTCATATTGCTGTATAGAAATACAATTGATTTCTGTGCACTGATTTTGTATCCTGCCATGTTGCTGAATTTTGGGGTCATTTTTTATTTTTTTTTTTTTTTTTTTGAGGGTATCTCACATTTTTTTTTTTTTAATTTTTTATAAACATATATTTGGGGTCATTTTTTAAATGACCTTTAATTTTGATGTTTTTCTTTAAAATGTTTTCCCATTATCCTTATATACATACTTATCAGGTATTTCCCCAACTCTTCTCCACCATTTCCCCACTTTTAGTTTCTTTTCAAATGCTCCATACACAATTAATTACAAGATTCTGAAAATATATGTGACAAGAGTTCTAACAGCTAAAATCTGAAACCATCTGTTAATTTGGAGACTTTATTAATAAATGATTCTCTATATGTTTTGAGTAAGTTCTAGATTTTTCCAATAAGAAATCTACATGGCAGATGGCAGAATAGAACATCCAAGAGAAATCGTCAAAACAATGCTAGCTTTCCACTAGTCAAACAACTGGAATGTGCCTTGGCAGTGGTGAGTTAAATACTAGTTCAACCTCCCCTTGGGAGCATCATATGAAATGGTTTAATGTGCTATTTTAAATGAACACATATTTAAACTACTTCAGATAATCAGTTGTAACCAGTAGGTGGAGGCAGGGAAAGATGCTAAAGGAGAGAAAAAGAAAAAAAAAAAAAAAACAATGGAAAAGTCATCTTTTGAATCCTCTTTTCAACAGTATTGCTGAGCCCAGCTGGTTTAGGACAGTTGCAATTTGGCTCCCCTTAGCTTCACCAAAGCACCACCCTCTCTGCAACTCTATGATGATGGAACTGCCTAGTTTTGGTGGGGAAGATGGTAAAGAAGGAGAAGGCTAAGTTCACCTTGTCCCATAGACATACCTAGGTAACAGACCCCTCAATGCAACCAACTCAGAAAACAACCCAAACACTGGCAAAAGAGACTTTTCACAGTTAGTCATAGAAACAAGGACATGTTGAAAATAGCAGAAGGGTGGAGATGGAATCATACACCAAAATCCCTGCTATACTAACGATAAATGTGAGGGACATCAAGAGCATGGAAAGCAAGAGAAGCACACCCCACCCCAGGCACCCCAGGCACGGGAACCTGCACTGGGAAGACAAACCCCCATAACATTTGGCTTTGAAAATCAAATGGGCTTACCTTCATGACTTTTTTAAACCAGTAGGGCTTAACTCCTGAGCTCTTTAAAAATCAGCAGACTCAGCTCTGGGTGACCTGGATGGTGATAGGAAATGGAGTACCTAACCTTGAAGAAATAGCACAACAATCTCTCTGTAGATAAAGTGTAGAAGCAGCAGTTTGAAAAGTGCCTGGGGTGTACATGAAGATTTATTTACTAATCTCAAAATGTGTGTCAGAAGGAAATGGATCTTTAGGAGACTTCTCTGAGGACAAAAGAGCTGGTAGGTTCCATTCTCTCCCCAACTCCACAGCCTAGATAGCTGAACCCTGTGGGAATGAACATGAACACTCTCCACCTAACTTGCTACCATCACACAACCTACCCCTGTGGTCTCCTGTGATATGCCACATCCAAACCACACCACCAGCAGAAGTCCCTCCAAAGCAATTCCTTCCTCATCTCATTATTAAAGTAGCCCTGGAAGGGACTGACACCGCTTCAAAGCAACTCCTGCCCTGGGAAAGGAAAAGATAACCATATCCAGAAGTTTGAATGCAGCCCCAGTAGTTGAACCTTATAACTAGCAGTGCAGAGAAAGCATCCTCCCAACCAGTGAATCTGTAGCCCCAGCAGAAAATCTGGTGGCAGGAATCTGGTCTGCCTGCCCACTCCTCAGAAAAAGCCTCTCAGCAACAAGGCAGTGAGAGCATCTTGCAGGTCAGTGCTACTGCAACCCCAACAGATGTATTAGAGACAGGTATCTGGTTTTTCTGCAGGTCCCACACACATCTACCAACTAAAGCTTCAGGGGACAACACAAGGAGAGTGTCCTACAGTTCAGTAGAGCTGTAGACCCAGCAAATGTCTTAAGAGCAGGCATCTGGTCTGACTGCTGACACCACCTAGCTATAAATACATGGAGGCTTCAGACTGGGCCCTTAACAGCACAGGAATCAAACCGTGCTCACAATAAGCAAAGTGGGCCATGTAGCCAACTGGACTGAAGGCAAATGAGGCTTGGCCACAAGAGCAGGGCACCCAACACACATAGACGATACCCCTGAAATTCTTGCTTCTGATGAATAGGGAACATTGCACTACAGGGCACAAAAGGACCTCTTCTTCATAAGGCCACTATTTTCAAGATCTGGAGACATAGTGACTTTCCTAATATATAGAAACAAACACACAGACACAAAAATGAGGAAACAAGAGGGATATGTCCTAAATGAAAGAACAAGACAAAACTACAGAAAGCAATAAATGAAATAGAGATGAATAATATGTTGATAAAGAATTCAAAGTAATGGTCATAAAGATATTCACTGGACTTAAGAAAAAAATGGAGGATGTCAGTGAGACCTTCTACACTGAGTAATAAAATATGAAAATGAATGAATCAAATGAAGAACTCAGTAACTGAAATTTTAAAAAATACAGAAGGAGTCAATAATAAATAAGAAGAGGCAGAAGAACAGATCAGTGAGCTAGAGGACAGAGTAATGGAAAGTTATTAAGTTGAACAGCAAAGGAAAAAAAACGATAACAATAAATGAAAATGGGTTAAGGGAACTCAGCAACATTATCAAGTATAATCACATTTGTATTATAGAGTTCCCAGGTAAAGAGAGAGAAAAGAAGGCAGAAGAGTTATTTGAAGAAATAACAGCTGAAATTACTTCCCTAATCTGGGGAAGTAAACAGACATCTAGATTCAGGAGGCATAGAAAGTTTCCCACAAAAGAAATCCAAGGAGGTCCATACTAAGACACATAATTATTACAGTGGCAAAATGTAGTGATAAGAAGAATTTTAAAAGCAGCAAGAGAAAAGAAAACTTTTATATACAACAGAAACCTCACAAGACTATAGGTTAATTTTTCAGCAGAAACTTTGCAAGCCAGAAGAGAATGGCATAATATATTCAAAGTGCTGAAAGGTATAAACCTGCAACCAAGAATACTCTATGTAGCAAGGCTATCATTCAGAATAGAAGGAGAGATAGTTTCCCAGACAATAAAAAGCTAAAGGAGCTCATCAAAACTAAGCTAGCCTTACAAGAAGCAAGGGAAGTCTTTGAGTGGAAAGAAAAGGCCATAATCAGGAGCAAGAAAATTATGAAAAGAAAAAAAAATCACAAGTATTTAAATACAAACATAATAAAAGTAGTAGATTAATTCTTTATAAACCCAGTACAGAAGTTAAAACACAAAGGAAGTAACATATGACACCATATACATAAAATGTTGGGGAAGCAAAAACACAGTGTTTTAGAATGAATTCAAACTGAAATAAGTGACCATCAAATTAATATAGACTGCTATATGCATAAGATGTTATTTCTGAATTTAATGGTTATGACAAGTGAAAAACCTATTCTTAAACTTTTCCAAAAAAATAGACAAGGAAATAAAGCTTCCAAATTCATTTTATGAGGCCAGTATTACTCCAATTCCAAGACCAGAAAAAGACAGTATAAAGAAATAAAACTGCAGGCCAATATCTCTGATGAACATAAATGCAAAAAAATCTTCAACAAAATATTAACAAACTGAATCCAACAATACATTAAAAAAATTCACCACTATCAAGTGGGCTTTACTTCTGTGATGTAAGGGTGGTTAAATATCCATAAATCAATCAGCATGATAAATTATATTAACAAGAGAAAAGATAAAATCCTCACAATCATTTCAATAGATACATAAAAAGCATTTGACAAAGTACATCCATTCATGATAAAAACTCTCAACAGAGTAGGTTTCAAGAGAACATACCTCAACCTAATAAAGACAATGAAAACACACAGTAATACCATACTCAAGAGTAAAAAACAGAGTTAACCCTCTAAGATCAGAAACAAGACAAGAGTGTATACTCTTACTGTTTTTATCCCACATAGAACTGTGAGTCCTAGCCACAATTAGACAAGACAAAGAAAAAAAAGGCATCTAGATTGGTAAGGAAGGAATAAAACTTTCACTATTTGTAGGTGACATGATATTATATAGAAAACCCTAAAGACTCCACCAAAACACTGCTAGAACTGACAAATGTATTCAGTAAAGTCACATGATACAAAACAAATATAAAGAAATCTGTTGCACTTCCATACACTAATAATAAAGTAGCAGAAAGAGAAAAAAAATGTTGCATTTATACTTGCACCAAAAAGATTAAAATACCTAGGATTAAACTTAACTAAGAAGGTGAAAGATCTGTAGTCAAGAAACTATAAAAATTGATGAAAGAAATTAAAGATGATGTAAACAAATGGAAAGATATTTCATGCTCATGGATGAAAGAACCAATATTGTTAAAATGTCCATATTACCCAAAGCAATCCACAGGTTTAATTCAACCTCTATCAAAATACCAACAGCATTTTTCACAGAACTAGAACATTCTTAAAATTTATATGGAAGCACAAAAGACCTCTAATAGCCAAAACAATCTTGAGATTGAATAACAAAGCTAGAAGTATCACAACTCCAGATTTTAAAATATATTACAAAGTTGTAATAATCAAAACAGTATGGTGCTGGCACAAAAATAAACACATATATCAATGGAAAAAGAACAGGGAGTCCAGAAATAAACACATACTTTTATGATCAATTAATCTATGGAAAATAAGGCAACAATATACATTAGAAAAAAGTCAAGTCCCTCCAACAAATGGTGCTGGGAAAGCTGGACAGCTACATGTGAAAGAATGAAACTGGACCACTTCTTACACCATACACAGAAATAAACCAAAATGGGTTAGAGTCCTAAATATGAGACCAGACACCATAAAATTCCTAGAAGAAAATGTAGGTAGTAATTTCTTTGACATTGGCTATAGAAACATTTTTCTAGATATGCCTCCTCTGACAAAGAAAGAAAAGCAAAATTAAACTACTGGAACCACACCAAAATAGAAAGCTTCTGCACAGTGAAGAAAACCATTGACAAAACAAAAAGTCCATCCACTGAATGAGAGATATATTTGCAAATGATACAGCCAACAAGGGATTAATATCCAAAATATATTAAAAAATTATAGATCTCAACACATACACACACAAACACACACATAAACTTTTGATGGGAATGCAAATTGATGTAGCCACTGTGGAAAACAGTATAAGTTTTCTCAAAAAATTAAAAACAAAACTACCATATGATCCAGTAATTCCACTACTTCATTTACCCAATGAAAATGAAAACACTAGTTCAAAAAGACATATGTACCCTTATGTTTATCACAACATTATTTACAATAGCCAAGATATGGAATCAACCCAAGTGTCCATTGAAAGATCAATGGATAAAGAAGATGGTGTATATATACACTATGAAGTATTACTTAGCCATAAAAAAGGAATGAAATCTTGTCATTTGCAAAAATACTGGTGGATGCAGAGTGTATAATGTTAAGTGAATTAAGTCAGTCACAGAATGACAAGTACCATATGATTTCACTCAGCACTCATATGTTGAATTTAAGAAACAAAAGGAATGAACAAAGGAAAAAAGAGACAAACAAAAGCCAGACTCTTTTTTTAAAGATTTTATTTACTTATTTGACAGACAGAGAGAGATCAAAGTAGGCAGAAAGGCAGGCAGAGAGAGAGAGAGGAGGAAGCAGGCTCCCTGCTGAGCAGAGAGCCCAATGCGGGGCTCGATCCCAGGACCCCGGGATCATGACCTGAGCCGAAGGCAGAGGCAAAAGCCAGACTCTTAAATACAGAGCACAAATAGGGGGTTACCAAAGGGGACTGAGTTTGGGGGATGGGTGAACTAGATAAAGAGGATTTAAAGTACACTTAGCTTGATGAACACAGAAGCAGTTACATTTAAAAATTAAACATTTTGCTGTTGAAACAAACACATCTGGCCTACAGGCTGTCAGTTTGTAATTAGTATTCTAAACTAAGGTGTTGGAATGGAAAGGAGAGAATACACAGGAAAGATAGAATTAACAAGCTGTGAAAGCATTTGATGTATGATGAGAAGGAAAAAACTCCATCAAAAATAGGGATTAGGTAGAAGATAATATGTGTCATTTTGATTATAAAGAGGGTGTCAACAGAGTGACTACAACAAATTTGCCAATAGGACAGCTGGAAGTGTTTATCTGGATTTCAGGAGAGAAGCCAGAGTTAGAGATGGAGACTTTAGGAGTCATGCTGAATATGGGGTGTTACCCAGAGAGGGTGTAGAAAAAGAAGAGAAAAGAACCAAGAACAAAGCCTTGGGAACAAGGCTACATGTTAGAGGTAAATAAAGAAAGAACACTGCATTTGCAACTAAAGAGCAGAACCAGGAAAATACAGTATCCCAGAGTCCAAAGTATGTGAAAGTTATAAGGAATAGCATAGTCTTAAAAGACTATCAAATTGTTTGGCACATACTAGGCATGTGAAAAAGATTTAATGAATAAATGAATGATTCCTAGAAAGGATCCATAGTGGAGAAGACAAGAAAATCAGGCCACATCAGAGCCCTTTTCAGGACAAGAGCATCTCAGTAACTGGGTATCTCAAATATAACTCTGCAGTGTGTAAGTGAATGATGCTATAATTTTACAACTTTATCTGATCTGTTTGGTAAGGCTCAATAAATCTCCTGCTTGGATGATGATCATTTTCTTTTGAGCTAAATGGCTTTCTGATCATGTATACTTTCAAAGTGGGAAATCTGTGGCTTTCCGCCAGTATTATAACTCAGTTGGTTTCCATCAGTTTCAGTCAGGCAGTTTCAAGGGCTGTAGAAATTTTCTCCGTAACAGCCATGAAATCTTTGAATGAGAAATATTTAATCTCAACCAATAACTGTACTCATTTGGGTGTACATTTTTACTGGCAAACATTCTTTTGTGTTAGAGCAAAAAGATGTTTTCAGAGAAAAATGAAGGACATTTTCTCTCACCCATGGTTTCTACTATTGTGTAGTGAGACCAGAATTCTCAATGTAGAAGTTTTGGTAGAACAGGCAACATTAAAATTTAGTGTGTTCTTTCCAGAAAATCCTCTATTTTCAGCCCTTTCACCACATTCTATCCTTTCTCGTCCCAATTCAAAGGTGGTTTTCCCAAAACAGCACAACATTTATTTAAAATGGATTCAACTATTTGAGGTAGTCGACTGGAAAGATATTCATCTAAATTTTTATGTACAATAAATACGGGTTTTATACGTATGGGTCTGTGCTCTCACGTGCTTGGACACTTCAAACATTCATTTAAAATCTCTGTCCTGGTTCAATGCCATGGCTTTGTTTTCTAAATTTAAAATAATTAGACCAGGAACTAGGAACTAAAACAATGTGTGACTGCTAGAAAAAAGGCATCAGGAGTAAGCATCTACTTTTTTCCTTATTTCAGAGATACCCACTAAGAGGAGCTCTTTGTGACAGCTTTTTGCTTATTGTGTGGCACCAGTTAGCTCTCAATTACCTTAGTCATCAAATGGCAGATGCATCTCCTCACTTGCATACATTACCTATAAAAGGAAGGGATCTGGCCCTGCCCACTAAATAGCTATGGTTGAGCTAATATGGGTAAGGATGAGTTCAGGATCAGGAAAAATGGCATCAAGGGCCAAATATTTTGCAGAGACATCCATGTAAGATCACCAAACTGAGAGAAACAAAATAGAATCCCGTAGAATACAGGAGGCAAAAGAACAGAGGATCTGAGAAGCGTAGGCTGGGCAGACACAGGTGTAGAAGTTTGTATCTTTAGATTTCATTCTACCAAGCTATACCAAGTCATACCTTTGTTCCAAGGGTTCACCCTGGCAATCTGGTTAGCCTGCTGAATTGTGCCAATGCTTCACTTTAAGAAAGCTTCTATATAAAAAAGCAGTCACTTTTTCTCTAAAAAATTACTTTTCAAGTTTTGTTTCATGTTTTTGCCTTATGAGTGCCATATGCCATTGAGTAGTGAATAAGACACAGAAGCTCATCCTAGAAGAGATAAGAGTAATACTAATTCATATGCCAGGGAGCTCAAATCAATACATGCAAGATTTCATGAGTGGTACACACTAGGTGTTTAGCAGGAGACAGATTGCTCCCAACAGCAGAATCCAGAGAAAGCATCTGTAAATAGAGAACATCTGAAAAGCTAATAAAATAGTAAAAAATGAAAAAAGAAACAATGGCAAGGTAGAGAATGACTCAAAGGCAGAACCAGCACAAGCAAAGACAGGTAAGCAAAAAGAGCAATGCATGTTCAAAGAATCACCATAGCAATACAAATGAGTTACAGTACAAAGTTCCTATTGGGGATAAGCAGCAAATATAGACTGAGCTCGGTGGTTTTTAAATATTTATATATATATGCATTACTTGGAAGAAGGCTTTTTAAAAACAAAGTTTTCTGGACCTGCCTTCAGAGATTCTACTTTATTGGTCTGGGGTACTTCTGAGGAATTGGGAAGTTTAATAGGCACCTTCAAGGGATGCTCATGCATGTTGTCGGAGTTCACATTAAGGAAACTTTAAGCTAGGAGGTGATATCCTGGTAGGAGTCACTAGGTTTCTTTAAATTTCAAATTTCCTTAATGACATTAAGATATTTTATTAGAAGTAATTCCACTAAAGTATAACTCTTCTAGAATGGATATATTTTATAAAGCAAAGTATGCCTATAATCCTAACTAGAACTAATTATTTCAAATGAAACAGGAGAAAAGCGCCAAGCAAGAGTGATTTAAAGCTTTATATATCAATAAGATGACCATTTTTTTTTTCAATCTGTCTGAGTCTATATGAAGGTCACAAATGAGTTTTTTTCCTCTGAGTTTGGGTAAATTTGGAAACCACCTCCTGTTCTGTTTTAAAAATTAGCTATTCAATTCACTGTCTGGGAGACCTTTGGTTACTTTGGTTTGAGTGTTCATGGGAATGAAATCTGAAATGTTGCCATATATTCCATTTACACAACATCATACATTTATCAGATGGACTGTATAAGTTTCCAGCATTAGATAATCTCAATTCACAGATGTATTTCAATATGTAGGTATGAGGTATAGGTAAATTTTTGCCATCCAAAAGAAGCCTTGAAGGCCAGAAACCAACTCAAGCCAAAAAAAAAAAAAGAGAGAGAGAGAGAGAGAGAAGCATAAAAATAAAGTATATTCCAGCACAGCAAACAGGATCATGGAACACACATAAACCACAAAATGTTTTGGATGTTGTAAGAAATAGAACATTGGTTTCATTAGAAAAGCAGGTTGAGGTCCTATGTTGTAAAGGGTGTTGAGAAATAATTATAATATAATTAGAACCTCTATAGTGATTACTCTGTGTCAAGTACTGTTCTTAAACCCTTTACATACATTAACTTATTTAATTATCACATCAAGCCTTTGGCATAGGTACTACTATTAATCCGATTTTATAAGGAGAGCTATTGGGATATCGGGAATGGGTTTCAGTCATGATCAGATTTGTGTGTGAGAAAGGTATTTATGGCTACAATGTAGAAGATGTCTTAGAAAGGATAGGGACTAGAGAGAGAAAATTAGGAAAGATACTAGTATAATAATTCAGGCAAGATTTAATAAAAACTCTGAATTAGACAATTGAAATGGAAAGAAATAACAAATTCAAGAGAGAGATCTGAGGCAAACTGACCATTCTATATAGCCGATTGGATTTCAGGTTTAGAAGGAACAGTGAGAGAAGGATTGTTAATTATAACTTCCAGGTCTCACTTGGGGATATAGGTAGATGTGGTGATATTCATCCGGACAAGAAATGTAGACAGAAGCATACTTTATGGGTAATGAAAAAAATTCATTTTGGATGCCTTGTATTGCGAGTCCAGTAATATACCAGAGGTAAATATAAAACAGATGTTACCTGTCCAGATGTAGAAGTAGGAGATATATCTGAGAAGGAAACAGATTTGGGTATCAAAAGCATTTTCACTTTTTATCTTTGGCCTTCTGGAGTTCCTGCCTTCATTACTACTGTCTGATTTATTAGTAAGAATCATGTTTGTGTGAAAAAATGTGAACAAAGGTTAGAATTCTTTGAGAGCAGAAGATGTTAGCACATAAAGGCGGCTGAAAATTATACCAAAGCTTAGAGCCAGCAATGCCTTGGGTTGCCTGGCCCCCAACTGCCACATGTTAGGGCAGAAGGGATCCAACAAGTTCTACATGGAGAACTAGGAAGTATCTGAATAAGGAATGCCTATGTCAGATCAGTATTTATCAAGCTTTAATGTGTACAGAAATCACCCTGTGAATCTTATTGAAATGCAAATTAAGATCCTATAGGTTTGGTGTGGGACATAAAACTACATTTATATCAAACTCTCAGGAAATGGCAACACCGATAATCCATGAACCGTACTTTGCAGAGCAACAATCTGGATAAGTGCAACAGTATATATACATAACATATATATATATACATATAACAGATATATACAACAGTATATAATGTGAACTACATATGTAATGTGAAATTTTCTAGTAGCCACATTAGAAGAGTAAAAGGAAACATGTGAGATTAATTTTAATGTTAAATTTAATTAACTTAATATATTAAAATATTATAATTTCAATATATAATATTACAATATTAATCAGATATTTTACATCACTTGTGTACAATATTTTGAAATTTGTTGTGCAGTTTACACTCACTGTTCATCTATGTCAATTTGGAGTAGCCACATTTCAAGTACTTAAAAGCCACAAACGGACAGTGAAGGCCCAGAGACTCTGTTTCAAATAAGGTGTCATGAACATATGATCAACAACCTGAAATAATTCCTGTGAAACAGACTTCAGTTTTCTACAATGAATTTGAGAAAGTTCATCTTACTCTATTCATAGCCATTTTGCTTTGTCTTAATTTTCTTTTTCTTTAAGATTGCTTTATTTTAGGGAGAAAGAGTATGAGTGGAGGAAAGGGCAGAGGGAGAGAATCTTGAGTAGACTCCCTGCTGAGCACAGAGCCCAATTCAGTGCTCAATCCAAGGACCCTGAGATCATGACCTGAGCTGAAATCAAGAGTTGGCTGTTTAACCAATGGAGCCAACCCAGGCACTCCTGCTCTCTTAATTTTCAACGTGAAGTTAAATAGCAACTTACCTCGAACAATGTTCACTTTCAATTTCCATGTAGCTGCCAAATATCTGATAAACTCACTTCAGACAGTATATAAACTGAACAGGTAGAATTGCACCAGAGTAGGAGTCTGGAGATCTAAGTCAGGCCCAAGAGAGTTTTGCTCCCACCTACTTGCTTGTGACTTAGGCTATGCATTTTCCTGTCTTGTAAAATATGGGAAGGTTGGACCAGATGATCACCGGTTCTCATGATCTACTAAACTGCATCTAATACTATGCAAAATTAGCATATTATAATCACAAATCAACAGTTGAAGCAGCAAATGGGCATAAGCCAACACTTCTAGGCCCTGAGTCATTTCAACAATGTATCAGGGCTGTTGACTAATGAGCTTTGAATAAGAATCTGTAATGAAATATTTTCTAAAGACTGAACTTTAATAGTCAATCAACAAAGAAAAATAGCCTTTGCTATGGCAGCAGTGACCTGCAAGAATAGAGCTTTGATAAACACTGCTCAATAATTCAATCATAATTAGTTGTCTCAACCCTCAACTAAATTCTGTAAGGTTTTGTTGCTTGTGATATTCATGGCAAGGCCAGACTGAAGAAAGCAGATATAAACGAAGAAGAGAAGAAATAAGTATACTTACTATACCCATTTTCATGGCAAGACCTAACAAGTTAAAATCTCTTCTCCATTACAAGTTGGTAAAATTTTACTCAATACAATCTATTTTGTGTTAAGTATATTATTAGGATGGGTTAGAGCCATGAGAATTAAGCTACTAAACTAAAATGTAATCAGAACAGTTGAAATCATATGAAGTAAAGCACAATTTTACTTCAAAATGGTGAGGTTCCTCATGACTCCCAAAAATAGTTGATTATATTTTTGAAATGGTAATGATTTTTTTTGAGGGTATAGATCTGAGAACTGTTATAGCTTCCTCTTAGAATCAGAAAAATTTTGATAAAGGGACCAGTTAAACCACTTAGATTAAATTAAATTCTTTGCCCCAGACAATAATTCTGCTTCCTTCATAGTTGTAGTATTTTTTTTTCACTGTCATAATTTAAGAATGTTCTATTTCACAACTCCTCTCTTGCCTTTGCTAGAGTCTGAAAAGACATCATAATGGAAAGAAGCTTATAATCACATGCTATCATGTGATTCATTGTAAGTCACCTTCGACAGAAGATTAATTTTTAGAGATATGAAGAATTAAAAACATAGATGAGAAAGTATACTCTCCTAAATATGCCCATTTAAATATATAATTCCCACATATATAAAGAAGGTGATCTGCCACTTAAGTGCCTTCTATAGGGAATACATCATTTCAGCATCCTCTCTATTCTATCTACATGCTGTTTCCAAGGTCATGCTTCTCATCTATTTCCTTAAACTCCATGACATTCATCTCAATTGGTACAAAGTCTACATCCTCTGAAAAGAAGCCTTCCCACCAACCCCTAGAGACTTCCTGCTTCTTCTTCCACTTTCCTGGTAAAACAGCAATAAGTATACAGGTATAATGGGGGAATCTCATACATAATTTATCTGGATAATTCTTTAACAGGACATACTGCTAGAACTTACATAACCAATGTTGCTAAGGTCCAGTCACATTTTCCTTGCTACTTCTTCAGAAACAACCAGGACTCAGTCAAGCATATGAATGCAGTGTCAACATTAATGTAGGAGAATCTATATGGCACAGCGTTAGGCATATGGTAAGACTGAACACAAAGGGAAACTGGTTCATGGCCAAAGTGACCAGAGGAAGAAGAGTATTCTTTGGTCATGTATTATAATGGCCATGAGCATGCACCTCAAAAACCTACAACTATAAGAAATGTAATTGACCAAGGACTCTAGCTATTATGTGCTGAAATGCATCACCACACTGGTGTTGAGGCCATGCATCACACAGGCTTCTCCCAAGCACTGACTGAGCATGGCAGGGATAGACATGCAGGTCCATTCCTGGGAGACAGAAAACACCTTGTTAGCTGATTTTCGTTTGGCCTTGTCAAACATTTTTTAGACTTTTGGACAGCCTAGAACTTTTCCACCCAACTTTCTTTTCATCTCCTATTCATTAATTATTAATGAATGAATGAATGAATGAATGAACATAATAATCACTCAACTTTGGTTAAGTTTTCAAAAAAATGCTAGACAATATAATTTGTATTAGCCTACCACCTAGAGTTGTCTTTTCTTATACACACAGCCTTTGCTAGGGTGAAATTGGAAACCTCACTATTTTATAGGAAAAAAAGTTATGTATTCATTGAAGAAAAATGTATAGTTTAAGAAGACCTAAATAAATGGAGAGGCATTCGATGTCCATGGATTGAAGATTCAATGTTAAGATTGCAGTTATCCTCCACTTTATCTATAAACTCAACATAATTTCAATCAAAATTCTACTAGGCTTTATTTGAGAAGAAACTGCTAAATTAACTCTAAAATTTGTATGGAAAGGCAAAGGATCTAGAACAATTAGAAAAGAACAGTCAGATGACTTACTCTTTCTTAAGGATAGATATATAAACCAATAGAACAAAAACAAACCTTTACATTTATGGCCAATAAACTTTTAACAAAAGTGAAAAGGCAGTTAAATGGGAAAAGTATAGTCTTTTTAAAGAAAGTGGTAATTTAGACCTCCACCTCATACAATACACAAATGTGTACTCAAAATGGACCCTAGACCTGAAGGCAAATGATAAAAAACTATAAAACACTTAGAAGAAAACACTGGAGAAAATTTTTATAATTTTGAGTTAGGCAAAGTTTTCTTAGATATGAAACCAAAAGCACAAGTGAAAAAAAAATCAGTCAACTGGACTTCATTAAAAATTTTATAGTGGGGGAACCTGGGTGGCTCAGTCAGCACAGGTCATAATCTCATGGGTCCTGAAAAGGAGTTCCATGTCAGGCCCTCTACTCGGGGAGAGTCTACCTGAAGATTCTTCCCCACTGCCCCTCCCCCCCACACTCTTTCTCCATCTCAAATAAATAAATCTTTAAAAAAATTTTATAGTCAATAATATTGTAATGATGTTATATGATGACAGATGGGAACTGCACTTACAATGGCAAACTGAGTAATGTATAAAATTGATGAATCAATATGTTGCACACCTGAAAATAATATAACATTTTATGTCAATTCCAATTCAATAATAAAGTAAAAGTTCTGTCTCAAAAGTTATCATTAAGTAAATGAAGTAAATGAAGACAAGTCATGGACTGGGAGAAAATAATTTGCAAATTTGCAAATATATCTGATAAAGAACATTTATCCATAGTACCTAATGGACTCTTAAAATTCAGAGAATAAAATGACAATCTAATAAAATATGGGCAAAGACCTGAACCGACATTTCTCTAAAGAAGATATGTAAATGGTCAATAACCACATAAAAAGATACTCCAAATCATTTAGACATTGTACACTCAGAATGGGTAAGTTTCATAGTACTTAAATTATATCATTATAAAGGTATCGAGAATTTGTATTAAAGTACCATTTAAAAGAGTGAGTTAGACTCACTCTTTCCCATAATTCGCTTGTGATGAAGATGATTTATAAAGGTGGATCTGTCACATGAGTTAAATGACAATTTAACTGGACATCTGAAGTAAAGTGGTTAGGACTAACAACATTTTAAGTATCAGTGTGAATTCTGAAACTTAGTCTCATACCCTGGCTTTACTACTAGCTAACAGTAAGGTCTGGGGCTTTCTGAGGTTTTGTTTTGTTTTGTTTTGTTTCCATCTGCAACCAAGGGAACAATAGAACAATGTATGTGAAATTGCTTTTTAAACAGAATTTGCAATATAAAGTAAAGGGATTTTTTATTAATGATGGTAGAATATCTAAAATGAGCATATACAAAAACTATGCTAATGAGCAGAAAGTGACTTGAGAGAGATGTAGATAATATACTATGACATTTCGGAGGGAAAGATTCTTTCTGGCCTGACTGAACAGAAAAGTTACATGGAGATGCTGATATTTAGAACTGGAACATGAAGGATATTTCCATTTGAGCAAGTAGAGAAGAGATAAAAGAATCTAGACAGAAAAAGCAGAAGTGTGGGCCACAATGAGCACGTAATAAGTGTGGGCCACAATGAGCACGTAATACACATCCATTTACCTGAAGCATGATTTTCTTGTTTCCTTATCCCTTTTTACACTTAAAAGGTTTCTTCTCTCTGTATTCCATTTCTATTCAGACCTTCCAAATTTCACCTCCTCTTCTTTGCTTTCTCTGACTCAGTACTCTGCCTAGCCCCTGTACCCACCCCCCATCAGTTGTGACATGTGATCTGGCCTGATACTTTGCTTACGCCTCCCACTTGAGAGTATTCCAACCTTGGATCACATTACAATCTTTGGGTTATGATTATCATATACTCCCTACATTGTAAACTTGAGGTATAGAATTTTGTTGAATCCCTTGTTACAGTTCCTGCACACGATACGTCAAAATTATTTACAGGATTGAAGATAATTCACTGAACATTTATTAAGGGCTTATTCTCTGCTCTATATGAAGGTAGACAGAATACAGCACAGGACTTGATGCCAGTTCTCAGGTTGCTTACAGCTTAGCCAGACGGTCCCAAGCTTCATGTGAAATTATTTGGAAAATGACAGGAAATGAAATGCAAAATATTTAGCACTGGTTATTGTCTGCTATAGCTAATATCTAACAGGGCAGTAAAATATATCTGACATAACTTCTTGCCGTTGGCCAAACTGTTAAAGCCAGCCAGATGGAGAGGAGTGGAGACACAGACAAACATGATAAAGAGAGTAGCAGGTGCTTCCTCAATGGTAAATTTAAAAACAAACAAACATAATAACAAAATCTGTTTGAAATGTCCATTAGCTATTAGTTTAAAACAAAGTTGCACAAAAATATATGTTTTAAAAGAAAACTGAGCCATTTACTTTATCATCTTAATAAGCACCACACTTGAGGGGCACCTGGCTGCCTAAATTGGTTAAGTGCCTGCCTTCAACTCAGGTCATGATCCTGGCATCCTGAGATTGAGTCCTGAGTCAGGCTCTTCTGTGCTCAGTGGGGAGCCTTCTTCTCCCTCTCCCTTTGCCCCTCCCCCGACTCATGCTTTTTCTCACTATCTCAAAAAAATAATCTTTAAAACACACGCGCGCGCACACACACACACACACACACACACTATTGTGAACCAATTATTGTGAACCAATTATTTGGTTCTACAAGTACAGTTCTTTCAGAAATAAGTACTTGATTCTAGGTCACTTCCTGTCAATGCATATTATCTGGCACACCAGTTGTTCTTAGTGGCATTTGGGTCATGGCCCTCCCCTGATGAAAGCTGGTAACAGTCTCCCAGGAAAAATGCAGTCGCACAAACTTTTGCCTGACATTTTGTGATTTTTAGATATGCCTCCAAAGTTCATTCATGGCTATTGTGGTAGGCAGAATTCTAAGATGGCCTTTAAGAATCTTGAAGCCTGGTGTATACACCTTATATAGTCCTCTTTGTGAATATGACAGGATACCACTTTTGTGATTAGTTTATGCTATATTGCAAAGGTGAAGGATTTTGCAGGTGAGATTAAGGTACCTAATCAGTTGACTTTGAGCTAACAAAAAGAGGAAATTATCCTGGTTAAGCCTGACCTAATTAGGTAAAACCTTAAAAAACTAGAGAAGTTAGAGAAATTCTAAGCAGCACAGATGCTCTCCTGCTGGCCTAAAAGAAAGCAAATAACCATTTAGGAATTGTCTATTGAAAGGGCTATGAAGCTAGGACCTGAAGACAGCCTCTAGAAGCTGGGAATGGCCCCCCAGGTGACAGTAAGAATGATGAAGACCTCTATCCTATAGCCACAAGGAACATAATTTTGTCAGCATGAATGAGCTGGAAGAGGACCTCAGGCTCCAGATGAGAACCCAGACTACACATCAACTTGATTTTAGCCTTGTGATACTCTGATCAGAGAAACCAGTTACACTGGTTATGGATTTCTGGGTTACAAAAATTGGGATAAAAAATAGGGGGCTTAAAAGCCATTAAGTTTGTGGTATTTGTTATGTAGTGATATAAAATTAATATAAACTTAAATTAAGAATCTGTGACCAAAAGAGATAACATGGGTCACCCAGACAATATTCCAAAGCAGTTGTGACTTTCAGAGGTCAGATGGTGGAATAAGGACCAGTAATTCCAGATATCTCAGAAAAGCTTTGATTATTTTGATTATTCTTTAGGTCTAAGCTTTAACAAAAGAGCTCCACTATACAATTCCCCAGGCAGATTGGATTTAAAAAACTTGGAAGACTTATTTTTGTACCCTAAATCATTCTTTGTTAAATATATATAGTTGTCTAGTAGACATTTTTTTTTCCTTTTGCTCCTAGCCCCCTGGCCAGATACAGCTACAAAATCTTCCCCACTCATGGTTCCCAAGTGTTTGAAATTCATTGTTCTCACCAGTCTAAGAGTCTGTGTTGATTACTTAGGAATTGCTTATACTGGACAGCCCTTGTAGCAACCTCAACTGATGCATGAAACTCAGGCAGATATCCCAATATGAATGTTTATAACCTTATGTCTCATGTTCTGTATTTATTTTTCTTCTCTCCTATGTTTGTATCAAAACATATATGCCCAGTGTCCCATAGCTTCCTAGCAAATGAGAGGTGTTATTATGATCCATTCATTAATCCAATAAGTATTTATAGAAAGACCTATCACATACAAGATAAAGCCATTATTCTCTGTGGACAGAGCCAGCTTTATGGGTCTGTGATGTATGGCAGTTGCACAGGGCTCTGGATGTAGAAGGGCCCTGTGCTTGGTTTAATGCTCTGCTTTTGCTGTCTTGAAATGCTGTATAATTTTTTAAGAAGGGGATCTGCATTTTCATTTTACGCTAGGCTCTAAAAATTCTGTAGCTGGTTCACCTGTGGCAATATAATATAAAGGAGTACATAACTGGATTAAAGGGATAGTGATCTATCTGCATGCTAGTCTTGGTTCTGTCACTAAATGACTGTGTGATCTCGAGCAACTTAATTCCCCTCTCTCTGATCTTCACTTGTCTCTTCTATTAATTGAGGGGAAAAAACTGTCAGCATTTCCCAAACTTGTCTGATAATGAGAATCACCAGGGGTGACTGTTATGACTACAAAGCACAAATTCTAAGTGCAAACCTGTAATCCTTTTTGTCAACTTGCTCTCACGTCAATGTCTCCAACACCCCAAAACTGATGTCCCAACCCTATTCCATAGCCAAAGGAGAAGTCACATCTCCTGGGGGTAGAGGACATGAGATCGGGGGTGAAGGTGGAGAGGTTTAATGGATGAGGCTGCATCAGAGCTGGACCTTGAAGGATTGATCAGGATTTCCCAGGCAGAGATGGATGGAAAAATTTTCTAGAGACCATGGACTTCTCTGTGCAAAGCCAGAGATGGTGCACAGGTGTGGAACACAGTCTCACAAGTCAGGAGGACAGGGTTCCAATCAAGCTCGGGCACTGCTCCTTCGCATGGTTCCCAGCCATCTTCTGTGTCAGTATGAACTTCATACACACTCACACATATACTATATGTATATGTATTTTTATTCATATCCTTATCTGTACACACACTCACATATATAGGCATATGTATATATGTATAAACACACATATCTAGCTATATCTCCCTACATTTTAGATCAACTCCCTTCCAGTTTTGAGAACATAAGCCATTCTAGTATTTTATCAATGGAAATGTGAGCTTTAGCTTTTTTGCTTGCATTCTTTTCCATGACTGCTTCTATTTATTTATTTGTTTATTTATTTATTTGTCAGAGAGAGAGAGCGCGCAATGGCAGACAGAGAAGCAGGCAGAGGCAGAGGGAGAAGCAGGCTCCCTGTCGAGCAAGGAGCCCTATGTGTGGCTCGATCCCAGGACGCTGGGATCATGACCTGAGCCAAAGGCAGCCGCTTAACCGACTGAGCCACCCAGGTGTCCATCCATGACTGTTTCTTAAAACTATTAGCCAAGTATTCTCTGAGTCTCGAAAGATCAGACTCCTATGTGTTTGTGTATGCAAGAGTGTACACAGTATTATTTCCACTACATGTGCATCTCATTTGTGATGTCCTGCCATTTTACACATTTTAGGACATTTGTGTATTTTGTACAAGCAGCGGTAAAATCACCAAATAGTAAACTACCACATATATTTTATTTAACTGACATTTAGTCTACTATACAGTAAAATAAGGAATAAAAAATCACTAGCAAGAAAGAAAGCATGAGAGCACACTTTTTAATCCTCCAATAGTTCATAATTCCAGGGCACTTTTTAGAATCATCTTGCTTCTTTCATGAACACATTCCCATCACAATGGGTGAAAACAACCATGTCAATGCCAATAATTCCAAAGTTATGATGTTCCCAGCCTTGAGCTCAATTTCCTAGAACCACCACCTAATGCTTCATACCAGGCACAATTTGGATGCCTGACTTTGCACATGCAGGCACCGACATTTAATACATTGGGAGTTTTGTGCTAGTTTGGATCATTTCATGCAATTCGACAAGCTACCAGCTTTGTGAATGACCTTGCTGTGGCATTAGAAGGAACTAAGCTTACGGATTCTTACCCTCTACTGATAGCAGAGTAAGTTGCAGGTCACCTGGGATCTTTGTCAGGTTGAAACCTAAACATCAACTTATATAGAAAGAACAGCTCATCTCAAAGTTCCTTTCCTGGGCTGTGGGAAAGTTGGTGCAGCAGCGCAATATCTAAACTCTGCGAAGGCCTTATCAAGTGTGACAGCAACAGCTGGAGCTGCTAGAACTGGCAGAACATTGAAAAAAACAGAGGCCCATTAGAGAAAGAAGAAAAAAACCGATATAATCTAAAATATTAAATAATGTAATTCTGGGCTGCTGGTGAGCATGAAAATCCTAGCAGCTTGAGTCAAGTTTTATACCGCATTGATGGCTATGATTGTCTTTGGACATCTCGACTCATCATGTCACATTTCCCCTTACAAACATGATATATAGCAGCACATTGGAAAGCCAATATATCTCGTGTTCTGTTTGATGGATAACAACAGTGGTACAAGGAGAAATCTGCTTTTTCAATAAAGAACTCTAAAGCAGAGAGAACCCCTGAGGTTGGCATTTGAGGCCTTCTATCTGCTTAGCTTACCCTGCCATTCTGTGCTTCACTCTGCTGTTGTCTACCATGAACAGGTCATAAGTCCTTTCAGCACACACTATATTCTTTTTTTAAGATTTTATTTATTTATTTAACAGACAGAGTTCACAAGCAGGCAGAGAGGCAGGCAGAGAGAGAGAGGAGGAAGCAGGCTCCCTGCTGAGCAGAGTCCGATGTGGGGCTTGATCATGTCCTGAGCTGAAGGCAGAGGCTTTAACCCACTGAGTCCCCCAGGTGCCCCCACACTATATTCTTTTAGCACAGCACACTCTGTGTCTTCACTCTAGTTTGGATTCTGCTTGGAATAACCCTCTCTTGACTACCTTCAACTTCAAACAATCTATTTCTTACATTTTCCTTTGAAAGGGACCTCAGGCTCCATCTCTTCCAAAAAGCCTTCCCTGACTTAACAAACTGCAGAGATGTCTTCTTTCTCTTCATTTTGACATGCTTACTAGCTGTACTACTTTGCTTGGACCCTGCTTCTGCACAATCTTGTATAGTTCTCTAATAAAAAACTCTCAGAGATCAGGGACTTATTTCCCTCCCATATAGTACCTAAGAGTGCTCATCACACAGTAATTTATAAAATGCTTACTGTTTAAGTTGAATCCAAACTGTAACATTACCTGTATGACTATAACCAAGTTAACTTTACGAAGCTCTAGTTTTCTCATCTGTAAAATGGGAATAATAGCAGCTACCTCACAGAATAAGCTCTGTCTTGTTTTCAATTTCATTTCTGCCACTGAAATTATATTAATGTTTTTAGCTCTTAGGGAGGAAAAGAAAAAAAGGAAAAGCCACCTCAGAGAAACTTCAGTCTACTAAAGTCTACTTATATTTGGTAAAGAATGCTGCTGAAGACAAACCCAAATCAGTCAGTTGAATGGCCACCAAACGTGATTTTTTACTTTAGATAGGGGACTGAAAATACACTTTTCATCCTGTTTGTTTCTCTTCTTCCCAAATCTTATTGTCAAGGTGCCTATGGGGATGTAAGATATCATTGACATTCATTCATATTATAAATGCAAATACTTGAAAGATATTAAAAATATAAAATATAGTCTTAGGTAGTATTTGTGAAATTGGTCTAAAACTAATAATAATAACAACATCATCATCAAAAACAATAAAATTTTCTGACATTTTCTGAGTACTTATTAAATGTCAGGTACTGTTCTAAACACTTGATGAAAATTAACTAATTTTTCCCTCATCAGAACCCTATAAGATAGGTATTGTGGTTATTCTCATATTATAAATGAGGAAGCCGAGGGAGTCACAGAAAGGATAAGCAACTTTCCTAAAATAACACACTGAGTAAGGAGAAGAACCAGTGTTTGAAACCAAGTCTCTCTGACTCTACAACCTGTATTTCTACTCATTGTATCATACTGAGTCTCCAATAACATTTAGAAAAGACAGAAAAGAAAAAGAAACCTAATAGCTAAAGTTTTCCAAATAAATATGGTTACAGGGTGGATTGGCTGTTTTTTGGTTGTTTGCTTTTTAATTTAAATGAATGGTACCAGAAACCTAGATGTTATCCTTACTTATTTTTCCTCCCTGAACTCCCACATTCAATCACTCATGAAGTCCTATTGATTCTACTTCCCCAATATCTCTCAAATCCATTTATTTTATCCCTCCCCACAGTCACCACATTAGTTTAGACATCATCATCATCTTTCTTCTCTTAACTGTCTTCATTCTACTCTTTCCCACCTTTAGTCCAGAAGTCAGGTAGAGTGATTTTTCTAAAATGCAAACCTGATAATATCACACCTTGCATGAAACCCTTAAGTGACTTGTTAATGAATGCCTTGATAATAAATATCTAAACTTCTTAAAGTGGCTCGTATCATAAAAGATGCTTCATGACTTGGGGAATGTTTACTTATCCAGACTAACCACTTGTAAGAAGACCCTTCCCTCACATGTGGATTGCAATTAATTACAATTCTTAAAAATGCCTTGGTCCCTTTGAAATCACAGGACATATGGAGAAAATATTGTGACCTGGGCTGAAGGGATACAAGAAGCTGCTAAGGGGGGGGGGGGGCAAGATGGCAGGGAAGTACGAGGAGGTGCCTTTTCAACCTGTACCCTAAAGTGAGCTGATTACCTACCAAAGAACTCTGATCACCCATGAAATCAGCCTGAGATCAGAATTATACACGTCTGGATCTCTACACGGGCAGAAGACACCAGTGGGCAGGTAAAGCCGAGTGGGAATGGCAGACTGATAATGGAAGATAAACAAAAGGGGGAGGGAGCCACCAGAGGTCACCGGTTGGAAAGTAATACCCCTAATATGATCGAGAGTGCCCTGCATCTGGGGACCAGCATTAACTTGTAGACTGGTTGAAAGCACTCCAAAAGAGCAAAGGGCCGCAGTGGGGAAATTGTGGGAATCGGGGCTGCTAGGGACAGGGGCTTAAGTCTCTGTTCCCAGGACAGCCTCCCCTGGCGCTGAGCGAGAGAGAGTGTGGTGGAGAAACCAAGTCTTTGTCCCAGAGCAGCCAGCGCACCCGAGATTGCGTGGGGTCTGGCTCCTGTGAGGGGATGGGAGCCATGCCAGATGACAGAATGCGCGAGCCCTGCTACAGAGCCTGAGATGCGCGCGCCCCTCATCCTCCCAAGAGAGGTACAAAGGCCCAGCCAGCGCTCTTTGACCTGCACCATTGTTTCAGAGCCTAAGACACGTGCCCCAAACTCTCCCCTAAGAGAGGTGCGCAAAGGCCCAGCCTGGTGCTTTCAGACCTGTGCCCCACTCTCAGAGCCTGAGACGCACTCGCGACCCACAGCCTCCCCTGAGAGAGGTGCGCGCAAGCCGGGCACTCTTACACCCAGAAAGACCAGGCACTCCCAGCCCGGGCCAGCGGGAAAATCTCAGTGTGTGATCGCTGCTTGGAACCTCTTTGGCGGTCTGAAGTTGCCCAGACAGCGGCCGCTGCTGTGCTTTTGGGTACAAGCAGGAGATCCTGCGTCCCCAGGGACTGCGACTCAGAACCTGCTCTGCCAGCGGCCAAGGGGAAATTTATATGGGCTCTGCAACACCCACAGAAGAACAGACTGAGGCTTCTCTCTGAGATAGAGGTCAGGGTGCAGTTTGCCTTCCTCTAAACCTGCAAAAACCATCAAAAGCGGTCAAGGCGAGAGGAAAAAAAAAAAGTGAACAAACATAAAGACCTCCGGAGAACAAAAGCCTGAAAAAATCATTTTCCTTAGAGCACACCCCCTTGAGGGGGACTGGAGGACTTAACTCAGGGAACATCATTTACTGAAAATCCACATGGCAGTCCCCTCCCCCAAAAAACCAACCAGGAAAGAAAAAAAAATAAAAGACTACAAGAGAACCACCATCATTACTTCATAGGACAACTTTTATTTTTAATTTGTTCCCACTATTTTGGCTCATTTTTTTATATAGATAATTTTTTAACCTATTTACCATCACAGTGACTTGTCCAGTACATCAAATTCCATAATAACCTTCTAACCTGAACTTTTTGATACATAAACCTGTGTTTTTCTTTGCATTTCTATTTTTGGAATTTCCTTTTTTAAAAATTTTAGTTTAGTCTAGTTTATTACTTTTTTATTTTTATTTTCTAATATTCATATAGAGTTAAACTTCAAAGTAATCTCCTTTCCCCAATCAATACTACCCTTATAGGTAAACCAATTTTTAATCCCTTTTTGTCTTAGGAAAGCTGAGTCCTTTAACAAAGATATCAAGATACATCCAAAAAGAATCAAAACAACCTTCCTCGCCCACACTGAGAATTTACAACCACTCTCCCATCTTTTTCTTCCACCAGTGTTTCTGGGTTTTTGTGTTTGTCCTGATAGTATATAAATCTTACACTTGGGGTTCTTTTTGACAAGGTTCTTCCTTTATTTGCATATATATATATTTTTCGTTTGTCATATACTTTTATCAGTCTTTTTGTTTGTCTACTTCATAAATTGTACCTTGGGGACCATTTGGGCTGAACCTTCTCTTTCATCTTCCCTTTCTTTCCTGTGTCTCTCACTCTTTTTTTTTCTTTTCTTTTTTCTCTCATTTGGGTGGGGAATCCTGATTGCTCAGAAGTGTTCCAGGGTGCACCCTGACTGCACCACGGTCGATACATCCAGCTACATCTGTTCAGTCATCTCTCACCAAAATGACTAGGAGGAGGAATGCCCAACAGAAGAAATATACAGAGGATGGACTTTCTGCAACAGAGCTAACAGCTATCAACTCAGACAATATGTCAGAAAGAGAATTCAGATTAACAATTATCCAGGCAATAGCTAGGTTGAAGAAAGCCATGGATGACCAAATGGAATTGATTAGGGCTGAGCTGAAAGCGACCAGAGATGATGTTCACAATGTTAGGGCAGAGCTAAAAGCTACCAGGGCTGAGGTTCACAATGCTCTCAATGAGTTCCAATCTAATCTAAATTCTCTCAAAGCTAGGATAACTGAGACAGAAGATAGAATTAGTGATCTGGAGGACAAACAGATAGAGAGAAAGGATCAGGAGGAATCCTGGAACAAACAGCTTAGAAACCACGAAAACAGAATCAGGGAAATAAATGATGCCATGAAACGTTCCAACGTCAGAATTACTGGGATCCCTGAAGGGGAGGAGAAAGAAAGAAGTCTAGAAGATATAGTGGAACAAGTTCTTCATGAAAATTTTCCCAATCTCATGAATGGAACCAGTGTTCATGTACTAGAGGCTGAACGGTCTCCACCCAAGATTACAGATTCCAAAAAAACATCAAGGCACCTGATAGTCAAATTGAGGAATCATAATTTTAGATATAATCTCTTGAAAGCCGCTAGGACAAAGAGGCTCCTTATTACAGAGGAAAGCCCATCAGAATAACGTCAGACCTGTCCACAGAGACCTGGCAAGCCAGAAAGGGCTGGCAAGATATACTGAGGGCATTAAACGAGAAGAACATGCAGCCAAGAATACTTTATCCAGCAAGATTGACATTCAAAATGGATGAAGAGATAAAGAATTTCCAAGACCGGCAAGGCTTAAAAGACTATGCAACCACCAAGCCAACACTGCAGGAAATATTAAGGGGAGTCCTATAAAAGAGGAAAAATACTTAGAATAGCATTGAACAGAAATATAGAGACAATCTACAGAAAGACTTCAAAGATAACACCATGTCAATAAAAACGTATCTATCAGTAATCACTCTCAATGTGAATGTCCTAAATGCGCCCATAAAACAGCATAAGGTTGCAGAATGGATAAAACAACAGGACCCATCTATATGTTGTCTACAAGAGACCCACTTTGAACCTAAGGATACACCCAGACTGAAAGTGAAGGGATGGAGAAGCATCTTTCATGCCAATGGGCCTCAAAAGAAGGCCGGGGTAGTGATTCTCATATCAGATAAATTAGATATTAAACTAAAGACTATAGTCAGAGATACAGAAGGACACTACATAGTTATTAAAGGGACTATCCACCAAAATGATCTAACAATTGTAAATATCTATGCTGCGAATATGGGAGCAGCCAATTACATAAGAAAACTATTAATCAAGATAAAGAGTCATATTGATATGAATATTAATAGTAGGAGATCTTAACATGCCTCTCTCAGAAATAGACAGATCATCAAAGCAGAAAATCAATAAAGAAACAAGAGCATTGAATGACACACTGGACAAGATGGACCTCATAGATATACACAGAACATTCCACCCTAAAACAACAGAATACTCATTCTTCTCAAGTGCACATGGAACCTTCTCCAGAATAGACAACATACTGAGTCACAAATCAGGACTCAACCAATACCAAAAGACTGAGATGATTCCCTGCATATTCTCAGATCACAATACTTTGAAACTGGAGCTCAATCACAAGGAAAAGTTCTGAAGGAACTCAAACACCTGGAAGCTAAAGACCACCTTGCTTACGAATGCTTGGGTCAACCAGGAGATCAAAGAAGAACTGAAAAATTCATGGAAACCAACGAGAATGAAGACACTTCGATCCAAAACCTATGGGATACAGCAAACGCAGCTCTAAGGGGGAAATACATAGCCATCCAAGCCTCCTTCAAAAAAATTGAAAAATCCAGAACATAGCAGCTGTCTCTACACCTTAAAGAACTGGAGAATCAACAACAAATCAAACCAACTCCACACATAAGAAGGGAAATAATCAAGATTAGAGTTGAGATCAATGAGGTAGAAACCAGAGATACAGTAGAACGTATCAATGAAACTAGAAGCTGGTTTTTTGAAAGAATCAATAAGATAGATAAACCATTGGCCACACTAATCCAAAAGAAAAGAGAAAGCCCAAATTAATAAACTTATGGATGAAAAGGGAGAGATCACAACTAACACCAAAGAAGTAAAAACAATCATCAGAAGTTATTATCAACAGTTATATGCCAATAAGCTAAGCAACCTAGATGAAAAGGATGCAATCCTGGAAAACTATAAACTCCCAAAATTAAACCAGGAAGAAACTGACAACCTGAATAGACCGATATCTAGTAACGAGATTGAAGCAGTGATCAAAAACCTCCCAAAAAACAAGAGCCCAGGACCTGACAGATTCCCTGGGGAATTCTACCAAACTTTCAAAGAAGGAATAACACCTATTCTCTTGAAGCTGTTTCAAAAAATTGAAGCAGAAGGAAAACTTCCAGACTCTTTCTATGAAGCCAGCATTACCCTGATCCCCAAACCAGGCAAAGACCCTACCAAAAAGGAGAATTTCATACCAATATCACTGATGAATATGCATGCTAAGATTCTCACCAAGATCTTAGCAAACAGGATCCAACAGCACATTAAAAAGATTATCCACCAGGACCAGGTGGGATTCATCCCTGGGCTACAAGGATGGTTCAACATTCGCAAATCAATGTGATAGAACAAATTAATATGAGAAGAGAGAAGAACCACATGGTCCTCTCAATGGATGCAGAAAAAGCATTTGAAAAATTGAGCATCCGTTCCTGATTAAAACGCTTCAAAGTATAGGGATAGAGGGAACATTCCTGAACTTCATAAAATCTATCTATGAAAGACCCACAGCAAATATCATCCTCAATGGGAAAAAGCTTGCAGACTTCCCGTTGAGATCAGGAACAAGACAAGGATGCCTACTGTCACCACTCTTGTTCAACATAGTATTAGAAATCCTAGCAACAGCAATCAGATGACAAAGAGAGATAAAAGATAACCAAATTGGCAATGAAGAAGTCAAACTCTCTATATTCGCAGATGACATGATTCTTTATATGGAAAACCCAAAAGACTCCACCCCCAAACTACTAGAACTCATACATCAATTCAGCAATGTGGCAATATACAAAGTCAATGTACAGAAATCAGTAGCTTTCTTATACACTAACAATGAAAATACAGAAAGGGAAATTAGAGAATCAATTCCATTTGCTATAGCACCAAGAACCATAAGATACTTGGGAATAAACCTAACCAAAGAGGTAAAGGATCTGTATTCGAGGAACTACAGAACACTCATGAAAGAAATTGAAGAAGACACAAAAAGATGGAAGACCATTCCAAGCTCTTGGATCAGAAGAATAAACATTGTTAAAATGTCTATATTGCCTAGAGCAATCTATACTTTTAATGCCACTCCAATCAAAATTCCACCGATATTCTTTAAAGAGCTGGAGCAAATAATCCAAAAATGTGTATGGAATCAGAAGAGAGCCCGAATCGCTAAGGAAATGTTGAAAAACAAAAATAAAACTGGGGGCATCACGCTACCTGATTTCAAGCTTTACTACAAAGCTGTGATCACCAAGACAGCATGGTACTGGCATAAAAACAGATACATAGACAAGGGGAACAGAGCAGAGAGCCCAGATATGGACCCTCAACTCTATGGTCAATTAATCTTCAACAAAACAGGAATAAATATACAGTGGAAAAAAGACAGTCTCTTCAATAAATGGTGCTGGGAAAACTGGACAGCTATATGTAGAAGAATGAAACTTGACCATTCTCTTACACCGTACACAAAGATAAACTCAAAATGGATAAAAGACCTCAACGTGAGACAGGAATCTATCAGAATCCTAGAGGAAAACATAGGCAGTAATCTCGTCGATATCAGCCACAGCAACTTCTTTCAAGATATGTCTCCAAAGGCAAAGGAAACAAAAACAAAAATTAACTTTTGGGACTTCATCAAAATCAAAAGCTTCTGCACAGCAAAGGAAATAGTCAAGAAAACAAAGGGGCAACCCACGGAATGGGAGAAGATATTTGTAAATGACAGTACAGACAAAAGGTTGATATCCAGGATCTATAAAGAACTCCTCAAACTCAACACACACAAAACAGACAATCATGTCAAAAAATGGGCAAATGATATGAACAGACACTTCTCCAATGAAGACATACAAATGGCTATCAGACACATGAAAAAATGTTCATTATCATTAGCCATCAGGGAGATTCAAATTAAAACCACATTGAGATACCACCTTACACAAGTTAGAATGGCCAAAATTAGCAAGACAGGAAACAACAACTGTTGGAGAGGATGTGGAGAAAGGGGAACCCTCTTACACTGTTGGTGGGAATGCAGGTTGGTGCAGCCTCTTTGGAGAACAGTGTGGAGATTCCTCAAGAAATTAAAAATAGAACTTCCCTATGACCCTGCAATTGCACTATGGAGTATTATGCCTCCATCAGAAAGGATGAATACCCAACTTTTGTAGCAACATGGACCGGACTGGAAGAGATTATGCTGAGTGAAATAAGTCAAGCAGAGGGAGTCAATTATCATATGGTTTCACTTATTTGTGGAGCATAGCAGATAGCATAACAATAACATGAAGGACATGGGGAGATGGAAAGGAGAAGTGAGTTGAGGGAAATTGGAAGGGGATGTGAACCATGAGAGACTATGGACTCTGAAAAACAATCTGAGGGGTTTGAAGTGGTGGGGGGTGGGAGGTTGGGGTACCAGGTGGTGGGTATTAGAGAGGGCACAGACTGCATGGAGCACTGGGTGTGGTGCAAAAATAATGAATACTGTTATGCTGAAAATAAATAAAAAATAAATTTAAAAAAAAGATGCTGCTAAGGACTAATTCACAAGCTCAGAGCAGAAAGAGTGGAAACCCTGTGAAAATGGATAAACATCAGCAGCAGCTTTTTCGTATTTGCAAACCACATCAAAACACCAGCTCGAACTACTAGTGACTACACTATATAGAGGAATTTGAGTTAGCAGTTAAATCCTTAATAAATATTTACACCCCAGGAGAAAGAATAGTTTTTCTTATTTTCAGAAGTCAAGCATATAGATATTTGTAAATATTAAAATTATAAGTTGCTGAGTTCTTTTTCTTTTTTTAAGATTTGTATTTATTTATTTGAGAGAGTGAGAGACAGCATGAGAGGGGAGAAGGTCAGAAGGAGAAGCAGACTCCCCGTAGAGCTGGGAGCCCAATGCAGGACTCCATCCCAAAATCCTGGATCATGACCTGAGCCAAGGCAGTCGCTTGACCAGCTGAGCCACCCAGGCGCCCTGCTGAGTTCTTTTTCAAAGAGTTTTTCAACAAATAGCTTATTTTTATTGTGAAAAATCATTATGGGTTAGGTTAGGTAAAATAAAAACATCGGATGAAAAAAGGTAAACTACTAGCCAAAATCACCAAGCCAATTATTAGTGAAGCCCAGATTAGAGCCTCTAGTGATTTTTAATCCACCTATCTCAAATTTGGCTTTATAGACGATGTACTTTTTACCTTACAAAAATACTGGATATCTTCACCCTTAAGTTATGAATTAAAACTGAATGCTTAAAGCAATGACCCTTTACCCCTCCCCCAGTGTTTCTAGTGCATCTGGTTCCAAGAGACTAAAGAGTCACTGAACAGTGGAAGATGAACTGTGCCATTAGGCAATGAATGCAAAAATGAATTTAATCTGGCATTAAGTGGCTCCTTTGGTTTTTACCCATTGTCACTCCCATTAACCTCTGCGGCCCAACAACATGCCCAAACATTTTGATATGAATGAAGTTGAATTTCTCTCTTATGAGTAAGTTTCCTCCTTGGGTGTTGCATTGATTTTGTCTTCATCAAGTTCTTATTTTACAGCAGGGAGCAGTGTTAGTAACATACAGTAACCAATTCTTCTTATGGTGGAAAGCCTTAATATTTAAATACTCTAATTTCCTGATTCTCATTTTTCCTGTCTGGTTTCATCAATGATTGTTTGTGCAATGTCTTTATTATAACCAATCTGTCTACATATCTTTGCTTCATTTTTTCTGGTGAAAGTCTGATAACTAAGGAGTGCACAGTCCTGGCCATCATTCATTTCATGCCTTTTTCCTTTGATTAATAAGCTGATTTTTCTATGATGGCCTATCGCCAGCTATATTTATTTTTTAATACCCTTGTTATTGTACCAGGCCAATTTTTCAAGCATCAGTTCCATCTGTTTTTCACCAACCTCATAAAATAGCATACAGTCAGAAATGGATGTACAACACAAAGCAAATTAGTGGTTGTGAGGGGCTAGGTGGTGAGGGGGGATGGCAAGTGACTGCTTAATGGCTATGAGATTTCCTTTTGAGAGGATAAAAAATAGTTTTAGAGTTAGATAGACGTAATGGTTGCACTGGAATTGTGATTGTTCTAATGGCCACTGAATTGTGCACTTTAACATGGTTAATTTTATGTTATGTGAATTTCACCTCAATTTTTAAAATAAAGCAACTAAAAGTATATGCCTACGTAGTTCTTATATTCTAGTAAAAAAAAAGGCAGACAATAAAAAAATAAGAAAGTAAATTATATCTTTTATTAGAAGATGCTAATTCTCCCACCAAAATTAACCAAGGTTGTATTGAAGAAGGGGGATGTGGTTTTAAATGGGGTGGTCATATAAAATGTCACTGAAAAGACTTGAAAATGTAAGGGAGCTGCCCACATAGATATACAGTGGAAGAGCACTTCAGGCTGAGGAAATTTGAAGTGCAAAGACCCTGAGGTTTCTTCTTTTTTAAATTTTTTTATGTTCATTTAGCCAATATATAGTACATCATTAGTTTTTTTTAATTTTTTATTTTTTCAGCATAACAGTATTAATTATTTTTGCACCATACCCAGTGCTCCATGCAATCCGTGCCATCTCCAATACCCACCACCTGGTTCCCCCAACCTTCCACCCCCCCCCCTCTTTCAAAACCCTCGGGTTGTTTTTCAGAGTCCATAGTCCCTTTTTTTTTTTTTTTAAGATTTTATTTATTTACCTGACAGAGATCACAAGTAGGCAGAGAGGCAGGCAGACAGAGAGGAGAAAGCAGGCTCCCTGCTAAGCAGAGAGCCGGATGTGGGGCTCGATCCCAGGTCCTGGGATCATGACCTGAGCAGAAGGCAGAGGCTTTAACTCACTGAGCCACCCAGGCGCCCCCAGAGTCCATAGTCTCTTGATGTAGAATTCAACGATTCTTTAGTTTTGTATAACCCTCAGTCCTCTGGGGTTTCAAAGGTATCTGGAAAACTGTTCAAAATTGATTTTGCCCAACTTTAAGGCCAACAGCAGGGGCTAAGAAAACATCACTGTATTCTGGCAGAGTATAATGGCACAGCATCGGAGGTCAAGTTATTTTCTATTTAATGCTCCAGGATGCTCTACCTGGCGAAAGTTTCACAGAATAAGGAATAATCTGGATTAAGGATGACACTTATCATTGAGATCATCTATTTCTACAAGTAAATGTAAGTACATATACTTTTGGTTCAGATTCCAACTGTCATTTTGGTCACTAGCCATTTTCAAGAAGTCAGCAGCCTCTGAATAGAAGAGCTACATAACTCTAAGGGGATTCAAGGGGAGGGGAGAAAACTTCATTTTAATTGCCTGTCTTCTACTAAATTCTTTTTGTTCCAACAAACAGATTCATCTGGCAGTTTAAAAAATGCAGTCTTTCTGCTTCCCATTTTTTCCTTTTCTTTTCCACAGAGACTGATACTATTCCCTAGAGAACTAGACTAAGATGGCCACTGAAAGGTTACTAAGATGGCCACTGAAATGTTACAAACATCAGATACTTTTGTGCCCCATCCACACCAGCTCACCCTATGCTGACTCCAGTTGCTTCAGGCTATATTAGAAGAGGTTCTTCTGTACCAACAGTTGAATCAAATAGTAGTATATGGCTTGCATTTGCTTACTGAACTTATCCTGGCTTCATCTTCACTTATTCACTCTTAATTTCCTTTTTCCCCATTTCCACATATTTTATGTATTTTCATAAACTGGATTCTGCCTTTTGGGGAATGAGGTGGAGTATATAAAATAATTGAAAGGAGAAAATGGTGAATGACCTAATAAGTCAGAAGACAAAAATGCAATTGCCTATAACTTGCACTGTGACCTGAAACAGTCTTGCTGAACCTCTGGTCTTCTCTGTTCTCCACGTTGACTTAAACAAATATTCATATGGATACATAGAAAACTGAGAACCTTTCTCAAAGCCCAGAGTGTGTCAAACTAATCATTATCCTTGGAAATATCAAAATCCACTAAAAAAATAAGGTCACTCTTAAGTATCACCAATATTAGTGATTTTTTTTCAAGTAAATAAGAGCAAATTATGTAGATCCTGGCCCTAGAAGAAGCCCCTAAAGGAGACACCAACATCAGAGATAACAGTCCACGTTGTCACAGTTAAATATATTTGTTGTGGCATTTACTTTATTCTTCATCTAAGATCTAATTTGGATTCTGAAAGCTTTCAAAGAGATGTAATTCATACTAGATTATAATTCAATGCATTCATAAAATTAGTTAACAGGTCATTTTAGATAAAGAAGGAACAATGCCCCACATAGGTTTTGACTGGAATTTACCTAAGCCCAAATTCCCATCTGTAAATGAATTGTTACACAATCCTTGTTGAAGCCTTAAGAACAAAGGTTTATGCACTGCCAAAGTGTTTTCAAAAGCAACCTTTCTGGTCGCCTGGGTGGCTCAGTGGGTTAATAAGCCTGTCTTTGGCTCAGGTCATGATCCCAGGGTCCTGGGATTGAGCCCCACATCAGGCTCTCTGCACAGCACAGATCCTGCTTCCCTCTCTCTCTCTCTCTCTGCCTGCCTCTGCCTACTTGTGATCTCTGTCAAATAAATAAATAAAATCTTTTTTTTGAAAAAGGCAACCTTTCTTTAATGAAAAGCATAGCATTGAAAATGTGAATGTTTAGTGGGATCTGGATCTCTCCATCCCTCTACTCCCCCATTCTTTCACACCATGCATACATTCACCTAAAATGTGATGTATAAGAAAGCATTTATGTTATAAAACTCCATACTAAATCAGCTGCCTTCACAAGTCCCGAACAAAACCTGTAAAAACCATTGCAAAAGAAAGGTTATTAAGGTTTTTGAGGGAGATCATTTCAGGAAGTTATTAAGTGCCATTAAAAAAAAAAGAATAGCCAAGTATAATGCAATGTCACTGGCAAGTACCTCTAGTTGTACCTTCCATAACATGGAAGAATAAACAAATTATGAAAAAAAGTTCAACAGTGAGATGCATCTCTCCAGGAACCTAGCTACCTGACTGTAAACAAATGTTTCTACAAAGGTTAATCCACAGATTTTTTTTCCCCCCTTCGGGTTTTGTGTTTGTTTGTTTTTGTTTTCGTTTTTATTTTATTTTATTTCACAGACCTTTTAACACTAATTTCACTCTGCTTTCTTCCAGGAGAAGAAAGGGAGCTACAAGATGAAAAGAACCAAATCCCATTGTGCTGCTGAAATTATTCTGAGCTCTAAAATCATTTCTAATCTTCCAAGTCTCAAATTCATTGATTGGGAATGCATATAGCACCACTTAATTATTTTATTTGTTAAATTCGTACATCATGGCTTACTTAACTTTTACAAGTTCCAAGCAAGATTTCAGAAACCTTCTTCCAGGGGAGTTTTGACCTAAGGCGGTTCACCATAGGCTAGTTTGAAAGGCAGCAAAAAGAGAAAAATTGAGCCAATCTGTTCCCAGAATTGATTAGGTACTGGGTCAGAATGGGGAGTTGAACAACTTTATGCTAAACTTTTAGAATGCCTGCTGCATAATTCTGACAATATTAAAATATTTGTATGAGGGGCACCTGGGTGGCTCAGTGGGTTGATCATCTGCCTTCACCTCAGGTCACGATCTCAGGGTCCTGGGATTGAGCCCCACATTGGGCTCTCTGCACAGCAGGGAGTCTGCTTCCCCCTCTCTCTCTGCCTGCCTCTCTGCCTACTTGTAATCTCTCTCTCTGTTACATGAAGAAATAAAAAAATCTTTAACAAAATATTTGTATGAACACATATTCCAAAGTCAAATAGTTTAGTGGAAATGTTGGTCTCTCACAATCTTAATTTTTCATTAAGTTACACTTTTTGCTCATTCAGTTGATAATAAACACTGGTCTGAATCTAGGAAAAATATATTTGGCATGTGTGTGTCGGGGGGAAACAAACGCATTTTACCTTAACTATTTACCATGTCTATATAAAGTTCCGAGAGTATCTGCACAATTCTTAAAGTCCTAAACTTAAAAATTCAAAAATTTCATATAAATTCCTGAGCTTCCTCTTGTGTAATACTATACAATTTCAGGAAATGACATGCCAAGTATTTCTATTTCTGTATCCAAACAGAATAGCCAACAAAGAACAAAGAGAAGCAAGCCTCAGGGAACAATGGAAGGACATAAGTTATCTGATAATATCACTTAGGGTTGGAAATTAAAGGTCTTTTTCCATAATGGAACTACCTTGAGCCACTGACACTACTGCTATAACATATCATTCATAGTCATCTTTAACTGACTTCCTAAAGTCTCTAGATACTAAATGAGATGATGTATACTTCCAATAAAAGAGAACTGGATGCATCTCATTGCTTCAGCTGAATTGTGGATTTCATTTTCTAGTGTCATGTTCTTGCCCATTCTTTACAACTTGGGTCAAGTTTTCTTGTCCTAACCTGAAATAATGCTTTTGCTTCACACTCTTCCCAGATATAAGGGAATAACTAAGGTTCAGATGGTCATTTTTTAAAGAGAATGTTCAAATGATGTATAAAAGAGGTCACTTACCTCCAACCACCACCAGTAGTAGAAGAAACACTCAAATTGGTAACTCCATTGCCCAATTTCCTTATGAACAATGTCACACATATGAACTCACACACACATATTGTTTCTATCTAGATATGCATATGTAAACATGTGCACATTAATAGTTACTAGTGAATTATCTTGAATTATCAGGGAATACACATACTCACCTATCTGAATTTTCCAGATAAAGCCTTGGAGTTGAAAGCTTTCTAAATATTATTCTATACTTATCTTCCTTTGGAAACTATATTTGCTGATTAATACTTAATATTTAACTTTTTTTTTACATGCAATGTCATTAAGAAAAGCATTTGCTATGCTATGTTGCAGTGATCTTAGAGTTTTGCTTAACACAACATGGTCACAGTACACTATCAATTTTCAGTTCTTGTGTCTGTTTTTCACAGCTTTTCTATTTCCCCTCTAGCTCTCAGTTTTTGAGCTGCCCTTTTCTGATGCTGCTTTTATATTTACTTGGAGTTGTCTCCTAACTTTTATTTTTCAAACTTTAAATGTTATAACGCTGCATTGGGTCATGATGTCTATACAATAAAATATACATAAAATATAAATTTTATACATACATATGAATATATATGTAATTGTCCACAAAAGACAAGGGTAGATAAATAAAAATATACTGTTCCAAAGTTCTCATTTTATAAGAAGTAGAAAATTAATTTTAAGTACACTGGGATAAAATAAAGACATTCGCTGTAATCCCTAAATACCCACCTAAAATAAATGTACAGAAATATAGTTAAATGACCAAAAATAAATTAAAATATTCTACTAAAAATATTTAATTAATCTCCCCCCACACAAGAAGGCATGAAAGGAGGAAAAGAACAGAAACCAGATGGGACAAATAGAAAACATAAATGAAATGGAAGCCATAGACTTAAGCATATCAGTAAGTACATTAACTGTAGAGAGAGTAAAAATAAATACATATTATAAAGGGAAGTAAATAGATATATGCTATATGTCCCAATAAATATGAAAATTTGAAGTATTACAAATATATTCTCTGAACACAGTGAAATTAAATTAGATATGATAGCAATAATGGGATAACTTAAAAAGCCCTAATATCTGGAAATTAAGCAATATATTTCCATGGTATTAACCAAAAAAGAAACCACAATAATAACTGAAAAATATTTTGAACAGAATAATGATGAAAGTACAGCATGTAAAGATTTGTGAGACTCAGCTAACACAGTTATTAGAGGAAATGTTATCATTTAAATGCTTATGCTAAATAAATTTTAAATCAATTATCTAAATTTCTAGCTTAAGAAGTTATGAAAAGACAAAATTAAACCTAAAGAAAATAGAATAAAGGAAATAATAAAGAGAATAGCAGAAATAAATAAATTGAGGTAGAAAAATACTAGAGAAAATCAGTAAATCCCAAAAGTCAACCATCTGAAAAGATAACTAAAATTGAAAAACTAGAGACGCTGATGCCAAAAAACAAAAAAAAACACAAATTACCAATACCAGAAAGAAAAGGGATAACATTAAAAATCCTACAGATATGAAAAGGATAAGACAATTGTATAAACAACTTTATGCCAGTTCAGAAACTTAGATAAAATAGAAAAATTTAAAAACACAGTTACCAAAGCAGAAAAAAATTAATGAAAAATCTGAATATCCCTACATAAATCAGATAAATTCAAGTCCAAGACCCTTTCCACAAAGAATATATACAGGTCCAGAGAGTTTCACTGCAGATTCCACCAAACATTTTAAGAAGAAATAATACCAACTGCATGTAAACAATTTCAGAAAAGAGTTGGAGAGACCATTCCCCAACTTATTTTATAAGGCCAGCATAATCATGACACTAAAACCAAAGATATTAGAAGAAAACTACAGAGCAACATGCCTCATGGACAGAGATACAAAAATGATTACCAAAATTTTAGCAAATTGAATCCTGCAATATATAAAAATATATATACTTAATAAAAAACACATGCAAAATATATATCTGACATGACTCTTTTCAGAAGATACATATATATATATATATATATATATATATACATATATGTGTGTGTGTGTGTGTGTGTGTGTGTATTTTTTTTTTTTAAGTTCCTTTTACAAGGGCATCGGGGTTGCTCGTCAGTTTGGCATCAGATTCTTGATTTTGGCTCAGGTCATGATCTCAGGGTTGAGGGATCAAGTTCCATGCCAGGTTCTACACTGGACATGGAGCCTGCTTAAGATTCTTTCTCTCCTTCTCCCTCTGCTCCTCCCTTGTGCCTCTCACACAATGCTGGTATGAAATAAAATGATACAATCATTTTTGCAAAATATTTGACAGTTTATTTTAAAGTTAACATGCAGCTATTCTTTGAACCAGTAATTCTACTACTAGGTATTTACCAAAGAAAAATGAAAATATATGTCCATAAAAAGATTGGTATAGGGGGGCCTGGGTGGCTCAGTGGGTTAATCCTCTGCCTTCAGCTCAGGTCATGATCTCAGGGTCCTGGTATTAAGCCCCACATTGGGCTCTCTGCTCAGCAGGGAGCCTGATTCCCCCTCTCTCTGTCTGCCTCTCTGCCTACTTGTGATCTCTGCCTGTCAAATAAATAAATAAAATCATTTAAAAAAAGATTTGTAAAGCAATGTTCACAGCTTTATTCATAACTCCTCAAAAATAGAAACAACATGAATATCCATCAACAGGAGAATGGATACTCAGTAGTAAAGGAGGATGAACTGTTGGTACACTCAATAACATGGACAAATCTCTCAGATATAAAACATTACCTAAAGTACGTTTCCATTTATAAGAAGTTCTAGAATTGACAAAAATAATCTCTGGTAAAAAATTCAGAACACTGAGTACCCCAACAAAGAAGAGAGACATTGACTTGAAAGGGGACAGAAGAACTTTCTGGGTTGACTGAAATGGCCTAAATCTTGATAGGGGTGTGGATAGCATGGCTGTAGCCATTGGCCAAAATTCACTGAACTGTACAATTAAGACTTAAGCATCTCATGTGTAAATTTTATGTCAACAAAAATAAAGAGAATTGTAAACAAATACCAAATCCTTCTTTGTAAGCTACCTTAACATAGTGAAATGAGTCAGCAATTCTAAATTCTGTATATTCTAATTTCTATATGTTCTAGTTTTGAGTAAATCTACTAAGGATACTCGGGGCCACATTTGTCTTAGTAAAAAGAGTTAAAAATATGGAAAAAGGGAAGACTAGAATGTTCTCTGTGGTATTGGTTTAAGGGCCCATTTAGCCAGAGCAATTCCATCCAGTTAAATAGTGATTTTGTTGTTTATGTAGTAAACTTAAAATGACCCTGCCCCCTCCTCAGGGAACTTACTTAAAAGCAAGTCCAGGAAACCAGTCCCAGGTAAAAAAGCCCAAATACAAGGGCAGGTCAGGCCAGGTGGAGACATCCAATCAGTGGAACCCACATACTGTCTCCCTAGCTACCAAGGAGTGTGGGTCCGCCTTTTGGGCGCCAATTCTGATCAAGGTGATAGGCTAGTTCAGATATCTACTAGGCTAAATTGTAATTCAATTGGCCACCTGTGTGTGACCTAGCATGACTATGCAGCTTTCTCTGTGTGTTACCATCTCATTGGCCACCTGTGTGTGGCCAGGCCCAACCACATGGCCTTTGCTCTATAAAAGTTAGTCTGTAAGGCAGGGAGGGGTCGCCTTCTCTGGAAGAGGTGGCTCTGACTGGTCGGTTTGACGGTCGGTTTGATTCTCGATGCTTGGTACGAAATAAAGCTTTGCTTGGCCTTTGCTTTGTATCAGTCTTGCTCCTTTGATCACAGACCCATTATTGGGGGACCTAACATTGGGGGCTCATCCAGGATCAAATGACAAGAACTGAGCCAGCATCAGAATTTCTGGGAAAAGCCTCCAAAGGTAAGATCTTGAGATCCTGTCTGTCTGGTTGTGGAGCTTCAGGGTATGGCTGGATGCAGCCGTGCTCCCCAGGACTGGAGTGGATGTGGAGATGCCCTTTCCCTCCACTGGTAGATTGCCAGGGGGTTCGAGTCCCCCTAGACCCTCAGAGGGTTCGAGTCCCCCTAGCCAGTCACCGAGGGTTCGAGTCCCCCTAGGCGGTCATGGGACCGAGAAAATCCCCACCAGCGCCAGGTTGTGTTTTTGAGTTGGGATTATATCTTACACACCCTTAGACTTGATATCTGGTCGAGGAAGGGCCGCTGAGTCTGCGGTTGTCTTTGTCTTTTGCCTTTTTATTGTCTGTTGTGTTGTTTACTGTGTTTGAAGAAATGGGGCAAGCAGAGAGTAAGGGGACTCTGACTTTCATCTCTCCATTCCTCCTAATAGATGTGGGGCTTCTCCCTTACTCATTTCTTGTGTTAATGGCTATAACTGGAGCCAACTGGGGTTAGTCTAACTCAAGACAGAGACTCTAAGGGATACTCCCAAGCAGCTGCTGATACTCCCTTTGTTTTGGGGAAGTTCCTGTCTTCTCTGGCCCGACAGGGACTGCCTAGTCCCTCCCCCTTGCTGGCGGGAAAGCATGGCGTCTGCTCTTCTGTTGGAACTGATGAGCTCTAGAACTGGAAACCCTTTCTTTGCCTTCTGGTGGCACTTTGTTCTTCTGTTCTTCACTGTCCGGAAACAAGAAAAACACCCCCAGGACCTAACACCGCCCCCACTCCGGAACTTCCCACCTGGGTCACAGGTAAACATTTGAAGTGGCATGGGCCCAGGTGGAATGTAAATCAGTATTTGAACTAAGTTAAGTTTGTTGGGTTAATTAGGATGAACATGTCTTTTGAGTTAACAGCAGTAAATGCGAAACTTCAGAGTTTACTGAGGGTCAAATAAGCTCGTGTTATTTGTTAAAATCTGTTAACAAAGAGATGACTAAACTGATGGTTAATTGTCTGTCTCAGGGTTTTAATGGGTAATTGTTAAAGTAGCTTTCAAAGTCTTTGGTAACCTAAAACTTTAAGCCAAATGGGATAAAATGCTAGAGCGCTGGTTGCTGGAACTGGGTTTGTGCTTTTGAAATCTATTGGTAAACATGTTCTGTGCTTAACTGAATTCTGTTGTAAGAGTTCACAATTGGTTAATATTTATTCTTCACTAGAGATTGAGGTGTTTCTAAGAAAATGTAAATGGTTTTCTCTTTGCCTGCCCAACGTTGTAAATGAGATCTCTTTGACTCATAAGGCTTTTCCTTGATATGCTAAGTTACTCAGGGAATAGTGCTAAACCAATGAGAAACCTTGGGCTACAATTGGGTAAATGCTGTAACTATCTAGAGGTTCTATACATTTCTTTTTTTTTTTTAAAGATTTTATTTATTTATTTGACAGAGAGAGCCCACGAGTAGGCAGAGAGGCAGGCAGAGAGAGAGAGAGAGGAGGAAGCAGGCTCCTGCTGAGCAGAGAGCCCAATGCGGGACTCGTCCCAGGACCCCGAGATCAGGACCTGAGCCGAAGGCAGCGGCTTAACCCACTGAGCCACCCAGGCACCCGGTTCTATACATTTCTTAAAGTTTAATGTTTTGATAGGGTCATCACTTGATATTTAATCATATCTATTCTGAGTTTTTGTCATTTGTAATTGTTTTAATTCTCTTGTAAGATGAATTCCGCCTTAAAGGAAATTCGTATGGGAGACTTTCAGGACAAGTAGAGGTCTTTGATATGTTAAAATCCTGGAACTGAAATGAGTAAGAACTTCCAGAAGTAAAAGCTACATTTGGACTAAACCAGAATTAGCAACATGGGACTGAATGAACTAAAAGATTGTAATGTTGTGTCTCTTAATATTTCACCTTATTTTAAACATTACTGGTTATGTAATATTTGCTCTTCCAGACTAAGAACACTTTTTCTTAAGTTATCTGTAACTTACAGAGATGTAAAAGTATTCATTTGTAAACACATTAAGGCATTCAACTCTTTCTATCTGAACCATCTGAAACTCAAGATCTCAGCTAGTATCCTTTCTTCCATAGCAATCAGTCATTTGCATAAGTTCAATAAGAATCTGTTCTCCTTTTAACAGGACACCACTGGAAACACTGGTTATTTTACCAAGGCTTTGACTGGAATGTCATATTTGAAAAAGACTCAGATATGACCAGACAGCTTAAAGGAACTAAGGTTGACTTTATAAAACCTGGAGCCACAAAGCCCTTTGGAACTTCTGGCCTGATACCTTGCTTACAGAGTTCCCAGCAGCCTCAGCAGGTGAGTAAAGAATGTCACTTCCTGGGGGTGCATGACCTCAGGAAGAATTCGCCTAAATTGACAGGTATTACAGGCATGTCTGATGGCAACTACATGGCTTGGCTTCTGGCCTGGAGAGGCTACTAAAAGTTCAACCTAGAAATTCCTAATAAGAAGTTCCAGCAAAGCAGATTCTAAAAGATCTATATGATCACTCACTGTTATTGCTGAGCTTATGTAAATAATAAGGCCAAGTTTGTTAAAACTGGAGTTGTTTTTCAAATAAATTTGTCCTGATTTGGCTATCTCTGGAAATGAGGGTTATTTTAGAGAGAAAAATTGTGTTTTAATAACACACATTTATGGATGTTAAATTCTATATTTGGTTGTCTTTAAATGTTTGTTTACCTAAGCTAGACAACTTGAGGTAAACTTCAGAGAAGTTGCACAATAGCTCATTTAGATGATCTTGCTTTTGACAGTCAGTCAGCCCCTGATATAAGAAGGGAACTTCATAAAATTGAAGAATTTGAAGGGAAGAATCTGACTGAGTTAGTGGAAATAGCTGCTGAGGACTATGAGTCATGCTTGCGGGGGATGAGAGCTCTCTTACAGACTCTGCAGGAAAAAGGATATCAGGTGTCAGCAAAGAAAGGACAGGTTTGGGGGCGCCTGGGTGGCTCAGTGGGTTAAGGCCTCTGCCTTCGGCTCGGGTCATGATCCCAGGGTCCTGGAATCGACCCCGCATCGGGCTCTCTGCTCGGCAGGGAGCCTGCTTCCTCCTCTCTCTCTCTCTCTGCCTGCCTCTCTGACTACTTGTGAACTCTCTGTCAAATAAATAAAATTTTAAAAAAAAGAAAGAAAGCACAGGTTTGTCAGAGCCATGCCACTTATTTAGGCTTTGATCTCCACGAGGGAGTTTCTTGGGACAGTGGGCTACTGTACGCTGTGGATACCTCAGTTCGCGGAGATGGCCTGACCTCTCTATGAACTGACTAAGCGAGAACTCACTATGGTAGAGTGGATAGCTGAGGCAGAAGGAGCATTTCGGGAATTACAAACAGCCTTGCTGAGTGCCCCAGCATTGGCCATCCCAGATGTTACCAAGCCCTTCCACTTGTATGAAGATGAAAAGGCAGGGGCGGCCAAAAGAGTTTTGACTCAGACTCTGGGGCCTTGGCAAAGGCCAGTAGCCTATCTTAGCAAGAAACTAGATCCAGTAGTGGCTGGGTTCCCCATTGCATCCACATAATTGCTGTCACGGCCCTCCTGGTCAAGGATGCAAGTATATTTACAGAAATGTACTAAATTAGACTATAAAGGGGATTGGGCTAAGACTAGGACAGGAAATTTAATTCTTTCCCGAAGACTAGGAAGAAATTAGTAAGCCAAATACATCAGGGCACTCATCTGGGAACACACAAGCTTAAGGAGCTTATGGGCAAACAGTTTCAGGTTTCTAAATTAGGGCATATGGTTCAGGATATGGTTGATAGATATGCTCAATGTCAGGCAATAAATGCGGGAGAAACCAGAATGGGAAGAGGGAAAAGAGAAAGAGGTAAGGAACCAGGAATTTATTGGGAAATAGATTTTATAGAGATGAAACCGGGAAAATATGGACACAAATATATGTTAGTTTTTGAGGATACCTTTTCAGGCTGGGTAGAGACTTTTCCCGCCAAACATGAGATAGCAGGAGTGGTAGCCAAAAAGCTACTAGAAGTTTGGGTTACCTCTCATGATTGGGTCAGCCCTGCATTTGTGAGTTCAGCCTCACAGGCATTGGCCAAGGCCATGGGCACTAATTGGAAACTACATTGTGCCTACCAGCCCCAGAGCTCCAAGCAAGTAGAGAGAATGAACTGGACTCTTAAAAAAACCTTGACAAAGCTAATTCTGGAGACTGGCGGTGGGTTGGTGGATCTCCTTCCTTTCGCTCTCCTCAGGGCACAATGTACACCCTACTTAAACAAGGTGACCCCATTTGAAATAACATTTGGGAGACCCACCCACCTGCCCCGCTCTGCACTCAGCTACAAGAGGTTGCCCTAGCAGAAATGACTTATCAGTCTGTACTCTAGTCACTACAGGCATTAAAGACGGTCTAGCCCACGAAGGGATCCAAACTGCCCACATAGAGATGGAGACAGAGGTGGAACCATGTCCTTACCAACTCGGAGACTTAGTTTGGATACGCCGCCACCTAGTGGGAAACTTGGAGCCTCGCTGGAAGGGACCATTTACTGTCATCCTGACCACCCCCATGGCAATAAAAGTAGAAGGCATCACGGCCTGGATTCACGTGGGTCACATCAACTGAGCCAAGGACGAGGACGCCCCCCAGAGATGGATGCCACTGCTGATGGACCCCACCGATTGTGGACTAAAGCTAAGACTCAGAAACAATGAGTTCATTGAGTTCACTGTTGCTCCTATTGTTAAAGTATAGGTGGGAAATATAGAAAATTAGGGCTTGACATGCTATTTCTAAAAAACGGTGGGCTCTGCATAGTTCTAGGAGAGGAATGCTGTTTCTGGGTAAATCACACTGGAGTCATTAAAAACCGTCCGGCAGCCATTAAAAAGAGGACATAGAACTGGCTGAAAAGTCAAGGATTTGACTAATCTCCAAAGAAAGGGGTGGAATATAAGGGCCTATTTAGCCAGAGCAATTCCATCCAGTTAAATAGTGATTTTGTTGTTTATGTAGTAAACTTAAAATGACCCTGCCCCCTCCTCAGGGAACTTACTTAAAAGCAAGTCCAGGAAACCAGTCCCAGGTAAAAAAGCCCAAATACAAGGGCAGGTCAGGCCAGGTGGAGACATCCAATCAGTGGAACCCACATACTGTCTCCCTAGCTACCAAGGAGTGTGGGTCCGCCTTTTGGGCGCCAATTCTGATCAAGGTGATAGGCTAGTTCAGATATCTACTAGGCTAAATTGTAATTCAATTGGCCACCTGTGTGTGACCTAGCATGACTATGCAGCTTTCTCTGTGTGTTACCATCTCATTGGCCACCTGTGTGTGGCCAGGCCCAACCACATGGCCTTTGCTCTATAAAAGTTAGTCTGTAAGGCAGGGAGGGGTCGCCCTCTCTGTAAGAGGTGGCCCCGACTGGTCGGTTTGACAGTCGGTTTGATTCTCGATGCTTGGTACGAAATAAAGCTTTGCTTGGCCTTTGCTTTGTATCAGTCTTGCTCCTTTGATCACAGACACATTATTGGGGGACCTAACATTGGAATGGAATCAGAGGTATCAATATGAACTCACAGTTTTAATAGATAGGTAGATATGTCTTTTCTCATTCAGTCTGCTGAGAATGACTAGAAACAATGATGCAGCTTATTAGAATGAGAAGATTTAGTGCCCAGATCTTTTTTTAAATACTATTTCTCACTAAAAGTAATCAGAAGACTATGGGGAAAAAATGGCTGCTTTTAAGTCTGGAATAATGAAAGAATATTATGAGGCTCGAATAGCTTGTTGCACCATAAAGTAAGAAAATGCTTGATAAATGGAGACAAGATGTGCTAAAGAGACACAGGAGCCAGACTGAAGGGGTTCCTCCTGGCCAATTCTGGGACAATCTGCATATTAAAAAGGTATATATAAATTACTATAACCAACTGAATAAATCAGAATCCATGAGTCCACGTTGATTTAAATAATGAAACAAGTAGGAGAGAAAGGAAACTTCTTAATAGTGAAATGTCAACTCATAGAAAAAGAAATGCTGGAGTTAGAAAACTACCAGTAGATGTTTAAAACTAGTAGGTAAAAGTTTGATAAGCAAAGAATATATACATGACCTCAAAATCACTCCCCACAAATTGCTGATTATTTATAAAGGGAAAAAAAAAAACTTCATTGTGGAGAAAGCTGGAGGATAGATTGTACCTTACCAAGTCATCAAAACTACATCATATGCCTCCTAATAACATGCACTGGAAAGGATACAACCTCTGTTTAGTGATATTCCTACAAAAATGCATAACTTAAATGTAATTAGGTGGAAACATCAAGCAATCTCTAACTGAGGAGCATTCTGTAAAATAACTGGCCTATACTTTCCAAATTTTCAAAATCAAGGAATACAAAGTATTTAAAATCGTTCCAAATTAAAGATGACTAAATAGATATAAACTAAATGTAATATGTGCTTCTGAATTTGACCCCGAATTAGACAAAAAAAATTAGCTACAAAACACATGATTAAAGCAACTACCCAAATTTGAATATGAACTTCTAAGTAGACAAAAGTAATGTATCAGTGTTAAATTTCCTGACTTTGATTAACTGGACCTTGGTATATGCAAGAGAATACTCTATTGTTCTTAAGAAATACACACTGAAGTATATATGACTAAAGGGGCATAATATCTCCAATTCTCAAATTGCTCAGAAGAAATATATATATACATAATGTTATTATATATCATAATATACTGTCTGTTATAAATTAGGTATCTATATAGAGCTATATATGTATATATATAAATATAGATTTAGAGATATCAAGAATGAAAAAGTAAATAAGGCAAAAAATGTGCATCTTTGTAAAAAATTTATTCTGGTGAAATGGTATATGGGAAGTCACTACACCATGCTTGAAATTTTTCATCTCCACACCAAGTAGTTACAACCAAAGGGTTAGGAATTGAACCTATGTAATCATAAGGAATGTCATCTAATTGCTCAAACAAGAAAAAGAAAAATACTCAAAATTTTAAAAAGCTGGATTTAAAAAGTTATTTCCCTATCAGTCTTAGTAAATTCAATGATGGTATGAAAACATAACATTCCTCTGCCCCAAGCAGATGTCCCTTGCAGGCCTCCCATTTAATTTTGTATTCTAGGCCTTTATAAGTCATCTCTAAATGCTATAAATTAAATTATTTACCCCCAGTGTGGAATGTCAGCCATAATGAAAGTATCAATTTTAGTATTCAGCAACAGTAGCTTGTAGTTTTTGTTTTCTCATGAACCTGGTACTTTCAAAATAGATTTGGAAAGAATTTCCATTTAGAAAGGAATACAAAGCATTTCAAAGAGCAGTGAAGACTTGCCAAGTGGGAATTTTGGCTTTTTCTTTTTTATTGAGAGAGGAAAAGAAAGAGAGAAGAGGAAGGGGGAAGGAGGGAGGGATGAAGGGAGGGAAGAAAGGGAAAAATAAAAATAAAGGAAAAGATATTTTTAAACTATTTATTTATTTATTTTAGAGAGAGAGAGAGAGAGAGAGAGCATAAGTTGGGGGAGGAGCAGAAGGAGAAGCAGACTCCACACTGAGCAGAGAACCATGCAGGACTCAATCCCAGGACCCTGGGATCGTGACCTGAGCTGAAAGCAAACACTTATTAGCCCACTGAGCTACCAGGCACCCTGGAAAAGAGATACTTTTTTTTTTAAATGAAACCTGTCACCAGTGGTGCTTAAGGAATAAGGTATATTTTTTAAAAAGGATCTAATATGTACATGAGAATGGTAGAAATGCACCTAGTGCTCATATAAGATAGGAACCTTATCAGCACTGTATCTTATCTTCCTGCAAACAAAAACAAAAAGCCCCTTTGACGCCCATATCTTTCCTCAGCTATTCCTCAATTTCTCTTTCATAGCAAAATTTCTCAAAAGGGTTGTTTACACTCATTTTCTTCCTTTTCTCATTTCTTAGTCTGTCTTCTACTTGTTCTTGTTAGGCTTTTGTCCCTACCATCACATTAAAAATAACTTTTGTTAAGGTGTCCATATGACCTATATGTTACCATACATAATGATTTATTCCTAGTCCTAAACTGATTCAAAGTCTCAGCAATATTTGCCATTCATGATAATTCCATCAACTCGAAACAGTACCTTCTCCTGGCTTCTACAACATCCATACTCATTGGCCCCTCTTTCTCACTGTCTTTTGGGGACTCATCTACTTAGTCTGCAAATGTTGAATGTCTTTATACCTCAGGTGAATGTTTATGAATATGTATATATATTTTTCTTCCTTAGCTAAGATGAATGCCTAGGTGCTACTTATATAGTGACCACCCTTGAAATTATATCTCCAGTACTGAATTCTCCCCAAACTCATGACTCATATATCCAATTACATATTTTACTTCAGCATTTAAATATCTAAAAGATATTTTCAATTTATCACATCACAAAGTGAACACTTCAATTTCCAGCGCTAAGTCTCCAACTTTCTCTCTCCCACTCCCAGTTTTCACCATTTTAGTAAATGGTATCTCTATCCTACCCCATTGATTAAGCAAGAAATCTGAGAGTCATCCCTTAATACCCTCTTTTCCTTCATTCCTCATAGTCAATCCTTTAACAAGTTCTATTTTCCCTACAAATTATATCCTAAATCTATGTACTTCTCTCCATGACAACTGCCATCAGTCTAATCAAATATCATTTTCTTTTATTTTACAGCAGTGTTTGATTTATTTATAAATGCACACATTAGTGTTTTATTATTGATAATATCTGAAACAAACAATTTATCAAAAAGCAAATATCCAAGATTTAGTAAGGGCAACTGCCATTTCCAGAGCACTTCCTTAATAGGGATTACAAGCTTTCCTGGTCCTGTCTGCCTTAGAAGGGGGACAATAGCTACCACTCCCATGTAATACATCATAAAGCTGAGACGCAAGGGAGGGAGAGTAGCAGCATAGGGTCCTCCTTCAGGAGGTGGTGTCACTATCATGCTGGGCACATAAAAGTTTTTGCTGTAGACCTTCAGAATGAGCTTCCAAGTAAGTGGGGACAACCCATTAACTGAAGAGTCACTTAATTTACATAGTTCTTTGAACAAAAATTCTTTGCCAAATGTGAGAGAAGCCATGTTATTTAGTATATGCAAACAAGTCAACTCTTAATCATCCCACCATTAATTAAACTTCAAAAATAAAATATTACCTAGCATTACTGAGGTGATAACTGATATCATGGAACTGTTTAAGTTGCTTCCATATAAGGTCTGGGATGCAAAATGGATGTCCACCGATCACCAAATATGCATGGTCAGGTAGGAATTGGTTCCAAAGGTGCTGTGAGACTATCTTATTATCTGAAAATGTTCCCTTCATTTCATTAAAGACAACTCCTTTAAAGATCAAGGGTATCTGGAAGTCCCTCAGGTTCTCATGTTCTAGTCACCATCCTTCCTGCCAGAAGTCTAGTTGCTGCAAGCATGGGGGAAAGGCTGCATGTAAATACAGAGGAGACTCAGAAGTCCTTGAGATTTTGTGTGGAAAATGGATACAGAGTATAATACATAAGCTTTCATAAAATTAGACAGTGACATATTTAATATTTTGAGGAAACGATCTCTACATGGGTACTTCTGAGAGCCACACAGGACTGAATGCTCCAGAATGTGTGGAACCAGTACTGTCTGTGGGAGTGGTGCAAAACTGCACACTGAACAAGATATTTGTATCTTCACTGGTTAAGTGTAAGTATTTCACTCCTGTGCTGCCATGGGTAAGCTTCACTGCAATTAGGGACTGCTCAGCAACAGACGTCACCTGGTTCATTATGAACCCGTGGATCCTCTCTCCAACCTCATGCTCCAGTGCCCTCTCATAAGCTATGGTACCCACCCCTCTTCCTCCATGCTCTGAGCCTGGAATGGCTGCTCAGCTGCCTCAGGAAGCCTAACACGCTCTCACCACAGCAGCACATGGCTTATGACTGTCCTCTATTATCATCTCTTGAAGATACTATTATAATAGCTTCCTAGTCAGTCTCCCTGACTCCATCCTTACCATCCATTCTCTAAGGGCAGCCAGAGTGATCATTTTAAAGTAGAAGGCAGATCATGCCACAGCCCTGCTTAAAGTTTTCCAGTGGCTTCCCATTATGCTTAGAATGACATTCTAACTCCCTACCCTACTGAAAAGGTTCCATATGATTTAATCCTTGATTATTTCTCTATTTTCTCCCATCTGGGCTGCTAGAACAAAATACCATAGACTGAATGACTTAAATAAGAGAAATTTATTTCTCACATTTTTGGAGGCTAGGAATTAAAAAAAAAAAAGGCACAAACAGATTCAGTGTCTAATGAGGGCCCACTTCTTAGTACATAGGCATCTGGTTCTCTTATAAGAATGCCGATCCCATTCATGAGGGCTCCACCCTCATAACCTAGCTACTTCCCAAATGCTTCACCTCCAAATATCATCATATTGGGCATTAAGTATTAACATATAAATGGGGGGCATAAACATTAAGTCCATAGCACTCTCTGACCTCACGTCCTACTACTTAACCTCTTGCTCTCTATGGTCCAGACATACTGGTATGCATTTTGTTTTTGCAAAGAGCAAAGTACATTCTGATCTCAGGGCTTTCACATACCAGTTTCATCTGTCTGGTAAGGTTCCCCTGCCCCCCAGATCTCTCATTTTTATACAGACTTCTGATCAAATGTTACCTCCCCAGAAAGACCTTTCCTGTCATTCTTCTTCCCTTTGCCCTATTTTATTTTTATTTTAGCATTTATTACTATCTTACTATATCACATTCTATTTGTTTATTGTTTGTCTCCATTGTCATAATATCAGGTCCATGAAAGTATATAGTTTTGTTCAATGCTGTATCCCCAGTAAGGACCTAATAAATAGTTGTTGGGTGAATGAAATTCATATAGTAAATAATCTAGGGTTAAATGTTAGAAAAGATCTTAAGTTAACTAGACTAGCCCCATATTTTTATAGGATCAGTACCTTAAGCCAAAAGAACCAGAGAAATCAAATGGCATAATAAAGGTGACAGAATTTTCTGGTGACAGAGCCAAAACTAGTGTTGAAGTCTTTTGATTCCTATCTTAATATTCTTTCCTTTGGTCAATTCTGCCTCATGTTGTTAGTGACACTAAGAAAAATATTGGGAAAATATTTCACTGAACTATACAAGGTCATTGTGCTTAAATTTAAAAAAAAATATATATATATACTAAACTGTGGCATGGAATCAATTTTTTAAGAGGGAAAGAGAGCATACATGTGCAAGCAGGGTTGGGGGGAGGCAGAGAGAGAATCCCAAGCAGATTACACATCCAGTGTGGACGCGGATTCAGGGCTCAAACTCACAACCCTGAGCTCATGACCAGAACTGAAACCAAGAATCAAATACCTAACCAACTAAGCCACCTAGGCACTATATGAATTCAGTATTCCTATTTATTCAGCAGCTGTTTACTGATCACCTACTATATGCAAGGTATCACTTCCACTGCAAAGGCGAAAAAGAAGTGACTCTCACTTTCAAGTTTCTTTTTATTTACCTAGAAAAGGGAACAAAACAGATCAACATAATGCAAAACAAAATGTGATGAGTCTCACATGGGTGGCAAACAATACCATGTCGATCCAGAGGAGAAACTAATTATGCACAGCAAATTCAGGATTATAAAAGTCTTGATAGAAGAAATAGTATTTGCCATGGACCTTAAAGAACAAGAAGGACAAGTAAATGGGGGATGGCATGAACAAAAGTTATGGGGGGATAAAAGCACATGTATTCTGCAAAGAATAAGTAGCACAGTTAAGCTGATCCCTGTGGTCTCTGTTGTACTATGGTTATGAATAAAGTGAGAAAGATCACCTAGAGCAAGAATATGAAAGACACTATCTTACTAAACCAGGAATTTGGGTTTCATTTCATAGTGATCAGCCAGCAAATGCTGAATGAATATTAAATAAATGAAGGAACATATTTTCTTTTGGAAAAGGGGAATGATATAATGCAAGCAGTGCTTTAGAAAGATTGAAATGGCAGCTGGGTATACTATGGGTTGGTAGTGTGAGACTGAAGGCATACAGGTCAGTTTGAGTGGTACAAAACAGACTGGGCAAGAGATAAAGAAGTCCTGAACAGAAGAGTGGTGATAGGGCTTGTCAATCAATGTTCAAATTAATCATGCAGACTTTGACAATGACAATTTATGTGAGTGGGGAAAAAAAGATCTAATTCAGTGTTATTTTTTAGATCAGACAGTTTCAAACTTTTTCTCCCACAAACCATAGTAATAAATATATTTTATGTGATGACTTTAATACACATGTGTGCACACACATACACATATAATGGACATAAAATTTCACAAACACACAATCTTTTATCATCTGCAATGCTAGTCTATTCTTTTTTATATTTCAGTTAAAATACACCAACCACGATCTTCAACACTGATTTATAACCTATGAATGGGTCATAGTCCACAGTTTGAAAAATGCTCCCCCAGATTTAGTCCTAGTTACTTAGCTGTCGCTAACTCACATATACTCCAAGTCATGAGATTCACTTTACATCTGTCTACCCATTTACCAAGAATTAATTGGTTTGACATAAAACAAATAATTTAAAGCACAGAAGAATTATGTCTTTAGAAACCTATCTTTTTCAAATACTTTCATGTATTTCCAATTCTTTGTGTCTTCCTCAATTTCTTTCATGAGTACTTTCAAATACTTTCATGTAAAAAGATACCTAACCTCACATCAGACTACTTCAATAACCTCAGGTATAGTCATTCTGCCACCAAACTTACCTGCCAGAGAAATCCACTTAGACCTTCTATGGTTCTCTACTCCCTAGTCCAAAAAGCCTAAGCTATATATATGCTTTAACTTTTAAGGTCCTCCATACTTTATCTCCACCCAACTTCATTTTCTACAACTCCTCATGTTTAAGTTAGACTGACTAATCCCACAAACACATACTGTTTGTTCCTTCCTCAGTAGTATGCTCATTTTGTAGCCTCTGTCTTGAATGCCCTCCCCTTAATTCCCCTGATTCATATAACTGCCTATTCTAGCCCATCTACTTCTGAGTGTTTTATGCTAATTACTCTGCTTCACACTGAATCACTTCAACACACACACACACACACACACACACACACTCTCAACCACACAATATATAACTTTACCATAGAATATTTTCTAAGTATTTTAATTGTATTAGATGTATCTCCATAACCTGAGATAACGTGATTAATGGAAAGAGCACAAACTTTAGAGTCAAATGGACATAATTCACATCCTGAATCTGCCATTTATTTGTCATGTCTCCTTTGGCAAACTGCTTTGGCAAACTGCTTCTCTAAGCCTTAAACTACATATCCAGTAAGTACAAATAATAGCACCTACTTCAAAAATTTATTTTGAGCATTACATGAGATAACATGTGTAAAAGGCCTAGCAAAGTACCTTATAGGAGATCAATTACTATTTTTCCCTACACATTTCCCCTTGAAAACAGGTGCCACGTTTTATATAGCATCTAACAAAGGGTTGAGTATATAGTAGGCACTTACTAGAATGTGTACACTTGTTGATAAATTTACTCTTCTTCACTACCATTAGATCTAAACAAATAACAATTCTCCAGTCATTATAGGCAACTAAAAAATGAAGCAAGAAGGGCACCTGGGTGGCTCAACCAGTTAAGCATCTGCCTTCTGCTCCGGTCATGATCCCAGGGTCCTGGGATCAAGCCCCACATCAGGCTCCCTGATCAGTGGGGAGTTTGCTTCTCCTTCCCCCACTTCCCCTGCTCATGTTCTCTTTCTCTCTCTCAAATAAATAAAATCTTTTTTTAAAAAAAGGAATGAAGCAAGAAATAAAGGTAAACCATCTAATTTTTTTCATTTCACTTAATTTTGGTAAAAATTAGCAGTGGGATGCTCCCAAAGATGTTCTGAGAAATAAGTTCAGCAGATAGACATTGAAAAAGCAGTGCTTTCTCCTGACCACCTTTTATGTTGCTGTGACTCTTCCTCATAGTTTCCTTTGTTGTGTTCTCCTTTGCAGACTAAATTGCACCAAAGGATTCAAAACAGACCTGGTGATCTTTGTTAGACAATCTTCATATCTGTGTTGGATGAGAAGCCCCATCATATTAAAAAAAGATAGTGACTCTAATGAAGTCCTATTATTTCATGGAATAGTCTCATTTCTGAAATTACTCCAGTTATTACTTAGCTCAAGGTTGTTGATAGGAGTCTACAGCCATTTCCCTTTGCTTTGTCTCTGAGAAAGCAGGGCTCTGGTAAACAGAAAGTATAAGATCTTGAGGAACTTGTCCACTGACTGTAGGAAATGATGACAGATCCAGGAATAATGTGCCTCATTGTTTTCCACAAAGGACAGGTATAGGAAACAGCACATCACTTATATCAAAAGAAAGTTTTTCATTACATTATGATCTATTGTTGCAAATTGCTTTTGCTCAACTCTCCAGTTCTAGTTCTATTACAAACCATTCAATCACTATAATGTAAACATTCTAAGCTAACTTCTTACATAGCTCAATTGTATCTGTTACTATTTGGAGGCTAAATGTCAGAGCTGAAGGGCTGGCAGAATTTGAAGTGCTAAGTTCCTTCCAAAAGGGAAAATTGAAGGGTTGCATTACTTTGTCTAAGATTTATATTTAGATATCTAAAGATTACCTGAACCAAAGTGCCATGATTCTCTTTAAAGAAGTGAAAATATATGGTTTACATAAAAATAAAATGTAATGGTTTAAAAATATATGAAGGCATGCTTAACAATAATTGTAACAAGATAAATCAAATAAGGGGTGCCTGGGTGGCTCAGTGGGTTAAACCTCTACCTTTGGCTCAGGTCATGATCTTGGGGTCCTGGAATCGAGCCCTGCATCAGGTTCTCTACTCAGCAGGGAGCCTGCTTCCCCCTTTCTCTCTGCCTGCCTCTCTGCCTACTTGTGATCTCTATCTGTCAAATAAATAAATAAAATCTTTAAAAAATATATAGATCAAATAAGCCTACAATGTGATAAATGTTTCTACTACCTGCTGGGTAAAAGCAAAATGGGGAAAAACCTTTGACAAGGATTTGGGAATTAGATATTCCCAAACACTGTTGGTGTCATTATGTCTAAGTACAAAATTCCTGGAAGTGGAATTGTTAGATATCTATTACTATAACTGATGATTTTACCAGTATTATTATGAAAATAGTTTTGAACTTCCATGGATCTTATGGAGTTCCTAGGAGCTCTTGGGTCATACTTTGAGAAACACTATTACATGCAATAAAAGATTTATGGAAAGATATCTAAGAAACTGGAAAACAGGAGGGCATCTGGGTAAGAGGTTAGAGGTAGAAGGGGGATATTTTACTGTACATGTGTTTGTAGTTTGGGTTGTTTTTACTCTGTGCAATTATTGCATATTTAAAAATAAATAAAGACCAACAGGTATTCTCTTTGTTTCCTTAGTAAAGTGATTTCACCAGTGATTCTTTTTTTTAATGTTTTTTTAAGATTTTTTATTTATTTACTTGACAGAGATCATAAATAGGCAGAGAAGCAGGCAGAGAGAGAGAGAGAAGCAGGCTCCCCACTGAGCAGAGAGCCCCATGCGGGGCTTGATCCAGGGACCTGGGATCATGACCCAAGCTGAAGGCAGAAGCTTTAACCCACTAGCCACCAGGGTGCCCCAACCAGTGATTCTTAACAAAAGATCCATGTTTGATAAATTTGACTTATACTCCTGATAACTTTTATTTCAAAAATGCCACAAATCCATTATGATAACTTGAAAAGGATTATGATTTAGTTGGACACAGGCCTCCATGCTGAAGTTTCACTCTTGTTTCCCCTGACTTTCTGTCAAATAGTTAACAAAGAGTAAACAAATATTTAAAAATAATAGGCAGGCATTTTGTCATTAAAAAAATATACCTCTAATATATCTGCTCTGTAAGACTCTTGTTTCCTTTTTTTTTTTTTTAAGCACAAAATGCCACACAAATGTCCCAGTAAATTCAGTTCTCAAACATCCTGTTCCATGTAAGATGTTTTGGCAGTAGCAATTCAGCACAAAATAAAATAATTCATTACATTTCAAAATGCTTTTGATTTTGATTAAGCCTAAAGGATGTTTTAAATAGGCAGAAACAGTCTTTATGAGAGGCTAAGGGCCCAGCTGTAGATGTCATTTGATGGCTCTTCAGAGCCACATGTCCCAGTACTTGACCCACTTTTGCTTTTGCAAAAAAAGAAATGTTCCTAATAGAAAAATAAAAAGTTCATTGAACTTGGATGGTTCCCTTACAGGAAAATCCAACTTCACAAGTGTTAGTAAGGCATCTGGTTATGCAGTATTCACTTCTCTAGTGTAAATGTACTCAACTTCAATCAAATTTGAGCAAGAGATCTGTACTTTCTGACATACTCAATATTGGAGTTTCAATAATCCATGACTTTGGCATAACAATCAACTCAATCACCCAAGAAGAAAATGAGGAAGTTATTCACTTGACACCCTTTCTTTTCCCCCTTCCCAATTTGTCAGCATCAAGTCCTGTAATAATAAAAAAAATTTTCCCCACTTAAAAGTCTTCCATGGCAATCAACCATCTACAAGATAAAATCTGAGCTCCAGGATTTAGCATGGGATCCATGAACCCAGAACCATCTGGCCCTTGCCTAACTCTCTAGCCCTTCTCCCATGTGTCCTCTTGATATATTATAACCAATCTTTCAAAATAATCCTCAAATGTTTCAGCTCTGTGAAACATTTCTGGATAAGTTTTGCTTTTGTTTCATCACTGAAATTTCATTATCAAAAGTCATTTCTTTTGCAAAGACTTCTTCCACCATCCCTATTTCCACCCAAGATAATTCTGGGTTTCCATATTTTGTACAAGATTCTACCATAGCACTAAACATGCCATATTATCATTGTTAATGCATCTCATTTCTCTACTAGACCGTGAATTCCTTAAAGGCAGAGACAAATGTTTATTTATTTTAGGGTTTTAGCACCTAAAACAATGCCTGGCACACAACAAGCTCTTAAGTAAATGCTATGTAAAGGAATGAAGGAATACTCTCAAGGACAAGCACCTGGAGAGGCATTGTGGCATAATGGAAGGAACACAGATTTGGGATCTCTTTATCTGTCTACATTCCTCAATAATCTTGTGTATTTTCTTGCTATTTATATGCTGTTCATTCCCAAAAGTTTTTCTCCATGGTGGACTTCTCTCTTAAACTCACATACTTAACTGCTCATCTAACATCTCCACTTAGATGTCTAAGAGATATTTCAAATGTAACATGTACAAAACCAAACTCCCAATTCTTAATCTTCCCCTTCTCAATAATTGGATACTCTACTTTTTTTTAGTCACACAGGCCAAGAAAGCTGGAATTATTTGTGTCTTGTCTCTTTCTCCCATACCTCACATTCAATATAACAAACAAACAAAAAAACCTGTTGGCTCTACCTTCAAAGCAAAACCGGAATTCTATCACATTAAATTACCATTGTTACTAATACTCTAGTTCAAACCAGCATCACCTTCCATCTGTACTACAGCAGTAGCCTCTTAATTGGTTTCTCTGTTCCAGTCTTTGCCCCTTTACTTTGTGTCCCATCCAGGATCCAGAATGCTCCTTGTAACATATACTGAACCATGTCAAGACTCTGCTTAAAACCCCTCAATGGCTTTTCATCAAAGAGTAAGTGTCCAAATCTTTACAAAGTCCTATGCCGCCCTATATGATCTGACCCTACCACCATCACCTCTCTGACCTCAACTCCTAATTCTGTCTCCACTGCTCACTCTGCTCCAGCCATTCTAGCCTTCTTGTTGTTCCTTGAAATCTAAAGGCTTCCACCGAAAGCCTTTGCATTTGCTACCCTGCTGCCTAGAAAAACCATCTCTGAGAGGTCAGCATGACTAACTCCCTCACTTCTGTCATGCCTCTATTCAAATACCACCTTATCACGGAGCCCTCATCTGACCATTCTGTAAAATATACTCAAAATTTCTTGTATTATGCTTTATTTTCCTCCATAGTACCCCTCCCCCCATGTGCACATGCACACACTGCTCATTTGTCTTGTCTATCTTCCTATCTTCCCCAACTATAATGTACACTCCATGAAGATAGTTGGGGTTTTTTTTTTAGCTACTATGAAATCCTTATTCCCTAGAACAATACCCAGACTATAGCAGATACTCAGCAAATATTTTTTTTATTAAAAAGATGATGAACAAACTGGCTGTTGATTTCAAGCAAGTCACTTTACCCCTCTACAGATTCTCTTGATTTCTAGTAAAATGATAGGTTTGGACTAAGACTCATCCAGTTTCATCACTCCCTAAACTTATAACTTACTCTTCCTCTGAATCCTCTCAGGGCCTCTTAGCACATTATTAGGAATATTATGTATTCAGTAAATACTTGTTGATGGTCTATGATTTAGAATTATAGGAACCGGCATTTGTTAATGGCTTTTGTGTGCTAGGCAGACTTTATTATACAATGTTTCCTTTTAATCCTCATAATACTCCTACAAGGAATATATTATTATTTCTACATTACAGAGAACCTAAGTGCCTTGTCTATGTTCATATAGCTGGCAGGAGGGAGGAACAAGAATTTAAATCCTGGTCTGTATAGCAACTCATGAGTCCATTCAGATAAACCACCCTTGACATATGAAGGTTAAAAGTGACATTTTTCTAATGACGTACCATATGGTCACTAACATAACATAATAAATAAATACATACATATATACCAAAAAAGTGACATTTTTAACAAAAAGTGAGATTATCAATACACAATTGATAACTTAATTTGTATGGGAATAATTAACTGACTTCCTGTAAATAAAGTCCCATTATTTTATAGCCCCCACTGATTAGCCTTCCTAGAATTCCCTCGAAAATACTACCACTACCATGACCCCAGGAAGCATTCTAAAGCAAGCATGATGTGGTCAGCATTTACCCCCAGTCTATGTAATCATTCATACAGAGCCTAAACTTTGGTATATAAAAATTTTAATTTATAGAAAAAGAGGTAGGGGATGATTTTCCCCAGTATATCTAGTGAAAAAAAGATAGTTGGTTGCCTGGGACCAGAGGTAAAGGAGTTTAACTAAAACTTTTCAGGGGTAATAAAGTTGATTTAAAAATAAATGTATATAAGAAAAATCTATTTAGAAGTTATTTAAATAAAACTTAAGTAAATAAATAAATAGGTGTCGCCTTATGCAAAGTTGAAGGATTTAATGGAAGTATATGGGAAAAAATTACAAAATGATGTTTTAATTTACAGAATTAAATAGCAAACTACTCAGTTTATTAAAACAAGATTTAACTTACTCATTTAATTTACACACCACTTTATAGGAGTCTTGTAAAGGGATAGGAACACTGAATAGTCTGCCAGAGACTGAGAAATCTGTCAGTGACGTTAGGAATTCCCTCTTGAGTCAAAGGCATGGAATATACTGCCAGTTTGCTTATCATTATAAGTGGAAGGTGGATGTGAGGCAGAGGGAAAATGTCATTTTGTTTTGTTTTCCCTTGAAAACTTAATGTCTACTGGACAGGTCTGACAAATGAGTACATATCAAACCCAAAATAGCCCAGCTCCACAATGACCTCTCTCTTCTTTGGTTTCCCCTTCCCACCCACTCTGCCAAAAGTTCCCCAACTGTGCCTGCTCTCTAGAAGATTCTCAACCTCTGAGCTTCTATAGCACCCTTTGCAGATTTTTATCAAGATATTTAGCTCATTGTTCCACTCACTGTTGGAACGTACAGGTTAGTTTAATGAAAGGATTATTTTTCAACAAATGCATTTATAAAGTTATTATTTTCCATAATTCAAATAAGTTACAGTTTTTATTTCATAGGTTATTTGAACTCTTTAGGTTGTAATGTGTTATTACGAACTGTTTTATCCTATCATTGGTCGTCTTACCCTCTCTCAAGTCTTCTCTGTTCTTGAGCTGATTCCATCTGCCAATATATACGCAGGGGTATTTTCCTCCTTTGCAGCTCACTAAGTAGATTAGTGATATTAACAGTAGTAGCAGTGGACTATTAGTAGTAGGACTGGTCATAAGGGCTGTAAATAATAATCATAATGACAACAGCAATAGCAGAAATAGCTGTCATTTACTCTGTTATCTCAAATTCTCCCAAGACAAAGATACACAAACATATGTAGAAACAGAGGCTCAGAGAAGTTCAATGCCCAGGGGCATTCAGTAAGTTAGTGGTAAAGAAAGAATTTTAAACCAAATCTTTCTGACTTTAAATCCTATACTCTTATCTGCCACACTTATCTAGAACAAGAAAGGCTGCTAGAATGATTTCCCAGCTCTACTTCCTGGTGTGTCCCTGCTCATAGACCTTAATGTTCATAAAGTAGTTCATGAGATGATTTTGCAGTACATATTGTCTCTAAGGAAGGATGCATGCTTCAAAGACCAAAAGAAGCCTCTGGATTAGAAAACTGACTTACAAACCAACAAAAAGAAGATAAATATGGAGTCTGCCAAGGTTAACTTGAAATTGCATTCTTTTATCATAAATTCAGAGTGTTATTGAAGAATATAAGCTAATGTCTTCTGGAAAATGTCAAAAATCCCATATACTTCCACAGTTTGTTTGAATGACTTTTATAAACCAGATCAGCAGAACTTTCTGAAGGCCATACATTAATTTGACTTAAATATTTCAATTATAATGAAGACATCGATTAAATCTGGCAAAAAAAAGCCTCTGAGACAAGACTTGGGACTAAAGGCACTGTGGGGTGGTGGAAAGTGGTAGAAAGCAGCTTTGTATTAGGAAAAGCCCCAGCTTAGTTATTCCCAAACTGTCTTTGGAGCACATAAATTAACCTTGCTGGGTTCTGTTAGCTCATCTACAGAATGAGGTTATAAGATTGTATGTTCTTCAAAGTCCCTTTCAGTTCTTATCAACTGAAGCTACTTCTTGTTTGCAAATGTTATTTGGTAAATCAAAAGTCTGTGTACCTAGAATTCCAAGTGAATATAAATAAATTGATTACTTTTTTTAAAAAAAGGCTTTGAGAACTAGAGAATATTTGGTTACAGGACAGAATAAATACATATTCTCTCTTGCAGAAGCTCCAAAAAAAATATTAGCTACCTCTCCAGTATCGTTCTTCCTAGCTCTTCTTACTTCCTAGACTTATATAGGCCACTTGGTTCAATGGGGCACACTTGCATGCCCCCAACAAACAATGCAGCATCAACTAGCATAGTACTTTGCAGAGAAGAGAGATGTAGAAAAATCTTACTTGAATTGAGTTCAAATGAGGGACTACAAGAAGGAAAGGTGTGCAAACCAGATAGCACAAGGTAAGGAAAGCCTTCTGGGTTCTAACAGGCATAGATGAAGGAGCAGAGCTTATGTATATTTGGGAGGGATTTCAGTTGGGAAACAGGACCCAATGTACAAAAGCTGGACCTTATTTATCAGTGAGGAAAACTGCTAACTTTCATGATACATCTGCCTAAATATTCCAAGAATATGAGTTTTTCTCCCTGACATTCAAAGCCAAGTCTACTTTGCCTAAATAACTCTACCTTCCTATGTTCTCCCATAGTCCCCTGGCTTCACTTGGTCATTAAACTTGAGAATGCATGAATTATGAATTTAAGAATCAGACAGATGGCCTTCAAATACTAACTCAGTCCCTTATTTGCCGTGAGACCTTGGGCAAGTTACTTAACCTTGCTGAGTCTTGATTTCCTCACCAGCAAAATAGTTAACACCTATTCTACAGGACTTTTAATTTATCATTCAATGAGATGATAAAATTACACTATAGTAGCTATCATTTATTGTGAACCAACTATGTACCAGGTTCTGTGCTCCCTTCATTGTACCACACTTAGAGACTTGTCTTCCTGTTGGGAGTAGTCCTCAGACTAACAATTTAGAACAAGGTATCCAGAGGGTACAAAGACACCTACTGGTCTAGGCAGGCAGTCAGTTCAGAATAACCAGTAAGCTTATACGTCAGTCACTTTTCCCAAAGTGTGGGATTGGAATGGGGACAAGACCAGCATACCTGCTGTGTGGCCTTGGGCAAGTCATGTAACTAGAGCTTGAGTTTCTTCATCTATAAATTGGGGGCTGTTCTTTTTGGAGCTGTGGTAATGATTAGAAATAAATTTATTTAAAGTGACTAATATGGTACCTGACATATATAATAGTGACTATATCTAGTATGTCATTAGTTATATTCCTCTAGCTCTGAGAGATTCAAATGTCAGCTAAATGCAGGATGTCATCTCCACATATCAGCAAAAATACAGGTACAAATACCATATATGATATTTAACAACTTGATGAGGTTTGGGAAAATCATGACAAGTAGCTTTCTTACACTGTCATAGTCCTCTGGAGAAAATATGTAATATAAGGCCTGGACGCTGCAGTTTGTACTGGTCCCCTATAGTAATATCAGTTGCCCCACAAAATTTAATACTTCATTGTAGCCTACCATGCATACCATGCAGATAGCTCCAAAATTTATATTTCTATTGCTGACTTCTCTCTGAATGCCAGACTCATATATCCAACTGCCTACTCTACATCTCCTCTAGGATGTCTAATGGGTATCTCAAATAAAACATGGTCAAAACAGAAGTCTTGAATCTTACCACAAAATCTTGCCTCCCTTAGTCTTCCCCAATTTAGTAAATATCACTATTGCCTACTCTATTATTAAAACCAAAAATCTAGGAATCATTATGAGAAAGTCCAATCATTTCTGTCTCTACAGTATCTCTTGAATCTGTCTACATTTTTCTATCTCTATTACTACCACTCTAGTTCAAGCCACCATCATCTTTCTCAGAAATGCTCCAATAGCTTCCTAACTTGTCTCTCTACCTCCTTCCATCTATTCCCCATGGGTCATCCAGAGGAATATTTTTTTTTAATGTAAGTCAGAAGGAATGTGACATTCTCCTACTGAAAATTATTCAGTGACATCCTCCTGCTCTTAGGATAAAGACCAAAACCTTCTAAGGCACTGTATTATCTAGCTCTTGCCTACCTTCCAAATCTCATTTTATCTCACTCCTCCCACTACTCCCTCTGATCTAACCACACTGCTCTCTTTCGGTTCCCTAAACTTACAAAGATCTTTACACCACAAAGCTAAAACATGCTATTTCCTCTGAGATTTTTTTTCCCCACTCTTTACCTAGATGACTTTTTCTTAAATTTTCGGGGTCCCATCTCAATGTTATTTTGCTTCAAGTAGACTTTGCCAATGATCTACTTTTCAGTCTCTGTTATTTTCCCTTTTATCACTTATTGCAATTACTAATTAGATACTTACTCATGTGCTTGTTTGTTTAATCTCTATGTTTTCCCTACCCTTCATTATACTAACAAGCTCAATTAGAGCAGAACCATATCTCTTAAAGCAAAAGCTAACTTATTAGCTCTTTTAACTGTTAGAATAAAGTTCACCTCTATTCACCCAGCCCAATGAGTATTTGATGAATGTAAAGAGAATATCAAATATACTAATTGTGGATCCAGGGATGACAATGACAGAATTAGATAAATACTTATTCACTTGTCTTAAAATGTTCTTTTCACCTTTTACTTCATATAGAGACAGGAGGTAAACTAATTAGTATCATGAAGATAATTTTACTGCCAAAAATATGAGGATATAAGGGTGCCTGCATGGATCAGTCAGTTAAGCATTTGACTCTTGATTTCAGGTCAGGTCATGATCTCAAGGTTGTGAGATCAAGCCCTCTGTTGGGCTCTGCTTAAAATTCTCTCTCTCCCTCTTCCTTTGTTCCTCCCTGCCCCTCTAAAAAATGAGGATATAGATACTACCAGGTGTTTGATCTTAGGAGCAAGGGGGGCAAAGTGATTGGATTATGATTTTAAAAGGCTTTCTTTAGGAAAAGTCAAAGGCCAATTATTTCTCATGTAACTTTCATACCAGAGTTTATAGTGAGGCTATGATGCCCTGACCATAAAAACTGAGCAAACAAGTCAGGGTATTGGCCCACTATCTTCTGAACATAACTATCACTGCCTTTTTAATCTTATTTTCACAGAACGTAGTGGAAAGAGTTATCATACAGTCTAGATGGCCTCTAAAGCAAAGGATTCAAAACACAACAAAGATTTAAATTCATTCATTAAACAAATGTATTAAATGACTACTATATGCCAGATACACAAGTGTGGTGTTCTTCCTAACCAGTCAGACAGAATCAAAGCATGAATATGCAGCTCATCACTTGGGCTTCTATATCTAGTGCTTCCCAGTTACTACTCAGGATCCCCACAGGAGCATAGTGTCAAATCACGAAGAGATTTCTAGCTATATAAAGTACACCCAGTACCAATAAATGATTTATAGACTTGAGCTGATGAATTATTTTCCTATTTGACAACCAAAGGAGGCAATTTAACTGCTTTTATAAACCACCAGTGAGGAATCGTAATGACATAAGGAATTGCTGGACAGGAAAAGACCACTTTCCGTAACATGCTTGTTCTCGGGATTCAATTCCACCTCAGCTTTGTCTCAGCAGCCTTTGTTCTTGGCTCACACATCATTAAAATGTCTTGCTGGCTGCAAAAGCTCATTTATATAAACAACAATATTTTCTCTGACCATCTTAATTGACAAATTATTCCACATGATTGCATCTTCTTGAATGAAAAAGTTTGGCCTCAAATACCTATGAATGTAGCCTTGTGCTTGAGTTTGTCATAGCCCCTGGTTAACTCCTTAATTTTTTTTTTAAATTCATCCCCTGTAAATGAAGCGCCCTATTAAAAATAGCAATTTATCTTAAACCATTTGTTAGACTACTTTATTATGGTAAAATGGCTGTGTGGTCATCTTTGCAAAACTTCCAGTTATAATAATGATGAAAATGATGCTAATCATAATAATTAATATCATTTTTAAAATACTTACTAATTCCCAAACACCATTCTAGGTGATTTTCATATATTTTCTTCACTGAACACACTAACATGTCCTTATTTTGCATGGGGAAAAAAACTGAAGTTCAAAAGAATAAATTATTTTTTCTCAAAGTCACACAGCTACTATTATACTTGAGTCATGCTTCTCTGATTCTGAAGCAGGGTCTAAGGAAGCAAATCAAGTTTTCAGTTTTCCACAGGTCTTTTCTATGAATCAAATTCTTTGTTTAGCTAAAATTTCTTAGAAATGCCTTCCTCTAGATATTTTTCTCAGCGAAAGATATTATCCACCTCCACATAAGAAAATTTGTTATAGTCAAATCCGATTATAGTACTGCAAATAATATATAGTTCTATAAGAATTTACTAGTGGAAGGGGCTCAGGCTTTGAGAAAACAACCACCACCACCTGAACCTTCACTCCAGTGCTATTATTTAATTACAGTAGGACACTGAGAAAAATTAATTAACTTCTCTGAATTTCAACTTCAACATTGGTAAAGTGGGGCTAAAGTGACAATACCACTCAGGATTTTCACATGCTTAAATGAGATCATATATGGGAAAACTTAGTGTTTCCCTCCTAGTACCATAATTGTATATCTAAATGTCAAGGTAAACCTTTGTATGGGAAAAAATGGAATATGGAGGACATTAGTCTAATTGGTAAGACAAAACCTACACCAAGTACTTGAAGATAATTAATTATATATTAGTGTCAAACAGCGTGGTGAAAACTCTTGCAAAATTGCCAAGGGAATTTAGGAGAAAGAAACTAGTAACTTTAAATGAGATTAATCTGTAAAGGTTTCATGGAAGAAGTACCGAAGTACAAATATGTCTTAGCAAAGGGGAGTGAAAGAGCATGAAGCTGGCAAGCAAGCAGGAAGAAAAGGAACTAGTGGCATTTGGTGAGCCTTGTTGTGTGCAGAAGCCACATAGGTAGTTTTTAGCTGGTTGCTTTAAGAGCAAGGTTTTGGAACAAATGTGGGTTTGAATCCTAATTCTACCACTTACTATCTTTGTGATCATAGACAAGTAACCTATCTCCTCTGAGTCTCCCTTTCTTCCCTTATAAAATAAATATTTCCTAACTTTCAAGGTTATTGTGAACATTGACTGATTGTACAATACAATACCTGACCCAATAAATGGTGGTCCTCTGAGCATCTGTTCCATTCTGTTGGATCTGGCTCATGGCTAATCTCCCACCATATCAAACTCCTCATTTTCATCCTCTAGAAGACTGGCTTGAGAGAATAGTCTTAGCTTGCTCAAACCACTACTTTCAGGTTGGAGGAGAGCAAGGTAGCTGAGACTTTCACAAATGAACATAGCAGACCTAGGAAAACCTGTGTCCATGAATCTTAGAGGTCTATACACCTAGAAGTCACACTGCAATTCCTTCCCAAGAATCCCCTCCCCTACCCCTAACTCAAGTCAGAGGAGTCAGCCAAGGAGTCAATGATCACCTCAGGTGATGGAAGAGAGCCACTGGAGCAGAACTGACCTGGATTGGGCACGTTTGCCATATCCTGCTGCCATCTGCTCTAACTTGCTCACCCTCAGCCCTCCAAGCTGGTCTCCTGTACAGCTACCTACGAAACAAACCCACAGGAATAAATGTTCTTATAGTCCAGAGAAACTTTGCAGAGAAACAAGACCAGCTTTCTGCTAATGGGACAGTGAGTAATATTTTTTTAGTTGTCTCCCTATAAAGCATAGAAACATGCAAACATTTTCCAGGACAGACTGGAAATATCTTTGACCTTGTCTGTCACCAACAGGGTGACAACCTATATCATAGGTTGAGGCAGGAGGAGAGAAATGGGGGGGGGGAGGAAAGATAAAACAACAGAGGCAGTAAAGGAAGAGGGGAAAAATCACTCCTTAGACTGATACTCAAGGTCTTCCTTCCCACTAACTCTAAGCAGGCTTTTTTTTCTTTTCTCCTAGTCACCCAAGGTCAGAGTAGAGTTGACCTTGTTTCTAGAGGGAGCAAGCAGCCACCTGCAGGGTATGAATTGTGACACTCTGGGAAAGGCCCCCCACAGGCACTGCAAAGCTGCCAGAAATTCCCACCATTAGTCATGCCTATGAGTTACAGAATTGAAATATCTATTAAACTGCAAATATGTTAGCTATAAAGGGAAACATTTTGGGCCATTATCGGTCAGGAATTCTTTATCTCTTTGAGGAACTAGATTAGACCCAGCAGAAAACAAGGATCTGAGGAGATGGGCTACAGAAAAGACAGGACATTAAGACATTTAAAAGAGTCAGAGAAGGGACAAAGATGTCATTCACAGTGGGCTGGGTATGCTAGGAAAGGCCAGGGTCACCCAAGAAGGGAGAGGGAGTCCTAGGAGGAAAGGCAAAGGAGCTGCTACCAGCCGGTTTTGGTCACGAGATTTTTGCACCTGCGACTGTGCAAAAGAACAGTCAATTATGAAATGCACAGTCAGTCATGTGAAAGTTTCCTTAACGTGGCCAAGAACTATTGACTGCTGAGGGCTTTCCTCATTAAGTCACACGAAAGGTATAAACGAGATACATTCTCAGATGATAATCAGGATACAGACATTCAGATCATGTTAACTGGTTGCTCAGAACATAAAGGAGAGAGAACATATGCTAATGATTTTTTTTTTTCCCCTCACTGCTTCACATTGCATTGCTTTGGGGCAGTTTCAAGGTGGGTACTTTAACCCCAGGGCTTTTCATTTATCTGTAATATTTGAGACCAACTTGCTTCATCATTTAAATTGTTCTCTGTAAGGTGATAAATTTGCCAATACCCCTCCTGTAGTATTACATCCATAAATTGCGCCCTTCACACTCTGCTTGGATCGACCAGTCTGTTGGTGATGTGATTAGGATGGCTTCTGAGTGCTGTTCTCAGTTTGTCTATTAACTGCTCTCCAGGACACTTATGTTTTTTGTTTGTTTGTGTTTGTTTTTGTTTTTTTTCCCCTGCTCACTGCTGGGGATGGAAGTAGTGGAGGAAATTCTGAGCCAGCCACACAGTCATTCACTTGTTTCTAAGTGCTACTGAACCAAACTCTTTAAGGAAAGGCCACAAAAAGACAATTTCCAAACTGAATTCAGCATATAGGCATGTTTTACTTAGTCCACACAATGATGAACAAACCACAGATCTCCACATAAAAATCCAGCCTTCTACAATCTCTTTAAAAAGTAGAGGGACTAATAGTACTGGATCCTTAAGTTCACATGATGACAGCTAGGGCTAAGTCAATACTGCTAGTGTTCTCCAGCTTGCCTCTCCATGTTACTTACACACCCATTCAGGTACCTGACTCACCTGGCTTCTAGAAGCATTTGACTATTGATTAGGGCATCACCCTTTTGCTGGTTTAGACTCAGTCATCAGCAGTAAATGCTTTTCCTTTTATAGAAGGAATAGAATCACAGCTATTTCTTCTTTAAGCCAAAACCCTGGGTTAGCAAATGAACATTTTATATACCAGGTTATTTCAGGGATCCATAGACCTGAGCTCTGAAGTCTCTAATTTTGGAGTCTTTCTGGGGATACATCTCCTCTTTTTCTGGCCCAGAACCCAGGATTAAGGGACTAAGGACAGAGTAACAATGGGATATGATAGAAAAAAAACAGTATATTAGTAATAAGAAGATGGGGGTTCTAGTCAGAGCTATGCCATTCACCAGCTGCCACCCCAGGGCAAATGGTTTAAACTCTGAGCCATAGTTTAGTCTAGTGGGGGTGGATTATATGTGATCATACATGTTTAGGAAATGTCCTAAACTATTATATCTCTTCCTCCTTTCAGAAAACTGTAATACATATTAGAATATGATATACACTAAGATGCCCTGAAATGCCTTGCAAAAAAGAGACCTGTTTAACTTTGACCTGGCAGACACATTGTCACAGAACCTTTCTCCACACCCCCTCCTCTCTTTTCCTTCCTCTCTTCCAGAAATAACTATTAACATTTCTTAGAATTGGAAAAGTTAAAAAAAAAAAAAACCTGTACCCCTGGGGATAAAAATATATTATATGTTTATAAAAAATAAAAAATTAAAAACAAAAAATTTGGAAAAGTTTAGAAACTGTTTAAAACACTATTTGTTCTAATGAAAAAAATTTTAAAAATTCTCAGGTTCCAAAGGGAACATAATTCTGCCTCCACCTGTCTGATTTCGGAATCACATTAAGAAACCTGAATCCTATGTTTCTTGTTGCAAAGAGTAGGCACCGTTTTATGTGTTGACTCCTCTCTACCAATTGAATCAACATTGTTTAACTAGACTGTTCTCCACTGCTTCACTTCTGTTAGCTTACAATCATTATGATAGGGCACCTGGGTGGCTCAGTGGGTTAAAGCCTCTGCCTTCAGCTCAGGTCATGATCTCAGTGTCCTGTGATCAAGCCCCGCATTGGGCTCTCTGCTCAGTGGGGAGCCTGCTTCCCTCTCTCTCTCTCTGCCTGCCTCTCTGCCTACTTGTGATCTCTCTGTCAAACAAATAAATACAATCTTTTTAAAAAATCATTGTGATAACTGCTACGAACCTTACTGGAATCCATTTTTTCTCAATATGGATTTTCATATTAATAGTGTCTTTTGACACCAAAATGGGAAGCTTGGCAAATTTTATCTTCTGTACATTCTTGCTTTTCTTGGATCCCTACTTTTTCTTGTTTCCTGTTTCCTGGCACCATCCTAAATTTAAATTTAATTCTGTGTCCCATTCCTATTGATCTACTCTAAGATACTCACTGAGATCTATAAGGACTAGGTTCCAAAATGTCAAGTGCATCCTTTTAGTGGTATCTAAATTCCAATAGGAAATTTTTAATAGATAATGTCTAGAAAGGAAATTATAATGGAAAAATGAACATTATGATCAATATTTTGATATATTTTTCAATGTATGTAATATATATCTGGCAATATATGGTTTGTTCTTGGTGGTGGTTAAAAAGTTATATTTAGGGACGCCTGGGTGGCTCAGTTGGTTAAGCAGCTGCCTTCGGCTCAGGTCATGATCCCAGCGTCCTGGGATCGAGTCCCACATCGGGCTCCTTGCTCCGCAGGGAGCCTGCTTCTTCCTCTGACTCTGCCTTCCACTCTGTCTGCCTGTGCTCGCTCTCGCTCGCTCTCTCTCTGACAAATAAATAAATAAAATCTTCAAAAAAAAAAGTTATACTTAAGAGTCAGAAAGACCTAGATTCATATCCATGCTCTGTCAATTACAAAATATGTGACTGAAACACATCACTTCACCTAAGTTTTCTTCCTCAATAAAATGGGGACAGTAATAGTATCTACCCTCATATGGTTTTTCTGAAGTTTAAATGAAAAAAAAAAAAAGAATGAAAAACACTAAGCATAATGTCTGCCACAAAGTGAGCTCTCAATAGATATTAGATCTCTGGGTCCCCCTATTATGATTATTATGTAGTTGTTGGCTTACAGATCACATCTCCTATTATACTATCATTACTCAGTCAGAATCTCCATTCTGTTTCTTCCCCCAACTCTCCACCATATCTCCACATTCCCCTGTTTCTCCTAAACGCACTTTCACCCCAATGTCTTAGCATTAACAGTAGACTCATAAATAAACAGCCAGGGCCAACAAAAGCCTGATTTCAAGCCTGATGTGAAATTGCTCCCTCTGTGTGTAAATAGCAGCCATTCTCTACACCAGAGGAAGGTTATTCTAATAAACTATGCAGTCTCAAGGACACACGCAACAGTGCACTACAGTTAGTTATAACTTGGCGAAGTGAAATTAAAAGCACTTACTGAAGCCAGGCATTTGAACATCTTCACCAAAAACTGATCCCAACTTCTACTCTGTAATTTTATCAAGCTTTGTGTATCCAGATTGTGTGCTACCATTGCTTAATAGTAACCTAGCAGCATATCCTTGAAATATATCCATAGAATAAACCTCTCTTTCTAGCCACAGCATTTAGACACAAATGGATTAAAAGATTATCCTAACATGTAAAGAATCCCAAATCTGGAACTCTAGAGCTGTTTATAATAATCAGGAGGACTGGTATTATTTGCATAGTCACCAAAGAACAGGTTGGTTTTGTTTTGTTTTGTTTTTTCTAAGCAACCAAGTGCATTTCTAAAAAGCTGAATAAAATCATGCATTTGTGAATGATTTGTCAGGTGAATGGTGAATTATTTTCCAAATACAGTTAATTAGCGCTGGTTTCCTGCTGGTGTTCATTTTGGGAAGCCCCTATTATTTATATCTGCCTTTGACCTTCCCAAGGCAGACATTCTCCTCTAATCCCAAAAGACCCTATTACCTTATCTTTCCTATCCTCTCCCACTCCTCATCTTCTTCCATTATCACCTGTTCTACATTCTCACTATCATATAATCAACACTCCCTTCTCTTCTTACCACTTCAACTAGCCATCTGTACAAAATTCAATGTGAGAAGAAAGGGAAAATAACTCTAAAATAACAAACAGCTACCTAAAATATGCTGTGGGAAATAAAATTGTTAGCTGTTGGTGTCTTTGACAAATGACCTAAACACACTAATGTACATGTCTATTTGTTGTTATACCCTTCCCTATTCATCTGTACCCTCCGAAGAAATAAAAGGAAATGTCCATGACACCACAAAAGCCTGAAATAATTTATATACTAAAAGTGTTCCAGAAAAGTTGCATTTAAATCAAATCCTATTTTAATGCGGCAGGAAAGCTGGCTATTTAAAGAAATCTTACGATTAATTCTTTTATATGGAAAAAATCATTTCATAAAACCAATGATTACCTTCTAGTTCATCAATCTTGAATATCTGGATCTTTTTGTAACTGATCTATTTAAAACAAGTAGCACCTATACACTTAAAAAAAAAACACTTGCTTTACTGAAGAAGTATTTCTCAAACTTATAAATTTTAAAAAACAGAAAAAAAAACTTAAAATTTTGATAAACTTTTATATTTTGCATACTTACAATATATAATTTTAAAGAATCATGCTCTACATAATTTTGTAATTAGCCAATCCTATTATTTTATATTGAATTCCTATTCCATACCTGCATATTGCTAAACCGAAAACAAGTATGAGGGGATTATGTTTTAAATAATCCCAGCCTTATATTTTGAATTATGAGAGGATAAACTGTTTAATCGCTTTGTAATACTGACACAAATCACAATGTGACTTATATAAAAGTACAAATTAGGGGCAACTGGGTGGCCCAAGTCAGTTAAAAATCTGCCTTATGCTCAGGTCACGATTTCAGGATCCTGGGATGGAGCCATATATCAGGCTCCCTGCTTGGAGGGGAGCCTGCTTCTCCCTCTACCCCTCCCCCTGCTCATGTTTTCCCTCCCTTTATCTCTCAAATAAATAAATAAAACCACTAGAAAAGTACAAATTAAAAATAAATCTTCACAAAACAACCTCTTGAACTGATATACCAAGAGACCATTTTGTTTCTACATCAAACATAACATTTGAAGTATGTTAATAAATACATAAACTTGGTATCTTCTTATCAGAATAATGACCACTGACCCAAGGATAATTCTGAATTATTTTTTCTCCAGCATGCGATACATATTCAGTATATTTTTACTCAAATGGTAAATGAAAAATTACTGTTTCAGTGGCTGAGGCTGCATTATCCCCACATTCCCTTAACAGATTTCCTTTGGTGACCAAGGATTTATAGTTTCATGACAGCTCTTAGGAAGTTAGGTAAAACAATTTGGGGCCTATGAACATGAGTTTGGTGTGTGTGTATGTGAACTAACATGACCACAAGAAAATCAAACCTGTGACTGACTTCTTTAGCATTATTCTCTCAGCTACTATTTCTCCAAACATAATCCTTAGAAGGCATACAACAGAATTACCTGGAAAAAAAGGCAAGTTCCCATTGTTACTGATGTGTTGAATTTGAATCTTGAGGAAAGAGATGGAACCTGTATTTAAAGAACCTTATCTTCATCCTACCCATGTTCTTCCACATGATTCTGATGTGCATTAAAGTTTGAAAATCTCTGGGAAGTAGAGTTGAGGTGAAATTTTAAACGTATAGTCCAACTACGTGAAAAGTTTAGGGAAAGTGAATTAACACCTTATAAAATGCCCCAAAATAGCAGCTCTAGCTCTGTTTTTCCAGAATCTAAAAAGAAACAAACAAACAAAAAAATTAAACATACTGTCACCACAACCCATCAGATGGGAGCATAAAAGAGGTTTGGTGTTAACTTTATTCTGGTCCAACTTAAACCCAAGCCAACCACTATAATGTTACAAATTTTAGTAAATAATTCCTAATGGAGGTGTTCTGCAGACAGCTGATAAGGATTGTGTGACTGTGGTCAAACTGATGATACTGGAAGGATTTTTGCATGGTCAGGTCACTTATTAATGATGTATAACTTCCTGATTGACTCTTCTTCTTGAATGAGACAGGAAGTCTAGTTCACATTGAGAAAAAAAAAAATCAACCAAAAGCAGATCTTTCCTATATGATTTGGCCCAACGGGGTTAGTTATTGTGAAAGTTCATACTGGAAAAGACGTGCAATACTAATTAAAAGAATAATTTAAACTTCCACAGAAGTTACTCTACAAATTCAGACTAAGTAGAACTGTCATGTAATAGGAGAGAAAATGAACTGAAGTATACATACATACATCAACAAGGAGCCTGACTTGGGTCTCAATCTTACAACCCTGAGATCATGACCTGAGCTGAAACAAGAGTTGGACTCAACCAACTGCACCATCCAGGTGCCCCCTGATAAAATATTTTTTATTCCTTGTGCTAACATTCAGAATTTTGAAAAAGACAAAACAAACTGCTGACTCTTAGTGATCAAAAACTTAATTAAATATGAGTTACACCAATGAACTTACTCAGCAAATGTCATTATTAGTAGACTGATTTTAATACTACCCCAAAAAGGTCAGATGAACATATGCGAAAATAACATAGAAGGAAATCTGTATTTCTAACATTTGTGTGAATATGTTATAATTAATCAACTACTTGATTTCAATATTACATAGTTAAACTGGTAATGCCCAAGAGCATCAGTCTTAAGTTAATCAATATAATCATAATTATGATTGTCTGGATAATGTCAAATTTTACTATGGCTCAGATTTTACCTACAATAAAAATGTGTGTGTGAACACTTACACACACACACACACACACACACACACACATACACATACATCTAAAACATAGATAAGAAAAAAAAATTAGGCAAGGTTTTCTCAGGAACAATAGCAGGTAGACTTTTGTCATGAAATTTCTTGGGTCCATCATACCCATCATCAGAGATAACATTTATGGGTATCAGGTTCTGTCATGTCACTGAAAACTACTTTCTAACATTCTCCACCAGATCAGAATATCATGAGTTTCTCTTCTTCATGTGGTATGAGTAGAATTACTAGTTTATATTTCACTTGTACTTCAGATTTAAAATACACATATAGGGGCGCCTGGGTGGCTCAGTGGGTTAAAGCCTCTGCCTTCAGCTCAGGTCATGATCCCAGGGTCCTGGGATAGAGTTCCGCATCAGGCTCTCTGCTCAGCGGGAAGCCTGCTTCCTCCTCTCTATCTCTCTGCCTGCCTCTCTGCCTACTTGTGATCTCTGTCAAATAAATAAATAACTAAAATCTTTAAAAAAATACACATATACATACTATTTGTTGAGATTCTTTTCCATTTAAGAATCACTAGAAGGGGGCGCCCTGGTGGCTCAGTGGGTTAAAGCCTCTGCCTTTGGCTCGGGTCATGATCCCAGGGTCTTGGGATCGAGCCCCACATAGGGCTCTCTGCTGAGCAGAGAGCCTGCTTCCCTTCCTCTCTCTCTGCCTACCTCTCTGCCTACTTGTGATCTCTGTCAAATAAATAAATAGGGTCTTTAAAAAAAAAAGAATCACTAGAAGCACACAATAACATCAGTCATTTATGAGCAGTTTTGTATAAATGATATTCTGGATGCAGTCCAAGAGGGTATCATTTCAAAAGCCCAGTAGAATCTAATTCTGAGGCAGGCATTACCTACAAGGAGATTCTACATATCAACATTCTATAGTGGTTCCAGTATATCTTTTCTGAGATGCTTAGTAACAAGATATCTTGAAGAGTTAAAAACACATCATAAAGGCAGAGAAGAGATATGCAGCAATTGGCCTCATGTTCCCTAAATCAATTTTCCATATTCCACATATAGTTTATCAGTACAACTTATTAACAGTGAGCTTTCAAACCATCTGATTTGCAGCCAATCCTAAATTCACTGCAAGTTTGCTGTTTGTTTTGGAAACTCTTTCTTCCCATAACAAATTATTATTTATTTTTAAGTTATATTAGTCACCATACAGTATATCATTAGTTTTTGATGTAGTGTTCCAAGATTCATTGTTTGCATATAACACCCAGTGCTCCACGATATCTATGCCCTCCTCAATCCCCATGACCAGGCTCACTCATATCCCCATGCTCCTCCCTTCTAAAACCTTCCATTTGTTTCCAAATTTCACTTGCCATAATTTGGTAGAACCAATTCTTACCTGTAACCTTCAATTCAGTTGTTCGTCTTACAAGTTTTCCTTCATACTTAAGTTCGCAAGTGTAATTTCCTCCATCTTCTTCTTGAACTTCTTGGATTAGCAGAGCATTTCCCTTCTGTATTATTATACTTCTCCACATTTTGGGCTTACATTCCTGCAGAAAAAATATTTGTGAACAAACAAAAAAAATTAAATTCTCATCAAGTCTTAGTACTGACAAGTTATTACTTTCACTTTCTTATGCTCTTCTCTTTACTTTTCAAAATATATAATTAGAGTTAAGTCAATGACCATAAAAAATCACAACAGCATCTTAATGTGTCCAATTTAAATATCACAACTATCAGCCCAGTAGCTACCTTAAAAGACTGATCCCAAGTGCAGAAAGTAATTAGAGATATTCTGCAAAAATGGAAAAGCATACAAACTCCCCAAGATGCAAAAAGGATATAGCAAAACCTTAAAATTTGCTAAATATCCTGTATTTTTTTCTATTTGACAGGGATTTTCCTAAAAGTCCTAAAAGAATAGTGTTCATTTAGTAACAAAGCATACTACAAGGGAGTCTGAGGCATTATTAAAAATTCATAAAAAGCTTTACATTGGCAATATTGTCTACAATAATTTTAATAACTACTTCTTATAGTTAAAGACTGATGCTAATATTCCAGAGTCTCCCTTCCCATAATCAAGAGATACATCTAGGTGGGTGGGGGTGAGAACAAGGGTCAAGAAAATTAGGCTTAAGCAGTTCTTTAGAGACATAGCTTGGTAAAATAAGGACACATTTTGTTCTAGTCATAAAAAAGGAGAAATTATCCACTCATTTTCTGAGTTCAGTGACATATGACCAGAGAATAAGATCTGGGTTTGGAAGACAATTTTTCTACACGCCTGATGGAAACACGAGGGAGCCTTGCTACTAAGATTGGACTTCTCTAGAAAGGAATGTTTAACAATTTTCCAGAGAGTGACAAAGACATAGCAATAACCAAGTATGTAAGAATATTCAGCCAAGTGGCTGTGCCTTTCGGGAATTTTCTCAGACTACTTTTTAGATATGGTTCCAGTTTGTCTACCACTCATCTCAAATGTTCAACCAAACTGTGGCCAAAAGCTATACATCAAACATCAAGAGGAGGTGTAGGGGACAATTGTGAGGGAGTGCTGAATAATCAAGGCAAAAATATTTTATCATCTAAATTTTGAATCTGTCAGTTAAGACAATGAAAAAATGATTGTGAGGTCAATGATGTAAATAATTGTTAAGCGAAATTTTCTCTTTTCCCACTATGGTATATACAACATCTCTTCAACCCCTTCTCTCCCTCACCCCCACTCCTGCCCTCCACAAATACATCCTAAACATTCACATAAAGATAGAATCAGTGTTGACTCTCAAACCCAGCTCTACATACTTGTGTACATGTATGCATGTGTGTGTGTGTGTGTGTGTGTGAAATGATTTAATTGAATGAGTATCCATTTAATAGTTTCTTACTTTAACAGATCTTTTTCTTTTATGATAGCAGGAGTTTTGACAACAAAATACAAGAACTGGCACTTAAGTTCACAGGTACAATATTTAAGAGATATGCTTGCTTTATGTCCAGTATAACTACCCACACATATTGTCAGAGAGTAAATAAAAGTAATACTATCTAGGACATCTAGATATAAGTCTGCTTCACTCCCTAGGGTCTTTCCAAAGAACAGTTAAGGGTCTGTCTGAAATTATATTACATACCATGTCTGGCAAGGTTTATCACCTATATGAGATTTTCTTCTGAGTTAAACCTTGGGATATAAGGTTTCTGAGAAAATGAAGAAGAAAGTCTGAACAACAACAAAAAAATAGTCCAGCTGCCACTATCGTCATACAATAATAATCCACAATTATTTTCGCATTGCTTCAAACTCCAATAGCCTCAGATTTCTAAAGAATCATTCTGAAGGTTATTAAACAAAAATATGGTCCCTCTGGGCATTTTGAGAGGAAAGGAAAATGAAAACTGAGCTGCTTCACTTTCACATAGCAGTGGTGGGGGTGGGAAAATGAGCCCACACACTCATTGTATTCAAAGACAAATGACTTTGTTTTCTAATGTCATTTTTGGGGAAAGTCCATCTGCAATTAGCTCTAACCATTTTCATTTTTCCAGCACACAGCTTTGATTTCTTTTTTCCCAAGGAAGTAAAATCTATAGAGTGTATAAGAGTTAGAAAATAACCCCTGCTGAAGAACAGCCTGGAATCTTTACACATTCTTTGGGCTAGATCGAGATAGTCCCAACTATCTTCCAAGTTGCCATCTAGCCTTATAAAAGATTATTTGTACCTAATAGAGTTTTGTGGATTTTTTTAAACTTTGGCATAGGAAAATGTTATTATCAGGTCATCTCCACCCTTCTAGAGACAATGTAGTATAGATGAAAAGGTAAACTGTAGTCAGAGCAAGACATCTCTAAGTCAAAATCTGGGGTTCACCCAAGTTCTGTTATTTTGGTCAAATTTGCTTAAGTTCTTTACTTAAGTATCAGTTTCTTACTCTATATATGAAGATAACATATACTACTATGTGAGCAGCCAGAGCACAGAGGTTTACAGAGTTTATTCATTACATTCTTGTTGGGAGCACTATATATGGTGGTCTTCAGCACAGAGAATGCTTTCTATCCCTAAACTTTCACAATCTTGGATTATATCTCCTCCAAATCCCCAGCTCTCTTTGGTGAAAATTGGTGCTAATGGACTAATCAGATGAAAACAAATCTTCACTAATTGGTTAGCCATCCCCAGGAACATAATACTTTAATCCACTGAAAATGTATAGCTCTTAAGAGGCCACTCCAACACTAATCCTAGCAGGTGGGTAGAGGAACTCTATTTTATTAGAAGAGGCTTATAGATGACCATCATACATCAAGCGACCCATCCTTTACAAAATTAATTCCTTGGCTATCCTTCAAATATATGGGTACCTATATCAAATCTCCAAAGTCTTCCAGCCTTTTTACTCCACTGTTTACAGCATCCTTCCCTTAAACTGCTGGCTGCTAGGTTTACTACTGTCATTGCTTCTCTCCTGTACCCAATCTCCCTATGACCTCTCTCCTACTGAACAAGCATCATTGCCATACCTCATTGCTCCATATCCATTTAATTTAATTTTGACAGCCTGTTAGGCAAAGTAATTTGAAACATGTAAATCAAATCTAAAGATGGCTGTTTATCTGAGGTGAGGAAAAACCTTCAAAGCCTTAAATATGAGCAGGTCCCTTATATTTGTACTTTGGGACCATTAAAATAAACTTCATCACCTTGAAGGTTTTGCTGAAGGCCAGTCTTGTGGAGGTACCTATGTTCAATAAACAGCTCCAGTTCATGTCCTGACCGATCCCTCATAGAGCTGTTTGTTATACAACCTCCTTGTTAAATCATAATAATGTCAATCCTTAAAGACAAGCTTCCTTCCCTCTCTGCCAGCCTTCCTGAGTGGCATTTGTCATTTGCCAGTATGTACTAAGTTGGGAGCCTAGAAGGTTCAATAGGAACATCTGTGGACCAAGTTTCTTAATGTAACATGTTGCTAGCCACATTTGGATGTTGGAATTTCCACCCTGAAACAGTCACCACCATATTCACAGTACATTTCTGAGATATCATCATCATACAAACAGGTATTTTTTAATCAGTTTGATTTGTTGGTCTGGTTATTTCAGGGCTTTTGGAGCACAGGACTCATTTCTCATGGCAAATATACCAGGAAGATTTATTTAAATATTTATTCTGATTCTGAAGTTCAGACACAAAGTAGTTGGACAACCATAAACCAATCATGTAATCTCTGGTCCTCAAGTTACTTTTGTTCAAATACCTACTACTCATGCACTCTGATGCAATTTCTCTCCTTTCCCCTGGAGACTGGACTATTCATAGAGTATCTAGGCATCTACCTAACAATCTGTAGTGAACGTGAACTTTCTTCAATTTAAAGATGGAAGACATAGGAGCACAATTGTAAATTAGGTATCAACTTTGCCCTTTTCATCCCTACCCATACTCCAAATTCACAGGATAACAAATTTGACAAAGTTTTTCCCCTCCCTAGCTCTATTTCTCTTTCTCTCTTCATAGTCCTAATGTTAAAGTTGGTACCCCACAGTGGTTAAAGTGTACATTCTAGACTCAAATACTTGAGCTGGAATCCTAAGTTGTATGTTCTTAAACATGCCAATTCATTGATCTAAACCTTAGTTTTTCAACTTTTGAAAAAAGTGGTGATAATATTTACCAATACGGCCAATTATAAGGATTTAAAGAGGTAATGTATATAGGTGTTCAGTAATATAGGGCATCACATGCTAAAAACAATAAATATTAACTACTATACTATTATTATTATCACTATTATTACTCTGCTTTCAGATTACATACACATCCATTATGACATGTTAATGTCTCTCAGGAATTAATGTGATTCACATTTCTATAGGGGTCTGAGACAATCCAAAACACAATCCAACGTTATAACTCATTTTTTAAAAGATTTCATTTATTTATTTATTTGAGAGAGAGAGAGAGAGAATACATTGAGAGCAGGAGGAGGGAAAGAGGGACAGGAAGAGAAAGGAAGATAATCTCAAGCAGACTCTGTGCGGAGAAGAGAGCCTAGCACAAGATTTGATCCCATGACCCCAAGATCATGACCTAAGCCAAAACCAAGAGTCAGATGCTCAACAAACTGAGCCACCCCAGCACCATCCCCCAAGTTATAATTCTAATGTAGGTGTTGACTTCCAGTTTCTGATTCAACATGCAAAAGTTTTGAAGTTGTCACTACCATCCATACAACAAGAAAAAATGTGAACAAACTGAAAATCAACAACTCTTCTTATATTCATCAGATATTTATGGTGACAGTGAAAACCACTACCCCAAAAACCACAGAGACAGGTGATACAGAGAATCACAACTTACTGCAAGCTGAAGCAAACACAGGAACCAGCAACTAACAGGAGCACTTAAGGATAACTTACTAATTTCTGAAGACTATGAACTAGCTTTATATATAAAAACCCCTGGGGGGGCAATCTTTTGAAGAGCACACTTTTAGAATGTTTACCTCCAGGAGCCCCACCAGGTTTTCAGCATGGAAACTAGAGAAAAATCCCCTTATGCTCCCGGCAAAGGAAGGAAAAAGTAAACATTATGAAATATACCCAAAGAGTCCTATTCTCCTTAACAGCCTGTCCTCAAAGTATATGGGAAAAGGGAAATATCTGATGGCAGTCCCTCTAGTCTTTGAAGTGAGGGAAGAAAAATAGCCAGCACCAACTCCCTCTATCCTTGCTGTCTCATCTAATGGAGGTGGGAGAGAAGCTGAGAAGCACTTGTGATGGTCATAGCCCAGGGACAAGGTTCACTAAAAGACTGAAATCTAATCATAAGATTACAGATTGCTTTCCCTTACCCTATATTTTAACAAGTATAACTCCTGTATAACAATAGGATATTATAGCAAAAATAACTGCACAATTCAGGCCTTATTTAAGAAGTCTCTAGGTAAAACCAAAGATAACAGGAGAGTGGATATCAAGGACACCAGAAGGAATTTTAGCCTCTAATATCTATGACTATAGCAAGCAATAAACACAGCCTAACTCTTAGCCAGATAAATGTAAAAATCTCAAATTAAAGACCTATTACCTCAGTTCCTTTTACTTAGTACATTATGCCTGGCTTTTGACAATAATTTACATGGTATACTAAGAGACAAACAAAACAAAATAAAAACCACCATTTGAAGAGAAAGAACAAGCATTAGGACCAGACTCAGGTATGGTAGAAAATTTGGAATTATCAGTCAGGGAATTTAAAATAAATATTATTAATATGTTAATGGACCTAAAGGCAAGGGTGGAAAATATGTAAAAACAGAAGAGAGATGGAAACTCTTTAAAAAAGTAAAATGAAATACTATAAATAAAAACACTGTAACAGAAATAAAGAATGCTTTTCTTGGTACGTTAGTAAACTGGGCATGGCCAAGAAAAAAAAAATCAGTGAGTTTGAAGATATGTCAATAAAAACTTCCCAAACTAACAAGCAAAAATAAAAAGAATTTTTAAAAAGAATATCTAAAGACTTTGGAAGAAATATAAGAAGTATAACATAAGTGTAATAAAAATACACAAAAGAAAAGAAGAGGAGAAAAATGTGGAAGAAACATCTGAAGTAATTCTAACCCTGCATCATCCAAGATTACAGCAGACTGGGCATGGACAAAGAGGTCTGGTGTGCATGTAGGCTACTAGTAATATCTGAGTTGAGTTTTAAACAATATATAAAAATTATATCTGAGCTGAGTTTTAAACAATATATAAAAGGTAAGACATACTGGATAGAGAGAACAACATGTGAAGCACTCAGATGAGAAATAACATGAAGTAAACAAAAAAATTCTGAATACTTTTATTGTTGAGAGTAGCAATGAGTAGGCTGAGACCAAATACTAAAAAGCCTACAGAGGGGAGGAGCCAAGATGGCAAGAGAAGTAGCAGGCTGAGACGACATCAGGTAGCAGAAGATCAGCTAGATAGCTTATCAAACCATTCCGAACACCTACAAATCCAACAGGAGATTGAGGAGAAGAAGAGCAGCAATTCCAGAAACAGAAAATCGACCTGTGGAGAAATGAATCCAAAGTGATGGGAAGATAGACCCTGGGGGGAGGGGCCGGCTCCCAGCAAGTGGCAGAGCAACAGAGCACAAAATCAGAACTTTTAAAAGTCTGCTCCAGGGGCGCCTGGGTGGCTCAGTAGGTTAAGCCACTGCCTTTGGCTCAGGTCATGATCTCAGGGTCCTGGGATCGAGCCCCACATCGGGCTCTCTGCTCAGCAGGGAGCCTGGTTCCCGCTCCCTCTCTGTCTGCCTCTCTGCCTGCTTGTGATCTCTCTGTCAAATAAATAAAATCTTTGATAAATAAATAAATAAATAAAGTCTGCTCCACTGAGGGACATCGCTCCAGAGGCTAGAAAGGGGTGAAGCCCACCCAGGGACAGCATGGTTTCAGGTCCTGCGGGGTCACAGAAGGATTGGGGGTATCTGAGTGTCAGAACTCACAGGTATTAGAGCAGGGAAGCAGGCTACCGAGATGGAGCTGAGGAGCAAGCTCTCAACTCGGGGTTACTTTATCATGATCCATAGCACAGGTCACTGTTCTATAAGCCAGGACCCCATGGGACCCGTTGAGACTCCTCTGGAAGAGCTCAGGGATCTACAGGGTTTGGAGACTCCAGGTGGGGCTGTGTGCCAGAGGCAGAGATGTTTGGTCACAGGCTAAGTGATGTCAGAGCGCAGCCAGAGGCCAGGGAGACAGGAGTGATTGAGCGCTTTTCTCCGAGGGCGCATTGAGGAGTGGGGGCCCCGAGCTCCCGGCTCCTCTAGGCCGGGGATTGGGAGGCTGCCATTTTCATTATCGTCCTCTGGAACTCTATGGAAAGTGTTCAGGGAACAAAAGCTCCCGAAAGTGAACCTGAGCAGATTACTTACCCTGGCCCCTGGTAAGGGTGGTACAATTCTGCCTGGGGCAAAGACACTTGAGAATCATTACAACAGGTCCCTCCCCAAGAAGATCAGCAAGAAATCCAGCCTGAACAAGTTCACTTACCAAGGTGAACAGCGGAATTCCACAGTAGGAGAAAGCAAAGCATGGACTTCAAGGCTCTCTCCCCATGATTCTTTAGACTTGAAAAGTTAATTAATTTTTTTAATTTGTTTCTTCTGCTATTTTTTTAACTTTTACCCGTTCCTCTTTTAACATTTTTTAACTAGTTTATCTTAACAATACCTTTCAAAAATATTTTTTGAACCTTCATTATTATAGTCACATTTTATCCTACATTGTATCTAACTTTATTTTTCATATACACATATGGTTTTTTCTTCAAAAAAAATTTGGGATACAACTTCTTCTAATAGATCAAAATATACCCTAAATCTAGCACAGGGCTTTGTTCTAGTTTCCAACCTGAGCAAATTCTCTTCACTTTTTTTTTCTTTATTTCCCCAACCAACTTATCTTATCAACTCCTTCCTTAGAAATTAAAAAGTTTTTTCATCTTCATAGTCATATTCCATTGCTTTATCATGTTTACCCTTATATATGTTTTACATTCCTTAAAATTTGGGGAGGTAGTTTCTTCTAAGAGACCAAAATACTCCCAAAATTAAGTAGGTGAACCTGTTCTATTCACCAGTCTTTTATATATGTGTATACACACACACACACACACACACATACTTATATATATGATATATATCATATATATGCATATATATATATACATTTTATATTGTTTTTTTCACTTTTAAATTTTTTATTATTTTTCTGAACTTCTTTTTACCCCCTTTCTTCCCCCCACGATTTGGGGTCTCCTCTGATTTGGTTAAAGCACATTTTACTGGGGTCTTTGCCACCCTTTTAGTATTTTATTCGCATTCGCTCCTTCATATATTCTTATCTGGATAAAATGACAAGGCGGAAAAACTGACCACAAAAAAAAGAACAAGAGGGGTGTCTGGGTGGCTCAGTGGTTTAAGCGTCTGCCTTCAGCTCAGGTCATGATCTCAGGGTCCTGGGATCGAGTCCCACATCGGGCTCTCTGCTTAGCAGGGAGCCTGATTCCCCCTCTCTCTCTTCCTGCCTTCTGTCTACTTGTGATCTCTCTCTGTCTATCAAATAAATACATAAAAATCTTTTAAAAAAAAATGAACAAGAGGCTGCACCGAAAGGCAGGGACCTAATCAATATGAACATTGGTAATATGTAAGATCTAGAGTTCAGAATGACTATTCTCAAGGTGCTAGCCTGGCTCAAAAAAGTCATGGAAGAGATTAGAGAAACACTGTCTGGAGAAATAAAAGCCCTTTCTGGAGAAATAAAATAATTAAAATCTGACCAAGTTGAAATTAAAAAAGCTATTAATGAGGTCCAATTAAAAAATGGAGGCTATTACTGCTAGGATAAATGATTCAGAAGAGAGAATTAGTGATATAGAAGACCAAATGACATAGAAAAAGGAAGCTGAGCAAAAGAAAGACAACCACTGGACCATGAGGGGAAAATCTGAGAAACAAGTGATACCATAAGATGAAACAACATTAGAATAATTGGGATTCCAGAAGAAGAAGAAAGAGAGAGGGGAGCAGAAGGTATATTGGAGAGAATTATTGTGAGAATTTCCCTAATATGGCAAAGGGAACAAGCTTCAAAATCCAGAAGTCACAGAGAACCCCCCTCAAATCAATAAGAATAGGTCCACACCCCATCATCTAATAGTAACATTTACAAGCCTTAGTGACAAAGAGAAAATCCTGAAAGCAGCCCGGGAAAAGAAGTCTAACATACAATGGTAAAAATATTAGAATGGCAGTGAACTTATCCACAGAGACCAGGCAGGCCAGAAAGAACTGGCATAATATATTCAGAGCACTAAAGGAGAAAAACATGCAGCCAAGAATATTATATCCAGCTAGGCTATCATTGAAAATAGAAGGAGCAATAAAAAGCTTCCAGGACAGAGGGGGACAAGATGGTGGGGAAGTAGGAGGAGGCACCTTTTCAATCTGTACCATAAAGTGAGCTGATTACCTACCAAAGAACTCCGATCACCCATGAAATCAGCCTGAGATCAGAATTATACACGTCTGGATCTCTACAGGGGCAGGAGATGCCAGTGGACAGGTAAAGTGAAGTGGGAACGGCAGACTGATATCAGAAGATAAACAAAAGGAGGAAGGAGCCATCAGAGGCAACTGGTTGGAAAGTAATACCCCCAATACGAGCGAGAGTGCCCTGCATCTGGGGACCAGCATTAACTTGGAGACTGGTTGAAAGCACTCCAAAAGAGCAAAGGATTGCAGGGGGGAAATTGTAGGAATCAGGGGCATCTAGGGAAAGGGGCTTAAGTCCCTGGTCCCAGGACAGCCTCCCCTGGTGCTGAGCTAGAGAGAGTGCGGCGGAGAAACAAGGTCTTGCCGCCAGCGCGCCCGAGAACACGTGGGGTCTGGCTCCTATGAGGGGCTGGGAGGCACGCTGGACGGCAGAACGGGTGAGCCCTGCTCTAGAGCCTGAGATGCACGTGCCCTTCATCCTCCCCTGAGAGAGGTACAAAGGCCCAGCCGGTGCCCTTTGATACGTGCCATTGTTTCAGAGCCTAAGACGCGTGCACCAAACTCTCCCCCCAGAGAGGTGTGCGAAGGCCCAGCCTGGTGCTTTCAGACCTGCACCCTGTTCGCAGAGCCTGAGACCTGCACGTGACCCACAGCCTCCCCTGAAAGAGGTGCGCGCAAGCCAGGCACTCTTAGACCCAGAAAGACCAGGCACTCCCAGCCCAGGCCAGCGGGAAAACCTCAGTGTGAGATCACTACTTGGAATCTCTCTGGCAGTCTGGAGCTGCCCAGACAGCCACCACTGCCGTGGCTTTGGGGACAAGCAGAAGATCCTGCATCTGACTGAACAGATATAGTTGGATGTATCGACCGTGGTGCAGTCAGGGTGCACCCCAAAACACTTCTGAGCAATCAGGATTCCCCACCCAAATGAGAGACAAAAGAAAAGAAAAAGAAAAAAGAGAGAGAGAGAGACAGGAAAGAAAGGGAAGATGAAAGAAAAGGTTCAGCCCAAATGGGCCCCAAGGTAAGATTTATGAAGTAGACAAACAAAAACAGACAAACAAAAAGACCGATAAAAGTATATGATGAGAGAAAAAAAAAAAAAATATATATATATATGCAAATAAAGGAAGAACCTCGTCAAAAAGAACCCCAAGTGTAAGATTTATATACTATCAGGACAAACACAAAAACACAGAAACAGTGGTGGAAAAAAAGGATGGTAGAGTGGTTATAAATTCTCAGTGTGCCCGAGGAACATTGTTTTGATTCTTCCTGGATATATCTTGACATCTTTGTTTAAGGACTCAACTTCCCTAAGATAAAGGGGAATTAAAAATTGGTTTACTTATAAGGGTAGTATTGATTGGGGAAAGGGGAATACTTTGAAGTTTAACCCTATATGAATATTAGAAAATAAAAATAAAAAGGAATAAACTAGACTAAACTAAAATTTTAAAAAAACAGAAATTATAAAAACAGAAATCCAAAGAAAAACATAGGTGTACGTATCAAAAAGTTCAGGTTAGAAGGTTATTATGGAATTCAATGTACTGGTCAGCTCACTGTGATGGTAAATAGGTTAAAAAAAATTATCTATGTATTTAAAAAATGAACCAGAATAGTGGAAAAGAGTAAAAAAGAAAAGTTTTCCTATCAAGTAGTGGTAGTTGTTCTCTTGTCATTCTTTTTTTTTTTTTTTTTTTTCCCACGGTTTGTTTTCTGGGGCAGGGGCCTGCCATGTGGGTTTTCAGTCAATGATGTTCCCTGAGTTAAGTCCTCCCGCCCCTGTCAAGGGGGTGGGCTCTAGGGAAACTGGGTTTTTTCAGGCTTTTGTTCTCTGGCGGTTTTTATATTTGTTCACTTTTTTTCTCTCACCTTGATCACTTTTGATGGTTTTTGTAGTTTTAGAAGAAAACAAACTGCACCCTGACCTCCCTCTCAGAGAGAAGTCTCAGTCTGGCTGCCGAGCCCAAGTAAGTTACCCCTTGGCCGCGGGATGCAGAAAAAAGCATTTGACAAAATCCGGCATCCGTTCCTGAATAAAACGCTTCAAAGTATAGGGATAGAGGGAATATTCCTGAACTTCATAAAATCTATCTATGAAAGACCCACAGCAAATATCATCCTCAATGGGAAAAAGCTCACAGGCTTCCTGTTGAGATCAGGAACAAGACAAGGATGCCCACTTTCACCACTCTTGTTCAACATAGTATTAGAAGTCCTAGCAACAGCAATCAGACAATAAAGAGAAATAAAAGGTATCCAAACTGGCAATGAAGAAGTCAAACTCTCTTTCTTCGCAGATGACATGATTCTTTATATGGAAAACACAAAAGAGCACACTCCCAAACTACTAGAACTCATACAGCAATTCAGCAACGTGATAGGATACAAAGTCAATGTACAGAAATCAGTGGCTTTCTTATACACTAACAATGAAAATAAAGAAAGGGAAATTAGAGAATTGATTCCATTTACTATAGCACCAAGAACCATAAGATACCTGGGAATAAACATAATTAAAGAGGTAAAGGATCTGTACTCCAGGAACTACAGAACACTTATGAAAGAAATTGAAGAAGACACAAAAAGATGGAAGACCATTCCATGCTCTTGGATCGGAAGAATAAACATTGTTAAAATGTCTATACTGCCTAGAGCAATCTATACACAATCTATACACAGCTACAAAGCTGTGATCACCAAGATAGCATGATACAGGCATAAAAACAGAGAAATAGACCAGTGGAACAGAGTAGAGAGCCCAGATATGGACCCTCAACTCTATGGTCAATTAATCTTCGACAAAACAGGAAAAAATGTACAGTGGAAAAAAGACAGTCTCTTCAATAAATGGTGCTGGGGAAACTGGAAAGCTGTACGTAGCAGAATGAAACATGACCATTGTCTTACACCGTACATAAAGATAAACTCGCAATGGGTAAAAGACCTCAACGTGAGACAGGGATCCATCAGAATCCTAGAGGAGAACATAAGCAGTAATCTCCTCAATATCAGCCACAGCAACTTCTTTCAAGATATGTCTCCAAAGGCAAAGGAAACAAAAGCGAAAATAAACTTTTGGGACTTCATCAAAATCAAAAGCTTCTGCACAGCAAAGGAAACAGTCAAAAAAACAAAGAGGCAACCCACGGAATGGGAGAAGATATTTGCAAATGGCAGTACAGACAAAAGGTTGATATCCAGGATCTATAAAGAACACCTCAAACTCAACACACAAAAAAACAGCTAACATATCAAAACATGGGCAGAAGATATGAATAGACACTTCTCCAATGAAGACATACAAATGGCTATCAGACACATGAAAATGTGTTTATCATCACTAGCCATCAGGGAGATTCAAATGAAAACCACATTGACATATCATCTTACACCAGTTAGAATGGCCAAAATAAACAAGACAGGAAACAACATGCGTCAGAGGGGATGTGGAGAAAGGGGAACCCTCTTACACTGTTGGTGGGAATGCAAGTTAGTGCAGCAACTTTAAAGAACAGTGTGAAGATTCCTCAAGAAATTAAAAATAGACCTCCCTTATGACCCTGCAACTGCACTACTGGGTATTTACCCCAAAGATACAGATGTAGTGAAAAGAAGGGCCATCTGTACCCCAATGTTTATAGCAGCAATGGTTGCCAAACTGTGGAAAGAACCAAGATGCCCTTCAACTGACGAATGGATAAGTAAAATGTGGTCCATATACACTATGGAGTATTATGCCTCCATCAGAAAGGATGAATACCCAACTTTTGTAGCAACATGGATGGGATTGAAAGAGATTATGCTGAGTGAAATAAGTCAAGCAGAGAGAGTCAATTATCATATGGTTTCACTTATTTGTGGAGTATAACAAATAGCATGGAGGACAAGGGGAGTTAGATAGGAGAAGGGAGTTGGGGGAAATTGGAAGGGGAGGTGAACCATGAGAGACTATGGACTCTGAAAAACAATCTGAGGAGTTTGAAATGGCAGGGTCGTGGGAAGTTGGGGTACCAGGTAGTGGTTATTTTAGAGGGCAAGGATTGCGTGGAGCATTGGGTGTGGCGAAAAAATAATGAATACTGTTATGCTGAAAATAATTAAAAAATACATTATTAAAAAAGCTTCCAGGACAAACAAAAACTAAAAGAATTTGTAAACACCAAACCAGCTCTACAGCAAATATTTAAAGGGGTCCTCTAAGCAAAGAGAGAGCCTAAAACTAGTAGATGAGAAAGGAACAGAGACAATATACAGTAATAATCAACTTACAGGCAATACAATGGCACTAAATTCATATCTCTCAATAGTTACCCTGAATATAAATGGGCTCACTGCCCCAATCAAAAGACACAGGGTATCAGAATGGATAAAAAAACAAAACCCATCAATATGCTGTCTACAAGAAACTCATGTTAGACCCAAAGACACCTCCAGATTAAAAGTGGGGTGGAAAACAATTTACCATGCTAATGGATATCAAAAGAAAGCTGGGGTACCAATCCTTATATAAGATCAATAAGATTTTACGCCAAAGACTATAATAAGAGATGAGGAAGGACACTATATCATACTCAATGGGTCTGTCCAACGAGAAGATCTAACAATTTTAAATATCTATACCCCTAACATGGGAGCAGCCAACTATATAAACCAATTAAAAAGAAAATCAAAGAAACACATCAACAATAATACAATAATAGTAGGGGACTTTAACACTCCCCTCACTGAAATGGACAGATGATCTAAGCAAAAGATCAACAAGGAAATAAAGGCCTTAAATGATACATTGGAAGAGATGGACATCACAGATATATTCAGAATATTCAACCCCAATGAAACAGAATACACATTCTTCTCTAGTGCATATGGAACATTCTCCAGAATCGATCACATCCTGGGTCATAAATCAGGTCTCAACCAGTATCAAAAGATTGAGATCACTCCCTGCATATTTTCAGACCACAATGCTCTGAAGCTAGAACTCAAACACAAGAGGAAATTGGGAAAGGATCCAAATACATGGTAACTAAAGAGCATCCTTCTAAAGAATGAATGGATTAACCAGGAAATTAAAGAAGAATTGGGAAAATTCATGGAAGCAAATGATAATGAAAACACAATGGTTCAAAATCTGTAGGACACAGCAAAGGCAGTCCTGAGATGAAAATAAATAGTGGTACAAGCCTTTCTCAAGAAACAAGAAAGGTCTCAAATACACAACCTAATCCTGCACTTAAAGGAGCTGGAAAAAGAACAACAAAGAAAGCCTAAACCCAGCAGAAGAAGAGAATTAATAAAGATCAGAGTAGAAATCAATGAAATAGAAATGAAAAAAACAACAGAATAAATCAACAAAACTAGCTGGTTCTTTGAAGGAATTAATAAAAATGATAAACCCCTGGCCAGACTTATCAAAAAGAAAAGAGAAGGGGGGCGCCTAGGTGGCTCAGTGGGTTAAAGGCTCTGCCTTTGGCACAGGTCATGATACCAGGGTCTTGGGATCGAGCCCGGCACTGGGCCCTCTGCTCCGCAGGGAGCCCACTTCCTCCTCTCTCTCTCTGCCTGCCTCTCTGTCTACTTGTGATCTCTGTCTGCCAAATAAATAAATAAAATCTTTAAAGAGAGAGAGAGAGAGAAGAAAAGAAAAGAGAAGGGACCCAAATAAATAAAATCAATAATGAAAGAGGATAGATCACAACCAACACTGAAGAAATACAATTATAAGAACATATTATGAGAAACTATATGCCAGCAAATTTGACAATCTGGAAAAAATGGATGCATTCCTAAAGACATATAAGCTACCAAAACTGAACCAGGAAGAAATAGAAAACCTGAACAGACCCATTACCAGTAAGGAGATTGAAGCAGTCATCAAAAATCTCCCAACAAACAAGGGTCCAGGGCTGGATGGCATCCCAGGGAAATTCTAAAAAACATTTAAAGAAGAATTAATTCCTATTCCCCTGAAAATGTTCCAAAAAAAAAAAAAGAAAGAAAAGAAAAGAAATCGAAGGAAAACTTGCAAACACATTTTATGAGTCCAGCATTACGTTGATCCCAAAACCAGACAAGGATCCCATTAAAAAAGAGAATTACAGACCAATATCATTGATGAACACAGATGAGAAAATTCTCACCAAAATACTAGCCAATAGAATCCAACAGTACATTAAAAGAATTATTCACCATGACCAAGTGGGATTTATTTCAAGGCTGCAGGGATGGTTTGACATCTGCCAATCAATCAATGTTATAAAATACATTAATAAAAGAAGGAACAAGAACCATATGATACTCTCAATAGATGCAAAAAAAAGCATTTGACAAAGTACAGCATCCTTTCCTGGTCAAAACTCTGCAAAGTGTAGGGATAGAAGGTACATACCTCAATATTGTCAAAACCATCTATGAAAAACCCACCACAAATACCATTCTCAATGGAGAAAAACCGAGAGCTTCTGTTAAGGTCAGGAACACGGCAGGCATGTTCATTATCACCACTGCTATTCAACATAGTACTAGAAGTCCTAGCCTCAGCAATCAAACAACAGAAAGAAATAAAAGGCATCTGAATTGACAAAGAAGTCAAATTCTCACTCTTTTCAGATGATATGATACTTAATGTGGAAAGCCAAAAGACTCCACTCCAAAACTGTTAGAACTCATACAGGGATTCAGTAAAGTGTCAGGATATAAAATCAATGCACAGAAATCAGTTGCATTTCTACACACCAACAACAAGACAGAAATAAGAGAAATAAAGGAGTTGATCCCATTTACAATTGCACCCAAAACCATACTTAGGAATAAACCTATCCAGAGGCAAAGAATCTGTACTCAGAAAACTATAAAGTATTCATGAAAGAAATTGAGGGAGACACAAAGAAATGGAAAAATGTTCCAGCCTCCTGGATTGGAAGAACAAATATTGTGAAAATATCTATGCTACCCAAAGCAATCTACACATTTAATGCAATCCCTATCAAAATCCCATCCTTTTTTTTTTCAAAGAAATGGAACAAATCATCCTAAAATTTGTATGGAACCAGAAAAGACATCAAAAAGCCAGAGGAATATTGAAAAAGAAAACCAAAGTTGGTGGCATCACAATTCCGGACTTCAAGCTCTATTACAAAGCTGTCATCATCAAGACAGTATGGTACTGGCACAAAAACAGACACATAGATCAATGGAACAGAATAGAGAGTCCAAAAATAATCCCTCAACTCTATGGTCAACTAATCTGCAACAAAGCAGGAAAGAATGTCCAATGGAATAAAGGCAGTCTCTTCAACAAATGGTGTTGGGAAAATTGGACAGCCACATGCAGAAAAATGAGATTGGACCACTTCCTCACACCACACACGAAAATAGACTCAAAACGGATGAAGGACCTCAATGTGAGAAAGGAATCCATCAAAATCCTGGAGGAGAACACAGGCAACAACCTCTTCGAACTCAGCCACAGCAACTTCTTCCTAGCAACATCGCCAAAGGAAAGAGAACCAAGGGCAAGCATGAACTATTGGGACTTCATCAAGATCAAAAGCTTTTGCACAGCAAAGGAAATATTTAACAAAACCAAAAGACAACTGACAGAATGCGAGAAGATATTTGCAAACGACATATCAGATAAAGGGCTAGTACTCAAAAGCCATGAAGAACTTATCAAACTCAACACCCTAAGAACAAATACTCCAAGAAATGGGCAGAGGACATGAACAGACATTTCTGCAAAGAAGACATCCAGGTGGCCAACAGACACATGAAAAAGTGCACCACATCACTCGGCATCAGGGAATAAAAATCAAAACCACAATGGGATACCACCTCCCACCAGTCGGAATGGCTACAATGAACAAGTCAGGAAATGACAGATGCTGGTGAGGATGCGGAGAAAGGGGGACCCTCCTACACTGTTGGTGGGAATGCAAGCTACTGCAACCACTCTGAAACAGCATGGAGGTTCTTCAAAAAGTTTAAAATAGAGCTACCTTAAGACCCAGCAATTGCACTACTGGTTATTAACCTAAAGATACAAACGTAGTGATCCGAAGGGGCACGTGCACCCGAATATTTATAGCAGCAATGTCCACAATAGCCAAACTATGGAAAGAACCTAGATGTCCATCAACAGATAAATGGATAAAGAAGAGGTGGTATATATACACAATGGAATACTATGCAGCCATCAAAAGAAATGAAATCTTGCCATTTGCGACAACATGGATGGAACTAGAGCGTATGATGCTTAGCGAAATAAGTCAAGCAAAGAAAGACAACCATCATATGATCTCCCTGATATGAGGAAGTGGTGATGCAACATGGGTGGTTAAGGGGGTAGGAGAAGAATAAATGAAACAAGATGGGATCAGGAGGGAGACAAACCATAAGTGACTCTTAATCTCACAAAACAGAGGGTTGCTGGGGGGAGGGGGGTTGGGGGAAGGGGGGTGGGGTTATGGACATTGGGGAGGGTATGTGCTATGGTGAGTGCTGTGAAGTGTGTAAACCTGGTGATTCACAGAGCTGTACCCCTGGGGATAAAAATAGATGTTTATAAAAAAAATAAAAAATTAAAAAAAAACTCAGTAAATGTCAAAAAGAAAAGGAGAGAAGTTAGCGGGGAAGTAGGAGGAGGCACTGTTTCAACCTGTACCCTAAAGTGAGCTGATTACCTACCAAAGAACTCTGATCACCCATGAAATCAGCCCGATATTAGAATTATACACATCTGGATCTCTACAGGGACAGAAGATGCCAGTGGACAGGTAAAGCTGAGTGGGAACATCGGACTGATATCAAAAGATAAACAAAAGGGGGAGGGAGCCACCGGAAGTGACCCATTAGAAAGTAATACCCCAATACGAGAGAGCCTTGTAACTGGGGACCAGCATTAACTTGGAGTCTGGTTGAAAGCACTGAATAAGAGCAAAGGATCATGGGGGGAAATTGTGGGAATCGGGGCAGTTAGGGAAAGGGGCTTAAGTCCCCGGACCCAGGACAGCCACCCCTGGCACTGAGCCAGAGAGAGTGAGGTGGAGAATCCAGGTCTTGGTCTCTGAGCCACAAGCTGTCTGAAAGCACGTGGGGTCTGGCTCGCATGAGGATCTGGGAGCCTTGCCAGCAGACAGAAGCATGGACTATAGACTTTTTGCAGTCCCCACGCATGTGCCGTGCTGTGCTGTGCTATCAGATCCTGAGTCCCGCTCCACACCCTCCCCTGAGAGAGGTGTAGGCAGGCGCCAGCCCGGCGCTCTCAGACCCGGAAAGTTCGAGTACTCCCCAGCCCGGGCCAGCAGGAAAATCTCAGTGTGCGATCACTGCTTGGAACCTCTCTGGCGGTCTGGAGCTGCCCAGACAGCTGCTGCTGTCATGGTTTTGGGTATAAGCAGGAGTTCCCGTGTCCCCAGGGACCGCAACTCAGAAAGTGTTCTGCCAGCAGCTGAGGGGGAACTTATGTGCTCTGCAGCACCCAGAGGGGAGCAGACAGGCTTCTCTCTGAGAAGGAGGTCTGGGTGCAGTTTGATTTCCTCTACAACTCCAAAAACCATCAAAAGGTGCCAAGGCGAGAGAAAACAAACAAACAAACATAAAAACCTGCAGAGAACAAAAGCCTGAAAAACGGGTTTCCTCAGAGCGCACCCCCTGAGGGGGGCAGGGGGACTTAACTCAGGGAACACTCCCTGAAAACCTGAATGGCAGGCCCCTCCCCCAGAAAGCCAACTGGGGGGAAAAAAAAGACAAGGGAACAACCACCACTATTTTATAGATACAACTTTTATTTTTAATTCATTCCCACTATTCTGGTTCATTTTTTTTATATACAGATAATTTTTTAACCTATTTACCATCACAGTGAGATGTCTAGTACATCAAATTCCATAATAACCTTTTAACCTGAACTTTTGATACATATACTCGTGTTTTTCTTTTGCTTTTCTATTATTTAATTTTTTTTAATTTTATTTTAGTTTAGTTTAGTTGATTTTTTTTTACTTTTATTTTTTAATATTCATGTAGAGTTAAACTTCAAGGTAATCCTCTTTACCCAATCAATGCTACCCCTATGGGTAAACCAATTTTTAATCGCCCTTCATCTTAGGAAAGGTGAGTCCTTTAACAAAGATATCAAGATACATCCAGGAAAAATCAAAATTACCTTCCTCACCCACACAGAATTTATAACCACTCTCCCAACATTTCTTTTTCTGCCAGTGTTTCTGTGTATTTGTGGTTGTCCTGATAGTATATAAATCTTATACTTGGGGTTCTTTTTGATGAGGTTTTTTGTTGTTGTTGTTGTTGTTTTTGCTTTTATATATATATTTTTTCTCTTGTCGTATACTTTTATCAATCTTTTTGTTTGTTTTTGTTTGTATACTTCATAAATCTTACCTTGGGGCCCATTTGGGCTGAGCCTTCCCTTTCATCTTTCTTTTTTTTCCCTGTCTCTCTCTCTCTCTTTTCTCTCTTTCTTATTTCTTTTGTTTGGGTGGGGACTTCTGATTGCACAGAAGCATTGGAGGGTGCACCTTGACTGCAGCACAGGCAATACATCACCTACATCCATTCAGCAATCTCTCACCAAATTGACTAGGAGAAGGAATGCCCAACAGAAAAAAAATTCAGAGGGCGGGCCTTCCACAACAGAGCTAATGGCTATCGACTTAGACAATATGTCAGAAAGGGAATTCATGCTACCATTTATCCAGGCAATAGCTAGGTTGGAGAGAGCCATGGATGACATAACGGAATTTATTAAGGCAGAACTGAAAGCCACCAGGGATGATGTTCACAATGTTAGGGCAGAACTGAGCCACCAGGGATGCTGTTCACAATGTTCTCAATGAGTTCCAATCTTATCTAAATTCACTAAAAGCTAGGGTAATTGAGACAGAAGATAGAATTAGTAACCTACAGGACAAACAGAAAGGATCGGGAGGAAGCGTGGAACAAATAGCTTAGAAGCCACAAGAACAGAATCAGGAAAATAAATGATAACATGAAACGTTCCAACGTCAAAATTATTGGAATCCCTGAAGGGGAGGAGACAGAAAGAAGTCTAGAAGATATAGAGGAACAAGTTCTCCATGAAAATTTTCCCAATCTCACAAATGGAACCAGCGTTCATGTACTAGAGACAGAACTGTCTCCCCCCAAGATTATAGATTATCAAAAGTCCTCGAGACACCTAATAGTAAAAATGAGGAATTATAATTGTAGGCAGGCCCTCTTGAAGGCAGCTAGGACAAAGAAGCTCCTTACGTAAGAGGAGAGCCCATCAGAATAACTTCAGACTTATCCACAGAAACCTGGCAAGCCAGAAAAGGCTGGCAAGATATATTCAGGGCAATAAATGAGAAGAACATGCAGCCAAGAATACTTTATCCAGCAAGACTGACATTCAAAATGGATGGAGAGATAAAGAGTTTCCAAGACCGGCAAGGCTTAAAAGAGTATGAGACCACCAAGCCGACCTTGCAGGAAATATTAAGGGGGATTCTTTAAAAGAGAAAAAATCCTAAGAATATCATTGAACAGAAATATAGAGACAATCTACAGAAAGAAAGACTTCAAAAGTAACACGATGTCAATAAAAACGTATCTATCAATAATCACTCTCCATGTGAATGGCCTAAATGCGCTCATAAAATGACATAGGGTTGCTGATTGGATAAAACGACAGGACCCATCCATATGTTGTCTACAAGAGACCCACTTTGAACCTAAGACTGAAAGTGAAGGGATGGAGAAGCATCTTTCATGCCAATGGGCCTCAAAAGAAGGCCAGGGTAGCGATTCTCATATCAGATGAATTAGATTATAAATGAAAGACTGTAGTCAGAGATACAGGAGGACACTACATAGTTCTAAAAGGGACTATCCCCCAAGATGATCTAACAATTGTAAATATCTATGCTGCCAATATGGGAGCAGCCAATTACATAAGAAAACTATTAATCAAGATCAAGAGTCATATTGATATAAATACATTAATAGTAGGAGAACTTAACATGCCTCTCTCAGTAATAGATAATCCAAGCAGAAAATCAATAAAGAAACAAGAGCATTGAATGACACACTGGACCAGATGGATCTCATAGATATATACAGAACATTCCACACTAAAGCAACAGAATACTCATTCTTTTCAAATGCACAAGGAACCTTCTCAAGAATAGACCACAAGAGGAGTCAAGATGGCGGAGAAGTAGCAGGCTGAGACTACTTCAGCTAGCAGGAAATCAGCTAGATAGCTTATCTAAAGATTGCAAACACCTTCAAATCCATCGGCAGATCGAAGAGAAGAAGAACAGCAATTCTGGAAACAGAAGAACAACCACTTTCTGAAAGGTAGGACTGGCGGAGAAGTAAATCCAAAGCGACGGGAAGATAGACCCCGGAGGGAGGGGCCGGATTCCGGCAAGCAGCAGAGCAACGGAGCACAAAATCAGGACTTTTAAAAGTCTGTTCCTCTGAGGGACACCGCTCCAGAGGCTAAACCAGGGCGAAGCCCACACGGGGTCAGCGTGGCCTCAGGTCCTGCAGGGTCAGAGAAGGATCAGGGGTGTCTGAGTGTCGCGGAGCTTGAGGGTATTGGAACAGGAAAACCAGCTACAGAGACAGAGCCGACAGTAAGCTCACAGCTCGGGGTTACCTTGAACCGTCTGCAGGCTCGGTGAGCTCGGAGCGCGGCGGGAGGTCAGGCAGGGGGGAGTAACTGGGCGCTGTTCTCTGAGGGCGCACTGAGGAGTGGGGCCCCTGGCTCTCGGCTCCTCTGGGCTGGAGACCAGGAGGCCGCCATTTGTATTCCCGTCCTCCGGAACTCTACGGAAAGCGCTCAGTGAGCAAAAGCTCCTAAAAGCAAACCCCAGCAGATTACTCAACCTCTGGTAAGGGCAGTGCAATTCCGCCTGGGGCAAAGACACTTGAGAATCACTACACCAGGCCCTTCACCCAGAAGATCAACACGAAACACAGCCAAGACCAAGTTCGCCTACCAAGAAGTGCGGTTTCAATACCAAGGAGAGCAGCAGAATTCAAGAGGAGGAGAAAGCAAAGCACGTAACTCATGGCTTTTTCCCTGTGATTTTTTTAGTCTTGCAGTTAATTTAATTTTTTTCTTTTTCATTTTTTTTCTCTTCTTCTGCTAAATTTTTTTAAATTTTAACCTTTTCTTTTTTAACGTCTTTAACTAGTTTATGTAATATATATATTTTTTTTTATATTTTTCTTTATTCGTTTTCTTTTTTAAAAAATTCTTTTCTTTTCTTTTTTTTCGAACCTCTTTTTATCCCCTTTGTCCCCCGTCACTATTTGGGATCTCTTCTGATTTGGTTAAAGCATAATTTCCTGGAGTTGTTGCCACCCTTTTAGTATTTTACTTGCTCCTTCATATACTCTTATCTGTACAAAATGACAAGGGGGAAAAATTCACCACAAAAAAAAGAACAAGAGGCAGTACTGAAGGCTAGGGACCTAATCAATACAGACATTGGTAATATGTCAGATCTAGAATTCAGAATGACAATTCTCAAGGTTCTAGCCGGGCTCAAAAAAGGCATGGAAGATATTAGAGAAACCCTCTCAGGAGATATAAAAGCTCTTTCTGGAGAAATAAAAGAACTAAAATCTAACCAAGTTGAAATCAAAAAAGCTATTAATGAGGTGCAATCAAAAATGGAGGCTCTCACTGCTAGGATAAATGAGGCAGAAGAAAGAATTAGTGATACAGAAGACCAAATGACAGAGAATAAAGAAGCTGACCAAAAGACGGACAAACAGCTACTGAACCATGAGGGGAGAATTTGAGAGATAAGTGACACCATAAGAAGAAACAACATTAGAATAATTGGGATTCCAGAAGAAGAAGAAAGAGAGAGGGGAGCAGAAGGTATACTGGAGAGAATTATTTGGGAGAATTTCCCCAATATGGCAAAGGGAACAAACATCAAAATTCAGGAGGTTCAGAGAACGTCCCGCAAAATCAATAAGAATAGGCCCAACCCTGTCACCTAATAGTAAAACTTACAAGTCTCAGTGACAAAGAGAAAATCCTGAAAGCAGCCCGGGAAAAGAAGTCTGTAACATACAATGGTAAAAATATTAGATTGGCAGCTGACTTATCCACAGAGACCTGGCAGGCCAGAAAGAGCTGGCATGATATTTTCAGAGCACTAAACGAGAAAAACATGCAGCCAAGAATACTATATCCAGCTAGGCTATTATTGAAAATAGAAGGAGAGATTAAAAGCTTCCAGGACAAACAAAAACTGAAAGAATTTGCAAACACCAAACCAGCTCTACAGGAAATATTGAAAGGGGTCCTCTAAGCAAAGAGAGAGCCTACAAGTGGTAGATCAGTTAGGAACAGAGACAATATACAGTAATAGTCACCTTACAGGCAATACAATGGCATTAAATTCAATCTGTCAATAGTTACCCTGAATGTTAATGGGCTAAAATGCCCCAATCAAAAGACACAGGGTATCAGAATGGATAAAAAAACAAAACCCATCGGGTGCCTGGGTGGCTCAGTGGGTTGTGCCGCTGCCTTCGGCTCAGGTCATGATCTCAGGGTCCTGGGATCGAGTCCCGCATCGGGCTCTCTGCTCAGCAGGGAGCCTGCTTCCTCCTCTCTCTCTCTCTCTGCCTGCCTCTCTGCCTACTTGTGGTCTCTCTCTGTCAAATAAATAAACAAAATCTTTAAAAAAAAAAAACCCATCTATATGTTGCCTCCAATAAACTCATTTTAAGCCCAAAGACATCTCCAGATTTAAAGTGAGGGGTGGAAAAGAATTTACCATGCTAATGGACATCAGAAAAAAGCAGGAGTGGCAATCCTTATATGAGATCAATTAGATTTTAAGCCAAAGACTATAATAAGAGATGAGGAAGGACACTATATCATACTCAAAGTGTCTGTCCAACAAGAAGATCTAACAATTTTAAATATCTATGCCCCCAACATGGGAGCAGCCAACTATATAAACCAATTAATAAAAAAAATCAAAGAAACACATCAACAATAATACAAAAATAGTAGGGGACTTTAATACTCCCTTCACTGAAATGTACAGATCATCCAAGCAAAAGATCAGCAAGGAAATAAAGGCCTTAAATGACACACTGGACCAGATGGACATCACAGATATATTCAGAACATTTCATCCCAAAGCAAAAGAATACACATTCTTCTCGAGTGAACATGGAACATTCTCCAGAATAGATCACATCCTCGGTCCTAAATCAGGACTCAGCCAGTATCAAAAGATTGGGACCATTCCCTGCATATTTTCAGACCACAATGCTCTGAAGCTAAACCCAACCACAAGAGGAAGTTTGTAAATAACCCAAATACATGGAGACTAAACAGCATCCTTCTAAAGAATGCATGGGTCAAACGGGAAATTAAAGAAGAATTGAAAAAATCATGGAAACAAATGATAATGAAAATACAACGGTTCAAAATCTGTGGGACACAACCAAGGCAGTCCTGAGAGGAAAATATATAGTTCAAGAAACAAGAAAGGTCTCAGGTACACAACCTAACCCTACAACTAAAGGAGCTGGAGAAAGAACAAGAAAGAAACCCTAAGCCCAGCAGGAGAAGAGAAATCATAAAGATCAGAGCAGAAATCAATGAAATAGAAACCAAAAAACAATAGAGCAAATCAACGAAACTAGGAGCTGGTTCTTTGAAAGAATTAATAAAATTGACAAGTCCCTGGTGAGACTTATCAGAAAGAAAAGAGAAAGGACCCAAATAAATAAAATCATGAATGAAAGAGGAGAGATCACAACTAACACCAAAGAAATACAAACTATTATAAGAACATACTATGAGTAACACTAAGCCAACAAATTTGACAATCTGGAAGAAATGGATGCATTCCTAGAAACATATAAACTACCACAACTGAACCAGGAAGAAATAGAAAGCCTAAACGGACCCATAACCAGTAAGGAGATTGAAACAGTCATTAAAAATCTCCAAACAAAAGCCCAGGGCCAGATGGCTTCCCGGGGGAATTCTACCAAACATTTAAAGAAGAACTAATTCCTATTCTCCTGAAACTGTTCCAAAAAATAGAAATGGAAGGAAAACTTCCAAACTCATTTTATGAGGCCAGCATCACCTTGATCCCAAAACCAGACAAGGATCCCATAAAAAAGGAGAGCTATAGACCAATATCCTTGATGAACACAGATGCGAAAATTCTCACCAAAATACTAGCCAATAGGATTCAACAGTACATTAAAAGGATTATTCACCACGACTAAGTGGGATTTATTCCAGGGCTGCAAGGTTGGTTCAACATCCGCAAATCAGTCAATGTGATACAACACATCAATAAAAGAAAGAACAAGAACCATATGATACTCTCAATAGATGCTGAAGAAGCATTTGACAAAGTACAGCATCCCTTCCTGATCAAAACTCTTCAAAGTGTAGGGATAGAGGGCACATACCTCAATATCATCAAAGCCATCTATGAAAAACCCACCGCAAATATCATTCTCAATGGAGAAAAACTAAAAGCTTTTCCACTAAGGTCAGGAACACGGCAGGGATGTCCATTATCACCACTGCTATTCAATATAGTACTAGAAGTCCTAGCCTCAGCAATCAGACAACAAAAGGAAATTAAAGGCATCCAAATCGGCAAAGAAGAAGTCAAATTATCACTCTTCGCAGATGATATGGTACTATATGTGGAAAACCCAAAAGACTCCACTCCAAAACTGCTAGAACTTGTACAGGAATTCAGTAAAGTGTCAGGATATAAATTCAATGCACAGAAATCAGTTGCATTTCTCTACACCAACAACAAGACAGAAGAAAGAGAAATTAAGGAGTCAATCCCATTTACAATTGCACCCAAAACCATAAGATACCTAGGAATAAACCTAACCAAAGAGGCACAGAATCTATACTCAGAAAACTATAAAGTACTCATGAAAGAAATTGAGGAAGACACAAAGAAATGGAAAAATGTTCCATGCTCCTGGATTGGAAGAATAAATATTGTGAAAATGTCTACGCTACCTAAAGCAATCTACACATTTAATGCAATTCCTATCAATGTACCATCCATCTTTTTCAAAGAAATGGAACAAATAATTCTAAAATTTATATGGAACCAGAAAAGACCTCGAATAGTCAAAGGGATATTGAAAAAGAAAGCCAAAGTTGGTGGCATCATAATTCCGGACTTCAAGCTCTATTATAAAGCTATCATCATCAAGACAGCATGGTACTGGCACAAAAACAGACACATAGATCAATGGAACAGAATAGAGAGCCGAGAAATAGACCCTCAACTCTATGGTCAACTAATCTTCGACAAAGCAGGAAAGAATGTCCATTGGAAAAAAAACAGCCTGTTCAATATATGGTGTTGGGACAATTGGACAGCCACATGAAGAAAAATGAAATTGGACCATTTCCTTACACCACACACAAAAATAGACTCAAAATGGATGTAGGACCTCAATGTGAGAAAGGAATCCATCAAAATCCTTGAGGAGAACAGGCAGCAACCTCCTCGACCTCAGCCGCAGCAACATCTTCCTAGAAACATCGCCAAAGGCAAGGGAAGCAAGGGCAAAAATGAACTATTGAGATTTCATCAAGATCAAAAGCTTTTGCACAACAAAGGAACCAGTTAACAAAATCAAAAGACAACTGACAGAATGGGAGAAGATATTTGCAAACGAAATATCAGATAAAGGACTAGTGTCGAAAATCTATAAAGAACTTAGCAAACTCAACACCCAAAGAACAAATAATCCAATCAAGAAATGGGCAGAGGACATGAACAGACATTTCTGCAAAGAAGACATCCAGATGGCCAACAGACACATGAAAAAGTGCTCCATATCACTTGGCATCGGGGAAATGCAAATCAAAACCACAATGAGATATCACCTCACACCAGTCAGAATGGCTAAAATCAACAAGTCAGGAAATGACAGATGCTGGCAAGGATGTAGAGAAAGGGGGACCCTCCTACACTGTTGATGGGAATGAAAGCTGGTGCAACCACTCTGGAAAACAGCATGGAGGTTCCTCAAAATGTTGAAAATAGAACTGCCCTATGACCCATCAATTGCACTACTAGGTATTTACCCTAAAGATACAAACGTAGTGATCCAAAGGGGCACGTGCACCCGAATGTTTATAGCAGCAATGTCCACAATAGCCAAACTATGGAAAGAACCTAGATGTCCATCAACAGATGAATGGATCAAGAAGATGTGGTATATATACACAATGGAATACTATGCAGCCATCAAAAGAAATGAAATCTTGCCATTTGCGACAACATGGCTGGAACTAGAGCGTATGATGCTTAGCAAAATAAGTCAAGCAGAGAAAGACAACTATCATATGATATCCCTGATATGTGGAAGTGGTGATGCAACATGGGGGCTTAAGTGGGTAGGAGAAAGATGGGATTGGGAGGGAGTCAAACCATAAGTGATTCTTAATCTCACAAAACAAACTGAGAGCTTCTGGGGGGAGGGGTGTTAAGAGAAGGGGGGTGGGGTTATGGACATTGGGGAGGGTATGTGCTTTGGTGAGTGCTGTGAAGTGTGTAAACCTGGCGATTCACAGACCTGTACCCCTGGGGATAAAAATATATGTTTATAAAATTAAAAAATTAAAAAAAAAAGAATAGACCACATACTGGCTCATAAATCAGGACTCAACTGATACCAAAAGACTGAGATTATTCCTTGCATATTCTCAGAACACAATGCTTTGAAACTGGAGCTCAATCACAAGGAAAAGTTTGGAAGGAACTCAAATACCTGGAAGCTAAAGACCACCTTGCTTAAGAATGCTTGGATCAACCAGGTGATCAAAGAAGAACGTAAACAATTCATGGAAACAAATGAGAATGAAGACACTTCAGTCCAAAACCTATTAGATACAGCAAAGGCTGTCCTATGGGGGAAATACATAGCCATCCAAGCCTCCCTCAAAAAAACTGAAAAATCCAGAATACACCGGCTGTGTCTACACCTTAAAGAACTGGAGAATCAACAACAAATCAAACCAACTCCACACATAAGAAGGGAAATAATCAAGATTAGAGCAGAGATCAATGAGGTAGAAACCAGAGATACAGTAAATGTATCAATGAAACCAGTAGCTGGTTCTTTTTGAAAGAACAATAGCTGAGAATTTTCCAAAATAATGAACAATATCAAGTGGAATATTCAATATGTGCTAAAAATAAAAAAACTAAGCAATTCAAAATCGATAAAAGACCTCAATGTGAGACAGGAATCCATCAGAACATAGGCAGTAATCTCTTCGATATCAGCCACAGCAACTTATTTCAAGATATGTCTCCAAAGGCAAAGGAAACAAAAGTGAAGATGAATTTTGAGGACTCCATCAAGATCAAAAGCTTCTGAACAACAAAGAAAGAGTCAACAAAACAAAGAGGCAACCCATGGAATGGGAGAAGATATTTGCAAATGACCATACAGACAAAAGGTTGATATCCAGGATCTATAAGGAACTCCTCAAACTCAACACACACAAAATAGACAATCATATCAAAAAATGGGCAGAAGATATGAACAGACACTTCTTCAATGAAGACATACAAATGGCTATCAGACACATGAAAAAATGTTCATCATCACTAGCCATCAGGGAGCTTCAAATTAAAACCACATTGAAATACCACCTTACACTAGTTAGAATGGCCAAAATTAGCAAGACAGGAAAAAACGTGTTTCAGAGAGAATGTGAAGAAAGGGGAACCCTCTTCCACTGTTGGTGGGAATGCAAGTTGGTGCAGCCTCTTTGGAAAACAATGTGGAGATTCCTCAAGAAATTAAAAATAGACCTTCCCTATGACCCTGCAACTGCACTACTGGGTATTTACCCCAAAGATACAGATGTCGTGAAAAGAAGGGCCATCTGTACCCCAATGTTTATAGCAGTAATGGCCACGGTCGCCAGACTGTGGAAAGAACCAAGATGCCCTTCAATGGACGAATGGATAAGGAAGATGCGGTCCATATACACTACGGAGTAGTATGCCTCCATCAGAAAGGACGAATACCCAACTTTTGTAGCAACATGGACGGGACTGGAAGTGATTATGCTGAGTCAAATAAGTCAAGCAGAGAGAATCAATTTTCATATGGTTTCACTTATTTGTGGAGCATAACAAATAACATGGAGGACACAGGGAGATGAAGAGGAGAAGTGAGTTGAGGGAAATTGGAAGGGGATGTGAACCATGAGAGACTATGGACTCTGAAAAACAATCTGAGGGTTTTGAAGGGGCAGGGGGTGGGAGGTTGGGGGAGCCAGGTGATGCTTATTAAGGAGGGCATGTATTGCATGGAGCACTGGGTATGGTGCCAAAACAATGAATTCTGTTTCGTTGAAAAGAATTTTTTTTTAAAAAATGTAAAGAAAAGAAAAGGAGAAATGGGTTCCATTATACAAGCAAATCACTTGACTTCTTTGAATTTCAGTTTTGTCATATATGAGAAATAAGTTGTGCTAGATGTAGTCTAAAGTCCCAATGGTATAATTTCTTCTACTTAGTTCCAATTTGATCTTAAGAAAAATCTTTTTCTCGTCCACTTGAGTCCCTCTGGACACTTAGAGTCATTAAAGAGATCTTCAGAAGGATTTCAGAAACTGTTTCTGAAACAACAATTTTGAGAGCATTCTTTTTGTGTTAGTGATGTGAGTGTATAAAATGCATAAGAGATACATTTCACAGAGCAATCCAAGTCACTGTTGTTATTAAGAACATGCATGATGGGCACCTGGGTGGCTCAGTGGGTTAAGCCTCTGCCTTCGGCTCAGGTCCTGATCTCAGGGTCCTGGGATTGAGCCCCGCATCAGGCTCTCTACTCAGCGGGGAGCCTGTTTCTCCCTCTCTCTGCCTCCTTCTGCTCTGCCTACTTGTGATCTCCCCCTCTGTGTCAAATAAATCAATAAGATCTTTAAAGAAAAAGAACATGTATGAGAAGTCAGAAGTACAGGATTTGAACTTCTAATCAGTCGTGTGTTAGCCAAGTGTCCCTCTGTAAACTATTTCAGTTTCCTTGTTTGTAAAAAGATGATGGTAACAGTCACCAATAAGTAGCCTCACCTCTTTTTGCTAATTGATGGAGTTCAGATAGAGGAGAGAGAGAGCCCCCTTCCACACATCCCTTACATTCCATCGACAACCAGGCTTGACTTAGTCAGCCTTCTTTAGGTAAAAAATTAAATGTTGCATTTTATAGAAAAGTAGACTAGCACTTGGAAATTGATCATGCAGCATGCATACTTTTTACTGTTAAGTACTGGTGATAATATATTGTACACCTCTAAATTTAGATGTACACCAGAATGAAGTCTGGGCAAGTGTCTTTACATTGGGTAGGTGGAACAAAATCACTTTACACTTAGCCTGATAGGGCACATAGAGACTTTAAAGCCAGCAGGGAAGATTATTAAACTATTGAGTAGAAAAACATTTTCCCATTACATCAATACATTTTTTTTTCAAGGATATACTTTGAAACTGTGGGAAGCAGTTAAGAAAACACTTGGGAGGGGTGTCTGGGTGGCTCAGTGGGTTAAAGCCTCTGCATCTGGCTCTGGTCATGACCTCAGGGTCCTGGGATGAAGCCCCGCACCATGCTCTCTGCACGGCGGGGAAACTGCTTCCTCCCTCTCTCTCTGCCTGCCTCTCTGCCTACTTGTGATCTCTGTCTGTCAAATAAATAAAATCTTTAAAAATAAAAAAAGAAAGAAAGAAAGTATGAGGAATGGAAATGCATTTTAGGAAAAAAAAAAAAAGAAAGCACTTGGGAGCTTTAGGAACTCTTTGGGGTTTAGCTTTTTCTTTTGATCCATTAGTATAGTACAATGACTAAAAGAATGGGCCCAGTAGCCAAAATGCAAGTCATAAACTGTTGTGTGACTTTTGTCAAGGCACTTAATTTATCGGAGTCTCCAGTCACTTCTGGAAAATGGGGATAATAATAATACCTACCTAATACAGTAGTTCTAGAGACTGAGTTAATCAAGGCACTTAAAACGGCATATAAACTGGCATATAGGGAGCACTCGATGTTAGTTATTATTGTGATTAATATTTGTCAATTGTAAAATGCTATAGAAATCTTTGCCCACGCAGAGCTAGAAAAGCTATTTGCTTCACCATTTATTTCTAAGAACGGTGCTTAGCATTTCCCAGGGAAGAAATTGCTTTGCTATACAACGATGATAGTGAGGAATAGAGATGTGAAGAAAGAAGAAAGAATTTAGTAGAAAAATTAGATGAGATAGTTGAATATATAAGAAAAGGAAAAAGTTGATGACCCAGATTTTACTCCTAGGTGCTAACTCTGGAGCTGATCAATTTTCCTTTTTCAAATATAAAATTAAAATAAAACATTCTTCTATCTTCTCACAGGCTTTTCTGCATCAGTGTTTCCTGTGACCAAAGCTAGGTTTAACTCCAGGATCACTGCAGGAAAGAGTAGTGATTAAAAAATTGGACTCTGGAATAGCAAACACTGCTTTGAACACAGAACCAGGTCTTGTTAGCTGAGTAGCTTTGTACAACTTTCTACATCCCTCTGAGCCTTAATATTTTTTCTATAAATGAGGATAATAACATCCCCACAAAGATTTTCATTGAGACATAAACTGAGATAATACAGAGACCAAGCTTAGCACAGTGAATGGCATATAGTGAGTGCTTTAATACTGAGAAGACTGATGATAATTGCATGGAGGACCCCACTAAATTATAGACAGTTATATTAATGAATAATTATCATCATATGTTCCTTTTTATCAGTCAGAATATTATCTTTATCAAGAAAGAAAAGGAAGGAAAATTCACATAGAGACTTGAGGTCCCAGGTCACAGCATGCTTTTGGTGTCCACTGGTAAGTTCCCCTAGGCATGAAGATGGAGAGGCTTCCAAATATAAAAACACATGACAACTGTAAGAGTTAGGGTTTAGGCCTCCCTGGAAACTAAGAATCTGTCATATCCTATAGAAACAACCTGTTCCTTCTTTTATGTGTGTTTGAGTCCAACAATGTACACAACACCTGTGCAGAAAACCCCCTTGGTTACCTCTGACTATAACATGTAAACATACAAATACCATGTGTCTACTACCATGGCTCAGAGCTGGCAGAGAGGACACAGTTGTCTTACAGAACCACAGGGCCCCAGGCTAGCAACCAGAATGTCACAGCTAAAAGGCTGTGTGGTTACTTCTCTACTTCTTCCCATAGATCTAACCTCTGCCCTGTCTGACCTATTCTGTGCCTGGGGAATCTGAAGACTATTGATTCTATCTCCTGATTTTGCCCTCTGACTTTTGCTTAATTTTCCCTCGGTGCTAGGAGGAAATCAGAAGGCAGGAGCTAAGAGGGGTTAGGGTGTTTATCCTGCTCAATTCCTTTATCTGCCATAGTTCATATGTTCTTTTAAGGCCACAGCTCTTGTCAGGTCCACTCTGTTATTGCCAGTTTCCAGTGACACTGCTCTTTCTCATTGTCTTTGTAGACCTAGGAGTGGTAATTTATAGCTTCCTTCCCTGTTGGGACTATTACTTGTACTTGTAATAATGGGCCTTTGCTCCTAACAATAAATAATATTTCTATGTCCCTCAAATACATTCTTTCATGTGTTACTTAAATCTTTATTTTTCTTCTCACTTGCTTTCATAAGTTTGAGTGGAGGGAGTTTTTACTTATTTTTAGCAGTTGTAGAAGATGGGATTGTATGTGACACCTGCTGATGGAAGTCATTAAAACGAGTACTATAGGGGTGCCTGGGTGGCTCAGTGGGTTAAGCCCCTGCCTTTGGCTCAGGTCATGATCTCGGGGTCCTGGGACCGAGCCCTGCATCGGGCTCTCTGCTCAGCAGGGAGCCTGCTTCCTCCTCTCTCTCTGCCTGCTTCTCTGCTTGTGATCTCTGTCTGTCAAATAAATAAATAGAATCTTTTTTTAAAAAAAATGAGTACTATATAAAAGTCATACCCCTGAGTGTGGGTTTGTTCATTTTTATATGAAATATCTGATACCAAAAACTAGAAATAAAATCTCTCCCTTTTTCTATCCCAAGCCAGCTAGTGACTTAAGGTTAAAAAAAAAAAAAAAGGCAATTGACACCATGTTGAGTTACCTTGTACCACACAACATCAGGCTCCTGATCGGACTTTTTAAAGTCATCCATGTCTGGGCAGGAGATCTCCTTTCTTTTAGTGACTTCAGATTTTTCTAAATAGCGTATTCTGCTATTGTAGCACAGGCCTGATTCATTCTCTGCAACAGTCAAGGACATTGACACCTTCATGCAATACGTCGAGTTTCTGTAGGAACGAGAAATAGCAAAACAGCTTTACTGGGTGTTTAAAACTTTATAAGCTATATATTTCAAGATGTTTACCTTTCCATATAGGACTTTGCCTAGAAATCAGAAACAACATCAAAACAACACAGGACAATTTTCCATTTCAACTGACAGGAAGATATAAAACAAAATGCCTCTGACCATCAAGTTGCTACATAGAACAGCTGTACCCATCTTATAAACTGTAAGACACTTGACTTCTTTCCCACATTGTCACACTGAAGATCTGATAGTGAAAACTTATAAGAAAGTCTGTAATTAGAGCTATAGTTTTTTCTGCCCTGTCCCTATGGCAAGTCCCTTCAAAGGTATTACAAGAGTTGTTTGATTTGTCATTGGTTTCAAACCCAACATTTACTTTTTAAAGATACATACCCCAAACCAGATCAACATACAGAATATACTTGTTAACTTAAATAGCGTTTTAAATTGTTTACTGAGATATGTCAGGGATCAAATTCTGGGTTCCTACAAAGAACAAATCCTAGTAGAATAATGTTGGTCTAGATTAATTGTATCCACCAACATTAGCATTATAAAGGAATTTCAACATTGAATTTTACCATAAGGCACTTTAGAAGTTGAGCATTAATTGGCTAACTCACGATGTAAGGGTATTTATGGAGTTCAATCCTGCTTTCATTACCTTACGTATGCCCCATGATTTTTCCTTATACTGACTAGGCTGCAGAACGTATCAATCACACAAAAGAAAACTGGAAAGTATGAGGAAGAGAGCAGAAGCACCTGGTAAGACTTAGAAGAAAGTCAATTATAAATCTTTTAGTGGGACATGTCAGGATATCTGTTCTAAACATCAAGGGATACCTGCTATTACAAAAACCAAGTGCCAGGGGCACTTCAAAACCAAGTGTTTTTATAGCCAAGGGATAGCAATCCTGAAAGATGGGATTAGCATGCCAGCCAATAATTCAAGACGACCTCAATAATTGTCAATATTCATACTATTTACTCATTGAAATTCCACAATATGCCAGATACACAAAATGCATAAGTGCAGAAGGTCACTGCCCATTGGGTTTACAAACGGAGTCAATCAAAATGACTACCACTCAAATTTCTAGTGACATTAATTACTGGCAAGTACTTCTGACTACGCCCATGTCTGTGTCATCTGAGTAGGATACTATCAAAGTACTCCCGTTCTAATGTTCAGATGCAACCCCATTACATAATGAAAATTGTGAGCTATTGCTTTTAGCTCACAATTTTATTGTCTCTTCCTCAGTGTAGGTTCCTAGATCCTAGGGATATGCCCACTGGGGATCAAATATAAGACCATTTAATTCTCTTGTTAGATGTCTGACAGCCCCTCTAAAAACCATGAAGCTAAAAACCACCAGAATAAGAAAAACAAAACAAAACAAAACAAAAATAGTCTAGGCAAGAGGATAAACTTTGGTGCAATTTGGTTCTTCTTGACCCAACCTTCAGTACTCTTGTGCTAAACATTTCCATGTATGTCTCCATGCTTCCTTTGAGGTCCTCCTACATAATCTGGCCTGTCATAATACTGTCCTTTACTTTTGGATACAGTCACAATGGCATTCCCTCTGTTCCTTATATATACTATACCACTTTGAGCTATGGGCTTGTACACTTGTGCTTCTCTCCAACCTTCTATCATTTGTTTATTTGTTAAATGTAAGCATGGATTTTTTTGCTTTTGTTCATCATTCTATCCCTGAGATCTAAATGAATAAACAGCAGATGTTCAGTAAATGCTAGTTGATTAGAAGAGAGGGCATCAAAGTATGTTGATTGATGAGACATGTCCTCTCTGTTTTACTTTTGCATCAATCCCCTCATGATACTAACCTCCCTTCCTCATTCTACAGATTCAGGTATTTGGCTGGTCAAATGTCACATTCCTTGTTTAAATATGATTCAGGATAATTTTGTAGGTATACTTGTACCACAAAGATAAGGATTAGTCACGTTTTATGCATCAGCATATTAACAAAGAAAGAATATACTAGTTACAAGTAAGAGACAAGGAGGACTAAGGTAGGAATAGGAAATGGAGGGAAGATAGATGGTCACAGTTTTTTTTAAAGGTATTGAACACAGAAGAAAGAATTACCTCTTGGATTTACAAAGTATTCTGAATAGTTCTTAATGTTACAGACTCCTCATATCTGCTCTATGGTATTCATCCCTACAGATGAAAGAGAATTACTTGTTAAATACCTTCCCATTATTATGGTGTGCCATCAAGGAAAGAAAGCTATTGACTTGCAGTCTCAACAATAAAAAAAGACAGAATGTCCAGTGCCCTGAAAGAAGCTTACTATTCCAAATATATTTAGCCCTGGGGGGGGAAACATACTCTAAGTAAGGGACCAACATAATACAGTGGTTTCTTAACAAAGCACCAGCTTTGAACTAAGATCCACTGGGTTCAACTAGTTCTGTGTCCTTGAACAAATAATGTAAAATCTTTCAGTCTCAGTTTCTTCAGTTGACAAATGAGGATAAGAAAATCTTTATGGGGGCGCCTGGGTGGCTCAGTGGGTTAAGCCTCTACCTTCGGCTCAGGTCATGATCCCAGGGGCCTGGGATCGAGTCCCGCATGGGGCTCTCTGCTCAGCAGGGAGCCTGCTTCTCCTCATCTCTCTCTCTGTCTGTCTCTGCCTATTTGTGATATCTCTCTCTGTCAAATAAATAAATAAAATCTTTAAAAAAAAAAAAAGAAAATCTTTATGGTGATTCCACTGGAGGTTGGAGACAGGAATTCCTTTCATTATGCAGCCATGAGCAAAAATATGTTTACCATTTTCAGTTGGAATGATTACAATAACTGACCTCTCTAGCCTGTTGTAACTATTAAGCAAAATAATATATATATATATATATATATATATATATAACTTATAATAGAGCATCTGGTACATAGTAGGTATTTGATAAATTGTGGTTAGAAATGTTATTACTATTAGGATTAGTTGTTACATATTACTAATAAATAATAATTATAATTTATATGTGATATAGTAATTACAATCAATAACCAGTATAATAAAAACAATACATTGGCAGCAATGGGTGAAGATGTGCCACTGGGTTAAGGGTGCTACTTTATAGGAAAGAGTCTAAAAGAGGTCAGTTGGGCAATAGGCCTAGTACCAGAGGGTCATGGAAGTCTGAAAGGATCAAAAAGATACACTGACATAGACACAAAATAGTGAATCAAAAGAAAATATCTAAGGCAGGGAGAAACTTCCAGTTTATATGAGCAGTAGCTACTTGGCAAAGGCCTGAAACTTGGAGGTCAAATTGTTAGCAAAAGTTTCACTAAAATTTCTGGGACTTTCTTAGACAAATGCCTTCTATAATAAAGCTCAGGCCTCTAGGTAAATTTTCGAGGGACAAAAAATAAGAGATGATCTTATGTGTTCCTTCCCCAAGCCCTCCAAATTATAAGCTATGCAGGTCACACCAAAAGCACCTTTATTATCTTGGGATGGGGATGAGGGTAGGAAACCCAACCTGGGAATGGCTGATGGATTGAAGGAGAAAATGTTTCAGTTTTCTCTAACTCTCATCCACAGATAACCTTAGGTTCAGTCTCTGCATGAATTCTTTCTTGCTCTGGTCTCCAGCATGTGAAAGGCTGTTGACAAATTGCTTGTTAACCCATGAACAAGCCCCAGTATAGAGTACTTGATGATGACCCAAGGTCTCTGGAACTTGAAGACAAGGCCAGGTATGAGTCCTACTGTCTCCATCACTGACCTGCGGTTGGTATGACCAAGGCTGCCTGACAGTCTAAGACTCAGGTTCATTTTTATTAGCTGTGTAATCCAGCCCTGGCACAGTTCCCACTAATAATCTTGCATTATTTAGATTTTATTTAGAAAAATGCCCCAGGCCAGTTCTATTTAAAATGTTTCCTGCAACTGGGACCTAGAAATGTTACTTTTCTTTCATTAGGTACAATTAGAGCTGTGCCAGTTTGAGGAAGCAGACTGACAAGTGTGCAACAATGGGGCTTCTACTTATTTTCTGACCTCCCTTCACATCCTGAGGAGGACAAGGAGAATACTCAGGCTCAATATGAGCAAAGGGCCTATGCAGTGTTATTACAGAAGGGCACTTACAAATGTATGCATTTCTAATCTTTTAAGTACTTCAGTATCTCTTATTTTACTTAATTCTGCCAGTAATACAGGAAACTGTGCAGGTTAAGTATCATCTACACTTTGCAGAGGAGTAAAATGTAGACAAAGAGAGGACAAATAATTCAGTTAAGCCCATATAACTGGTTAGTGGATTAGAACAACTGTTAGCTGTTAGCCCCTGGCTATTAGCCACGGCTACTCTCACAACTTGATGTTAATATGGGTTAACAACCAAACTAAGTTGTGGTTATTCATACACACTTGGGGAAGCTCACAGGAAAAAAATGTAGATGTGTAAATATAACAGTTAAAGAATAATGTTAATAGGCACAGCACAAAATAATTTGCAAATTTATGAATAAACCTCACTTCCTATTCCAAAGTTTTCATGTTCATTACTTTAGGTCATAATTTATACTTTTTCCCAGAAGTATTTCTAAGGGAAATTGTTGATCAATCTTGGGTTCCCTGACAGGAAAAGTAAGATCCAGGATTCAAAACATACATGAAGAATCCAGGGGTCTTTTTCTAACTCCCATTTATACAATATGCTTATACTACAACATCTTAAGTTTTATTTCTGAATTTGAGTTTATGTAAATTTTTAATTTATTTTTATTTTTTAAGATCTTATTTATTTATTTGACAGAGAGAGAAATCACAAGTAGGCAGAGAGGCAGGCAGAGAGAGAGAGGAAAGGAAGCAGGCTCCCTGCTCAGCAAGAGAGAGAGAGGAAAGGAAGCAGGCTCCCTGCTCAGCAGAAAGCCTGATTCGGGGCTCGATCCCAGGACCCTGGGATCATTACCTGAGCCGAAGGCAGAGGCTTTAACCCACTGAGCCAGCCAGGCGCCCCATATATAAATTGTTTATATCATCAGTACTGACTGATTTAAATGAAATTAAATAAATTAGGGAACTTTTTTCATATCTAAAAGCAGAAGCCAGGGTGCCTGGGTGGCTCAGTTGGAAAAGTGTCCCACTTGATTTCAGCTCAAGTCATGATCTCAGGGTTGGATTGAGCCCTGCCTTGGCCTCCATGCTCACAGAGTCTGTTTATCTCTCTCCCTCTGTGCCTCCTCCTCCTTTCTCTCATAAATAAATAAATAAATAAATAAACCCAGATAAAGTGCCTCAGGACATATTTGAAACTTTTCTAATTGGTTCCTTCAATTGTGTTATCCTCATTTCAAATTACTTTCTTTGCAAATCCCAGAACTATCTAATGATCAGTAAACTAAAACAAAATTAGTTTTTTGGCATTTTTGAAATGTCAGTTGACTGCTGTGCATCACTACCGTTTAATCAATCTACCACCCTTGCATGATATTGTCCTTCTTAATTTGCAAATTCAGGGAAAGGCAGCAAATCAATAAATAAACAAGATCTTGATGGTGGCCATGTAAGCCAGAATTCACTAAGGAGTGTGTAACAACTCACCTGCTGAATCAACTAGTGAAAAAAATAAAATTTTTACAAATATTTAAAATTTTTAAAAATTAGAAAAATAAAAAATAAAATAAACAATATCTTGGGCCCCTTTGGTGAATTCCATTCCTCCAAACTTATTACAAAAGTAAGAAACTTGTATTGAAAAATATCTTTGACCTTGTTGGAAAGGAGACTTTCAGATGAGTGCAAAATTAAGCACATATAACTAGAAACTGCAATGTTAATGATTTAAAAGAACAAGAAGAGAAAAAGAGAAAAGACACAAATTACTAATATCAGAAAGAAAAGAGGGAATGTCACTATAGTTCCCATGATATCAAAAGTATAATGAAGGAATAGTACAAACAACACTATGCCCACAAATTTGATAACCTAGATGAAATAGACCAATTTCTTGAAAGGCACAATCTACCAAAATTCATACAAGAAGAAAGAGACAATATGAATAAGGCTGATAGCTATTGAAGAAATTGAATCAATAATTAACCTTCCAAAATATAAAACACCAGGCCCAGATGGATTCACGGTGAATTCTACCAAATATTTAAGGATGAAATTATACAAATTCTCTACAATCTCCTTCAGAAGATAAAAGCAGAGGGAATACTTCTTAACTCATTCTATGAGGTCAGCATTACCTTAATATCAAAACCAAAGAGATTACAAGAAAACTACACACTGAACCTCTTTCATGAACATAAATGCACAATCCTCAACAAAATATTAGGAAATAAAATCCAGTAATGTCTAAAAATAATTATATACCACAATCAAGTGGGATTTATACCAGCTGTGGAAGCTGGTTCAAAAATTCAAAAATCAATTAATGTAGTTTATCATATTAACAAGCTAAAAAAGGAAAAAATTTACATGACTCTATCAGTAGATGCAGGGAAAGCATTTGACAAAATCCAACATCAATTTATGATAAAAATCAACAAACTAGAAATAGAGGGAAAATTCCTCAACTTGGTAAAGAGTATTTATGAAAAACCTAAAGCTAACATCATACTTAGTGGTAAGAAACTACAAGATTTCCCACTAAAATTAAGAATAAGGCAAAGATGTGTCATCTCACCATTCCTATTTAACACCATACCAAAACTCTTGGTTAATGCAATAGATATGAAAAGGAAATATCTGATTGATTCAGAAGGAAAATATAAAAGTATCTTTTTTCATGGATATATGATTGATCTATGCAGATAGATGATCTATGCAGAAAATCTGAAAGAGCTGACAAAACCTGAAATTAGTAAGCAATTATAACATGGTTCCAGGATATAAGGTTAATACACAAAATCCAATTGCCCTCACATATGCCAGCAATTAAAAAGTTTTTAATTTGAAATTAATAACATGATACTACTAACATTAGAAACCCCAAAAATGTCATACCTCAGGTACGTACCTAACAAAGTAAGGTATATACCTAACAAAGAACCTATAAGATCTACATGATGATGACTAAAAAACTGAGAAGAACAAAGTTCTTCTGAACTGCGAACAACAAAGTTGGAGGACTGATGCTACCTGACTTCAACACCTACTTTATTATTTTTTTCAACACCTACTTTAAAGCCACAGTAATTAAGACAAAACAGACAAACACATAAATGGAACAGAATATCAAGCCTGCAAATGGACCTCCATAAATATAGTCAACTGAACTTTGAGAGAGAAGCAAAGGCAACACAATGGAGCAAAGAATGTCTTTTCAATGAATGGTACTGGAGTGCCTGGGTGGCTCACCAATTAAGCAACTGACTCCTGGTTTCAACTTAGGTAATGATCTCAGTGTTGTGAGATTTAGTCCCATGTAGGGCTTCATGCTCAGCGGGAAATCTTGAGATTCTCTTCCTCTCCCTCTGCCTCTCCTTCTCTCTCTCTCTCTCAAATAAATTTTTAAAAAATAAAAATAGATAAATGGCATTGGCAAAACTGGATATCCAAATCTAAAAAAAAAAAAAAGGAATCTAGATACAGATCTTCACACCCATCATGAAAAATAATTCAAAATGGATCACAGAACTAAATGCAATGCAAATGTAAATGTTAATGCAATTTAGTAAAAACACAGAACTAAATGCAATGCAAATGTAAAATGCAAAACTATAAAATTCTGAAAAAACACAGGAGAAAACCTAAATGACCTTGGACATGGCAATGATTTTTTTTTTAATTACAACATCAAAGTCATGATCTATGAAAGAAATAACTGAATGTGAATAAAAGTTAAAACTTCTGTTCTACCGTAGACAATGCCAACAGAATTAGGAAACAGAGAAGCACAGACCGGGAGAAAATATTAGCAGAAGACACATCTATTCAAGGACTATTATCCAAAATATAAAAAGAATTTTTTAAACTCAACAGTAAGAAAACAAACAAAAAATTAAATACATCAAAGACCTTAACAAAAACCTCATCAAATAGGTAAGATATACAGATGGCAAGCATTTGAAAAGATGTATATAATATGTCACCATGGAAATGCAAATGAAAACAAACATGAGCCACAATTGTACACCTATTAGAATGCCCCAAATCCAGAATACTGACAATAGCAAATGCTAGTGAGTATGTGGGGCAATAGAAATTCTTTCATTGCTGATGGGAATGAAAAATGGTACAGCCACTTGGAATACAGTTTGGCTGTTTTTTTTTTTCCCACAAAACTAAATATACCCTTACCATATGATCTACCATTGGTGTTCAAAGGAGTAGAAAAATTATGTCCACACAAAAGCCTACCCACAGATGTTTGTGGAAGTTTTTTTCATAATTGCCAAAATTTGGAAGCAACCAAGATATCTTTTAGTAGATCAACGTGTAAATAAACTGTGGCATATCTTCACAGTGGAATACTATTAAGTGCCATAAAGAAATGCTCTTTCAAGCCATGAAAAGATATGGAGAAACCTTAAATGCATATTACTAAGTAAAAGAAGCCAATCTGAAAAAGCTACATACTGTAGGATTCCAACTTTTGGAAAAGGCAAAACTATGGAAACACTAAAAAGATCAGTGGTTGCCCAAGGTTGGGAGGAGGGATGAATAGGTGGAACACAGAGGACTTTAAGGGCAGTGAAATACTCTGTATGATATATGTCATTATACATGTACCCAAATTCATAGCATGTACAACAAGAGTGAACCACAATGAAAACTATGGACTTTAGGTGATAATGATATGTCAATGCAGGTTTATCAATTGTAACAGGTGTTCACTATGGCAGAGGATGCAGATAAGAGGGTATGTATATGTGGGGGCAGGAGGTATATGGGAAATTTCTGTACCTTCCTCTCAATTTTACTGTGAATCTGAAACATCTCTTTAAAAAAAAAAAAAAGCCTTAAAAGAAAGAGTAGGACAGGAGCACCTGGGTGGCTCAGTGGATTAAAGGCTCTGCCTTCGACTGAGGTCATGATTCCAGGGTCCTAGGATCGAGCCCTGCATCAGGCTCCCTGGGAGCCTGCTTCTCCCTCTCAATCTCTGCCTGCCTCTCTGCCTACTTGTGATCTCTGTCTGGCAAATAAGTAAATAAAATTTTTTAAAAGAAAGAGAACAGGCAAAGCTCTGATCAATGTCTTAATATTATCATTTTATGAGGAGCTACAACCTTTCAGATACTTCAAATGACATTCATTGAACATCTGCTATGTGCAATGTTGCTTATATATGTATGATAAAACAGATAGAAACTTAATACAATCATAAAAATATCCATGTTACGTAAATAATGCTGCAATAAAAATAGAAACTAAATAAATGAACAAAAGGAAAAAAAGAGACGAACCGAAAAACAGACCCTTAACTATAGAGAACAAATGATTACCAGAGGGAAGGTGAGTGGGAGGATTGGTGAAAGAGGTGAAAGAGATTAAGAGTACACTTATCTTGATGAGCACCGCGTAACAGAATTGTTGATTCACTGTATTATACACCTGAAAATAATGTAACACTGTATGTTAACTATCTTAGAATTAAAATTTTTTTAAAAGGGACTTGTCCCAATGGGGAGCCCCCCAAAACAAAAAACAACAGCAAAAATTTCCGTGCTAAGTTGGGGAAACAAAGGATCTTTTGAAAAACTTATTTTTATCCTTTTTAGCATAGTTTAATCTTATCTAGAGCTGTGAATATTTGGGGTTTTTTTTTAGTTGTTTTAGTTTTTTTTTTTTAACAAAAAGTGTCACCATTTGAAAATGATATCTCTAGTCTATAAGAATGTCAATATACTAGATTTGATTTTATGCATTTTTTTCCATTAGACAGAAACCTGATAATAAACAATCAAGGATTTATTGGAGGTATAAACAGAATACTTTTTTAACTATTCTCACCTGCTGACATGAACATTCAGCCTTCATCATGACACTGATTATCTCCAAATCAGGATTATTCAAAATTTCTTTCTGGTTCATGATGCATTCAGAGAAAAGGTCAACTCACAGACTTGAATTGAACTGGATTTGAGTAGCTCACTGCTTGAGAATGTGGCCTCTGAAGGAAGAGAGTTTTGGGTTCATATCCCAGATCTCTCATATCCTAACCTCGAAACTCTAGACAGGTCACTGAGCTTCTTTTTTGTATATGTAAAATGAAAATTAAAGAAAAGTTATCCATGAAAGGTTATTATATTACAAAAGTGTTAACACCTGTGAAGGTCTGGGATTTTACCATACTTGCAAGCTAATAATTCAAGCTGCCTGTTTCATGGGTATTGGTAAAAGATGAGAGACTACTGGGTCAGAAACAGACAGTTAATTATTCAAAACAGTGAAAGTAGCCAAAGTATCAGCATTTGTGATTCTTCCCTAACAATCCCTATAGGACAATACAAAGAGGGCCAAATGACACCTGCACAAGCCGTGGGTTGCGTTAAAGGATAAGTGTGCCAAGTTTAGAAAATACAAACCTTTTATAATGGGTCATAAGCATGCCTGCCCTTTGCTCCAAAGGGAGCCACTAGCTATATTTTCCAAGGCTGTAAGCAAACCTTCCCTTTGCTCTGGTGAAAGACACTATTTTCTATCTTTTGTGACTGTTCTCTGTATATACATCCTTGAAAAGGTAATCTGGGAAAAGGGATAGTGAGTGCCTCTGTCATAAAACATATAAAAGTGCAAGAGATCCATGGAGAATTGTCTTCCAACAATGAGACAGTTCATTTAAGATGCTCAGCATAGTACCTAGTTTATGGAAAGTGCTCAATAAAAATTAACACTTTTTAATATCATCACCACTATTAATACACCATCTACTGACTCTCAAGCCAAACTGTAATTTAAATCAAGATGTTTTGTTTTTTTGTGGAGCATAAGGAATAATATGGGGGACATTAGGAGAAGGAAAGGAAAAGTGATTGGAGGAAATCAGAGGGGGAGATGAACATGAAAGACTGTGGACTCTGAGAAACAAACTGAAGGTTTTGGAGGGGATGGGAGTGTGGGTGGTGTTAACCTGGGGGTGGTATTAAGGAGGCACATATTGCATGGAGCACTGGGTGTGGTGCATAAACAATGAATCTTGGAATACTGAAAAAATAAAATAATTCTTTTTTTAAAGATTTTATTTATTTATTTGACAGACAAGCAGGCAGAAAGGCAGGCAGAGAGACAGAGGAGGAAGCAGGCTCCCCGCTGAGCAGAGAGCCTGACATGGGAGTCGATCCTAGGACCATGAGATCATGACCTGAGCCAAAGGCAGAGGCTTTAATCCACTTGAGCCACCCAGGGGCCCCTAAAATAATTTTTTTAAAAAAAGATGTTTTGTTTTTTGTTGTTTAAAAAGAGAGCAGCCAATGAACCAGATTATAGTGGAAATTTTATATATTCTAAAAACTACTTGCTTAACAATCTACACATTTAATGCAATCCCTACCAAAATCCCATCCATTTTTTTCAAAGAAATGGAACAAATAATCCTAAAATTTATATGGAACCAGAAAAGACCCCAAATAGCCAGAAGAATGTTGAAAAAGAAAACCAAACTTGGTGGCATCATAATTCCAGACTTCAAGCTTTATTACAAAGCTGTCATCATCAAGACAGTATAGTACTGGCACAAAAACAGACACATAGATCAACAGAACAGAATAGAGAGCCCAGAAACAGACCCTCAGCTCTATGGTCAACTAATCTTCAACAAAGCAGGAAAGAATGCCCAATGGAATAAAGACAGTCTCTTCAACAAATGGTGTTGGGAAAATTGGACAGCCACATGCAGAAAAATGAAACTGGGCAATTTCCTTACACCGCACATGAAAATAGACGCAAAATGGATGAAGGACCTCAATGTGAGAAAGGAATCCATCAAAATCCTTAAGGAGAACACAGGCAGTAACCTCTTCGACCTCAGCCACAGCAACTTCTTCCTAGGAACATCACCAAAGGCAAGGGAAGCAAGGGCACAAATGAACTATTGGGGCTTCATCAAAATCAAAAGCTTTTGCACAACAAAGGAAATAGTTAACAAAACCAAAAGACAACTGACAGAATGGGAGAAAATATTTGTAAATGACATATCAGATAAAGGGCTAGTATCCAAAATATAAAGAACATAACAAACTCAAAACCCAAAGAGCAAATAATCCAATCAAGAAATGGGCAGAGGAATGGAACCAGTGTTCATGTACTAGAGGCAGAACAGTCTCCCTCCAAGATTATAGATTCTTGAAAGTCCTCAAGACACCTAATAGTAAAAATGAGGAATTATAATTGTAGGCAGGCCCTCTTGAAGGCAGCTAGGACAAAGAAGCTCCTTACGTACAGAGGAAAGCCCATCACAATAACGTCAGACTTGTCCACAGAAACCTGGCAAGCCAGAAAAGGCTGGCAAGATATATTCGGGGCAATAAATGAGAAGAACATGCAGCCAAGAATACTTTATCCAGCAAGAATGACATTCAAAATGGATGGAGAGATAAAGAGTTTCCAAGACCGGCAAGGCTTAAAAGAGTATGCGACCACCAAGCCAACCCTGCAGAAAATATTAAGGGGGGTTCTATAAAAGAGAAAAAATCCTAAGAATATCATTGAACAGAAATATAGAGACAATCTACAGAAAGAAAGACTTCAAAGGTAACACAATGTCAATAAAAACGTATCTATCAATAATCACTCTCCATGTGAATGGCCTAAATGCACTCATAAAATGACATAGGGTTGCTGATTGGATAAAACGACAGGACCCATCCATATGTTGTCTACAAGAGACCCACTTTGAACCTAAGGATACACCCAGACTGAAAGTGAAGGGATGGAGAAGCATCTTTCATGCCAATGGGCCTCAAAAGAAGGGCGGGGTAGCGATTCTCATATCAGATGAATTAGATTTTAAACGAAAGACTGTAGTCAGAGATACAGGAGGACACTACATAGTTCTTAAAGGGACTATCCCCCAAGATGATCTAACAATTGTAAATATCTATGCTGCCAATATGGGAGCAGCCAATTACATAAGAAAACTATTAATCAAGATCAAGAGTCATATTGATATAAATACATTAATAGTAGGAGATCTTAACACGCCACTCAAGTAATAGACAGATCATCCAAGCAGAAAATCAATAAAGAAACAAGAGCATTGAATGACACATTGGACAAGATGGATCTCATAGATATATACAGAACATTCCACCCTAAAGCAACAGAATATTCATTCTTCTCAAGTGTACATGGAACCTTCTCAAGAATAGACCACAGACTGGCTCACAAATCAGGACTCAACTGATACCAAAAGACTGAGATTATTCCCTGCATATTCTCAGATCACAATGCTTTGAAACTGGAGCTCAATCACAAGGAAAAGTTTGGAAGGAACTCAAATACCTGGAAGCTAAAGACCACCTTGCTTAAGAATGCTTGGATCAACCAGGTGATCAAAGAAGAACGTAAACAATTCATGGAAACAAATGAGAATGAAGACACTTCAGTCCAAAACCTATGAGATACAGCAAAGGTGATCCTAAGGGGGAAATACATAGCCATCCAAGCCTCCCTCAAAAAAATTGAAAAATCCAGAATACACCGGCTGTGTCTACACCTTAAAGAACTGGAGAATCAACAACAAATCAAACCAACTCCACACATAAGAAGGGAAATAATCAAGATTAGAGCAGAGATCAATGAGGTAGAAACTAGAGATACAGTAGAAAGTATCAATGAAACATGAAACTGTTTTTTTTGAAGGAATCAATAAGATCGGTAAACCATTGGCCACACTAATACAAAAGAAAAGAGAAAAAGCTCAAATCAATAAAATTATGAATGAAAAGGGAGAGATCACAACTAACACCAAGGAAGTAGAAACAATCATCAGAAGTTATTATTAACAGTTATATGCCAATAACTTAAACAACCTAGAGGAAATGGATGCATTCCTGGAAAACTATAAACTCCCAAAATTGAACCAGGAAAAAATTAACAACCTGAATAGACTGATATCTAGTAATGAGATTGAAGCAGTGATCAAAAACCTCCCAAAAAACAAGAGCCCAGGACCTGACGGATTCCCTGGGGAATTCTACCAAACTTTCAAAGAAGAAATAACACCTATTCTCCTGAAACTGTTTCAAAAAATTGAAGCAGAAGGAAAACTTCCAGACTCTTTCTATGAAGCCAGCATTACCCTGATCCCCAAACCAGGCAAAGACCCTACCAAAAAGGAAAATTTCAGACCAATATCACTGATGAACATGGATGCCAAGATTCTCAACAAGATCCTAGCAAAAAGGATCCGACAGCACATTAAAAAGATTATCCACCATGACCAGGTGGGATTCATCCCTGGGTTACAAGGATGGTTCAACATTCAAAATCAATCAATGTGATAGAACAAATCAATAAGAGAAGAGACAAGAACCACGTGGTCCTCTCAATGGATGCAGAAGAAGCATTTGACAAAATCCAGCATCCGTTCCTGATTAAAATGCTTTAAAGTATAGGGATAGAGGGAACATTCCTGAACTTCATAAAATCTATGAAAGACCCACAGCAAATATCATCCTCAATGGGAAAAAGCTTGCAGCCTTCCCGTTGAGATCAGGAACAAGACAAGAATGCCCACTTTCACCACTCTTGTTCAGCATAGTATTAGAAGTCCTAGCAACAGCAATCAGACAACAAAGAGAAATAAAAGGTATCCAAATTGGCAATGAAGAAGTCAAACTCTCTCTCTTTGCAGATGACATGATTCTTTATATGGAAAACCCAAAAGAGTCCACCCCCAAACTATTAGAACTCATACAGCAATTCAGCAACGTGACAGGATACAAAGTCAATGTATAGAAATCAGTGGCTTTCTTATACACTAACAATGAAAATTCAGAAAGGGACATTAGAGAATCGATTCCATCTACTATAGGACCAACAACCATAAGATACCTGGGAATAAACGTAATCAAAGAGGTAAAGGATCTGTATTCGAGGAACTACAGAACACTCATGAAAGAAATTGAAGAAGACACAAAAAGATGGAAGACCATTCCATGCTCTTGGATCAGAAGAATAAACATTGTTAAAATGTCTATACTGCCTAGAGCAATCTATGCTTTTAATGCCATTCCGATCAAAATTCCACCAGTATTCTTTAAGGAGCTGGAGCAAATGATCCAAAAATTTGTATGGAACCAGAAGAGACCCCGAATCACTAAGGAAATGTTGAAAAAAAAAAAATAAAACTGGGGGCATCACGTTACCTGATTTCAAGCTTTATTACAAAGCTGTGATCACCAAGACAGCATGGTACTGGCATAAAAACAGACACACAGACCTGTGGAACAGAGTAGAGAGCCCAGATATGGACCCTCAACTCTATGGTTAAATAACCTTCGACAAAGCAGGAAAAAATATACAGTGGAAAAAAGACAGTCTCTTCAATAAATGGTGCTGGGAAAATTGGACAGCTATATATAGAAGAATGAAACTCGACCATTCTCTTACACCATACACAAAGATAAACTCGCAATGGGTAAAAGATCTCAACGTGAGACAGGAATCCATCAGAATCCTAGAGGAGAACATAGGCAGTAACCTCTTCGATATCAGCCACAGCAACTTCTTTCAAGATATGTCTCCAAAGGCAAAGGAAACAAAAACAAAAATTAACTTTTGGGACTTCATCAAGATCAAAAGCTTCTGCACAGCAAAGGAAACAGTCAGCAAAACAAAGAGGCAACCCACAGAATGGGAGAAGATATTTTCAAATGACAATACAGACAAAGGTTGACATCCAGGATCTATAAAGAACTCCTCAAACTCAACACACACAAAACAGATAATCATATCAAAACATGGGCAGAAGATATGAACAGACATTTCTCCAATGAAGACATACAAATGGCTATCAGACACATGAAAAAATGTTCATCATCATTAGCCATCAGGGAGATTCAAATTAAAACCACATTGAGATACCACCTTACACCAGTTAGAATGGCCCAAATTAACAAGACAGGAAACAACGTGTTTCGGAGAGAATGTGAAGAAAGGGGAACCCTCTTCCACTGTTGGTGGGAATGCAAGTTGGTGCAGCCACTTTGGAGAACAGTGTGGAGATTCCTCAAGAAATTAAAAATAGAGCTTCCCTATGACCCTGCCATTGCACTACTGGGTATTTACCCCAAAGATACAGATGTAGTGAAAAGAAGGGCCATCTGTACCCCAATGTTTATAGCAGCAATGGCCACGGTCGCCAGACTTTGGAAAGAACCAAGATGCCCTTCAATGGACGAATGGATAAGGAAGATGCATTCCATATACACTATGGAGTAGTATGCCTCCATCAGAAAGGATGAATACCCAACTTCTGTAGCAACATGGACGAGACTGGAAGAGATTACGCTGAGTGAAATAAGTCAAGCAGAGAGAGTCAATTTTCATATGGCTTCACTTATTTGTGGAGCATAACAAACAACATGGAGGACACAGGGAGATGGAGAGGAGAAGGGAGTTGAGGGAAATTGGAAGGAGAGGTGAGCCATGAGAGACTATGGACTCTGAAAAACAATCTGAGGGTTTTGAAGTGGCAGGGGGGTGGGAGGTTGGGGGAGCCAGGTGATGAGTATTGAGGAGGGCACGTATTGCATGGAGCACTGGGTTTGGTGCAAAAACAATGAATTCTGTTATGCTGAAAAGAAATTTAAAAAAAAAAAAAGAAATGAAATGAGCAGAGGACATGACCAGACTTTTCTGCAAAGAAGACATTCAAATGGCCAACAGACACATGAAAAAGTGCTCCACATCACTCGGCATCAGGGAAATACAAATCAAAACCACAATGGGATGCCACCTCCCACCAGTCAGAAAGGCTACAATGAACAAGTCAGGAAATGACAGATGCTGGTGAGGATGCAGAGAAAGGGGGACCCTCCTACACTGTTGGTGGGAATGCAAGCTGCTGCAACCATTCTGGAAAACTGCATGAGGTTCCTCAAAAGGTTTAAATTAGAGCCACCTTACGACCCAGCAATTGCACTACTGGGTATTTACCCTAAAGATACAAACGTAGTGATCCGAAGGGGCACGTGCACCGGAATGTTTATAGCAGCAATGTCCACAAAATACAAACTATGGAAAGAACCTGTATGTCCATCAAAGGCCCAATGGATAAAGAAGAAGTGGTGTGTATATATAATGGAATACTATGTAGCCATCAAAAGAAATGAAATCTTGCCATTTGTGACGACAGGGATGGAACTAGAGGGTATTATGCTTAGCAAAATAAGTCAATCAGAGAAAAACAACTGTCATATGATCTCCCTGATATGAGGAAGTAGAGAAGAATATGGGGGTTTGGGGGATAGGAAAAGGGTAAATGAAACAAGATGGGATCGGGAGGGAGACAAACCATAAGATACTCTCAGTGTCACAAAACAAACTGAGAGTGGTGGGGGGGGGAGGGGGATAGGGAGAGGGGGGTGGGGTTATGGACATTGGGGAGGGTATGTGATATGGTGAGTGCTTTGAAGTGTGTAAAGCTGGCGATTCACAGACCCGTACCCCTGGGGCTAATAATTCATTATATGTTTATTAAAAAAATTAAAAATTAAACAAAAACAACAAAAAAAACCCTACTTACCTAAAATAAAATTTTATTACTGAAATGTCATACACCTTGATTTCAAAACAAACTTTTATTTGGGGGTTGAGCATTTAAGTCAGGTACCTAATCAAGAAAAAGTTATATATATGAGATAATGCATTCATAGATAATTGAGAATTACAGATCTTTCCGGTGATAAGTTTAAGTAACTATTCACAAGGAAAGTAATTGCAATCTGCCACCTAAGGGAATAAGTAGCTAGTTTAAAATCTGTCTGCCAATAACTGACTGAAATGTGGTAAAGGTAAGGGAATAATCAGAGTAAACTCAAAACATTCCCTGCCATCACCATCATCCCCAACATTTTATGAGTGACCCCTGCTTTATTATTTGGTTGAAGAAAATTTTAAAAGAATCAATCAGCTTCACATCATACCATAACCAAAATGCTCTTCAGAAACCTTTGGAGAACCCTGTCATTTCTGTTAAAAACAAAAACAAAACTCTCCTCTAGAAAACTTCCTCAACCAATTTCACTAACTCTAATAACTATTTCTTATTTCTTCAGTGCTTTTTATTTAGAGCACACTATTTAAATCTAGCAATATGTTATTTTGTAATTATTCCTATAGTATTCACAAAAGTTTTGCTTTATTGCCTGAGTTACATTTCAAATTCTTCAAAAGCACACTTTTCTTACATATAGTTATCTCCCTCCCCATACAGTAGATGCCAGAGTATTACTCTTGTCTTTGTGCTGTAATTATTTATTAAATGTCTTAGCAACTAAGCTGTCATACCCTATGACACCAAGATCTACTTTCTGAATCCTGACTACTTACTATAGCTGTCACTACCAAAGATTTTGAATGACTTGTCAACAATCAAAATTTCTGCATGCTGCTCTAACACCACTCTATGACCCACTATCATTTGGCTTCTGCCCTAACATTCTATTGAATTTCTATCACAACTCTCACTAAGGATATCTTATTAGCCAAATCTAATGAACTCTTGTTCACCCTCATCCTATCTGACCTCTGTACATTATTTGACGCTTGAAAAATTTCCTCCAACTTTCTGAATCTCTTCTTACTTCTAAGATATCTCTCTTATGATTGTCTACATCTCTGATCATTCCTTACTACTATATTACTGTCTTATCATCCTCAACCTATTTCCAAAAAAGTTTCCCATCTTCCCCCAGGCCTCATGATTACTTCCTCTGTTTTATTTGTTTGTATTCTTCTCTCCCTCTAGCATTCATCTTCAGCACTAAGTGTTCTAGCACTAAATTTCAACCACAAACCAAGTGCTAAAGACATCCAAGCTCATAATATTTTTCTCCAGTTCTGTCCTCTCTCCTAAGATCTAGCCAAGTATATCCATATGATTGTCATGAAGACACTTACCAGTCCCAAACTAAAGTTATTATCTCTTCCCTATAGTCTGTCTTTCTTCCTATAATATCTATTATGATGAGAGGCATCACTAATCACACCACCTAGTTTCTCAAATCAGATGCCTCAAAATCATCCTCCTTTCCACTTCCCCTATTTATTCCTTGTGTACAATTGTTTAACAAGTTGTGCTAATTCTGTTTCAAAATTCTTTCCTTATCTGATATTTCAACTACATCCTACCACAGTTCAAGCTGTTATCATGTTTTTCCTGCACAATTAAAGTAAAATCTTAACAGGATTCCCTGTCTTCATTTTCTCTCTTCTCCAAAAGAAATTACTTACTAGCGGGAGAAGAGAAAATGGGGACAGAGGAGAAGGACCCTAGGCTTGTATTGTCCCATGAACACATTAGATAATTATCAAATCATTCTAAATACCCCAGAAATCAACTGGAAGTTTTATAAAACAAAATCCACAACTAAAAAGAGAGAAAAAGCCACATGAAAGAAGGTAGGAAGTACAAACGTGTTTTAAAGGAGAAGTGGATTGCTGATGCTGTGGAGGAGAGGGAGCTGTGCTCATAGAGAAGGGTAAGAGAATAGAGCACACATGGGAACACACAAGAAAAACATTTCCCTAAAGTCATTGCCTGGGAAAACAAGAAGGGCTGATTTTCATGAGCTTTTACAACCACCGAGGCTTAAAGTCTGGAGTTTTAAAGGTCAGTGGGGTTGGCTGGGATAGAGTTGAGAGGGTTCTGCATTGTTCCTGGACAGATGGAAAGCAAATAACTAGGAGGTGGGCAGTGTGGAAACAGCAATCTGAAAAATGCTTGGGACACATAGCAGGAAGATATTTGCTCTTCTTGGGACACATCCTTGAGAGGCAGCATTCATGGAAATGCCCCTCTGGAATTTCCACGAATAGCTGATACCATTTCCTCCCCAGCCACTCTGCATAAACACAGAGCCACCTGAGGAATGCAGCACAGCACCAACACCAGTTACCTAACATGCTTATACCATGCCCCACATCTTATACTCTGGTGGATCTGTTCTTCTCAGTCAAGCTTCTCTAAGTCCCAGTGCAACAGGCCTCTTCCCCAGAAACCAACAGAAACCCCAGCCCACACCATATCTCCAGACCAGAGAGTTCTGCAGGGCTTCAGTTCTAGTAAAAGTAGTGTCAGGTCTCATTTAACAAACAGACCAGAGTACACCTAGTTTAAACTCACCACATTCTGGCCAAGGACCAAACATTGGCAACTGCAGGCAAGAAGAGCCTCTGTAGATGTCTAGTCTGAAGGAAAGAGCAGCCAGAACACAACAGCAGAGCACATGCAGTACACATGGGAAACAAACCTGATGTGCCAGACTCTGGACATTACATGAGTTCTTCTTCATAAAGCCATTACTCTCAGGAGCAGGAAACATAACTGGCTTTTCTAACACAGAGAAGAAAGCAGAGTCTTAGACAAAATGCCATGACAGAGGAATTCATCCCAAATTAAAGAACAAGATAAGGCCACGGAAGAGATCTAAGTGAAACAGATAAAAGTAATAAGACTGATGTAGAATTTAAAGCAACAATTATATGGATATTTGCTGGACTTGAGAAAAGAATAGAAGGCATCAGGGAGACCATTACCACAGAGATAAAAGAGTTAAAAAATCAGTCAGAGGTGGCGATTCAATCACTGAGATTGGAAATAGGCATGATGCAATGAACAGTAGAATGGAAGAAGCAGAGGAACAAACCAGTGATATAGAAAACAAAATAATGGAAAATAAGAAAGCTGAACAAAAGAGAAAAAGAAGAATTATGGAAAATGAGAATAGACTTAGGGAAATCAGTGACTCTCTCAAACATAATAACATTCATATTATAGGAGTCCAAGAAGAAGAGAGGGAAAAGGGGGCAGAAACTTTGAGGAAATAATAGCTGAAAATTTCCCTAGCCCCGGGAAAGTAAACAGACAACCATACTCAAGAGCACAGAGAATTCCCATCAAAATCAATGAAAGCAGGCCAACACCAAGACATATTGGGATTAAATTTATAAAATATCATGATCAAGAAAAATTCTTAAAAGCAGCAAGACAAAACAAATCCTTAACTTACAAGAGAACAACCATAAAACTAGCTGGAGATATCTCACAGAAACATTGCAAACAAGAAGAAAGTAGCATGATATATTCAAATTGCTGAATGAGAAAAATCTGTAGCAAAGAGTACACTATCCAGTAAGGCTATCATTCAGACTAGAAGGAGAGATAGTTTCCCCGACAAACAAAACTAAAGGGGTTTGTGAACACTAAACCACCCCTCTGCAATAAATACCAAAGGAGTCTCTTTGAGTGGAAAGGTAAGACCAAAAATGATGAAGAAAAGAAAGGAACAGAGAAAATCTCCAGAAACAATAACAAAACAAGTAATAAAATAGCACTAACTACATACCTATCAATAACTACTTTGAATATAAATGGATTAAAAGCTACAATCAAAAGACATAGGGTGTCAGAATGGATTAAAAAACAAAATCCATCTATAAGCTGCCTAAATAAGACTCATTTTATACCTAAAGATACAAGGAGAAACAGTTATCAAATGGACATCAAAAGAAAGCCAGAGGGGCAAAACTTACATTGTACAAACTAGACTTTAAAACAAACACTTTACCAAGAGATGAAGAGGGGCACTGTATCATAATAAAGAGGACAACCCAACAAGAAGATCTAATAATTGTAAATAGTTATCCACCCAACATGGGAGGACCCAAATATATAAAACAACTAATAACAAACAAAAAAGAAACTAATTGCTAATAACACAATAATAGTAAGTGCCTAAGAGACTTTAACACCCCGCTTACATCAGTGGACTGATCATCTAAACAGAAAACGAAGAAGGAAACAATGGCTTTGAATGACACACTAGACCAGATGAACTAACAGATACATTCAGAATATTTCATCCTGAATACATACTCAAGTGCACATGGGACTTTATGCAGAATAGATCAAATATTAGGTCACAATCAAGCCTCAACAAATATCAAAAGACAGAGATCCTACCATGCATATCTTCTGATCACAACACAATGAAATTTGAAGTCAACCACAAGAAAAAAATTGGAAAGACCAAAAATAAATGGAGGCAAAATGACATGCTACTAAACAATGAATGTGTCAGGGTGTCTGGGTGGCTCATTTGGTTAAGTGTCCAACTCTTGGTTTCAGCTCAGGTCATGATCTCATGATTGTGGGCTTGGGCTCCAGGCTGGGCTCTGTGCTCAGCGCAGAGTCTGCTTCTGGTTCTTCCTCCCTCTCCCTTCCCCTCTCACTCACACACACACTCTCTCTCAAATAAATAAATAATAACTAATGGGTCAACCAGGAAATTGAAGACATTTTTTAAAAGATACATGGAGAGAAATGAAAATGAAAACACAACAGTCCAAAAAATATGGGATGCAGTAAAAGCATCCCTAAGAAGGACATTTATATCAACAGAGACCTACTTCAAGGAGAAAGAAAAATCTCAAATATACACCCTAACATTAAAGAGCAAGAAAAATTATAAATGAAGTCTAAAGCCAGCAAAAGGAAGGAAATAATAATGATTATAATATATAATAATTATAATAAAGTAATATATTTTTAAAATATATATGTTAAGTAAAATAAGTCAAACAGAGAAAAACAATTATCTTATGGTTTCCCTCATATGTAGAAAATGAGGAATAGCATGGAAGACCAAAAGGGAAGGGAGAGAAAACTGAATGGGAAGAAATCAGAGAAGGAGAGAAACCATGGGAGACCCTGGACTCCTGGAACCAAACTGAGGGTTACAGTAGGAAGGTGGGTGGGGATGGGCTACCCAGGTGATGGGTATTAAGGAAAGTACATATAGTGATGAGCAGTGGGTGTTATATGTAACTATGTTGAACACTATATCAACAACTAATGATGTACTAGAAGTTGGTTAATTGAATATAATATAAATGAATAATAGCTACATAATAATGTATAATTAAAATAAAAATATAATAAAACAGATGTAAATGATATAAAAACTAAAAAAAAAAATAGAATAGATCAATGAAACCAGAAGCTGGTCCTTTGGAAAAATAATCAATGAAATTGATAAACCTCTTGCCAGATTTATACAAAAGAAAAAAGACCCAAACAAATAAAATCACAAATGAAAGAGAAGAAATAATAACTGACACCACAGAAATACAACTATAAGAGAATATTATGAAAAACTATATGCCAACAAATTGTGAACAGCCTGGAAAAAATGGATTAATTCCTAGAAACATATAAACCACCAATACTGAAACAGGGAGAAATAGAAAACTTAGACTGACAAATAGCAACAAAATTGAATCAGTCATCAAAAATCTCCAAACAAATTAAAGTCCAGGGCCAGGCGGCTTCACAGCAGAATTCTACCAAACATTGCAAGAAGAGTTAACACCTAAACTTTTCAAATTATTTCAAAAAATAGAAAAGGAAGAAAAACATATAAATTCATTCTATGAGGCCAGCATTGCCCCAATACCTAAACCAGATAAAGACTCCCTAAAAAAGAGAACTACAGGCCAATATCTCTGATGAACATGGATGCAAAAATTCTTTTTTTAAGGTATTTTATTTTTTAAAAATATTTATTTTTTTGACAGAGAGAGAGAGAGAGAGATCACAAGTAGGCAGAGAGACGGGCAGAGAGAGAGGGGGGAAGCAGGCTCCCCACTGAGCAGAGAGCCTGATGTGGGACTCAATCCCAGGACCCTGAGATCATGACCTGAGCCAAAGGCAGAGGCTTAATCTACTGAGCCACCCAGGTGTCCCTGGATGCAAAAATTCTTAATGAAATACTAGCAAAACAAATCCAAAGTACATTAAAAGAAGCATTCACCACAACCAAGTAGGATCTGTTCTTGGGCAGCAAGGGTGGTTCAGATTTGCAAATCAATCTGATAATACCACAAGAATAAAAGAAAGGATAAGAACCATATGATCCTCTCAATGGATGCAGAAAAAGCGTTTGACAAACTACAACATCATTCTTCATTAAAAACCCTCAATTGGAAGGGGAGGTGAACCATGAGAGACTATGGATTCTGAAAAACAATCTAAGGGGTTTGAAGGGGCAGGGGAGGTTGGGGTACCACGTGGTGGGTATTATAGAGGGCACGGATTGCATGGAGCACTGGGTGTGGTGCAAAAATAATGAATAATGTTATGCTGAAAATAAAAACTAAATTTAAAAAAAAACCCTCAACAAAGTAGGTTTACAGGAAACAACCCTCAACAAAATAAAGGCTATACATGAAAAAGCCACAGTTAATATCCTCAATGGGGAAAAAACTGAGAGTTTTCCCCTAAAGTAAGGCTCAAGACAGGGATGCCCACTCTCACCACCGTTATTTAACATAGTTCTGCAAGTTCTAGTCACGGTAGTCAGACAACAAAAACAACAAAAATAAAATAAAATAAAATGCATCCAAATCAGCAAGAAAGAAGTCAAACTTTCACCATTTGCAGATGATGTGGTACTCTATATGAAAACCTGAAAGACTCCACCAAAAAATTTTTAAAACTGATGCAATTCAGTAAAGTTGCAGGATACAAAATCAACATACAGAAATCTGTTGCACCTCTATAGACCAATAATGAAACAGGAGAAAGAGAAATTAAGGAATCAATCCCATTTACAATTACACCAAAAACCACAAGATACCTAAGAATAAACTTAAAGAGATGAAAGACTGGTACTCAAAAAACTATGAAATGCTGATGAAAGAAATTAAAGACGACACAAAGAAACTGAAAGACATTGCATGTTCATGGATTGGAGAACAAACATTGTTAAAAAGTCTACACTACTCAAAGCAATGAACAATCCTTACCAATCCTTATCAAAATACCATCAGCATTTTTCACAGAGCTAGAACAATCCTTAAATGTGTATGGAACCACAGAAGACCCTGAACTACTAAAGTGACCTTGAAAAAGAGAAGCAAAGCTAGAGGCATTGCAATCCCAGATTACAAATTATGTTACAAAGCTGATTGGTGGAAACAGTTTGGTACTGGCACAAAATAGACACATAGATCAATAGAACAGACTAGAAAACCCAGAAATGAACCCACAATTCTATGGTCAATTAATCTTCAACAAAGCAGTATAGAAGATTCAATTAGAAAAAGTCTCCTCCAAAAATGAGATGTTAGGAAAACCGGAGAGGAACATGCAAAAGAATGAAACTGGACCACTTTCTTACACACAAAAATAAATTCAAGGGCGCCTGGGTGGCTCAGTGGGTTAAGCCGCTGCCTTCGGCTCAGGTCATGATCTCAGGGTCCTGGGATCGAGGCCCGCATCGGACTCTCTGCTCAGCAGGGAGCCTGCTTCCTCCTCTCTCTCTGCCTCACTCTCTGCCTGCTTGTGATCTCTCTCTGTCAAATAAATAAATAAAATCTTTAAAAAAAAAATAAATAAATTCAAAAAGGATTAAAAACCAAATGTGAAACAGGAAACCATTAAAATCCTAGAGTAGAACACAAGCAGTAACCACTTTGGTATTGACCATAGCAATTTCTTTCTATGCATGTCTCCAGAGACAAGGGAAACAAAAAGCAAAAATCGAATTATTGAGGCTGCATCAAAATAAAAAGCTTTCACACATCAAAGGAAACAATCAACAAAACTAAAACACAATGTCTGGAATAGGAGAAGATATTTTCAAATGATGTATCTGAGAAAGAGTTAGTATACAAAATCTATAAAAAAAAAACTTAACAAACTCAAAATCAAAAAAATGAATAATCCAATTTTTAAAATGAGCAGCTGACATCACTGATCATCAGGGATATGCAAGTCAAAACTACAATGAGATACCATCTCACACCTATCAGAATGGCTGAAATCAACAATATACGAAACAACAGGTGCTGGGAAGGATGTGGAGAAAAAGGAACACTCCAGCACTACTGGTTGTAATGCAAACCAGTGCAGCCACTCTGGAAAGTAGTATGGAAGATTTTCCTCGATTTAAATTTAAAACTACTTAAATTTAGAACTACTTTAATTTAAAAATAGAACTATCCTATGATCCAGCAATTGTACTACTAGGTATCTACCCAAAGAATTCAAAAATACTAATTCAAAGTGATACAGGCACCCCAATGCTTATAGCAGTATTATCTACAGCAGCCAAATTATGGAAATGGACCAAATGTCCACAGACTGACAAAAGAATAATGTGATACATATATACATACACACACACACACACACATAAACACACATGCAATGGAATATTACTCAGCCATACAAAAGAATGAAATCTTGCCATTGGCTGTAACAACATGGATAGAGCTAGAAAGTATGCTAAGCAAAGTAAGTCAGTCAGAGAAAGACAAATACTATGTAATTTCTCTCATACGTGGAATTTAAGAAACAAAACAAACGATCATAGGGGAAAAAAGAGAGAGAGACAAACCAATAAATGGACTCTTACCTATAGAGAACAAACTGATGGTTACCAGAGTGGAGGTAGATGGGGAACAGGTGAAATAGATGATGGAGATTAAGAAGTGCACTTGTGATGGGCACTGGGTGATGTACGGGAGTGCTGAATCCCTATATTGTACACGTGAAACTAATATTACACTGTATGCTCACTAACTGGAATTTAAATTAAAACTTAAAAGAATGGCTTTAATCTTCTAAACGTATTTCTAAGCAGAAGTGGAAAAATGGTAGCATATAGTTACAAGTGATCACAAACTGGTCCATATTTACAGTGTTATGGAAGGAATAGAAAAGGGTGAAAAATATTCTGAGGACAGAAGCATAGAAGGCCAAGGAGTAAGCAAGTCAGCTGCTATAAAACCATCAGTGAGAGTGGAGAGTGGTAAGAAGAGAAATGTCCTCAGCACCCTGTCCTTCTTGCTCTGTATCTTCTCCCTGGATTATTTCAACCACTACTTGGAACCCAGCATCCACTTTTCAATACTATATCTCCAGTCCGGATGTCTTTCCTAAGTACTAGACTTATATATCTAACTGCCTGTGGGGTATCTCTACTAGGATGCCCCCTAGGTATCTCAATATCAGTTTGTGTACAGGTGTACTCCCTCCCAAACAGCTTCTCTTTCATTCTCCATCTAAGTCTACAGCATTGCTGTTTAGTTCCTTCAGTGTATCAGAAATCTGGAAATTACCCTACTCATTTTCTCATCCTTCTCCCTGACATTCCTATGAATTCTATCAACCAAAGAGTTCTCTACATTCTTCTCTCCATTCTAACATCCACTGCCTTTGTTTACATATTGAATTACTGTGACATCCCCCTAATGGGTCTCTTTGACTCCACTATCTCCCTGTATTTCCTTGCCATTCCAATTTCTACATCATCTCCTGAATGATCTTTCTACAGAAGTCACTGCTGAACAAGCCAAAACAAAAACCCCTTTCCATTTAAGACTAATAATTAAAAATACACAAACTGAAAAAAAAATAATAACAGTTTAAAACGAGACCTAAGGGATGCCTGGGTGGCTCAGTTGGTTAAGCGGCTGCCTTCCGCTCAGGTCATGATCCCAGCATCCTGGGATCTTATCCCACAAGGGGCTCTCTGCTCGGTGGGGAGCCTGCTTCTCCCTCTGTCTTTGCCTGCCGATCTGTCTGCCTATGCTCGCTCTCTCTCTCTCTCTCTGACCAATAAATAAATAAAATCTTTAAAATAAATAAATAAATAAAACGAGACCTAAAACAGTGGGAGTTAAACCTCTGGGATTTAACCACCTTCTTAAGTAATGTTTTGATGCCTGATACATTTTTTTCTCTATCTGACACAAGAACCTTCAAGAAGAAATGCTATCTATTTCAATGTAGTTCGTAGAACAAAACATAATTTCTATACAATAAATAATGATTTTCTCATTTTTCAAATAGAAAAATAAACTAAAACCCAAAATGAGTGTATCTCTGCATGGCCAGTCTCTTCAGTGTATAAATGACGGCACAGAAAAGAGAATAAAGAGAGTTAAATTAGAAAGGTAAACTAAAGTAAGATTCTAGTATTGGACCAAGGAGTGTGTCACAGGAAGTCATCAAATATTTTTAAGCTTGAAAATATCATAATCATAGGAAAGATTAGGAGTTAGAAAGATATTAAAATTAGGGAGATTATTTAGAAGCCAATGCAGGCATTCTCTAAATGGAAATGGATGTCAAAAGATGTTTCTAAGGTAGTAGCAAGAAGACTCGGATGCCAATCTGCTAATGTGATTTAAGGCAAGTGGTGTTGACAGTTTTGAGGTTTCTATCCTGAACACAGGAATATAGGAGGAGAATCATCTCTAGTAGGAAAGGGTGAATATTTGGATTTTCGGTATCTTTGGGATATGCAGGAAATATGAGTCTAGACCAGAAGTTGGTCTAAATCCTGCCAGCTGCCTATTTTTATAAAGTTTTACTGGAATATAGCCACACTTATTTCTTCAAGTACTTTTTATAACTGCTTTTATGCTGCAAGTAGTTAGGACAGAGTTCTTTTGCCTCCAAAGTCTCAAATGATTACCACCTGGCCCTTTACATAAAAAAAAATTTTCTGACCTTCATATTCTAGTTCAGGAGCGTCTGGATTAGGAGATGCAGAATCTTGGGGGTGGGGGGTTGCTTTTTCCTGTTCTTGAATATTCCACCTCTGGGAGGGGCGGGGCCCCTGAAGTGGAATAAACCATTATGGTGGGGTGGAGAGTGGGGGGTTAAAGTTTTTGCACTTGATTATATTTCGTACTTGATTATATATTTCTGACCACTACTGTTGTTTCCCGCCTTTGATGACTTTCAACAATGTGGCAGGTTCTCTTATGTCCTGAAGTTTGAGAGGGACTTTCCTCATGCTTTCCTTCCCACCCCCACTGTCTCTGGAAGTTGGAACAGTCCCAGGGTAAAGCCTGGAGGGTTGGCCCCAAGACTTCCTTTCCTCCGAGCCCCTAGAGGAAGAGAGGTGCGCTTTCTTTTTTTGGTAAGTTAGTCAAGCGTCATAGGTCCACACCTCCACTAACACCAGCTAGGGAAGTGAGGCCTGGTGAGAAGTGTACTATGGCGGGAAGGCCGGTCGGGGTAAGGTGGGGTGTCTTTATGAGGGTCCGAGGAGGGTGAGGTGGGGCGGGGCAGGGCAGGGAGATAAGATGGGAAGAGACTGAGGGGGGAGGGGCAAAAGGGGACGGGAAAGAGCAACTAGTTGATTCATCCCACAGAACCAGCCAACCCTCTAACGCCCTCGGCCATCATGGCCTTGAAACCTGACGATGCCAGCAGTGGGTTCCAGCACAACAATGTTGTGGCCTTCATCAATGAGAAGATGGGCGGGCACACAAAAGGCCCTGAGTTCTACCTCGAGAATATAGCCCTGTCCTGGGAGGCGGTGGAGAACAAGCTCAGGGACATCCTAGACGACAACGCGGTGCCCAGTGAGGCCAAAGATGCCTGTGCCTGGAGCAGCCTGGCCCTAGGTATGCGCTTTGCCTGCAGGCAGAGCCAGTTACATGGGTGCAGGGTGCACTGGTTGCAGAACTTCACCAAACTGCACAAGTCCGCTGCACAGGCCCTGGCCTCAGACCTAAAGGAGCACACAGCGCAGCAGGAGATGGAGCGCAGGGAGGCAGCCTTCAGGCTGCGGCAGACACAAGCAAACCTGGCAGAGATGCAAAAGGAAAGGGACCTCCTGAGGTGGAAGCTCCTCCGGGCTGTAAGATTACCTCTATTGGTCCCTGCCCCATCTCCTGGCCCCATTTCCCTGCCCCACCCTCTCGCTGCCCCCAGAATAGGTCTTAATCCTGCCTACTTTTCTCCAGGAGCTGGAGTCTCCACGGAAGCAGGAGTGGGTCCAGGTCGCAGAGGAATCAGATCTGGCCACTGCCAGTGGGGCTGAAACAGAAAGAGCACACAAGGAGGAAGAGGAGGCAGGAGCTGCTGCTACTTCTGCTACAGTTGCTGGCACCACAGGAAGAGGAAGAAGACAAAAGGATGTGGAAGGAACAGAGGCCACCAAGAAGCTGGGCAGAGGCTTTGTGCAACCTCCTGGAGCTGAGGAGCAGAAAAATTACACCTCTGGTGGGCAGAGGGAGGGAGATCTCAGGTCAGTGGAAACAACCATGTTTTATTTCCCTGGAACCCTCCAGCCTGCATCCAGAGTCTCACCATCACCCCTTCCTGTCCAGCTTCCTGCTTCATTCACATACTCCTACTCATGCCCCTCATCCCCCTTCCCACCTGCGCCCACACCATCCCCACCAGCAGCAACATGCACAGCAAGAGCTCCATCTCAGACATCTCCCAACAGGAAGCCCTCTGACGTTAGCTTGTGTTCTGATGTGGGGTCCCAGGGAACAGACCCTCAAGAATCCCAAAGAGACAGGAGAGACTCCGAACCCCATCAGCAGAGAAGACCTCCCATATTTCGAAGGCCTGGGGATTGGGACTGCCCTTGGTGTAAAGCTGTGAATTTTTCAAGGAGGGAAATTTGCTTCCGCTGTGGGAGGGGAATCTGGCTGCAAAGCCCTCAGTAAATTCAGAAATGTGAAGTAGAACAGAAAATCCCAATGGGAAATCAATTTTCAGAGGGAAGGGGAGAAGTAGGGGAGGGTTTGGGAAGAGTGGGGGTGTAGGGAGGGTGGGCAAATGGGGCAAGGTAGGTTGTGAGGGAGGTGGAAAAGTGGGCTGGGAGGTGGGGTATGGGGTGGTGTCTGGGGAGGGTGAAGATGGGGTAGCTATTGGGATAAAACATAGAGGAAGTCTTATTTTGATGAACTTTTTTGTGTTCCAGAGCTTTAGCATTCCACACCCCAGAAGCACCATAGCTTCTTAGTATATGTCTCCCTCCCCAACCCTAGTATCTGGTGGGTCTGAGTAGCCATGTATATGACAACATACCCTATCCCCACCTGGGCTATATATGATTGGAGCAGGAGGGGACACCTGACCTATCCTGAGCCAAACAGGTCTCACATTAGAGAATCTGAACCGAGAGGCAGATTCCATAGTCAGGATGGTGTTGGGTAAGGAAACAGTGGGTTATTTGGAGTTGGGGCCAAGGCCTGGTCCTGGTTGTCAGGGAGCAGAACTGTGTGCTTTATAGAAGCCAAGTATCTTTTAGAGGATGCCAGAATGTGGTCCCAGGCAGCAGACAAGCACAGAGAAGCAGGATAGGAGTTGATCCTGCAACCTCAGAGATGGAAGATCTGTGGCATGACCACTTTTCCACTTCTACAATTGTGCTACATGAAAATACACTCTACACAAATCCCCTTTTCTTTAAGCTAACTTGAGCAGGTTCCTGTTCTGGGCATCCAGGTTATTTCCAAGTCAGAAATTGGCACTAGAAGAATAGTTGCAAACCACAAACAGTCAAAATGTTGGAAGTGGCTGGGAAGGAGTATCATAGGGTTATGGGTAGTGAGGATTCCTGTATCCCAAAGAGTATTCAGGAATGAACTGGACAGGAAGCTTGCTCATGTTCTGATCAAGTTATAGTGTGAGACATGATCCAAACAGGCCTGTAGTTAACCCTGGGCTTACAACACAGCAGAGATTTGCCACCCCTAAGAAAATCCTTTAGGTCTGCAAACGGGACACCAGCACCAGTTGCGGACAAGGACTGCTATGACTGTCTAGATCCACAATAGAACACTCCCCAATCTCAGTGGCAGAACTGGAAACTCCTGCCACTGCCAAAGAGGTGAGTCAGCAACTGCTAGTGCCCAGAGGGTTTACTGGTTTAGACCACGGACCAAAGTGTGGTGCCATCCTGAGGGATTCTCTGTCCCAACCCACCACCAGAATAATAGCAGGAAGGGCAATCTGGCTACAAAGGCCTTAGTGAATTCAGAAATGTAAAGTAGAACATATCCCAGTGGAAATCAATTTCCAGAGGGGGAGTATACCCAGAAAGGGGGATGGGGAGGATTGTCGGTCTCCCCTCTTATGACTATAAGCTGTATTGAGTATGGCTAAGTGTTATTGAGTATAATAAATGTATGGTTTAGCTCACTGGTGGAAGGATGGTGAGGTGTCACACCTGGACCAGACCAAGAAAACTGGAGGAGCCTTGGACATTACTTGGGGACTGTGGACCTAGAAACAGAAACTGTCATGGGCTCGGGATATCTCTGCAGCATCTGGACATGACTTTAAGGCATCTCATTTGGGAACAGATACAGATAATCATTTTCAATTTGGGGGCCAGACCCCTAGATAGTTATCAAAGGGCCTGTACTTGTCAGAAATATTCTTGGACTTGTTTAAATTCTTCTACAGCAGGTTTTCACAACCTCAGTACTCTTGATGCTTTGGGCTAGATACGTGTTTCAGGGGACTGTCCTGTGCATTTAGGATGTTTGGCCAAATCCCTAGCCTCTACACATTAGATGGCAGTAGCACCTACACTTCCATTTGGACAACTGAACATGACTCCTGATACTATAACATGTCCACTGGAGGGCAAAATCACCCCTGGTTGGGAACAAAATCCTTAGGGGTAGTCAGAACAGGGGGAAGAGAGCACATGCTCAGCAGTGCCCAGGGCTTCAGGGGAGGCCCTAAGGAGGAGAAAAAGTGATTTTTGAGCAGATATGGGTAGGGGAGGGGCAGAAACCAAACTGCAAGAACCAGGGACTAAGTGGGAAGCAAAGCACAGTCCTGAGAGAGGTTCTTGGACTTCTGATGGTGAAGAAAAGAAGTCAGGTAGGATACAGGACTGAGAGATAAAAACGTTCTTTTGAATATGGGAGAACTTGAACTATGGAGGAGAAAGCTGAGGAAAACTTCAAAGTACAGGAAATTTGTAAAAGAAGGGAATAGACCCTGTGTACTGTTTTGGTGGCACATCCAATGTACTGTTCAATAAAAAAATATGTTTGTAAGAAACAAAACCCCCAAAGTTCTCCAAGTGTACATATGTATATGTATATTATAGATTTAATGTGTGCATTATGTTATAGATTGGTGTTTGAAAAAGCATAGGAAAGTCTGGAAAAACTTGTTTTTTTCTATTCAAAAAATGGAATAATATGGGGCATTAGGATGAAGGGCTTCTACTTTATGTATTTCTATGTTGTGAAAATAAATGTTCACAGATACAAAAAAAAATTAAAGGATGTGAATTTGTTGACTTGAATGGGTTTGGAAAAGCCACCTCTTCCTTTGGGAAAGGAGAAGAGGAAAGCAGACACAGATCTATGTGGCAAAAAGATGGGAAATGAAGAGGGTTCCCTCATGTGTCCTTTAGACAAGACACCTAAGAATGAGGACAGAAGGTCTGGGTGGGTGGGTGAGGGGGCTTCTGGGCAATGGCATATTTAGAAATATGGCATATTTAGGAGGAGGTGGGGAGTTGGAGGGAGGAAAGGATCATCAAGCTGCACAGAGTATCCAATTAGGATAGGACCCAACTGAAAGAAAACCAAAAGGGAGGGCAATTGGGGAGCCTAGCAAGGTCACTGGAAAGGAAGGTAAGTAGTTCTAGGAGGAGTACCAGACATAAATCTCGGGTGTTGTAACTTGTTTTCATAATTTATTTTTCTCAAGAAGAGACTCGGTCAGTTTGTTTGGATTTAGGATTTATGTTTGGTAAGATTTAGGAAAAAGGCTGATATTTTCATAATTTCATGCATTATAGCCATTTTTAAGTTTTTTCTCTATATGTCCAAAGGAAAGAATTTGATAAATTAGAATTAATTCTATTTTTATCACTAAATATCCTCAACAAACCTAACAGAGGTGATCTGACTCAGCCTTTGAGCCTTCAGGCTAGCATGCTTAGTGACATGGGTAGCTAAAGAATAAGACAGCTTTAAAAATGATGGTTCTGGAAGACTCAACTCGAATGGACAAGGGAAGGGGATGAAAATTTCACAGGGGCCAATGTCTTGCTCAAAAGCAGTGATTTTTACCTCTGTAAAAACGATAATGATGCTCTCTGGGCTTGCATTTGAGGTAATGGCAGGCAAAGTAGTGAAAGGGAATGACCAGGGAAGTTACCTCTGACTTCCCTCTTTCTACTCTTTCTAATGACCTATCCACACTCTGGGAAGTCAAACATGGCTACACATTTCTCTAAAACAATGGAAAGTAAAAGTAACTCAAACCATAATTAAATTTTAAAACGATGCTTTTTTAATCTTTGCTTTATTATCATGCAGGATCAAAGTAAAAGGTTTGCCAGAATGTTTATACAAAGACCCTACCTAATAGGAAACTTCCCTAAATGCCTTAAAAATCAGAATTTCCTATGACTTTGCAGCTTGTTGTAAATGGTGGTGTTTCCAGCATCATTCTTTGTACTGTCATAATAACTGCCTTCCTGATTATCTATTTCTGTTTCTATTGGCAAACTTAACATATCAGGGGAACGGTTCATGTAACCAAATTATAAATCTTCAGACCCTAGTGATCAGAGATTTACAGCCAGTGAGTCAGCAAGCAACACGTGTGGAAAGCCCGCTTGCTCTGCTCTATGTGTGTGTGAAGCATGGGAGAGGGTAGTCTATGGGTTTATGGGTCTTTAGACACAGTTAAAAAAGCAGAAGGAGGGCTATAAGGAGGGAGCAGTACAGAGAGAGAGAGATTTCACCTGAGAGTAAAAGAGATGAATGTAAATATGAAACATGGCCGAATCACTCTCCTTTATGAGGAGCTGAAGGAAGGTACTGGTAAAGGAAAGAATAATGGGGCTGAAAAATAACAAAATGTGTATGACATCTCTCCACCCATATAAATGTATATTGCCTTAGTAGTATGTTCTGGTTTCAAAATAAGAAAATGTAGATTAGTGTTAACCTGGGTCTTGTGTTAATAAGATCAAGGTGATGTGGAATTCCACCTCACCCTTCCATTTAGCTTTTGTGTTTCACAGCCATAGATCCAGACTCTACCTACTAAACTTTAACCGGTTCTCTTGCCGAAGTGGATCACTCTTCACAGTTGTGAAAGTATGAGGATGGTTCCACGTGAATTCATCCCCACCCCTGAGAAAACAAGTTGGAGTGCATGTGCTGAGTGACAATGCTGAAGTCAGCAGCATCTTCTTTTGTTAATAAGAGGAATCAGAGAAGGGAATTTACACCATTTAAATGTGTAATTTCTCCATGGAAACAGCATCTGCTAAAAACTTGCATTGTGATGGGACTATAAGTTAAGGTCCTCGTTAGTTGTGTCTTATAACTTGTTTTCTAAGAATTGATCAGTGCCTTAGTCTCTTAAAGTCTCATGTTCCCAAAATATATCTAGTTATTGTTAGTTTCACATTGAGTAAAAAGGTCTTGATAAACTCAGATTCCAGCCAAAATGACCTCCCAGTTTTTCCTTGTGCATAGGCTATGTTTTACTGCCTCCTTGCCCTTGAACACTGTTCCATCTGCCTGGGAAGGTTTCCACTATTGCCGCCTGTTCAGATCCTCAAGAACCATCTCAGGGGGGCCTGGATGGTTTGGTGGGATCCCAGAGTCCAGGGCCTGAACACCACATCATGCTCCCCGCTCTGCAAAGAGCCTGTTTCTCCCTCTCTCTCTCTGCCGGCCACTCACCCTGCTTGTGTGTGTGTGCACTCTCTGTCTCTCTTTCTTTGCCAAATAAATAAATAAAAACCTTTAAAAAAAAAAAAAAAGAAGAACTATCTCAAACACCCCTGATTTTATAAGTCAAAATCTATTTTCCTTACTCTCTGCTATTTTATCTCTATCCTTCTTATAGCCCTTCACTTTCTCTCATGTGTGATGGAGAAAAAGACATTAAGTTAGTGTTGGCAGGTTTCCCATTCTCCTTGCCCTCTAAATATGATCGTCTCTTTGGATGCATGGGTCTCTACTTATCCAGTAAAATTCAGTTACTTCTATGGAGATTCTTGGTATGCCAGATCAGTTTCTGGGCTTTAACTATGCAGAACAGTTGTAATTGGCAGAAAGAGCTGAAAAATTGCAAGGAACAATGATAGTGCAATTAAGTAACATTGGAAATGGAAGCAAGAGCTTCTTACAAAGAAGCAAACAAGTGATATAGTATGGAAAAGGGGAAAAAAGAGGAAAAACTTGCAGGGGATTCATTTCAGACTGAATTTTATAGTTGAGAATGAGGAGATATTAGAGAGTTTTCTGGGTAGTTGTAGTGTGTAAGAGATATTGAACATGAAAGTAACATGAAAAGCTGATCTTAAATGTTGCTGGGCATTACAAATTGGCTTCCTCTTGATGTTTTTCAAAGGACAATAGTAAATCCTTAAATATTCAAATTTTTAAAATTGTTTAGTTGCTATACTGTTTCTTAGGATACAATTACATGCTGAACCACGTGGACTTTTATTTGATTTTTACTTGCTCAATTATAATTTGTATACAAGTCCTAATTCCTGTTTTAATCTGTTAGAAGGCAGGGGCCTGTCATCCACTTTTGACTTTTTTGATACCTTTCACAGAGCAAATGCTCAATAAATATTTGTTTAGTGACTAATAGATACTTAAGACCTGAAATGATATCAGCTAAAAAGCATCCTTTATATTAAAAAAAAAAAAACAAAATAAAACTATGGTTAGGAAAGAATGTGTTCTCACTTTTCTACCAGTCTGAAATATTTTACCTTCAAGATGAATGGAAGAAAGTGGTTTCATGCAATATATTCTTGAAAAACATAACCCTCCCTTTATAATGCCTCATTATATTCATTCTAGCAGCACTTCATCATATACTAATGTATATGCTTCTCTAATTGATTCATTCTAATCTTCTATCTTGGAAATTTGGGAATCAGAGTAAACAGAAGAAGGAAAGTCAGCTAAGTATATACATCCAGCAAGCTTCCTCCATCTCTTATTATTTGGTAAAGAACAACTTTTAAGCATGTCTTCATAATGTTTGGAAACTGATAAATGATCACAAAGAGTTCCAAACTCTGTAAGACAAGTTTTATTTGGTTTTATCTCTGGAAATTTCTGCTTTAACTTGATCCTCACTTACCATGAACTAAGAATCTCTATTCCACTGTCCTCTGTTGTCCACCTTTAATCAACAGAATCTCATCTTCATCACCAGATGATATTTTACACTCCAGAAACTGAAAGCAGAATCGCAGAACTTCATACAGGAAAGAATTAAGCATATCTAATTTGTAGTAACATACACTCTTCAAGTGTTCTCCTTCTCAGTTAAGAACACAATGATTTACTCAGTTGCTTAAGTCAAAAACACACAAGTCACCCTTTATTCAACCATTTCATTTTGCACATTCAGTGCATCAGTATGTCCTGTCAGGTCATCTTTCAATACAAATCTTGGCTCCATTCACTTCTCCCCATCTCCTTAGCTACCACCCCAATCTAAGTTGACCATCATGTATCTCCCTTCAACTGATGTAACTGCTTATCAATGTGGTCTCTTTGCTTGTCTCCATATAATCCATTCTCACTGGGGCAGCCAGAGTGATCTTTAAAAAATGGAAATCTGATGATGTTACTCCTTGGCTTAAAATAAACAGACAAACTGTAACCCTCCCCATTTGCCTCTGATTGCTAATAAAAATCAACTTCTTATTCTGGCCCACAATATGCAGCAGGATCTGACCTGTGCTTGCCTCTCCAGCCCTATCCAATACCATTTTCCCTCTCAATTTACTGTACTCCATCCACCCAGACTGGCTTTTCTAAATTTCCTTGAATAAAGCCTGTTCCTGTTTCATGACCTTTGCACTTGCTATTCATTCTGACTGGCACACTGCTCCCATAGATTTTCACAAGACTGGTTTCCTCCTTCCATGCAGGTCACAGTTTATAAGCTCCTTTCTCTGGGAGGCCCTTCTTGACCACTCAACAAAAATGACCTTCCATTCACTCTTGTAACATGACCTTTTTTTTATTCTCACCATCAGTACTACCTGGCATAGTCTTGTGAATGTATCTATATGTTTCCCCCACTCTAGAAGGTGAATCTCAGGAGAGTAGGAACTTTAACCTGTTTATTCAATGCTATATACTGAACACCTACTGAAAGTGTTCAAAATAGCTTAATTTGAATAAACTAATTTTCACTTTCCAGGTAAGGAAATCAAGGCACAGGTCACACAACTAAAATACACCATTATTCCCTTGGTTAATATCGGAGTCAAAACCTAGTAGTACAGAGTTTGTAAACTGTGAGTCTACTGGTTGAATCTTAGTAGGGAATCTTAGGAGAGGAGCGCAGAAAATTTAAAGATTGGGGAAATTTCATATAAATATTAAGATCTCAGGCTTTTCTTCAAAAAATCAGAAGATCTAGTAGTATTTGGCCTACATTCCTACATGGTAACAAAAATTTGGATGCCAGGTGACTGCCCAACTTTATGTGCCTTATACTTTGTAGGCCCTTGAGCTATATCAGGGAGCAGAAAAGACATGCTATCTCTATCCTTAAGGAACTTACATCCTAGCAGAAAGAGATAGAAAATAGACAATGAATATGACAGGTAAATTATATATATCATAAAAGTTGATAATTGCTATGGAGAAAATAAGAGTGAGATGAGAAGTATCAGAAGTACAGGGTATGGGCACTGAGTAGAAGAGAATCTTAAGATTATATATAAGTAAAATAGTCAAGGAAGATGCATCAATAACATATAAATAGAGGAAACTGTACAACTGTAGGAAATGAGGGAGTTAATCATGTAGCTATAGGAGAATAAAGCATTTTAGACAGAGGTAACCATCTGTACAAAAACCCTAAAGCTGGATTATACCTGTCTAAAGGTATACCTGCTCGAGAAACAGTAAGATCAGAGGGCCTTGTAAGCCCCTGTAAGGTCTTGGCTTTAATTCCAAATGAAATGGGATGCCATCAGAACATCCTGAGAAGAACATAAACATTATGTGACTACTGGTATTAAGAAGAGATTGAAAGAAGATATGTAGAAGAGTAGAGAAACCGATTAGAAGTCATTGCAACAAAAGAGGTAAGAGATAGTAGCTTGGACCAGAGTGATAGCAGTGATATGGAAGGTATAGCTTGTGTAATCCACAAAGTTTGAGGGAGTTAAGACCCTGTGGGATACTGGACACCTGGGTGGCTGAGTCAGTTAAACACCTGCCTTCAGCTCAGGTCATGATCCCAGAGTCCTGGGATCAAGTCCCACATCAGGCTCCCTGTTCAGTGGGGAGTCTACTTCTCCCTCTGCCTCTGCTCCTCCCTCTGCCTCTCCTCCTCCTCCTCCTCCTCTCTCTCTCTCTCTCTAATAAATAAATGAAATCTAAAAAAGAAAGAAAGAAAGAAAAGAAAGAAGAAAGAAAGAAAGAAAGACCCAGTGAGATAACCTCTTGACCAATGGGACAAGGGAGCTCAGAGAGAAATTCTCTATTTCTCCTCGTAGATCAACTATCTTGAAACCTACTCTTCCCCTGCCTCACTTACCTTTTCCTTCACTCTTGTGTCCTTGGGATTATATTCCCTAATACACACTAGCTTTTGCCTCATTTCCCCCCCCCCTAGGAACCTGTGGTAAGATAGGAGGAAGAGCAGAAGTTCAGTTTGGAACATATTTGTTTTAACACCAAGAAGAGATGTCGAAAAGCCTATTGAATAAACGATTCTGTATTTTAGGAGAGAGATCTGCGCTGGAAGGGATATATGTTGGAGTTATCAGACAGATAGTATGTAAAACTGTAAGACCATATAAACAAATCATGGAGGGAGTATGGGTAGAGATGCGGGGGAGAAAACAAAACAAAACTAAAGACCAAGCCCCAGGTCCCCCTCCTGCAAAGGAATTTAAGAAAAGGTAACTGATAGAGTAACTGATAGGGTAACTGATAGAGTAGAAGGAAAACCAGGATAGTGTAATTTCTGGAAGTCATGTAAAGAACATATAACAAAAAGAAGGGAGTAAGTAACTGTGCCAAGTGCACTGGTTACATAAAAGAAGGAGTGACAATTGACCTTACCATTGGATTTAGCAACATTGACACTTTGGAAACTTTGATATGAGCAATTTGGGAGCCATAGTGTAAGTAAAATTCCAATTGGGTTGGGTTTAATAGAGAATTAATGGAGAGGAACTCAAGACTCCGAAGACGGCAGTTTTGTTTTGTTTTTAAGTAGTTTTGCTATAAATGGAAGCAAGGAAATGGGCAGTGTCTAGCAGAGAAAGTGGAGCTGAGAAGACTTTCTTTTTTTAAAGATTTTATTTATTTGAGAGAAAGTCAGAGAAAGAACACAGAGGGAAAGAGCACAGTGGGAGAGAGAGAAGCAGACTCCCCACTGAGCAGATAGCTTGACATGGGGCTAGATCCCAGTACACTGGGATCATGACCTGAGCTGAAGGCAGATGCTTAACTGATTGAGCCACCCAGGAGACTTCTTTAGGTAGCATAAATATTGACCAATCTGCATGCTGATGGAAATGATCCAGTAGAAATAGAAAATTCCATGACATAGGAGAGAGATGGGAGAAATGTTCAGGTAATTTCCTTGAGTAGGCAAATAAGAACAGAATCTAGTGTACAAGCAAAGTGCATAGCAGCAATGATAGCAGACTTGAAGGCAGAGTATGCAGGTACAGATGCCAGTCGGTGGGTGAATATAGTGGAAGTTATCTCTTAATTTCTTCAATTCTTTTAGTAAAATAGAAAGCAAAGGGAGGAGATGTTTGATGTTTGAGGAGAGCAATGTAAAATAGTCATCTAGGAGGATGAGATACTGAAAAGAATAAGAATACATAGTAAAGCTATTTGGCAAAATTAAGGGTCTGTTTGAGGTTTATGATAAAGAATTCAAAGTGAGAGTAGTCAAAGTTATTATATATTTCCCTTCAGTCAAGTTAAGCTGCAGGGATGCAGGTGCAAGCACAGATGGAGAGTTGGTTTAAACAGTACCATGGTTTTCACAAGATGGAGAAAGGGTCAAGGAAATCAAGAGGATATATATGGGAGTGATTATAAAGACTGATCATGAAACTTAAACTATGCTAGGTGAGGGATGCCTGGGTGTTTCAGTCAGTTAAGTGTTTGCCTTCGGTTCAGGTCATGATCCCAGGGTCCTGGTATCAAGTCCCACATCAGACTCCTTGCTCAGCGGGGAAGCTGCTTCTCCTCCTGCCTATATCTCCCTCAGGTTGAGTTCTTTCTCTCTTTCTCTCTCTGTCTCAAATAAAGTCTTTAAAAAAAAAAAAACTATGCTATATGAGAAGAGATCAAAGGACAGTGAAAAAATTGTAGGATCACTGAGCTGCAACTTTGGGGGTCAATAGATTATTGGAATTGGGGTGTAGAAACTGTAAGCTAGCGGTAGTGGCAAAATGAGAAACATGGAAATTAGATTACTGAGGAGACTGATGTAGCCCTTCAATGCCCTAAAATGTTTCAAATGGCCTGCCACAATCATTACATTACCTACTTTTTGGCCCCTGAAGAGATTTTGAATTTGCAACTACTGCAACAGATTAAAACTTTGATATGAGTAAAATAATCATAAAACAGAAAGTCACTGAAATTTGGGGTGCCTGGGTGGCTCAGTGGGTTAAAGCCTCTGCCTTCGGCTCAGGTCATGATCTCAGGGTCCTGGGATTGAGCCCCACATCGGGCTCTCTGCTCAGCAGGGACCCTGTTTCCTCCTCTCTCTCTGCCTGCCTCTCTGCCTACTTGTGATCTCTGCCTGTCAAATAAATAAATAAAATCTTAAAAAAAAAAGAAAGTCACTGAAATTTGTATAATGATACAGGGGAATATATATATATATAATACCAGTATTCATCAGCTCATCAATGGTTATTTGAAATCAATTCTTTTTTTATAATTATCAAATATAACCCATTAGTTCTTACAAAGCACATAAACTGCTGATTATACTATAAATATCTGCTCCTCTCCAATAAATAAATAGATTTCAAATTACACAGGTATTGTACAATAAAGTGGCTTATATTTCTAACTATTACATAGTTAACATAAAACAGTATGATTCTACTTCTAAATATTACAGAATATCTAATTAACTTTTAATGAAATGAAAGTAAATTATAATTACTACTACTTTGCTATTTACATTACCTGTAATTTTATGAATAAGCAGATAATCAAGTTTTGGAGGTGAAATATTAGTCTTTTCATATTATATATGTGTTGCTTTATGCATACTTGCTACAAAAAAATAAGTTAAACCAGGACTCCCACTTATATCCAAAACCAGGTGGAAAACATGACTAATTGCATCACACTTTAGTCTATGCAGACCAGAGAAGACATCGCCGCTTTCTCAAGACCCTACTATACAATCTTGATCTTTTCTAAGTTCAACTAATTCTATAAGATGCAGATTCTCATTTTTCTATTATAAATTGTCTTCTCTTCTGAAAATTTGTCTTAGGTAGACATTTCTTTTCTAAAGACACAGGTTTCCTTGCAATATGGCATAAAGCAAATCCTACTGTACCTGCTCAATGAACATTTGTTAACTAGCATATAAAACTTGTTTATTATATACTACACAGGCACTTATATGTCAGGATAACTTAAGGGCCATTAAAATCAGGCAAAATTACTGTGCACTTTTATTTATTTATTTTCTTTTCCATTGTGGAACATTTCAAATATACTCAAGAATAAAAATAACAATATAATGAACCGTCATATACTCATTATACAGATTCAATAATTAGCAACCTGCTACATTTCTTGTTTGAATTACCTCTCTGACCTCAACTTTTCTGAGAATGTTGTTTTGTTGGAGTAATAATCACTAAAATATGATGACTAGCAAGGCAAATGTCTTGCAAATGTATCCAGCCTCAGGGTTGGATAAGTGCACTAAGGAACACTTTAGAAAGAGTCTGTGAGACATTCAGATTTTGAGAACTTCATTTATTTCAATGATTACTAAAGAACAAAAATAGTTGAACTATGTTCCCTTTTAAGAAGGGAGTTCCTTGTTCTGTTTGCTTTGTTGAAGAGGTAAATGGTCATAATGGTTTTTGAACCTATAACTGGTTCGCTTCACTTGGCCATTGTGATACCCAAACACTCAGGTTCCTGTAGATGTTTGATAATACTTAACCGTTCTTTTCGTTATCTATGAATTAAATTCAGGATTATATAAATGTATCTGTCTTCATACACAGCTTAAGTCATCCCTCATTACAAATTGTTGGCAAAGTGATATGTGGGATTTTGTTAAATAAGATTACTCTCGTCATTTTTATCCCACTGAGTGCCTCCACTGAAAAGATTCAGGTGGGAAGCAAGGGAGACAGTAATTCTTGGACTGACACTACCTCTCAAAATATGACTCACTTCTCCATCATTTCTCTATTACCATAACCCTTAACTGACATACTGAGAAATTCAACTAATCACTTTTGAGGGTGGCCAAAGAAAAAACACAAAAATGAGTGATGGGCTACAGAAAGATCACAAACAGTAAATTTCTCTTGTTATGATTCAAATGGATGAATAATATTACTAAATATTTCATATCTGCATTTTTAAACACACTGTAATCAACATACTATTTTTTTAAGATTTTATTTTTATTTATTTATTTGACAGAGAGAGACAGCAAGAGAGGGAACACAAACAGGGCAAGTGGGAGAGGGAGAAGGAGGCGGGAATACAGACAATGTCAAATTCAGAGCCTTTTTTCACTATAAATGTCACTCTCTTGACAATGACATAAAATCTCCTATATGGATAGAATTTCTCACTTGGCACATATTTGGAGTCAGTGGCTAGTACTAGATATGAAAAACATATGTAATATACACAGCCAAATGCCAGTTATATCACTTGTATCATTCTGAAGTAGATTTCTCTATCTCTGAGTTGACAAAAGACTATTTCTTCCTTTAGAACAGTGGTTCCCAAACTTTTTTTTTCCTTACCAAGGCACATATGAGGTATGATATTCAAAAGTTTCACCCATCCCTTCAGTCCCAATCACTCCCTAAGATCTATTGCATGAATAAAAGATCAACTGCATGAATCTAAGCCTCTGCTCAGTGTGATATCATCCTTTTCTCTTCTACTGATCTACATGTGAGTTGAGAACCACAGACTTAGATGATATCTACAATAGATATAAATTAAGTCTGATTTGTACCTGAAAGAGAGGGCCACCTTGCAGGAAAGGATTTCAGGGGCACTAGGAAATCCCACTTGTGCATGAAATACTACAAGGCTTTGTTTAAAAGCAAATAGGCTGTCAACTGAGAAGGCCTAGAAGCAATCACACCCCAGTAGCAATGAGCATATTTAGCATGGGAATTTTGGTTTCTAATGTCATTCTCCATTAAAAGGAATGATGGCTCCTTGGAGAAATGGCTGGGGCAGGAATAGGACTGGGGCAGGAAATATATAAGATAAGCCTGGAGAATCTTACAGTGCTGAAATATAAAGAAATGCTCAAAATACACACACAAAGATGAAGTTATGTCAAAGGAACAGATATGCCAACTGAAAGAACTCTGATGGACAGAGGTAGAAGAGTTAGAGCTAGAAAATAAAGTAGCCTTGGGTGATTACCTAATGTATAATATAAATATCCGTGAGTTCATACTGATTAAATAAATAGGAGTAAAGAGACAAAAATCCTATGCAGAAGAATTATAAACAATTTTATGTGGTACTCTGCTCTTGATGAGGTGGATCATAACTCCCTACTCCTTAATTATGGGCTGTGAATAACTACTTCCTCCCAAAGAGGAGAGTATGAGAAAAAAAAAAGAGGAAAAAAGTAACTTCACTGTTGAGAAAGACAAATACAACCTCAATCCAGGTGATCAATGTCAGTATCAAAAGTGATAAGGCAAACTGAAACTCTCTATCCTTGATATGATATAAGGAGAATATTTTACATCTGTGGTCTTCCCCCCAAAAATACATAACCCCTGTCTAACTATGAAATACATTTCAGATAAATTGCAACTGAAGGACATTCTGCGAAATATCTGAACAGTACTATTCAAACTGTCAAGGTCATAAGAAATAAGGAAAGTCTGAAAAACTCCAATAGCCAAAAGGAACTTAAGGAGACCTAACAACTAAATGTAATACATTATCCCAAATGGGATCCTAGAATAGCAAAGACATTAAGGAAAATCTGAGGAACTCTGAATAAGTATGGATTTCCATTAATAATAATGTACCACTATTGGTTCATTAATTGTAACAAATGATCCATAATTATGTAAGATGTTGATAATGGGGAAATGGGTGCAGGGCATATAGGAACCTACTGTACTATCTTTGCAATAATTCTGTAAATCTAAACCTGTTCTAAAATTTGTAAGTTTATTTAAAGGCAAGGAGCACTAGGTGTGGTACATAAACAGTGAATTTTGGAACACTGGAAAAAATTAAATTAAATTAAAAAATAAAGGCAAATGGAGGGGTCTTTTATTAAAACACATTTTATAGGGACAAAAAACTAGAAACAAAATACATGCAAATAAATAGGAAAATTATTGACTAAATTGTGGTATCATAGACTATCAAGCAACACAGAATATTATATACTTAAAAGGATGAGTTAATTCTCGATCAGTTAACTTGGAAAAAATTCCTACTATGTATTTTTACTAAGAAAAGAAAATGTAGAGAAATGTGTAACTCTTATTTTATAAAACAATGAGAAAAAAAAGAATAAAGAGAAGGTATTCAAGGATACACGCTGGATTACAACATTGCTCAGAATAGGAGAATGGGGTTAGAGGAGAGAAAAGAGGAGGGGGGTAGCAAGTCTGGAGATATAAGCAGGGCAGGGAAAATAAGCAATAATTAATTTGATAATTCATTATCAGTATAGAACATCTATATAGCGAACTGATGCCTTGCAAATAAAATTTTAAATCTGTGAAAAAAAAATGAATCAGAAGGAGGAGAAGAGATCTATTTTAAACTGACAGGATTTAATGAGGGTGGGAGTAGAGAGGAGGTAAGTAGGAAAAGAGGAACTGCACCCTAAAGAATACAATGTCAGTCACTGAAGCTGAATTACCATTCTTTTCTCAATTTGCCAAGAGATACCCAAGTAGGTGAAAATACTGATTATCACTAAGGATGTGATGAGAATTTCTGCCAATATCCTGGAGTTTTTGCCCACCACAAACAGAAACTAAACTCACCACTTGCTTCCCCAACACTTCCCACTCAAAACATATAAGTACAAAAGCGATGCCTAGAGCATCAAGAAGATTATTTATACACCACCTTGTTCTCCTGGCCTTTTGAACAATGAGGCCTCACCAGGGGTTTCGAAGTGCTTTTGATGAAAAGGTGACATAGCTTTGGCATCAAAGTCCACACGAGACAAAAATAGGAAGGGTCTGCATTTCCAAGAAGTTAAAATCAAATAATAGAGTGTAGGTCCCTGCTGAGCAAGATCAGAGACTCCCAAAATGGCAGAATTGAAAAGTGGTTTAAAGGTCATCTCAGCTATCTACTTCAATACCTAATGCAGTCTCTATCTGAGATTCTAGATCCTAGATCGTAGCACCAGGGCAGAAGGGGAAGGAAGGATATATTATGGAATCCCTAAGTATAAAACAGATTGCTTTTCACAGTAAATTTCTTGCAAGAATGAATTTTATCTGTGATATCTTCCCTGTAAAGCACCTAGGAACTAAGGATGACCATGTGTTTACAGGGTTGCATGCTGAATATTTAGATACAGTAGACTCAAGTTCACACTGCAAATTATGTGAAAAATTTTAATGGTAGTTCATTTGTTAAGAGATCTCCCAGTAGCATCCGAAGTTATTTCTATCAACAAAAAGAGACCTTGGCTTAAGTGATACTGTAGGCCATTTTCATGGGCAGATATTAAAACCATTGAGCCAACTGGCTTTATGAAAAAAAAATCATTAATCTAAGACCCTAAGATAGGGATGGAATTGAGGAAGAAATGAATTATAAACTTTTCTAAATTATGTGAGCATACATAGTAAATGAAAGTCCCATTTTATGAAAATTTGTTAAGAATTTGCTGTCCAGTTCCAATAAATAATTAGAACTGAATTTACTGAAGCTCTACATGCACTGCAACCTTTCAAGATATATCCACTGTATAACAGGAGCAACACTTCCACATACTCCAGGCCCAATCGAAAGACAACCTGCTATGGTATTCAGCAATATTTTCATCTGGTATTCACTTTAATTTGGCACTCACCTTAAAACACAAGTGTAGAATCCACTGTCTTGTGCCTCCGCTGAGTGAAACCATATTGAATCTTCTTCTTTGCTCATCCTGACCTCTGAAAAGATGATGGGCTCTTCCAAATCACCTTTGTTTTTGTACCACATAAGCCTGAGCCCAGTGCTCTGGGCCATGCTATAGTTGGTACGAATATAACTGTAGAAAAGGGCACATTTCACTCGTACTGGTTCTCCTGCCAAAGCCATATATGTCTTGAGATCCACTGACCAGTCAATGCAGCCATCCACTGAAAGAAAACCAGATTGGGCATGAAATGCAGGGAGCATTGTTAATAAGAGCAACAATCACTGCCAAAATGAACTGAGGGCCTACAGTGAGCCAAGATTCACAGAATTTGCATGGCAAGTGCTTTACATAGATTACCTCTACCTCTTTTAATCTTCCCAGTGACGCTTTAAGATGGACCAGCATTCTCCTTAGACCTCCCAGGCAGGATCCTTATTCTAGCTGTGTGCCTCCAGGGAATTTCCAGTTCTCTACAATAAACTTCTGCATGGAATTGACCGGATTCTCCAAGGAGCTCCAGCACTGGTGCTTATGTGCTTGTCCCGGGGCCCCACCACTAGGTTCCAATTCCAGCAGAGCAGCCTGGCAAAAGCATTACTCCTGCCAATCATACGGCATTTGCTTCACAGGATTGTGTGAGATTGGACTGTGAGGATGACACTGACATGTAGATTTTAGATGACTCAGATTATTTGGACAGGAACCCCACAAAAGAAATACTTCCAGGGAACCCTTGTACAGTCTAGGAGCAGCCCTGAGATTCACTTATGATTCTTTTTTTAATTATTAATTTATTTGACACACAGAGAAAGAGAGATCACAAGCAGGCAGAGAGGCAGGCAGAGAGAGAGGGGGAAGAAGGCTCCCCGCCGAGCAGAGAGCCCTATGTGGGGCTCGATCCCAGGACCCTGAGATCATGACCTGAGCTGAAGGCAGAGGCTTAACCCACTGAGCCACCCAGGTGCCCCTCACTTATTATTCTTATACTACAGACAAGAAAACTGAGACTCAGAGAAGTTCAGAGACTTTGCCCAAGGTGACACTGCTAATAAGTGGTAGAAAACCAGTCTCTGAATCTAGACTGTGTTCTTAACCCCTACCCTATACTGTCTCTGCCTATAATTGTGACAGGGACGACAGTGTTATTTGTCTTTGAGAAAAGTTGGAAGCAGTAGGCACCTAAAGTAGGCACCTAAAGATTATTTGCCATTATCTACATTCCAGTTTTCCATGGTATAACCTATTAATATCAGATATTTAATCACAGTTCAATTTCTTTCTATACCCCAAGGACTCCCTTGCCATTCAACTGTGTTTACTCATGAGAATATATTATATTAACATCAGCTTTAGTCAGATAATATTAGGTGGGTAAATCTACCATTTAAAAAAACATATACAGTAAATTCCCTCTTTTCCAGAATGGTTGGAAATTAGACACTGGCTGATTTAATACGCTCATCAGCACAATTAGCAAAGATTGTCTACCTCCAATTATTTAATTTCAAAGAATTTCATCAAATTATACTGCAACCCTTTGTATTACTTGATTACTCTTTATAAAATAATCCTTTCATAAGCTATAAAAACACTGCCATTTTAAAATTATATGTTTTACTTATAATTTTGTAAACTGATCTGCTTCCTTTTTTAGATGTTGAGAAGTCTGTACCCCAGTGTGTTTATCTTTTAACCTCAGTTGATAGGAAGGTCAGGGCTAAATGTAATACCCAAGTGCAATAACTACCTTCTTTTTTTTTTGGTAAAGATTTATTTTAGAGACAGAGAGAGTATGGGCAGGTGGGGGGAGGGACAGACAAAGAGGAAGGGAGAGGAAGAGACTCTTAAGCAGATTGCATGCTGAGTGCAGAGCCAGACTCCATGCTGATCTCATGACCCTGAGATCACGACCTCAGCCAGAACCAAGAGTGGGATGCTTAACTGACTGTGCCACCCAGGCAACCCCAAATGCCATAACTATCTTACCTCAAGATTTTGCTTTCTCTATACAAGGGTCCTTGCCCTGGGGTACAAGGATACCCAGGGTGAGGGTGACTGGGTAGACTTCAAGGTTGTTATGACTATTTGCATAGTTATACTTTTGGGGGGAGATGTTCCACAGCTCTTTAACAGATCTTCAAAGGGGTCTATAGCCCAAGAAAGTTTTTGAACTCCGTGGTTTCTGATCTCTCTTTCTGACTTCATTTTTTATTGCCCTGCTACATATGGGCTTTTATTATAAGCTGCCTCAAGTCCTCTTTTGTATGTGAAATATTGATTGGAAATAAATTAATAATAAAATAAATAACTCATTTTAAATTTATAATGAAGGGCATTTGAACTCTCTCTGAGGATTCATAAGGCACCAGATTCACCACTATGGATTTTGATGACCAATGTGCACTGCTGAAACCAAGAAGGAATGATTGGATTAAACCAAACCTGTATCTAGTTATCTCTTGGGGGGCTTTTGCAGTCACTCCCTGGAATTGGTCATTTACCTGTCGTGTGTTACTCTCCTAACTGTCAGTAATAGATGGGGGAGATCTGCTTTAGTTAAACTTTTTGGGTCGTGGTAAAATTAGGGCAATCCATCTCTGGATCAAATGGAATTTTAATATTTCTTATTATCATCTTTAAATGAATTTTGTATTATTCCCTTTTATGGATTATCTGTGACACTGTTCCCATACATCAACAACAAAAACCTGGGGATAATTTAAAAAGACTCTTTAATAGTCCAGTTTTTCCCCAAACCCTAAAATGCACAGCAAGTGTTTCTGAATTAGCAAATTTGGCTTAGCAATGTAGCTTCAACCTCTATAATTACCTATTTAGTAGGAAAAAAAAAAGTTTTGGGAATGTTTTTTCCACTTGTTTCCTAAATCCCTTTAGTTGCCTCCTTCAAACAATCTGTTGTATAATCTCGCTTTTACAATGTTAACGGTCTGGTTTGGCCCATTAATGACAGGATATGGTTGGTATTGAAGATAATAAAATATCTGCTCCTGAGACACAATGATCATACTCAATGACAGCTGAAGACATTTAATTGCCTTTATAATTAGCTTTATTATACAGACCTTGAGAATATACCAAGAATTAATTTTCTTTTAAGTACTATTTGAGCAAAATATATTTGATTTAATAGATTCATGGTTCCTTTTCCTCTGTTCTCTTGTTTAGCTAGCGGAGTGGAAGTATTTAGTTACAAGGTAGTCAACAGGCAGAAAATAGATCTGCAGTAATGGAGAAAACAATTTTCAAATGGTATCCTCTTTATTCTTTTCCTTTAGTATTCACAAGGTTACAATATAAGGTATTTCAAACCTGAGGGGATCTTCCCCAAAAGTAAACAAAGGATATGATACCAAGGGTCTGTGAAAGCCCATCTGCCACCAAATATTTTCCCACACCAAACTTCCATCAGTAGAAATCCATTCCCATGAGTTGAGGCATTGTAGTATTGGACCACTACTAGATTCCAACATGATGATATGACTTGTTTCTCTTGGGTTTCTGTTCCTAGATAAACAAACCAAGAGTGGGGCAAGAGGGGATATACCACAATATAGTAAATTCATTTCTTTTAGATTTGAGAATAATGAAGAAACTAAGAAGTATATACTGCTGTAAGAGACCTAGAAAGTCAGGTAGCTAGGCAGCATGAAGGGACTGAAATAGTGAGGTTAAGAGAGAAGCACTGAAAGGTATGAAAGAGCCACAAAAAGGCAGAGAAGAAAGGTCACATACAATTCAATTAGCCAAGATCATTGTAGGAATCAAAGGTGGTGCCACCAGAAGTCACCAGTGCAAGTCACATTTCTATCATGAAAAGGAGCTGGCAATAATATGCCACACTTTCAGGGCCCCTCACATGTTGACACTCTATAAATAATTGGTAAATAAAGATCTGTGGTGAAGCTGACAAAGGTGCAGACTAAGGCCAGGTTGGTGACATAGTGGAACTGAGTAACCTATAGAGGAAGCCAGCCTGCCACGCTTGATCTCATCAGCACAGGTCTGTAATCCAGAGTGATCCAGCCCCATTCTGTTTACAACTCCAGTCACATGTGTTTAAGTTGGCCCCCAAAGAGCTCCTAAGAAAAGTGGTTTCTGGACAGACCAGCTTCTCCCACAGGTGATTTGAGAACTGGGTTTCACTGACCAGCCATAAGTGTAAATAGGGGCACTACAAGAAGAAAACCACTTTTCCCTCCAAAACAGTGAAATTCTATTGGATTGAAGCTTGTTAAAGCACAATCTCATCAAATTGTAAGTGAATGCTGCCTGTTCTTTGCTTCACAAAAACTCAATATGGTTATAAATATACATGTCATTCCATTAGAAAATACCTCCTATTTCTAAATTATCCATTCTGTGTTCACTCCTAAGTCTTATGAATGGCAATTCAAGTATTTAAAAAAACTGTATTTCTTTACATTCTCATCTCTACTCCCTTGATTTACATTTCTGTAAAGCTCACGAAGTTATTACTCTCAGTTTAGCCTTGTTGGCAGAAATGCTTTAATATCTGAGCTATCCAAAACAATTATAATGGAGCAAAAAAGCCCCTTCTTTAAAACCCAGGTCTCTGGGCACCTGGGTGGCTCAGTGGGTTAAGCTTCTGGCTCTTGGCTTCTGCTCAGGTCATGATCTCAATATCCTGGAATGGAACCCTATGTCTGCCTCAGTGAGGAGTCTGCTTCTCTGCCTCTCTGCCCCACACTCGTGCATGTATGTGTGCTCTCTCTCTCTCTCTCAAATAAAAATAAATCTTTAAAAAAATCTCCGTTTTAATCATTTTCATTCCAATCTGCCAAACAGGTATGTTCTTGGGGAGTCTGACATGAAGATTCAAATGGAAACAACAACAACAAAAAATAACTGTATGAGCACATAAGGGGACATACCAGTATCCATGCAATTTATCTTGCCAAGAGGAGATTCCTAGGGGTAAACTAAAATACAATCCCCTGGGACGTGCCCTGGGTGACAAAAGCGTGCAAGTAGTGTGCAAGTAGACAAGCCTTGGCTTTCTCCTCAAAACAACCAGAAGAGAAAAACCTGCTACACCTACCTGCTGCGAAAACAAAGCTCTGAGAAAAGTTCATAAATCCGTAAAAAGAGGAAGAGTTTATCATCAATAATAATATTATTTTAGAAAAAAAATATTGTGTACAGTAAAATTACACTTTAGTGGCTATATACATTACAATTTTTATTGGGGGGGGGTAGGATATATAGCTGTGTTTAGAATTGCCAGTTCAGGATTTCTACCCCAAATTAGGACTCTGTTTAGGTAAAAAGGCTAATTAGCACAGCGGAAAATAAGCAAGCTCCAGATATCTTGATGATATTCATTACAACTTAAGTCATCTGCCTCAGATATACACCTAGTATTAGTTTATTATGTGTCTGTGATTAATAAATTCATCTGTTAACCAGCTGTTTTCTTTTAACTATGTCAACTATGTCCCTTTCGTTTTTACAGCCAGCTCTATTTGTGATCAACAGGACAATTGTTAGGGGCAATTCATCAAATCACCACTAGAGGAGGAGCTGTCCAAGTTTTTTGCGTAGCACTCAGATTCCCCACCTAACCTCTAAAACTAAAAATATTGCTATCTGCCAACCACTGGTTGCTGGGGAGGGATCACAGCACAACTAGGGAATGCACCACTGTGTGTGACAGAAGGAGCCAAAAACTGAGCATGCGGCTGAGTTCTTGCTCAAACTGGGTAATCAGATTACACACACAGCAAGTGGATGACCCAAAACAGAAAGGTGTAACAGCAGCTACTGGCATTCATTGAGCCTTTCTTTGGTACAGAATAGCTGGGTGCCATGATAGATGCTTTGCATATTTTTTTCTCATTTTATTATCCCATTAACTCTGGGAGATAGGGGCTCTTATTCCCATTTTACTGAGGAAAAAAAAAAACCCTCAGAGTTTAAATAACTTGCTTAAGGTTACCCAAGTTGTGGTAGTAAAGTGTGGATCCCAGCACAGGTGAGTTGGACTCCAGAACTTACATTCTTCATCATTGTGTGTTCTCTACATGCCTCCTATACTCCACATCCTAGCTCATGAGCTATTAAAATACTAAGGTTTGCTTGATGCTATCCAAACTGTCATATGTATTCCAAAGAACATTCATCTGTCCAGTAGAGCAGACCTTTCCAGCTGGATGATAATCCATCTCCAAATAATAACCATTGTGGCAATAATAGCCACCAAATAATGTTTGCCAATTATTTATCTATGAATTACACACAGTACTTACAGGGTAATGAATTCTAAATAATTTGTGTATTTGATTTAACTTCTGAAGAGCAGATCTAAGACTTGGATCAATTTTATCTGACCCATATTGACATATTTAAAATTAAATATCTAGGAATGATCACCCAATTCCTAAAATCATAACCTAGGAATAGAATTGTGTGTTTATCTTAACATTTGTATTTATGTATTATAATTATTGAACACAATATTATTCTTACTCTTAATATTTTAATATGGGAGTTAAATGCTTTCTGTTTCTTTCTCAGTTCTCCCCCAAACACAGAACTAATGACAAGTTTCTTTGCATTTATACCCATCATGGTGAACACTATCTGCCTCAGTTAGGCAACCCCAGACATAAGAAGTTAAACCCTCTGAGAAGTTAATGGCCTATGCCCTTACTGCTGGACCCATGGCTCCTTACTTCCAGCCTGGAAATATGGACAGAGTTGTTTTGTTATTTTTTAAATAAAATTCTGTCAGTAGAAAAAAATATTTTAAAAATTTCATCTGTGAATCAGTATCCATCAATAGAGAAAATATCTGCCACCCCAGCTCAATAAATACAATAAGTTATTATCGCTTCGGGCTTTAAAAAGCATTTCTACGCTTTTTATGAATTGGATTATATGCTTTCCTTTCAACTTTACCCCCTACCATTTGTCAATGGGAAAGTTCTGCCTAAATGAAGTCTTTCATCTCATTTCAACCTAGTTATTACACTTAATAATGGGCTGGCAACCATCTTCATTTCCCTTTCATTACAGGATCTGTGCTATGCTTTGTCAAGATCATTCCTTAGATCTTTACCAGACAAATGAGCCTCAATTATGTTCTGGAGGTGAAGCCACATGAAACATTACAACCAGCTCCTCAACTCCTGATTACCTGAGGCCTGATGAGAGCTTCCTTGGGAATTAGTCACTAGTCAGGAGCCCTTCTCAGATGCACTGATGTTAATTTGAAGGCTGCGGCAGCAAACGAGACTGTGGGAGACAGTATATCTACACTGTCCACCAACCCCACTAGCAGGCATTCTGCTGCCCCCTCATATCCAGGATGCTTGGCAGTGAATTTATCTTCCACGCTAAATCTGCCCCACCTCCTATGTCTGCAGTCATCCAAATCAAAATCGTTCGAAATCATTCCTGAATCTTGCCTTTTCGTTCCCACTGACCTCTCCCTGCTCCCCCCAAAAAGACATTAAAGTTTGTCATTTCTGAAAAGTTACTTAAATTCTTCCCCTTCTCTCCATCCTCACAGATGTGAAAGTCCAGGTCCTTCTATTTTGTTTGGACTATAGTAATTCCCTTCTAAATGATTTTCTGACTTCCACATTCCAATATGTTCTTTAAACTGCTACTAAGTGATCTTTCTGAAATATATCCATGTCCTTTCTCTGCTCAAAACCTACAATGGCTCCCAGGATACACATCCCTAAGCCTAGCTCCCCTGGCTCACTATAGACTGCCTGTTGTTTCTACCCCTCCCCATAGTTCTGCACATATCCTATACTTCAGTCAGTACTCACCTTCCCTGCCATTCACTTTCCTCCGCCTTTGCCTTTCAGGTTTCTTCCTCTAGAATACCCTTTGCCTCTGTGCCTATCTACTGAGATCCTACTAATCCTCCAAGAGCCAGCTTCAAACACCACTTGTATGAAACTATTCATTGCCCCATGTGAATTCCTTCCCCTGTAATGCTCTCGCCACATGCTTGTCTACACATCTCCCCAGTTAGATGGGAGTCTCATTTACTTTGTATTTCTGGGAAAAGGTCTAAAGAATTGTACATAGTAGGCACTCATTAAATCTTTATGGCATGAAATCATGTGGGTTTTTCTTTCCCCAAACAAATTTAATAATAATCGAAAGTTGTATGAATTTATCAAAGACCTTAAGATTCCTCCTGCTGGGGACAGCTGGGTGGCTCTGTCGGTTAAGCATCTGTCTTCTGCTCAGGTCATGATCCCAGGGTCCCGACACTGAGTCCCACATCAGGCTTCCTACTCAGTGAAGAGTCTGCTTCTCCCTCTCCCTCTGCCCCTTCCCCCAGCTTGTGTGCACACACTCTCTCTCTCTTTCTCTCACTCTGTTCTTGCCCTCTCTAAAATAAATAAATAATTTTTTTTATTATGTTAGTCACCATACAGTATATCATTAGTTTTTGAGTAAAATCTTAGGAAAAAAAAAAAAAAAAGATTCCTCCTGGTGCTTCCCACCACAGAAAACAGTGATGTATCCAAACTCTGATAGGAATGTCAAGAGATAGACCCCAATGTACAAAATTTGTTCACAAGAACAAATACCTGTCACCTTTCCATTAGCCTATATCACTAGAAACAGAATAACTAAATAAACTATGCCACATTCCTGCTCCAAAACCCATAATCCCCTGGCAAGTCAGATAAAATCACCAACTCTAGGGGCGCCTGGGTGGCTCAGTGGGTTGCAACGCTGCCTTCGGCTCAGGTCATGATCTCAGGGTGCTGGGGTCCAGTCCCGCGTCGGGCTCTCTGCTCAGCGGGGAGCCTGCTTCCCTCTGTCTCTCTCTGCCTGCCTCTCCATCTACTTGTGATTTCTCTCTGTCAAATAAATAAATAAATAAAATCTAAAAAAAAAAAAAATCACCAACTCTACCACCCAAGCTCTTCCAAATTAGGCCCTACCTATCAAAATGCCTTACTCTTGACAGGCTGACCTTCTTCTTCCCAGTCGTACCCTAGCCCTCCTTGTCAGGAACTAGTTATGCTATGGTTCCTTACCCACAGAGCTCTTCCCTGTCTACACTCTCACACCATTTCTTCCACTTTCCACACCTCCCCAAACAAATTTTAGTCGTGCCCTGAGCTTAGCTTACCTAGGTATCAAGGTGGAAGTGGCATCCCAGTTTTCCTGCAATACTGATTGACACATAAGCCAAGGTCAGAGACCCCTCATGGTTTGTTTGTTTGTTTTTTCCGTTTTCATATCATTGCTTCTCGAGTACCTCCTGGACCAGACACTTAGTAGGTCTTACTGAATGTAGTTTTATATATTCTCATTCCATGACAACTTGCACAATTAAGTGTAAATAGAATAAGCTGCTTTGGTTAATTAATTTTCACATTAGCTGGAGGTTAACCTTTAGATCGTTGAAAGTCTTCTCTAAAACATCCAAATCCACTTTTCTACTTCAGTAAGTAAAGAATCATGATGAGACTAAAATTTTTCTGGATTGACTGAGGATTTGTCAGGCCCTCCGTGTCATCACCCTAGACCCCAATGCCAAGACAGTTTAAGAAAAGGCCACAACAGCATGAAAAGAGTAGAGTTAGAGATCAGAAACCCTGGGCTCTCATTCCACCTCTGCCTCTTTAAAAGGATACATGACATCTAAGAAAGTCAGTTTCTACTCTGAGAAGAAATGGAAGCATTACACTAGACAAGCTTAACCCAGCACCAATAAAACAGACTATCTGATGGTTGATGAAGACTTCGGTCAAGGAGACAATCTGCATATGTGCTAAATTGGAAAATCTCCCCTGGCAACCTTCTTTTTCTTTTTTTTTTTTTCTTAATTTCAAAATTACGGAGAACCAAAAATTAATAATATTACAAATCCTATGATTTTACCATCCAAATTTAATAATGTTAACTTTTTTTCCAATTTGCTTTCAGTAGCTTTGTCTTATTAAAAATTAAAGCATTGCAGATATAGCTAATGTCCCCTTTAACCACCATACACAGTCCCATTCTTACTTCAAACCCCTGTCTGGATATAAACACTATTCCCTCCAACATTTAGATTCTTGCACAAATTAATAAGTACCCTGAAGAAAAATTACTGTGGTGACTAAAAGTTTGCTTTGCAATGGGGAGTATAGATGGGAATAAAAGCCAGTGAACTGAGGGCTCTTGTGATGTGGGTTCCAGTCAGCTGAGGTTTCATAGAGTATGCACAGAGGTGTGCACATACCCTGTAGAAGCACACACTGCCCCTCTCACACATGGAGCCTTAGTGCAGGCAACCCTCAGGGTCTACAAGCATTCTCCACCCAAAGGTAGTTGTTTCCATGCCATGCACTGCCACACAAATTTCAGGATGAGACCTCTGATACTGTCGAAGTTGTGGAAGATAGATGCTCTGTCATAAAGAGAGCTCTGCCATGGGCAGAGACACAATTGCTGCTCATCAAATAGCGAGGTCCTAAAAGTTACAAGCAGAGCCCACATCTTCAATTCTACACTTGGCTGCCCCTACTGCAAATCAAATTCTGTGTCAACTAGGATACACAGACTCCAAAGTTAAGTGCCGATTAGGACTTACTCATCTTCTTTAGCTAACTTATTTCCTCCTCTATTTGCAAGCTTAGCACATCATTGGGCTACCACAAACCCCTCCTCATGCTGAGCTAACTAAATAATGGAAACCCTCTGCTGCCTCTGTCCGGGGCTATAAGGATTAAATACATCAGTGCACTTCAAGTGCTTACTTCAAGTGCTTAGAACAGTACCTGGAACACAGACAATACTCAACAAGTATTTTCTATTACTACTTTGACTACTGCTACTATTCCTAATAATTATATATCTAGTTTACTAATTATTCTACCATATTTCCCAAGTGTTTACATATAACAATGCACATTATTTCAACAGAAAGTATCTTTTTTTAGTTAGGTCATTGAATTTTTTTTTCAGATTTGGAGCAGAGATAAGTCATATTACTGATAAATTTCATTTCAGGACTGTGAAGGGTCATTATGAAATATTCTGACATGATATATATTTTCATATTAATTATATATGATAGAGTAATAGGTGCATACATATATCGGTATAATGTTACAATATTATTAAAGATTGCATATATTTATATTTTATAAATGACATATAAATGTACAGACTGCATATAATACTTGTAGTTTATAAATTTACACATATTTACATAACATATTTTCCTCATATTTATGTAATCATAATGTAACTTCAGAATAAAATTAATTGTTATAACTAAATGTACATTGACAATAATTGTTTGAATCATATGAAATTGCTGTTTTTATAAACCAAAAAAGTTAAATATTGAAAATGAATGATTCATCCTAATATATACTTTATATAAAATATCACATATTTAAACAAACATTTATCAGACAAAATTGTAACTATCCTAAAAAGGAAGAGTAGAGCTATTTAAATAGAGTTGAGACTTCCATGTTAGCTGGTAAATATTTTTATTATTTGTCAACACAAATTGGTCTGTGCTAGGGCCCTTCTGATAATTTATAAAACCAGCAGAGCTGCTGCTTCTAGCTTCCAGGCCTTTGCAATGGCTGTGCCCTATGCCTAGTACACCGTTCCCTCAGATACACACTTAGCTCCCTGGCTACCAACATCCTCCACTTACCGGTTCAAATAAGTTCAGGGTGGGGCAATTACTGGTTCCTGGACTGGCCAAAGGGATGAGTTGCTTGATAACCTCCGCCCATTCACATCATCTCCAGAACCATCTCCCAGACCTGAACACTTCCCTTCCTTTCCCCATACCCAAAGCGCATCTGATTCCCATCCGCTCGCAACGTGTGCAGGGTCCGCACGGTGAACGCCAGCCTCATTCAGATCGGTGTCGAGGAAGGGCGATAAAGGAAAGGAGAAGCAGCTTCTCCCCTCCGCTCCCCCAGCGGCAGCTCCGCCCGGTCTCCTCCCCATCCCGACTCCTCTTCAGGACTGGGGGCAACCGCAGCCCTGGCGCACCTGAGTGCGGTTCGGTTCACGTGGCCTCGAGGAAGAAATGTCCACAACACAGGCGCAGTGAAGCGCCTCTCCTCAGCGACTGCTAGAAGGTAGCGTGTTCTGGGAAGAGCGTGGAGAGAAGTGCAGTGGGCTCTGGGGCCGCAGGCCAGCCAGGAAGCCAGGGACTGGGCTGGAGAGGGGGTAGGAAGGAGGGGGATGCTGCGCGGCTTAAGTACCTGTAGCACCAAAGAGCCCAAGACCTTGCTCAAGGGGGCGCCATCCACTGCAGAGCTGGCCCCAGCCCTCTGTCAGGGAATTGGCCCGACTCCGAGCACTTCCTGGGTATAGCACTTCCTGCATCTGCGTAGTGTTAGCGCCATAATCATAGTTTCACCACCCCGGATGCTGGCCTCGCCTTCTCCTCTCTCAGAACTGGGTATGGTTATAGGACATTCCGTAATATTACTTTGCGCAATTAGGTTAACTTTAAAGAACTAAATATATATCACTGTGCCTGGGTATTGACTGTCTCCGTGATAAAAGAGGCATAATTAATATTGTCTGTATTTAAATTAATATTACAATGTTATAATATTAGTTACACCGGAAGCACCTCCAGGAAGACCCATGCTATGCTTTACCATTTATTCATTGGGGATAATGACTGTCCATTCATTATTATTTGTGCTTACATTATTATTAACTATATTAATTATTCACCTTTATAGTATCAATTATTATAATTAAGGTCATAATTAAGTTATTATGTCATTAATCATTATCATAGTGAATGCCACAATTGTATTAACCTTTATGTATACCATAATTGTATTATTTATTATAAATGTTAAAGTATAGCACAGTTTAATAATTTACTAATAAAAATAATTAATACTAAATTTTTAAAAAAATATTAAATTAATTCTATACTACTAAGAAACCCTGATGTTAACCTTTTCATCTCATCAGAATCAGGATAACTGAGGTAAAGCATTAATGCAGTTAATTGCATTATTATATTTTTTTAAAAAAAACTACTGAAACTACTATTCCTGGTAATGCTGGTATAACGATCTTCCCCTCTTGGAAATGGCATAATGATATCGCATGATTAATGTTCTTATTATTATTGCTAATGTTATTTTAACATATACCTTAATAATGGATATCAATACAAAAATAATGATGTTATCTGATACTGCCTCTGAAATGGAGATGAATTTGGAATACTGATAAATTACATTACATTGATATTATAATCTAATTATTATAGTCACTCCTGAGAATATGTCACTCCTGAGAATCTTGGCATCCATCTGTAAAATGGACATAATTATGAGTCATCACTGATATTGTTATTTGCATTTATGTTAGTACTATAGTTGTAATTAGTGCTACTAGGAATAACGGTTTCTTGTAAACTGGGGAGAAATTCACACCTCACAATGTTTTTATCAGATTTAAATGAGTCAAAACTTGGCACACCATACTAATGATGATAATATTAATAATAGGAAAGTTTCTTAACTCCTTACTGTGTATCAGGTACACAGTACCTGTGTTTTACATGCATTGACTCAATCTCCACAACAGCCATGTGAGCAGATAGGTATTAAAGATATCCCCAATTTACATTTGAGTAAACTGAGATTCAGAGAGGTTAAATGTCTTGCCTGATATTCCACAACCAGTTTGATTCCAGATTCCATTTTCTTAACCACTGCTTGGGTATTCATGGGAATAATTATCACGTATAACTAATATTTTTATCCAAGTTACTATCTTATTATTATGGTACATCAGAAAAGAATGAGAGTTTCCTTCTTTTTCATCATAAAATAGTCATAGACACCAGGCACAGGCAGTGGCTGGTATTAGAGGCGCTGATGTTTGGAATATAGGCAGTGGTGGGGTGACCAGAGTAGGAGCGGGGGGAGAGAAAGCTATCTCTCCTGATGTTGTCAGGAGACACATTTGAAGCAACTCAGATCAAAAACATCTGGTAGAGAGTTGGTGCACATAAATGCTTCTAAAAGGTTGGTTAATCTTTCATTAGCTGCTTAGTTAGCTTCCTAGTAGCCCAGACAAAAAGAAAAGGCAAATTTTAGAAAGGAAAATTGCAAAGAAAGGTACTATTCTTGATGCTGAGGTAATGAGTGCTTTTTCTCTCACCACCTGTGACACTACCCTCTGCACCTTCCCTGAATTCCCTGGTCAAAGAAAGATACCTCATGTCAACAGCCTGTTGTTCATAGCTGTTTACACAAGTAGTATTTGACATCACACAGTGGTGCAAGGCTTCCAGCCTGCATGTGTCCAATACACACTTGGATAAGATCCATCTCAATCCATAATGCCCTGGAAGACTAGAGGGAATGGAGTGAAGAAGGTTAAGGGAAGAAAGATGATGTCTGGGTGAAGGAGGCATTGAGAGAAGGAACAAAGGAGATTTGTTAATGGGATAGAGGTTTGCCAGCCCCTCATAACAAGGAATGGGAGGCAAGGGTTCCTTCTAGGAGTGGTGGGAGGTTGAAGGTAAGACTTAAAGGTAGAATCAGGTGGAAGTCTGTTTAAAATGCTGTTAGAACCCCAAGTACACCAACCCCAACACTAGTCTGCACATGAGTAGAAGGCTGGATGAAAGATCTCTAGAGGGTAAAACAGAGAGGGGATGGTTTACCTGAGCATGCCTACACGGGCCAGGCCACAGTTCCTTATTAATAATTACCTATTTACCGATGAGTTTGGGCATTTTGCAAAACCTTTGAGAATAATACAGCCCAGACTGCCACAGTTAGAGCCATTGGAACAAGGATCCCCAGACTCCACCAAACTATGGAGCCCACCAATCCATGGAAGCCTGACACTTCTTCTAACCTCCTGAAAGGCAAAGTTAAATGCCACACACCCCATTTTCCAGCTGCTCTTTGCTTTGCTCCTGGCTCTGTCCCAAACCACTCCTGAGCAAGCCTGCATTTGTGTACCCACCATACCTCTAAGTAATTCAGTGTGACTCAGACATGGGTGGGCCTGGACAGCAATATGTCCCTGCTATATAGGTCTCACCATGCAATTCCAGAGGGGTAAGTAATGCCTCCATTTAAGGAGGCTGGGAGGGGGGAGGTATCTTTCCACGTTCTTTTTTAGGAGACTTAGAGATAGGGGAATCTTAAGTTCCACAATTCTAAGAGTCCTCCTGACACATTTTTCCCTCCTTCCATGCTCACCTCCAGTTATTGTAGCTCAGTTTCTGGGACCCATCAACTTCACTAGATCATAAATTGTTAAGAGATAATAATTGCGCAGGTATGCCTGTCATCTTCTCCCTACATCCATCTTCTAAACTGAAATAAGTTCCTAGACCCTGCTTTGCCTGAAGGCATGGGGTAGCTCTCTGGGGCCTGATGTTCCTGTGAAATAGTAAGTTCCCCTAAACACTCTTGTAGCAGACAGAAATCCTACAGTGAGATGGGGTGCCTGGGTGGCTAGTCGGTTCAGTGTCTGCCTTTGGCTCAAGTCACGATCAAGCCCCACATCAAGCCCTGCGTCAGACTTTCTGCTTATAGGGAGCCTGCTTCTCCCTCTGCCTTTCCCCACTGGTATTCTCTGCCCCGCCTCCCTTATTCTCTCTCTCTCTCAAGTAATATTTTTAAAAATCTTAAAAAAAAAAAAGAAAGAAATCCTACAATGACCCACCAAAGATGCCCTGTCCTCATCCTTAGATCTTGTGAATATAATGAAATATCACTTCTGTGATAATGTTATTATATGGCACAGTTGACCATAAAATAGGGAGATTATTCAATAGGGTCTAACCCAAGCACAAGTACTGGAATGCAGAGAGCTTTCTCTAGCTGCAGAAGAAAGGGAAGTCAGAGAAAGTTGAAGTGTGAGAAACACACAATGCAGGACTGCTGGCTTATGGAGATGGAGTGGGGCCCTTAAAAAGGAAAGCAAGAACCTGAAGACACAGAGATTGGCTTTTGGCCAACAGCCAGCGAGGCAGTGGGAATTTCAACCCTCCAGCCAACAAAAGCTGGATCTTTCTAACACCCTGAATGAGCACAGAAGGATTCTTCCCTTGGAGCTTCCAAGAGGCGAGCAAGGCTGACACTTGACTTTGGCCTTCTGAGACCTTAAGCAAAAAACTTAGGTGAACCCAACCAGACTTCTGACCTACCAAATGGTGAGCTAATAAATAGGTATTGTTTAAAGTTGCTGAATTTGTGACAATTTAATATTACTAATAGAAAACTAGTATAATATCTTAATCTTCACCCCTTTCCTTTTTATTTCACAGAATATCATGACCCTAAGGAAGCCTTGCACATTAGTTCCTCACCTTGTTCATTCAGCAGGATGACTGGTTTCATCTGTAAGGTAATGTCCCCAATCTCTTGCCCTTCCTGCCTTTGGGTGAATGTTCCCATGAACCACCCCATCATCTAAACAATGCCACATGCTTCAGCTGCCTACCCATGAGGCCTGGGAAATACAACAAGATTCTAATGGATCCCAGCTGTCAGCTTCGCACCTGACTACGGACCCCCCATGACTTGTTCCTTTTCTGAAGACGATCATCTTCGCTAAGATCATCAACCTTCCCAAGACCATCAACTCCTGGGTGTTCTGAAGTACTGTTGAGATTCTGTTTACTGATCAGGTTGCCTAATCACAGATGTGTTAACTTTCAACAGTACCTTAAGAGATACATTTGAAATATACGCACTTTTTAAAAAAGATATTTATTTATTTATTTGACAGAGAGATCACAAGTAGGCAGAGAGGCAGGCAGAGAGTGAGAGAGGGAAGCAGGCTCCCTGCTGAGCAGAGAGTCCGATGTGGGGCTCAATCCCAAGACCCTGATATCATGACCTAGGCCGAAGGCAGAGGCTTAACCCACTGAACCACTCTGGTGCCCCTGAAATAGGCACACTTTTCTATACATGTTTTTGCTACAGCTGAGATTTTTATTTTACCCTACTTACAAGCTAATAAGTTATCCTGTCTCATGGATGCTGATAGAAGAATAAGACCTCTGTATTGGAAACAAGGGATAGTATTATTTTTAGGACAGCAAGCAGCATGAACACTGTTGCATAGATTCTCCTTTTCTCTCCAATCTGACAGGAAAAACATGGAGTAGTCCAGGTTTGACCAAACACTGAGCTTGGGAAAAGGTACCAATTTGTAGCAAGCACTAAACAAGGCCAGTCTTTGTCCCGAGACAGACATTACCTCATCCCTCAAAGGCTGCATGCTGCAAACACAACCCTGAGAAATGGCCCAGGTAAAGAACAGATAGGGCCTTTCATTCTTGGCATAACCAGTAAGGTACGTAGGAGTACAGATTCTCCCCCCAAACAGTTATTCTCAATACAATTTACCAAAAATATCCCGTCTGACAACACCTCCCACCATTGACAAATCTTCCTCCTCCTGCTCTCAACTCCTCCTCCTTCCTTCTTTCTTTCATCCACTTACCCACACTTTTGGTGCTATTACTTTTCCAAACTGCACTGTTTTCACCCCATCCAGAGCATGAAATTTAAACTACAGAAGGAGCTGTATCCAGAGAGATCTGGAATGTTGTCATGTCGTCAATCCTCTAGAAAAATTTCCTGAAGCATGACTCACCTGCAGTGGTGGTGGCCTTAGAGAGGTCTTCCCTGTTCCCCATAGTGTTAACCTCCACCCTTTGGAGTCTGTATGTTCAAGGGAGACATAAGCAGATGAGTTGGGTAGAGATCAGAGGGAATGTGGTCAACAGGGTTTGGTCTGTTCACATTCATACATAGGTACACACAGATGTTTTGACTATTTTAGTTAGCACTGAACACAGGAGGCATTCAGCTTAAACAGGAACAAATGGGGACATCAGGACCAATGTCGGCTGATATGTACCCTAACATATAATGGAGGCTAGATCACCTTCCATCACCTTCTTTGACAGACGTCCCAAAACCTAAGGCAGTGAAAAAAGACTACCCTTCACAATACAAAGCTGGCTTTATCCTCTGTGTTGCAGGGTTATAGGGGGTGAGGACAAAGGGAGGATGGGGCAGCAAGATAGCCTGTGGGAGCCCTAGCATGAGCCTCACCTTCTTCCTGACTTTCACATTCCTGTTCCTTCTATCCCTGTATACAACTATTTGTAATTACGTGTGTCTGCTGCATTCATCTTCACAGATCTCATACTGCATATCAGATGTGGGTGATTCCAGAGGGCCTCTGCACAGGAAACCTTTCCCACCATGGACCCCAAAGGTTCCTGTCACAGCTGTAGGGAGCGTCTGGGGATACCTGCTGTGAGTATAGTCTGTCTCTAGAGATACCACATCTCCCATGGTCAGATGGGGCCATTCTGTTTGAACTCTGAGGTCAAGAGGGTGAATTCCCAGGAGATTTAAACATCCTTTCTTCAGTAGAGGTGGAACCTGAGAGAAAGTCTTAGACCCCTCTGAAACCTAAGCTTTCTTTTAAATCCTCCTGTCTATTTAAATTCTTTTTTAATTCATGTTAGTTAACATATAGTGTATTATTCATTTCAGGGTTAGAATTTAGTGATTTATCAGTTGATATATACCTAGTGCTCATTACATCAAGTGCCCATCACCCATTTACCCCATCGCCCCCACCTGCCTACCCTCCAGCAACCCTCAGTTTGTTTCCTAGGGTTCAGTGTTTTTTATGGTTTGCCTCCCTATTTTTATCTTATTTTATTTTTTCTTCCCTTCCCTGGGTTTATCCATTTTCTTAAATTCCATATATGAATGAAATCATATGGTGTTTGTCTTCCTCTGACTGACTTACTTCACTTAGCATGATACCATCTAGCTCCACCCATGTCCTTGCAAATGACAAGATTTTATCCTTTTGGATGGCTAACTAATATTCAATTTTATATCTACACACACACATACACATACACACACACACTCTCTTCTTTATCCATTCATCTCTCAGTGGACATCTGGGCTCTTTCCATATTTTAGTTATTGTGGACATTGCTGCTATAAACATTGCGGTTCATGTGCTGCTTCAAACCACTATTTTTGTATCCTTTGGATAAATACCTAGTAGAGCAATTGCCGGGTCATAGGCTAGTTCTTTTTTAAACTTTTTGAGGAACCTCCATACTGTTTTCCAGTGACTGCACCAGTTTGCATTCCCACCAACAGTGTAAGAGGGATCCCCTTTCTCCACATTTTTGCCAACATCCATTGTTTCCTGACTTGTTTATTTTAGCCATTCTGAAAGGTGTGAGGTGGTATCTCATGGTTCTGATTTGGATTTCCCTGATGCTGTGTGATGTTGAACATTTTTTCATGTGTCTGTTAGCCATTTGTATGCCTTCTTTGGGGAAATGTCTCTTCATGTCTTCTGCCTATTGCTCTACTGGACTTCTTGATTTTGGGGTGTTGAGCTTGATAAGCACTTCATAGATTTTGGATACCAGCCCTTTATCAGATATGCCATTTGCAAATATCTTCTCCCATTCTACAGGTTGCCTTTAGTTCTGCTGATTGTTCCCTTTGTTGTACAACAGTTATTTATCCTGATAAAGTCCCAATAGTTCATAAAGTCCGACTGTCTCTTTTATCTCAGTCCTGCTGGCTCAATAATCCCCTCCCCCAGAATATGAGCTTAACATCACCCCTGCAGTTCTTTACTAAACAGGGGATGCAGGCCCAGGCCACAGGCACATGCTTAGTGTGTGACCTCTGGCCAGTGTCTGGACTTTTCCAAACCCCATTCCAAAAAAACAAACAAACAAAAATAAAAAATCAAAGGACCTGGCCTTCATCCAAACCCTCACAAATGCCAGGTCTTCTCAGACCTATTCTTTGGCACTATTCTTTGCTTAATTCCAACAAATTCTCAAACAGAATGAAATAGTAGAAAAGTCTAGAAAAAAAATCCTTATAGGTGGTATAGTGTGGGATTAAGGATTTAGGTCTTGGAACTAAGTCCTTTTACCAGTCCTGCAACTCCCTTCCTGTGTTTCCTTGGCAGAGTCATTTCAACGTCTCTGTGCTTTGGTTTCCGTATCAGCAAAACAGAGGTAATATCTGGGCCTACTGCATACGGTTATTGTGGGAATGTGATGATAGATATATGTCAGGCATTTAGAATACAAGTACCTAACACCTAGTAAGCACTAAGTAATTATTAGTTATTGTTTATAATAGAGGTAGTAAATACAATTTTATGTATGACTTTAGCTGTGATAATTCTTATCTGTAATATAATTTATGATATTGAAAATAATGTTTAATATCAGGAATGATGACTTACATTACTAGAAATAATGTTTAATAATTGTAGTATTAATTCAGCTCAGACTGGCAACCATAATTTAACTCATTATCCTGATAATCTCCCCTTAAAATGTTATAAATACTTTAATATATTATTTCTAATTTTTTGTTATTATCGTATTTGCATACTGCTTTGCAGATGACAAATACAAAAGATTCAAAAAAAACTCCCCATTTGTTATATATTTCTTTGGTTGGCGTCATTAGCAAGATGCATGGAAACTTTCTGTAACAGAGCAGAAGCTACAGGTGGCTACATATTTTTTTGTCCTTTATGACATTGACTTTCAATATTATGAGATAGCTGGGAGAGGGGACCTGACATGGACACCTCATTAATGTCTGCTGAGTTTCAAAGCTGGAACATATAAAGCCAATTTTTCTTCCTGACTATGCCCAAGGACCAGCTCAATTTACAGGAGGAATAAGTGCCTCACAACTGCCATCCACCAGGTCTTATTCAGTTTAAGAGGCACTGAAAGTCTTCCCAACCGAAGGGGTTTGCCTGGGTTTACCTCCTTTGCGTCATCTTTTAGAGACTGGGAATCATGCAGTTTTCCTGAATTAGAAGGTCTTGTTCCCTTGGATGAGTGCAAACCTCCTAGCAGAGATATTATTATATGTGAGCATATATTCCCTTTTCTGATCAGCCCATTACTCCCTGAAGGGAGGGATCTCTTATTACATCCTTGCCACACGTCAGATATCATGCCAGGTTATTATGGTGGTTAATTTTATGTGTCAACTTGACTAGGCCATGGAGTACCCAGACATTTGGTCAAACATATTTTATTATGGTCAAACATTTATTCTGTGTAGGTCTCCAGTGGTATTTCTGGATGAGATTACCAACTGAACAAAAAACAAATTGTCCTCTTTCATGTGGGTGGAATTCATCTCATCAGTTGAAGGCCCAAATAAAACAAGACTTTCCCCTGAGTGAAAGAGAATTTCCTCCTGTCTGATTACTTTAAGCTGGGGCATTGTTTTTTGTTTCATTTTGTTTTGTTTCATGCCTTGTACTCAAACTGAAACATCAGCTCTTCCTGGGTCAAGCCTGCCAGCAACTGGACTGAAACTTATACCATCAGTTCTCTCCAGCTTGCTAACTGCTGATCTTAGGACTTGTCAGGCTCTGTAATTGCATGAGCCAATTCCTTGTAATAAATCTCTTTATACACACACACACACACACACACACACACATATACATATAGGGAGAGACTGGAGATTAATTTAGTTAATTAGCACTGCCTAAACTTTTTCATGTCATTGTATACATAGAATATAATAAAATATATTTGCTTATTTGGCTAAAATGACAACATTTTTAGTAGCTCGAAGTAACTGGTCACCCCCAGGCCTTACTGGCCACCCAAGAGCTGAGGATTTAATGTGTTGGTACATTTGTAGCCTATCTGTGGCACACTGGCTGGGAAACTTGGAGTTAGATTACTTGGCCACAGTCACATGTTTGTTAGGGAAGCAGAAGAGGAAAACTGTTCATTTAGAAATTAAAATTAGACATACCAAAGTTTCAATGCAAGATCTGCTATTGATTGTGGCTGAATGATTCTGGGTAATTAGGATAACCTCTCTGTGCCTCAGTTTCCCCATCTATAATATAGGGATTATAATAGTACCTTTCTCCTGGGTCATGAAAAAGTGAAATGTAAACTACATAAAGGACTCAACATAGATGTGGGTACCTAGTAAACACTCTGTGCATTCTAATACCACTACTGATAATAATAACAATAAAGTGGCAAACAGTGTCCTGACTCCAAAGTACATGTTCTTTCACTGCTTTTCCTGAAGACATGCTTCCCCAGTTTTACAGTTTTGTAATGAAGTTGCCCTACTTCTACTTCAGGCAAGGCTCTTCTGGAAGCTGATGTGATGGTGTTTGTATGTGGGTCAAGAAGATGGGCTGGAGTGGTGCCATTCTCTAGCAGTTCTATCTGCAACCCTTCCAAAGCAGTTTTCACAGAATTGCGTTTGCCATCTCCTGTTAAACTGACTGGCCAGTAGACTGAACCAACCAAATCAACTAGGTAGTTTTTTGCCGCCATTCACAACAACCCAATAGAGTGGTGTTGCAGTTGGAGCAAGTTCATGAGAAGCAGGTCTAAAGAAGGAAAAATAACACTGACCAAATAAAAGTAATGCTTATCTTCTGAAAATTTTGTTTCTGCCTGTATAGCTCACTCAGAGTTAGGAAATCATTCTTTAGAAAGAGGTCCTTTATGGTGGTCCAGCAAAATTGGTCATAAATCGGTAAATACTGGTCATAAAATCATAAATACTCCCACCTATTCAACATAGAGTACTGGGCCAGTGCTTCCCACCACCTCGTTATCTCTGAATATCAGAGTTTGAACAACTATCTCACTGCTCCAGTCAGTGATCTGGGACGCCTTGATTGTATGTTCAGACAAGAGGTGGGAGAAGTAGCATTAAGCCCAACTTGCCTAGTTATCTGGTTGAAGAAAGGCAAGATCAAATCCCACAGAGTAGTAATGATGACAAACAGAAATGGATAGAAATAAGGTAATTCACAATAAAGCTTATAACATTTGATGACATTTAAAAAAAATGGTCTTGCTCTGAGTTTGGACTAAGTCTTAACTATAGAAGAGTTGCTAATCAAATAGAAGATTCTTCCTCACTCCCCATTAAAAGTGTCATCAAGAAGGCTCTTCTTGGCTAACTGCACAGTCTCAAATCTAGGTCAGCCTGTGTCCATTTCTGTGAAGCTGAGATGTTCTTACTGTGTTGTCAGTCATCCCAGTTCATGCACTTTCTGATTAATCTGGAATCTGGCAAATTCTTGAAATCATCTCTCCAAGTGTCTAGAATGAGCCGAATGGAGCACAGCTAGCTTTATGATTAAGAAGACTTCCCACTTAGTTTTTCCCTTTGTGATTTATTAGGACTTCATTTTTGGAATGGGGATAGTGTCATTCTTTGATTATTTTCTCAAGGCTTATAGCAATGATAAAGACAAAAATTCCTGGTATTTACAAACAGAGGTAGGCCTGCATAATTTCCCCCAATAGCATAATAGATACTGTGTATACAAAAAGAAGGTGCCAGCTGAAAGCCATTAGCCCCTGCCTCTTCCAGGTATATGAAACCAAATGGAGCTTGGTGAGTTTAGATGTTAATTCTTTCTGGTGAGGGGAGGCATTTCAGTTCTCCATTTCTTATTTCTTTATTTCACTTATTTCTATTGTTTACTTATTCATTCGCAAGCATTTATTGAACAGTTGTGTTTCAGGCAACAGAGTAAGCCCTAGTACTACACTGTCAAGTCATGCAAGGTCCTTGCTCTCAGGAAGCTTATGGCCTAGTGGGATTATTTAATAAACCAGTATGGTGATAATGATATTAATAAGCAACACAAAGTATTTACCATGTACCAGACACAATTCTAAGCATTCCACATTTATTAGTTCATTTAATCCTCACCAAAACCCCTTGAGTTAGATTCTATTATTATTATTATTTTCCCAATTTATAGACAAGGATACTGAGGGCTAAGTAACCTTCCCAAAGCCACATTGCTGGTAAGTATAAGAGCCAACATTCAAATCCAGGGAGACTGATCCTAAGGTGAGGCTTTTAACCATTAAGCATCCTGCCTCTTCAATATGGCACATAGAGAAAAGAGGTGTCATGGAAACTGCTAAGCCAGATTGGGAGCTTGAGGAGGCTTTGCAAAGATAGTGACTATTGAACTAAATTTTAAAGGATGAGGAGCCAATAGCTAGATGAATACAGAGGAAAGGGCATTTCAAACAGAAGAAACCATACATATGAGGTCATAAAGGCCTGAAACACTGTGACATGTTCAGGAAATTACAAGTAGTTCCATATGGCAGGAACATATGGGTGAATGTCAGGAGATGATTCTAGCAGGGGAAAAAAGAGATCATAAAGATGCTTTGTAGAGTAAGCTAAGAACTTTGAAAATTATCCTGAAAGTTATATATAGCCATTGAAGGACCTTTAGAACAGTTTTGTACAACAATCATTCTGGTAGTAGTACTGAGCAGACTGGAGGCAGGGGGGTCAAGACTGGAAGCATAGAGCTCATTTATGAAATTATTACCATAGTTCACATAAAAAAATTTATGAAGATGAGCCAGACTGATAAAAAAGAGAATGGAAGGGATGAATATAAGCAATGTGAAACAGGTAGGAAGATTGGCCTTGGAGAATGAGGGGAAGGGAGGAGTTAGCAGATCCCCAGTTTCTGCTTGGTTGACAGTAATACCGAGCTCCCAAATTCTAGAGCACAATAGGTGGTAACCAACAAATGTCCTATAATAAATGAAGAATATATAAATCAATGTATAGCCAGTGTTAGACATTTAGAGAGTATAAGGTATCATTGCCTGGATGTAGAGAGTGAAGGGAAAAACGAGTCATGAACGGTCCAAGGTTTCTAGCTCGTGTAACTTTCTTCCTTCACGAGACAGCTATACAGGAGGATGAGCAACTAGGGACAAGGATGAGGAGTTAGGGTTTAAATACATTAAGCTAGAGGTGCTATGAGACACCCACATGAAGTGATATGTGCAAAGAAGAAACCAGGATAGGGATGAAATCATAATAGTAGCTAACACTAAGTATATACTCAGTTCAACACTTTTAAGTGCTTTGTAATGACTTGTTCAGTATTTCCATAAATCCTACAAGTTAGCTATTGTTATTAGTACACTTATACATAGACAGTGAAATTAATGGTCAGAGAGGTTAGTAACCCATTCACACAGCTTATAAATGGTAGAGCCAAGACTTAAACCCACACTGTTCTAGTCCCAAGACTGAGGTTTTAAACATTATGCTTTGGTACCTGCCAATCCATAGCAAAGACAGCACATGAATTCAAAGTACTTAAGAGAGAATGTGGTTAAGGCAGGGAGTCCCTGTAATATTCCCATTGCAATAACCCAGCAGAGCTCTCATTCATGCCCTGTTCATTCTGCTTGTTAGCAGATCTCACTTCTGCCATTAGCTGGCATTTGATCACCTATTTTTTCCACATTTCTTTGCAGAGTATCCAGGGTTGAAACTATTATTTTATCCAATAGTCAAATCTGGGATGACCAACTTGTCCCAGTTTGTTTGAGACTGAAGGGCTTCTCAGAATATGAGACTTCCAGTTTTAAAACCAGAGCAGTCCTGGGGAAAACAGGAAAAACTGGTCATCCTGACACATTTAACCATAATCAAGAAAGGGAAGTTTAGGAATCAGGTCAGGCCAATTTGAATCTTACCATCTCATATCCAAAGAAGGATATGTGAACTCCATCAGCCATTACTTCTGAGGCATGGCCAGATTACTAGGCAATCTTCTGTCAGCTCATGATTAATGAATTCCAACATAATACAAGATTTCTGTTTTGTTTTTTTAAACGCATTTGAAACCTTTAGATTATTCTTCACCACCTTCAGCTGTTGACAGGAGCATGTGAATGTCCTTAACTAATTACAACAAACGAATAATTCATCAGCTTCCCAGATAACTTTTGTATAGAGTGTGATACCTTTGCAAGAGTTCTCTTCACTCTCATCTTTAGAACAATGGTGGGGTGTAGGAGTCTTAATGAAATGACAGGCCCTTAAATAGAGCTCAGTGATGTGATGGACAAGTGCACATAGGAAAAGACCTTGGACTGGTCTCTCCTTACCTTGGGCCAAGCCTGACTATGAGACTTTCCTCTCATTCTTGAGCCTTAAATGACAACCTTCTTTTGGATGTGATTCGTGGAGAAACCTGCAAGACCTAGGGATCCAGAAATGACAGGGGCTCCCAGAGACCAGGGTCAAAATCATAGAGGGTATTTATTGTGTATCACACTTGCAGGTTCTGTTAGTTCAGTGTGAAATATGCATGATGTATTAACAGAGGTATATCAAAGTTTCTAGAAAACATGGTTTACCTCCCTTCAATACTTCTGTGAAAAATAAAATCTTCTAAATTTGTTAGCGGACTCCAGTTAGTGAAGATTAGCTGTATTTTTATTGTCTCTACAGGGAAAGTTCGAAAGAAAACTTGAAGGAACCAAAAGCAGAAGCAAGAGCCATGTCATCTGATCCTTGTAGCTTCCTTCATTAGGCAAAAACAAGTCTGAGAAAAGCTGGTGCACAGCATGGAAAAATGGTGTATTTCATGTGACAAGAGAGAGGGACTTTTTGAGCAGTCTTTTCTGCATAGTATAGAGCAGAAGCCAGCCAATGCTTTCTGTAAAGGGCCTGATAATGATAATAATTATTTTTAGCTTTGTAAGCCCTTGTGACTATCAGAAACACTCAACTCTGCCACCTTAAAGAGAAAGCAGCCATAGATGATATACAGTTAAGCATCGCTATGTTCCAATAGAACTTTATAAAAACAGACAGTGAGCCAGGTTTGGCCCCTTGGTCATAGTTTGCCTACATGTTATCTAATGGTTAGAGGAACTCCAAGACAATCGCCTAACTCTACTGCCATACACAGCATTATGCATAGTGTCCACATTTTTATAAATGTAGGTTTGCATATATGTAAAGAGCCCTTTTAAAGTTCCCAGCGTTAAGTGTTTTTTAAAACATAGTTCAGTTACATTAAATAGAAGATGAAACATATTTGTCCTAAAATCATTTGAAGCACAGAAATAGTTGTTTAAGGAGGCTTCTGTTTATTTTCTCTTCATACCCTTGCGGCCATTATATATATAACAGGCCCTAGAATACTCTTTTGCCTGATTTGAATGCTTCCTAAAATTCCAAAGTTGTTCCTGGCCACACACACATTCTGAATAATATTGTGAAGCAATTAATCATCATTTCAGTAGCAAAAGAAATACCTCCTGTTCTACATTTATGAAGTATTTCCCCAAGAATTTGCCTTTTTTCCTCACAAGTCATGGATGGTAGACAGGGTACATGGTTATTCCAAGTTACATAGGAAACTGAGGCCTGGAGAAGCTATGCAACTTACTCATATGACACAAAAGTTACAACCCTATTCTTGACTCCACAGCTAGTGCTCCTGCCACTGTAGCATAAATAAGATAATCACATATTTTATACTATTATATAACTCTTGATTTATAGTGTCATCTAACAGTGGGGAATGGACATAGACTGAATTGCATAATGAGACATTTATTCCTAAACTAATGATGTTTATTCCAATCATAAAACTCAGCTGAAGAAGCTATGCGAGTCACTGTGTGTGACTCAGTCTGTTAAGTATCTGATTCTTGATTTTGGCTCAGGTCATGATCTCAGGATCCTGGGATGGAACCCTGCATTGGCCATCCCCTCCTCCCAGCAGGCAGTCTGCTTAGCTCCCTCTCTTGCTGCCCCTCCCCCACAGTGCACATGCATGCACTCTCTCTCTAAAATAATATTTTTCTTAAAAAAGCTATTCAGAGATAAGCCTGCTAAAGCTTCCTGTAATACAATTTTTAGGATCAGAGCCAAGAAAGCCACATGATAAGGGAAAGTACCTTATGTCATCCAGAAACTAAATGTCCTTGGAGAGGGTCTAAGACATACCCACCTTATAATGAACTCTAATTTATGACAAATAATATTTTAGTTAGATTCTAATGTCAGATTTTTCTGTTGTGGTTTTTCAAGCAACATGGTCTTAAAAGCTGTCATGAAATAAAGATTTTGACAGATAGGTGATAAGAAATGAAAAAGTTGCAAACAAACTGCTATGTTCCAATGTTAGTAATTCATTTTCTCATGCAGTTTTTATTTTCCAACTCCTAACAATTTGCATTTTTCTTATTTAAAATAAAACCACATGGAATACACAAATTGGGTGAATTTTAGCATGAACCATAATAACTTATGAGCAATTACAGAAGCACATGTACACAGTCTCTGAGTAATTTGTCTTTCTGCTTGCTGTCAAATAAATAATATTTGCATCTTGAACCTGCCTATAATAATTTTGCTATGGTATCATCACCTGGAGCAATTTATACTGTGTAGTTGTTACACCCAGTTGTCTCATATCTTATTATCCAAAATCCAATTTTAAATTCAAACAAATGAAAAAACCACAATAATTTGTTGATGTACTTTCTAAAACAGGCTAATGACTTAAATAGCAACTTATTTTAACCATGCCCAGTTCAAAGGGAACATGATCTACCTATCAGGTGACATCTAGAGTTTACAAGCAAGATGGACCATTTCTAATAGTTCCATGTGTAGGGCCAGGAGGACAAATTTTTTTTTTAAGATTTTATTTATTTATTTGACAGAGAGACAGATCACAAGTGGGCAGAGAGGCAGGCAGAGAGAGAGGAAGGGGAAACAGGCTCCCTGCTGAGCAAAGAGCCGGATGCGGGACTCAATCCCAGCACTCTGGGATCATGACCCGAGCTGAAGGCAGAGGGCTTAACCCACTGAGCCACCCAGGCGTCCCCAAATTCTTTATCAGATATTCTATTGAATTCCCTTTCTTATATTTGGATTAATTAACTGTGTAGACTTCTCTAGTTTGAAAGCAAAGCACTTGGGAAACACAGATGCTTTTTTTGTTTACCTCAGATAAATGGAAATTAATCAATCTATCTCACTCAGCACACCCCTCCTTTCTGTCTCTCCACCCCTCCCGTCTTCTCTCCTACATTTATGGTTTACTTGTTTTAAATTTCGGGCAGATGGATAAACTAGTTTGAATATATATATATATATATACACATACATATATATATATACACATACATATATATATATGTATATATGTCTATATACATATATATCATATATACATATATAATATTGGAATATTTAGGTAGATTTATTCAGAGAAACTTTTCAGAGCACTTGCAAAATTGAAATATGGAAATACCCTAAAGATGTAAGCAGTAATTAAAATATATATTATTCTAACTCCATTCTCACACTTTTGTCTTAAGTGGTGTACTGTCCCGAAATTGTGAGTCATCCCTAGTTGCAGTATAAAAACATTTATAAAATTTTGTCGTGTTCTATAATGAAATAAATGTAACAGAATGCATCTAGGATGCCAGGACAATTATATTTTTTTAAAGATTTTATTTATTTATTTGACAGACAGAGATCACAAGTAGGCAGAGACACAGGCAGAGAGGAGGCAGAGAGGAGGAAGCAGGCCCCCTGCCAAGCAGAGAGCCCGATGTGGGGCTCGATCCCAGGACCCTGAGATCATGACCTGAGCCGAAGACAGAGATTAACCCACTGAGCCACCCAGGCGCCCCCAGGACAATTTTCATATCTGCTTGTATTGAGCTATGGAGTGAATACAGAGACCAATGAGACATTAAAAGAATAAGCTCAGTCAGAATCATCATGAGAAACCTAGAATTGAATCACACATTTGAAAAGGGACTGCAAAGAATGTTTAACAGGTCTGTGGATCCTCACTGCCAATTCTGTGGGAGAGGAGGAACACAGGAGACAAGTTTATAAAGGATTTCTTTGGACTTTAGATAATGGCAAATGTTCAAAGCAGCATGGGCCTCAGGTTGACTTACTAGGTGAGGCCCCAGTAGATAATGTTCTGATAAAGTAAACATTTTCTGGGAAAGTAAACATTTTCATTACAAACAATAATGACAAGTATGTTAGCTCTTTAAACCAGGTCTATGTAATCAACTAAATAATCTTTAAGAAAGTCATTTAATATAGGCAATCTGTTTCCTTTCATGAAAAACGAAGGGCCACATGAATTTTAAAGTCTCTTCTAATTCAAAGTCTATGATTTTATGATGAAGGCAAAACAATCACCTGTCCTCTGGTATTGGTTTAAGCCAAGTACCAGAGGCGATAGCAAGGCTTGCAAAAAACATGTCTCCATGTAGACATGGAGTAAAAAGCAGCAATTTTCTCAAACTACTTCACAGGTCTGTCCCCAAATGGCTCTTCTACTGCCCAACTTTGGAACTTAAAATTCCTCTCCTTGGGAAAGGAGCAAGATGGTGGAGGAGTAGGAGACCGAGCTCTCAATCAGGTCCCAGGAGTTCAGCTAGATAGATATCAAACCATGCTGAACACCTACAAACTCAACAGGAGATGGAAGATAAGAAGAGCAGCAATTCTAGGAACAGAAAATTGTCCCCTTTTCGGAAGGTAGGACAAGCGGAGAAGTGAATCCAAAGTGATGGGAACATATATTGCAGGGGGAGGAGCCAGCTCCTGACGAGAGAGCAGAGGAGCACAAAATTGGAACTTTTAGAAGTCTACTCTACTAAGGGACCTCACTCCAGAAGCTAAGTGGGAGGTGGAGTCCTGGCGGAAACAGTGTGGTCTCAGGACCTGCAGAAACACAAAAAGACCAAGGATGTCTGACTGTGGCAAAGTTCCCAGGTATCAGAGAAGGGAAGCTGGCTGCAGAGATGGAGCTGAGCAGTGGGCTTTCAGCTCAGGGTTACCTTAAACCATGATCTGAGGCACAGTCAGGCCCTTGTTCTTTAAGCACACACCCCAAAAGCAGCAGATCTGGGGAGACCCCCTCTTTCCTTCTCCAGCAGGAGCAGTGCAGGAGCATGCTGTAGGAATCTTCTGGGTTTGGAGACTACAATTGGGGCCATGCACCAGAAATAGAAATGCTCAGTCACAGACTGGGTGAGCTTGGAGTGCAGCCGAAGCCCAGGGAGATAGGAGGGATTGATACCTTTTCTCTGAGGGCACACTGGGGGGATTAACTGCTTTTCTCTGAGGGCACACTGAGGAGTGGGGCCCTGAGCTCTCAGCTCCTATGGGGCTGGAGATTGGGAGGTCGCCATTTTCATTCTGTCCTCCAAAGCTGTATGGAAAACGTTCAGGGAACAAAAGCTACCGAGAGCAAACCTGAGCAGATTATTTAGACTGGCCACTGGCAAGGGCAGTGAAATTGTGCCTCAAGCAAAAACATTTGAGAATCACTGCAACGGGCCTCTCCTCAGAAGATCAGCAAGAACATACAGCCATGAACAAGTTCACTAATCAGTGAGAACTGTGGAACTCCAGAACTAGGGGAAAGGAACACATAGAATTCAATGCTTTTTTCCCATACTTTAGTCTTTCAAAGTTAATTTTTTTTAATTTATTTTTTCTTATTTTATTTTTTTAAAATTTTCCTCCTTCCTACTTTAAAGTTTTTAAACTATTTTATCTTATCAATACCTTTTAAAAAATCTTTTTCAATTTTCATTGGTATAGTCATATTTTATCCCTTCATTGTATTTGTCCTTATTTCTTTTATACATTTAGGGTTTTTTTTCTTTAAAATTTTGGGATACAATTTTTTCTAATAGATCAAAATATACCCTAAATCTAGCACATAGCTTTGTTCTAGTATCCAGCCTGATCAGATTCTTTCCTCTTTTTTTATTTTTCCTTTTTTCAACCAACTTCTTATCTTATCAATGCTTTTTTTAGAATCTTTTTAAATTTTCATCTTTATGGTCATATTCAATCCCTTCATTGTGTTTACCCTGATTTTGGTATATATATATATATATGTTTTTCTTTCTTTAAAATTTTAGGAGGTAGTTTCTTCTAACACACCAAAATACATCCATAATCAAGTGTGCAGCTCTGTTCTATTCACCACTATAATATATATGTATATATTTTTCTTATTTCCCCTTTCCTTCTCCCCCTAGTTTCAGATCTCTTCTGATTTGGTTAGTGTATATTTTTCTGGGGTCATTGGTTAGTGTATATTTTTCTGGGGTCAATACTAAAAGGTCACCCTTTTAGTATTTTTCTCTCATTCATCTATTCTTACCTGGATAAAATGACAAGGTTGAAAACTCACTACAGAAAAAAGAACAAGATATGGCTAGGGGCTGTATCAGTATGGACATCAGTAATATGTCAGAACTAGAGTTCAGAATGATGATTATCAAGGTGCTAGCTGGGCTCAAAAAAGCATGGAAGATATTAGAGTATCTCTTTCTGGAGAAATAAAAGATCTAAAATCTAACCAAGTTGAAATTTTAAAAAGCTGTTAATGAGGTGTAATAAAAAATGGAGGCTCTTACTACTAGGGTATATGAGGCAGAAGAGAGAATTCGTGATATAGAAGCCCAAATGATAGAGAATAATGAAGGTGAGTAAAAGAGAGACAAACAACTACTGGACCATGAGGGGGGAATACGAGAGGTAAGTAATACCATAAGATGAAAGAATATTAGAATAATTGGGATTCCAGAAGAAGAGAGAGGGGGGCAGAAGGTATATCAGAGCAAATTATACCAGAGATTTTTCCTAATTTTGTGAAGGGAACAAGCATTAAAATCCAGGAGGCACAGAGAACCCCCTCAAAATCAATAAAAATAGGTCCACACCCCATCATCTAATAGTAAAACTTACAAGTCTCAGTGACAAGGAGAAAATCCTGAAAGCAGCTCAGGATAAGAGGTGTGTAACATACAATGGCAGAAATATTAGACTGGCAACAGACCTATCCACAGAGACCTGGCAGACAAGAAAGGATTGGCATGATATATTCAGAACACTAAATGAGAAAAATATGCAGCCACAAATACGATAACCAGCTAAGCTATCATTGAAAATAGAAGGAGAGATAAAAAGTTTCCAGGACAAACAAAAGTTAAAAGAATTTGCAAACACCAAACCATGCCTAGAGGAAATATTGAAAGGGGTCCTCTAAACCAAGAGAGAGCCTTAAAATAACAGACCAGAAAAGAACAGAGACAATATACAGTGACAGTCACCTTACAGGCAATACAAAGTCACTAAAATAATATATTTCAATAGTTACCCTGGATATAAAAGGGCCAAATGCCCCAATCAAAAGACAGAGGGTTTCAGAATGGATTAAAAAAAAAGCAAGACCCATCAATATGTTGTCTACAAGAAACTCATTTTAGATCAAAAGACACCTCCAGGGCGCCTGGGTGGCTCAGTGGGTTGGGCCGCTGCTTTCGGCTCAGGTCATGATCTCAGAGTCCTGGGATCGAGTCCCGCATCGGGCTCTCAGCAGGGAGCCTGCTTCCCTCTCTCTCTCTCTCTCTGCCTGCCTCTCTATCTACTTGTGATTTCTCTCTGTCAAATAAATAAATAAAATCTTAAAAAAAAAAAAAGACACCTCCAGATTTAAAGTGATGGGGTAGAAAACAATTTACCATGTTAATGGATAGAAAAAGAAAGCTGGGGTGACAGTACATAATAAGAGATGAGGAAGGACACTATACCATACTTAAAGTGTCTTTCCAACAAAAAGATCTAACAATTTTAAGTATCAATGTCCCTAACATGGGAGCAGCCAATTATGTAAACCAATTAATAACAAATTAAAGAAATGCATCAACAATAATAGTAGGAGACTTTAACACCCTGCTTACTAAAATGGACAGATCATCTAGGCAAAAGATCAACAAGAAAATAAAGGCTTTAAATGAGACACTGGACCAGATGGACATCACAGTTATATTTACAACATTTTATCCCAAAACAACAGAATACACATTCTTCTCTAGCGCACGTGGAACATTTTCTAGAATAGATCACATCCTGGGTCACAAATCAGGTCTCAACAAATAGCAAAACATTGAGATCATCCCCTGAGTATTTTCAGACCACAATGCCCTGAAACTAGAACTCAGTCACAAGAATGCAAAGTTTGGAAAAACTCAAATACATAGAGGCTAAAGAGCATCCCACTAAAGAATGAATGGGCCAACTAGGAAATTAAAGAAGAATTTTAAAAATTCATGGAAACAAATGAAAATGAAAACACAACAGTTCAAAATCTTTGGGACAAAGAAAAGGTGATCCTGAGAGGAAAGTATATAACACAAGCCCTTCTCAAGAAACAAGAAAGGTCTCAAGAACACAACCTAACCTTACCCCTAAAAGAGCTGGAGAAAGAACAACAAAGAAAGCCTGAACAACAAAGAAAGCCTAAACCCAGCAAGAAAAGAGAAATCATAAAGATCAGAGCAGAAATCAATGAAATAGATATTAAAAGAACAGTAGGACGAACTAACAAAAGTAGCAGCGGGTTCTTTGAAAGAATTAATAAGATTGATAAGCCCCTGGTCAGATGTATCAAAAAGAAAAGAGAAAGGACACAAATAAATAAAATCATGAATGAAAGAGGAGAGATCACAACCAACACTAAAGAAATAAAAACAATTATAAGAACATATTATGAGCAACTATACACCAGGAAATATGACAATCTGGAAGAAATGGATGCATTCCTAGAGACATAAACTACCAAAACTAAGCCAGGAAGAAATAGAAAACCTGAACAGATGCATAACCAGTAAGGAGATTGAAAAAGTCATCAAAAATCTCCCAACAAACAAGAGCCCAGGGCCAGATGGCTTCCCAGGGGAATTCTAACAAACATTTAAAGAATTAATTCCTATTCTCCTGAAACTGTTCCAAAAAATAGAAATGGAAGGATAAATTCCAAACTCATTTTATGAGGCCAACATTATCTTGATCCCAAAACCAAAGACCCCATCACATAGAGAATTACAGACCAATACCCTTGATGAACACAGATGCAAAAATTCCCACCAAAATACTAGCCAATAGGATTGAACAGTACATTAAAAGGATTATTCACCACAACCAAGTGGGATTTATCCCTGGGCTGCAAGATTGTTTAAATATCCACAAATCAATCAATGTGATAGAATACATTAATAAAAGAAAGAAGAACCATATGATACTCTCAATAGATGCTGAAAAAGTATTTGACAAAGTACAGCAACCTTTCTTGATCAAAACTCTTCCCAGTGTTTGGGGCGCCTGGGTGGCTCAGTGGGTTAAGCCTCTGCCTTCAGCTCAGGTCATGATCCCAGGGTCCTGGGATCGAGTTCTACATCGGGCTCCCTGCTCATCCGGGATCCTGCTTCCTCCTCTATCTGTGTGATCTCTGTCAAATAAATAAATTAAAAAAAAGAACAACTCTTCACAGAGTAGTCATAATGGGTACATACCTCAATATCGTCAAAGCCATCTATGAAAAACCCACCACAAATACCTTTCTCAATGGAGAAAAACCGAGAGCTTTTCTGCTAAGGTCAGGAACACGACAGGCATGTTCATTATCACCACTGCTATTCAACATAGTACTAGAAGTCCTAGCCTTAGCAAGAAACAGAAAGAAATAAAAGACATCCGAATTGAAGTCAAACTCTCACTCTTTTCAGATGATATAATACTTAATGTGGAAAACCAAAAGATTCCACTCCAAAACTGTTAGAACTCATACAGGGATTCAGTAAAGTGTCAGGATATAAAATCAATGCACAGAAATCAGCTGCATTTCTATACACCAACAGCAAAACAGAAGAAAGAGAAATTAAGGAGTCGATCCCATTTACAATTGCACCCAAAACCATAAGATACCTAGGAGTAAACCTAACCAAAGAGGCAAAGCATCTGTACTCAGAAAACCATAAAGTACTCATGAAAGAAATTGAGGAAGACACAAAGAAGTGGAAAAATGTTCCATGCTCACAGATTAGAAGAACAAATATTGTGAAACTGTCTATGCTACCTAAAGCAATCTACACATTTAACGCTATCCCTATCAAAATTCCATCAATTTTTTTTCAAAGAAAGGGAGAAAATTATCCTAAAATTTATATGGAAGCAGAAAAGACTCTGAATAGCCAGATGAATGTTAAAAAAGAAAGCCAAAGTTGGTGGCTTCACAATTCCAGACTTCAAGCTCTATTACAAAGCTGTCATCATCAAGACAGTATGGTCCTGGCACAAAAACAGACACAGAGATCAATGCAACAGAACAGAGAGCCCAGAAATGGACCCTCAACTCTGTGGTCAATTAATCTTTGACAAAGCAGGAAAGAATGTCCAATGGAAAAAAGACAGTTTCTTCAATAAATGGTGTTCGGAAAGTTGGACAGCTGCATGCAGGAGAATGAAACTGGACCATTTTCTTACACCACAGACAAAAATAGACTCAAAATGGATGAAAGACCTCATTGTGAGACAGGAATCCATCAAAATCCTTGAGGAGAACACAGGCTGCAACCTTTTCGATCTCAACTGCATCAACTTCTTCCTAGAAACATCATAGGCAAGGGAAGCAAGGGCAAAAATGAACTACTGGGACTTCATCAAGGTCAAAAGCTTTTGCACAGCAAAGGAAGCAGTCAACAAAACCAAAAGAAAACCGACAGAATGGGAGAAGACATTCTCAAATGATATATTAGATAAAGGGTTAGTATCCAAAATCTATAAAGAACTTATGAAACTCAATACCCAAAGAACAAATAATCCAATCAAGGAATGGGCAGAAGACATGAACATACATTTTGGCTAAGATGAGTTCCAAATGGCTAACAGACACATGAAAAAAGTGCTCAAAATCACTAATCATCAAGGAAATGCAAGTCAAAACCACAGTGAGATAGCACCTGACACCAGTTAGAATGTCTAACATTAATAAGTGAGGAAATGACAGCTGTTGGTGAGGATGCAGAGAAAGGGGAACCCTCCTACACTGATGGTGGGAATGCAAGCTGGTGCAGCCACTCTGGAAAACAGCATGGAGTTTCCTCCAAAAGTTGAAAATAGAGCCACCCTACAACCCAGCAATGGCACTACTGGGTATTTAGCCTAAAGATACAAATGCAGTAATCCAAAGGGGCACATGCATCCAAATGTTTATAGCAGCAATGTCCACAATAGCCAAACTATGGAAGGAACCTAGATGTCCATCAAGAGATCAATGGATAAAGAAGTGGTATATATATACAATGGAATACTATGCAACCATCAAAAAAAATGAAATCTTGCCATTTGCAATGATGTGGATGGAAGTAGAGGATATTTTGCTAAGTGAAATAAGCCAATCAGAGAAAGATAATTTTATGATCTCTCTGATATGAGGAATTTGAGAGGCAGGTGGGGGGTTGTGGGGAGTAGAGAGGGAAAAAATGAAACAAGATGGTATCAGGAGGGAGACAAACCATAAGAGATTCAATCTCACAAAACAAACAGGGTTGCTGGGGGGTTGGGGAGTGTAGAGATAGGATGGCTGGATTATGGACATTGTGGAGGGTATGTGTTATGGTGAGTGCTGTGAAATCAGCAAGCATGATGATTCACAGACCTGTACCCCTAGGGAAAATAATGCATTATATGTTAATAAAAAATGATTACATACCTCTAAAAAATTCCCTTCCTTATTATTGTAATGTTTTTGTGTAAAAGCAATGTGTTTCCAAAAGGCCCATTTGGAAATTTATGAGATAGAGAAACTTTCAGGCTCTTATCACCAAGTTAGTGCAGATGCTTTTATTCCTAAAAAAAAAAAAAAGAAGAAGAAGATTCTGGAAGGGATTTGGTACAGGACAAGCCTAACTATTGCCCTATCTTATTCTTTCATTTTCTGTCACTTCATTTTCTCTTTCCATGTTTCTCTCTTCTCAATCTGAAAGGGAATAATGGCAGCACTTAACATTTTCCCCACCTCAGTTATGGACCTTTATAGTTAAAACATCCTACTTATCTTCAGTCTCTAAAGAATTGAAAGATATTCCCTCTTAAAGAAAGCCCGGAAATGTCTGGCTAATTCTTATTAACTTTACAACTTAACTTGTTTAACGTCTTTAGAGCTTAGTGTATCACCAAAATTAGAAATAAATAATACCCATTTCATGGAGTTGTGAAGAGGTTTAGATAAGATAATATATGTAAAGTGCCCAGTATAGTTCCTGGTACATAATAAGTGCTTTAAAACTAGACTTCCCTCTCCCACAACCACCTAGAGGATTTGGGTGCTATGGAGGGAGAGTTCCTCCAGAAAGCCAGTAGATGGCACCCCAGAGAATTCAAAATCAAGGCGATGAAGGTGAGTAAGGTGGGGAAACATAAGGCTAAGAAGGTAAGCCCTTTTATATTATAGAAAGGTGAAGCGACTTGCCCTAGATTGCACAGTTAATAGAAAAGATGGAACTAGATTATCTGTATTATCTTACTCTCATTCTAGAGTTATTTCTCCTATTCAAGCCACCTCCTGAAAATCTACTTTATCTGTGTTTCACTATATAGACAAAAGCAGGCAATTATACAGTCTCTTGTATAATTTATCCCAGTAAGAGATGATGATAATCTTCGACTATTAAGGTAGCAATGGAAGAGATAATGGAATTTGGAATATATTTTGAAGAACTGAGTGATGGATTGAATGTGGGATATGGTAGAAATAGAAGAGCCAAGAATAACCCTTAGGTTTTGTGCCTGAGTCAAACAAACCTATTTTCTAAGAAGGAAAAAAGCTAAAACTCACCCACCCTAAAGATAAGTAACAACAGCTTGAAATACATCTTACAATTATAGAAAAATTAATATTTTAACAATAACAACAAAAATCTCTCCCACTTGCTGGGTTAATTCATAAAATGTTACTCATTAGAGCATTTGTTTATTGTTCAGTAAGAAATAATGCTTTTTGATTCAAAGAATTTCAGTGATGGAAGATGTATTTGGTACAGTTAGAATACCTATGTGCCTGCCCACACACTTGCCTGGAATATACTTTTTGCTGTCCTTAACTCCCATTTTCATTCCATATGCACCAAACTCCCACCCTCAAAACCACAACTAATTAGGTCACTGTGAATCCTTGACACAAACACATTCATTCCATAGGCTGGCCAGTAGTGTAAGACTTCTGAAGTCTGGCTTGAAAAGATGAGCTGTCCTAGTCATTTACCTCTCAATTCTTATAGCTGGAAATTAAGAGGATGAGCCTAATAATTGTGGGGGCTAATTTAGAAGGTCATGGAAGACTTAGGTCTAGAGGCTTAGTATAAGTCAAAGTTATAAGGAGACTAGTGACTGAGAATACTGTAGATAATAAAGAAAAGTACAGAAAGAAGGAGAAAGAGAGATGAACTAGCTTTGTAATTAGGAAGATCCTGAGAGGAAGTAACCTCCAATTCTGATGGCTTTCTTGTCCCTATTCCAATTTCCATGAGGTATGGTTTGCTGGGGCAGAACATGTTCTTAGAGTCTTACATGCCCCTGAAATTTTCATCTTCTATGCCTTAAAAGGGCTTTTTTTCCCCCTAGAGCTAACTTGAAACTAAAAATAATGCTAAGACAGAAGGTGGTATGGTTTAACACTCAAATTTTATAGATGGAAGAAAAAGAGACCCAGAAAAGTTAAGTGCCTTGCCTAAGTTCTCACAACACTTAAGGGGGCAGAACTGGCATTAGAATGCAGGGCTCTAAAATTCTAGCCATAACAGAGAAATTCCTGTAACAATTTCCTCTAATGGGAAGTACTGTCAATTACATTAAACCCTATCAATATAAATTGTGTTGATCATTAATTTAAGGTAATATTTATATGTATGTTTGTAGTAACTGGTGTCAGTATATGAGGGAAACATATTTGGGAACAGAGGCTCAATGTCAAATTAATATTTTGTTTTTAGAGATATTCTATTACCTGGTTGCTTTATAACATTAAGATCATAAAGCTAACTGTATTTTTCAGGCAATAGCAAATCTCTTCAGAAATGAGTAGCCATATAATTATGTTGAATAAAAAAATATTCAGTGAAAAATGAAATGAACCAAATTTTAAACATTTTACAAAATTAAACCAACAAAACCCATCATTTGTGCAAATACATTTACTTTCTTGAGTGTTGCTAAAGAATGCAAATGGAGTTAAAGCTGCATTAGCTATGAAGCAGAGCCAGAAATGTTGGAATAAAATCAACCAACATTTAGCAAGCACCTACTGGAACATAAAATATGTGATCTAATTCAGTAAACACCATTGGAAGGAGAAAAGAGACTGTGAAGGAAGAGATATTAAAAGTCTCAGTAAGTACCTGAGATTCAGATATGGTAATATAGTTAAGCTGTAGTTCTCATCAGCATAATGGATGGTGACCTATGCCTGTACGATGACTGATCCAAGTCCCTTGAGAAAATGAAAGGAAACAACAAGGAATATGTTTTTAACCACTACTATGGGTCTAGAACTGGATTAGGTAGGATGAAAGTCAAAAGAATAAGACATGGTTTTGATCCTCAAGAAGCTCTTGAGCTCTCTCACTATAGAGGTAAAGCATCCTCAAAAGTCAGTTTACTAGAAGGCATGCAGTTTATGCTAAGTGTTTACTAAAAGTGCAGTTATTAGGTCTCTAGGACTTCAGAGCATAAAAAGTCACTGCCAGCTGGAATGGGTTTTTGCTTAATCCTGTTTGAGCATCTATTAAGAACAAGGTGCCTTTCTCCCAGTGCTCTTTCAAAACAAATCCTTTTACAGAAGGAAGCACTGAAGCTTGAAGGATAAGAACATTTTGGTAGATATTCTCTTGGTCATCTGGACTCCAACCCTCCCACAGTCCCCTGCCCCAACCCCAAGGGGGCAAATTCAGCCTTTCAAAAACCTTATCAAATCCCCTGCCATAATGCTTCTCACATCTGCATCCATCTCATCAGTTCTGTTCTCACTGCCATCCTACTGAAAGCCTTCGTTAACTCACATCTGAACTCTATTACAACCTCCAGGCCTTCTCTCTCCAGTCTCTCCTCGCACTAATCTATCCCACACACATCTGCCAGATTCATCTTCCTGAAATGTCAATTTTATCAGGTCTTTATCCATTTTCTATAGGATACATTTTCTCTGCCTGTAGGCAATCAGAACCCAGGCCATATTTCCAACTTCAATTTCCCTACAATAACATTCTGGCTCAGCCAAGCCTACTAACTATCACCAAACTTTTTTTAAAGGACTTGTTGGTATTTTTTAAAGATTTATTTATTTATTTGAGAGAGAGGAAGAGTGAGCAAGAGGGGGAAGGGGCAGAAGGAAAGGGAGAGAGTATTTGAAGCAAACTCCCCACTGTGCAGGGAGCCAACACAGGGCTCTATCTCATCACCCTGAGATCACTACCTGGGCTAAAACCAAGAGTCAGATGCTTAACCCACTGAGCCACCCACGTGTCCCTAATCAAACTTTTTTTTTACATCTCCATCTCAAGCTTCTACTCCCACAGTTTCCCAATCTTAAATGCCTCCCTAGGGGCGCCTGGGTGGCTCAGTGGATTAAGCCACTGCCTTCGGCTCAGGTCATAATCTCAGGGTCCTGGGATCAAGCCCCGCATCGGGCTTTTTGCTCAGCAGGGAGTCTGCTTCTCTCTCTCTCTGCCTGACTCTCTGCCTACTTGTGATCTCTCTCTCTGTCAAATAAATAAATAAAATCTTAAAAAAAATTTTTTAAAAATGCCTCCCTAGTCTTTTTTTAATTGATATAAATTCTACATTCCATCTCCTTCAGAAGGTTTTCCCTGAGTACCCCAACCAACAATAAGAGCTTGTTCCTCTATTTAAAACTATTCTACTGGCACTTATTTTAACTTTATTATGGGTGTTTTCCTCCTCCCTAACCTCAGCAAACAGGTGATCATGACACGAAATCATAAATGACACAAGGTGGTAAGCACTATGGAAGCCAGGAGACAAGTTAGAGGGGTATTGTACTCTTGTAAGCAAGAGACAATGATGCCTGGAAAATATTCAGGCCCTGGGAATACAAAGGAATTAATGGTGAGATACATTACAAAAGAACGATCAACAGGATTTGATGATTGAGTTAGGGAATCAGATGAATGAATAACAAATGAGTTTTGAGGCTGAATCACACTATTAAAATTAAAAAGGGAGAGTCAAACTGGTTTGGTAAAAAAAAAAGGTAATGGATTTGTTCTTAGGCTAAATTGAGCTCATCATGGCAGGTATAGTAGGGGGTTAGAAAGAAAAGAGCTTATAAAAATACTTAGAGCTGGTGATACAGATTTGAGAGAAAGCTACATAGCAGTAGTAATTGGAGCCATAATTATAAATGTAACATAGCAGTAGTAATTGGAGCCATAATTATAAATGTATTTATAAGAAAAAAATGAAGGAAGAATGAGAAAAGAGAAGCTAGAGAAGAGAATCCAGGGGAAAAGACACAGGAGCAGTAGAAAGAGCAAAATAAACAAAGAGCTTGAACACAATAAGAAAGAAAACAAAACAAAGACCTCAACAACCTTTATTCTAATCTCAAAAAGATGCCAAATTTAGGGACCCAAACCATCAGCATAAGATGTAGGATACCCTGAGTGGTAAGGGAATGGAGAGAATAGGTGTTTGACACTGAGATTAAGAGAGGATAAAAATTTATCAGAAGCTAAAGGGCACGAAAGAACAAACCAATAATTTTGGTGAAATGGGGCTCTACTATATCCTATGCAGATATCGCTGAGTTGAATGGTTTAGTGATTAACAGTGTAGATATTAAGTTCAAGCTAGCTGAATTTGTATCCTAGGTCTGTCACTTTGAACCCAGGGAAAACTGGACAATTTATATAACACTCTTGTGATTAACTTTCCTCATACACAAAGTAGGGATAATGAAAATATTACCTACTTGATTGTCAGAATTAAGTTAATATAGTAAGTTAAGGTAGGTCATGTGACTAGAATGTAAAATATGTTCAACAAATGTTAGCTGTATTATGGTGGTGTTTATTATTAGTACATAATCTTTTCATATTTTGGCCCTTTACAGACATAAAGACACCTGCTCATTTGCCTAAAAGGACTCCAAGTTGGAAGAATTATTCAAAATTAACTCCGGTGTTAATGCATGTTGAAAGAGGACTAACATATACATGTCAGCTTGTCTCAGAGTTCAGCTGAGCTAAATTAAGAAAATAATTAACTGGTTAAATTATATTTGACATGTTCAGAAACTGAAGAGTTTTCTATTTAGGCTTTAAAATGCCCTTGAATAGGACCCTATGAATAGTCAGGATTTTGCACATAGTCTCCAACATGTATGATGGTTTAAATGAATTACAGGGCACATAAAATGCCTCATTTAATTTGATTAGAGGATTTAGTAAACAACAAATGAAGTACTTGTTGTTATGCAGTGGCTCCTTAGAATAATGCTGTACTACATAATAAAAATATTCCTTGTTATTTTTATGGACCATAGGGCACTTTCAGTAAACTATGAATAGGAAGATAGTCAACCAGTTGAAAATTCTTTTACAAGATGAATTGTATGTACTTGTAGTCAGCAATATAGACCTGAAAAATCATTTTTATAGGAGTGAAATTTTGTCATATCATCATATAGCTCATTTTCCAATATGTTAAAATAATATAGGCTCTGGGTATTATCCCAAATTTACTATTTATGTTTATCATCTTACCCCCACTCCCAATAGTCAGTAAAATGTCAGTAAAATCGAGGAAGTAGAATTTTCCCTCTCATTAAATTCTCTCCTGTTCACTGTGATAAATCTGCATATCTTTTTTTACATTTTATTTTATTTTTCAGCATTCCAAGATTCATTGAAACCTTCTACATCATAAACATGCCCATACAATGGACCTCTTTTTAATTATTGTGATCTCAGTATCTCTCTCTCTGTCCTTGCCTCTCTCTCTCCCTCTCATTCTCTTGGTCTCTCTCCCCACTACTAGAATAAAATCTGGATGAGCCAGATCACAATCATATAAAAATTAAGAGAACTATCAGCTCATGTTTTGAATACTCTACATAGAAAAGAGAATGGTAAATCACATGGAGAAAAAAAAAAAACATTAACAGTAATTTCCTTAAAAATACTTCTAGTGAATGAATGAAGAGCTCAGTGTAATTCAGCTCAATCTCCTAAACCATCTGCATCTCCATATATAATTATGGACATTGTTCACTGATGGTCAAAGCAGTGGCCCAGAGACACTGGGGACCATACTTACACAATAAAGTTGCTCAAGGACACTACAAGTGCTCCCATCATTATAGAAAGGTTTATTTCAGTTTGATCAACTTTTCATTAACACAGGAAAGTAGACACAATTTAGAAAGATTTTCTAACAATTTGAAATCAAAAGAAAACTTTGAAATAGTGACACATAATTGAAACAATCTCTTTAGAAATACAGTTACTCTATACTTTTCCCCTCAAATATAAAGTAGTTTTCTCATTTCTCTACAAATGCAGGATATTCCTATCACTTGATTCCTTTGCCATTTCTTCACTTTCTAGGACAGTTCAAGGAAATAGTGGGGCAAATGGTTTAAGCTCTGTTTGTCAACTGTGGTGATTTACCTCAATATTTGGTGTTCTATTAATAACACAAGTGTTGTTTTTAAGTGCATAACCAAAAGGGTAACTTATTAAGATCCATGACAGATTGAGTGCCAGAGCCTGAGCAGTTATAGATGAACCAAACAACAACAGAAGCGCTTATTACGCTCCATGAAAGAAAAACCACTTAGTTCTGTCCCTAAGGCTGAAACAGCCTGAGAACTCTCAGCTTGGTCCAACCTCAGACAGACAGCAGACCGCCTTTCTATGAAGGCAGCTGTTCATTTCCTCAAAGTAATGAGGATATGTACCAAGATCAGGAACTAAGAAACGTCAAAAAGAATGCACCGTATATATAGAGAAAGACACCTTGGGGCCCTTTAAACAAGCCATTTCTAGTGCCAGTGAAATATTTAGACAAATGGATTTTTAACCCTCAGTGGCCCTAGTGGATACAGATCCATCTGGGACGTGGCTTGCACCTCAGGACCCTGGAGTTAAAGGTTGCTCCACTTTGTTATCATTCTGCCACACCGGTAGACAAAATTAAATGTTGAACTCTGACCCAGTTACCAAAAAGAGTACCTAGAATCAAGTTCTGATAGTATAGTGTGTCTTCTGATAACAGTATTTGGATATTTTAGTGCTCAGTTAATTAAGTAGTATTTGGTTTAACTGTGTTGTGATGTTTTTCCCTGCTTGGCTGAATATTTTATACTGATGTCAAACTAATCCGAAATCTGAGTGTCTTCATTTCTTATATTTTACTGTGAGGAACTAAAGGGAAATAGTACAAAAGCCTAGCTTTTAAAAGGAACATATGTTAACCGATGAAAATTTAAATTCATGTGATGAGGGAGCATGGGGCTGGCTGAAGACAAAGCAAAAGCTGGTGCCTTGCACCCCCCTCTCCATCCACTCCCCGTCTGTCATATGTGTAGCATCCCTCAGGCAGCCCTGACTGCCATGAACAATAAGCAAATAGTTAACTTGCAGAGCTCACAATCCTGCTATACAGGAGTCTCCCTTGGCTTGCAAATGTCCTAAATCTCACTAACAAAGAGGATTGATAGCAGGATTGTGACATCCCACCAAAAAGTCTCCCAACTATCTTAATGTTAATGGCTGGTCTGAAGACAACAATGATCAAGCCGCAAGGGCAAGGCCTGCAAGGGCAAGGCCTGCAAGGGCAAGGCCTCCGGTAGGCCTCTGACATCCTGGCACCTTGTAGGCCCTTTTTAGCATATGAAAAATCCCGTTGAAACCTCCCTTCTCCTCACCTTCCCCCAACCGCAAGGTATATAAGATGCCTACCCTCACAACCTGGGGCAGCAGCTCTTCCTGCCCACAGGTCCTGTCCCCGTGTTTTAATAAACCACCATTTTGCACCAAAGATGTCTCAAGAATTCTTTCTTGGTCATCGGCTCCGGACCTCAGCCCACCGAACCTCACCTAGGTTCTAGAACTTCATCACATGTAAATCTAGTCTTCCCCTTCACTACATCCAGATACCACAGGATCACCTTTCTATTATTATTATTATTAATTAAAATTTATGTTGTTGTTTAAAAAATTACTTAAATCCATATTTCTAGTGTGATTTACCATTCACATAGTGCTTTCATATGCATGTTCTCATTTGATCACCACAACATTATGAAGTAGATACTATTACTCTTTATCCCCATTTTACAGATGAGGAAACTATGGCAAAAAATAGTTAAAACAATGTACTCATGGTCATATGCCTAGTGTAAGGACTTACTTAGCAAGAGGCTTTCATTAAAGTTAAACTGTCCCTGTTCCCCTTCCCCCAGGGGATTCACTTAAAAACAATTCCTGGAAACCAGCTCCAGGTAACAAAGCCCAGATACAAGGGTGGGTCAGGCCAGGTGGAGACCTCCAATCAGTGGGGGGGCTGCATACTGTCTCCCTGGTTACCAAGGAGTATGGGCCCTGCCCTTTGGGAGCCTTTTTGGCGCCAATCCTAATCAAGGTTCAAATGTCTGGTTCAAATGGTTCAAGCTGGTTCAAATGTCTACTAGGGTAAATTGTAATTCAGTTGGTCATGAAGGAGCAGGAGGCTGGCTGAGGACAAAGCAAAGGCTGGCGCCTTGCACCCCCCCTTCACCCGCTCCCCTCCATATGTGTGGTGTTCCTCAGGCACCCCTGACTGCCACAAAATGATAAATGGTTAACTTGCTGAGATCACAATCCTGCAAGACAGGAGTCTCCCTTGGTTTGCAAATGTCCTTGAGATTTACAACAAAGAAGTTACCTTATCAATAGCCCAATTTCCAGGGACACAGAACTCAGTTCCTCAAGCCCTAATGTCACCCTCCCCTCCATAAAAAACTGAAGGAGGAGGAGGTAGAAGGAAAAGTAAATAAAGTTAAATTTCTTCTAAACCTAAATCTCATTAACAAGGATGCTTTATAGCAGGAATGTAACATTACACCAGGAGACTCCCAATTGTCTTTACTTGATAGTAACCAGGCCTTCAATATCCTGATAGTGCTTTTTTCCGCATGCGTGGGCTAACCGGCCAGTTCTGCTTCTGTAAGATTGCTTTGTATGCTTTCGCGCGGGGGTCCCCTGACCCAATTCACTGACGCCAAGTATGCCTGTTCAAACAGCTCAGCCCCACCCAAAACTTGTTTGTACCTGTCTATAAAAACCCTGCACCAACCCAGCTCTGGACCTCTTGGCGTTATCGGCAACGAGGGCCGCAGAGGTCCAGGTTCGAACCTGCAATAAACGACCCTTGCTGATCGGCTTTGACTCACGTCTCTGGTGGTCTTTTAAGGTGGGGGTAATACTCTATTGGCATTTCAGTCACCTAGCATCACTGTGGAGTTTTCTGTGTGTGTTACAATCTCATTGGTCACCTGTGCGTGACCAGGCCCAACCGCATGGCCTTTGCCCTTAAAAGCTTGTCTGTGAAACAGGGAAGGGTTGCCCTCTCTTGCAAGAGGTGCGTCCCTGAACGTTTGGTTAGATTCTTGATGCTTGGCGCTAAATAAAGCTTTGCTTGACCTTTGCTTTATATCAGTCTCGCTCCTTTAATCACAGACCCATTATTGGGGCATAACACTAGCAGTGGCAGAGATAAAACTACAACCAGATGTTAGGTCCACTGCTCTCTCTCCCCTACTTTTGCTAATTTTTACAGATTTTGCAGATCTTTCACTTAAGGGCTCTTCATTATGTTCCTTTTTCCTGGACTCAGGTCACTCAAGTGAAATTTCAGTCTATGGGGATCGTACATATAGATATACTTTAAATACATATTTGGCATTTAAAAAGAAGATACCAGAAATTCTCCCCACAAATAAAAACAAAACAAAACAAAAATAAGTACTTCAGACTAAAAGAGAAACTTGGATTGTTGTCTTTAAAACATGTGTTTGGCATTTTAAAAGAGATTCCATATATTCTCCTTACCAAACAATCAAAGCTAAAGGCTTCAGACTAAAAGAGCAGTATGGTATCTCTAAAAGTCCCAGTTCAGTCTCTAAGAAGTTGGTTTCTGCTGCTGTCATCTTCTCATCCTTCATGAATACACTTTTTTTTAAATTTTCTGACTCAAAAACAGAGACAAAGAGTATGCACATCTGGTGACCTGAGTATTTCCTTGCTAACTTGGAAACTTTCTTCTATGAATGTCTTAGTTTCAGGGACAAACTTGATCTTATTAGTGGATAAAAAATGGCAACTTAGAATTCCCTATAAAATAAAACTATAAATCACTATCTTCCCCATCTTCATACGTACCTCTGAGAGATTGTACCTCTACTTACTTTGTAACAAAACAAGTTTCCTAGATTTCAATAAAATGTTAAGTAAATTTAACAAGAAAAGATAAGTTTCATCAGATGACACATTCATAGCATACTATTAATAAAATACAAATAGTTCAATTTCAAATAAACTCCTTTGAATACTATCAACCTACTGCTGCTGTTCAGGTATAAAATAAAAATTAGGACATTACATTGGCCATCAGAATTGTAATTTGTACAGATTCTTGAGAATATAGAATTTGTGTTATAGCCTGTAGGTCAGTTTGCTAATTAGTTTCAGCCATATGTAGAGAAAAAAAATATTTTCCTGGGAGAAGGGTGTTTTACTGCTTTGAAATAGGGTGGTTAGTAATGCAAATGTCAATTTATCATTGACTTTTGATAAGCAGGAAAAATAAAACAATTACCTCATTACACAGGGTTTGTGAATACAATAATATACTGTCTTGATTACTTTGAAGGCAGGAAAAAGACAACTTCCTTTAATAATTAGGTTTGTTTACTCTATGATTTAGAGGGCAAGAGTAGCAATGCCTTCCTCTTTTACCATCATAAGAGAACATAAATATTAGTGTTGCTATAAAAGTCTGAAGTCTTTTTTTTATTTCTAATTTTCTTTTTTTAAGTTTTTATTTATTTATTTGAGAGAAGGAGAGGGCATGCACACAGAGAGAGGGAGAAGAGGGTTCCCCCTGAGCAGGGAGCCTGATATGGGGCTTAATCCCAGGACCCTGAGATCATGACCTGAGTCAAAGGCAGAGACTTAACTGACTGAGCCATTCAAGCACCCTAAAAGTTTGAATTCCTAATATTAAGGGGTTCCTGGGTGGCTCAGTCAATTAACCATCTGCCTTTGGCTCAGGTTGTGATCCAAAGCCCTGAGATCAAGGCTGATCCCCTGATGTGGGGACATCAGGCTCAGTGGAGTCTGCTTTTCCCTCTCCCTCTGCCCCTCCTTCTTGTGTTCATTCTCTCTCTATCTCTCTCAAATAAATAAATACAATCTTTTTTTAAAAAAAAGAAAAGATGGGGCGCCTGGGTGGCTCAGTGGGTTAAGCCGCTGCCTTCGGCTCGGGTCATGATCTCAGGGTCCTGGGATCGAGTCCCGCATGGGGCTTGATCTCAGGGTCCTGGGATCGAGTCCCGCATGGGGCTCTCTGCTTGACAGGGAGCCTGCTTCCTCCTCTCTCTCTCTGCCTGCCTCTCCAACTACTTGTGATTTCTCTCTGTCAAATAAATAAATAAAATCTTTAAAAATAAATAAATAAATAAAAATAAATAAAATAAAAAAAGAAAAGAAGGTAGATTAGTGTTTGCCAGGAGCTAGTTGGCCAGGGTGGGGTAAGTTTGGCTGTTAAAGGGTCTGGGGATTTTTTGGGGGGTGGTGAAAATGTTCTAAAATTGATTGTGGTAATGGTTGCACAACTCTATAAATACACTAAAGACCACTGAATTGTATACTTTAAATGACTATTGTGTGTTATGTGAAGTATATCTTAATAAACCTGTTGTATATTTTTAAGTAAATATAGTAGAAGTCAGGAATGATAGCTTCTGAAATACAAAATACAAATGTAAGATTTATATGAGTTGGATAAGAGAATTTGGAAACCTCTCAGCTGCTCAGATAGAAGGAATGGGTGGGGCGGAGAATCTTCTTCCTCCCTCTCATAGACCAGGGCTGTGGGATACTTTCTCATACTTTCTAAGACTTTCTCAGTAGAGCAAGATCAGAAGGGAGAGGCTCTTTGAAGGTCTAGTGTGCAAATTTAGAGCCAGAAGAATGTGGCATAAGATCAATATGAAAAGGAACAGAACCCTTTTGGACCAGCCCAGATTAAAGGCAGAACAGGATATATCTACTTTGCAGAAAGATATAGAACAGGGTTAATTACTCACACAGATTTCTTAGGAGTGAAAGCTACTATGGTCTCAGTAGCAAAGGAAATAGCTCTGGATCACTGCAATAGGCCTGGGACCCTGAAAGAAATGACCAAACTTCCATAGGGACAAAGAAAGGGACTACTATACCTCTTAAAGACTGGGAAGCAGATGGAAAGAAGGCAACAATACCCAGAAGTGTCTGGTGAATCTGTCTAGTATTACTTTGAAATCCAAGTCTGTAAGACTATCTCAGCTGCTGGGTGATTCTGAATCTAAGAAATAAAGACCCTAACTAATGTTATCCTTCTTTGTAAATAATCCTGACTGTGAGAGTTCCTCACCAACATGCCTTCTGTATACTGAACTACTGCAGGAAAATTCAAGGAGTTATAGGGACCAAAGAGAAGAGAGGAAGGCTGAAATAGAAAAGCACAAAGCCCTGCCTTTGACTGAATGATGTCTGAATAATTTCATTCATTTGATATGTACAAAATAGATAATAATGCATCTCAACAGTACGGTACTTTAGGGTTTATAAAGCAACTCTATGTGCACTGTCTCAGTTTGATATCCAAAATACTGACCACTATTGAATGGATTTAAGAGATATTCTGTCTTCAGGGGGCTAGATTGGTATTAGAAGAGCAGAAATTGTGTTTCACTTGACCAAAGATTTGCTAACGTTTATTCTCCAAAATAAGAACTGGGTTCAAAAAACATTTACTGTAAAAAACAAAACAAAAAAACCATTTACTGAATATCACTACTCAGCCAGATCTTTTATGAGGTGTTGGGGACAAAGAACATAATAAAACATGGCCCTTGCATTTAGAGAAGGTTAAGTCTTATGATATGCGGGGGGGGGGGTGCTCTGTGTGTCGTAGGTACTGGTGATGGGTAGCCAAAGGATGAGAAATGAATGTTCCTGGTACAGGAAACATTGTGAACAAAGACATGGAGTTCATCAAACCACATGGGATGCATGGGAAAAGTAGAAGCAACTCTGTTAGGACTAGAAAGCAAACTGAGAAGATGGTTCATGACAGTGAGAGATAGAAAATAGGTGCTAGGGCCAAGTCTTAAAGGATCTTAACTATACTAAAGAACCAAAATATTCTACTGTAAATAGTGAGAGCCAGTACAGGTTTAAATAGGACATGTGAGTTTTTAAAAGACCACACTGGGGTGCCTGGGTGGCCTAGTCAGTTAAGCATCTGCCTTTGGCTCAGGTCATGATCTCAGGGTCCTGGGATGGAGCCCCATGTCTGGCTCTGTGCTCACTGGGGAGTCTGCTTCTCTCTCCCTTTTCTTCTGCCATTCCCCCTGCTTGTGCTTGTGCTTTCTCTCTCAAATAAATAAAATCTTTAAAAAAAAAATAAAGAGACAACAGTGGCATGATTTTCCATCTTTTTGTGTCTTCTTCAATTTCTTTCATGAGTGGTCTGTAGTTCCTAGAGAATAGATTCTTTCCCTCTTTGGTTAGGTTTATTCCAAGGTATCTTGTGGGTTTTGGTGCTATGTAAATGGAATTAATTCTCTAATTTCTTCTTCTACAGTTTCATTGTTAATGTGTAAGAAAGCAACGGATTTCTATGCATTGATTTTGTATTCTGCCACATTACTGAATTGCTGTATGAGTTCTAGTACATTTGGAGTGGAGTCTTCTGGGTTATCCACATAAAGTATCATGTCATCTGCAAAGAGAGAGGGTTTAACATCTTTTTTGCCAATTTGAATACATTTTATTTCTTTTTGTTGTCTGATTGCTGTTGCTAGGACTTCTAGTACTATGATGAACCATAGTGGTGAGAGTGAGCATCCTTGTCATGTTCCTGATCTTATGGGGAAGGATCTCAGCTTTTCCACATTGAGAATGATATTCACTGTGGATTTTTCATAGATGGATTTTATGAAATTGAGCAATGTTCCTTATGTTCCTTATACTCTGAAGAGTTTTAATCAGGAAAAGATGCTGTATTTTGCCAAATGCTTTTCCTACATTAATTGAGAGGACCATGTGGTTCTTATCTCTTCTCTTATGTATTCTATCCGATTGATTGATCTACAAATGTTGAAGCACCCTTGCATCTCAGGGATAAATCCCACCTGGTCATGATAAATAAACCTTTAATGTATTGTTGGATCCTATTAGCTAGGGTCTTGTGGAAAATCTTGGCATCCATATTCAACAGGGATATTGGTCTGTAATTCTCCATTTTGATGGTGTCTTTGCCTGGTTTGGGGATCAAGGTAATGCTGGCCTCATAGAAAGAGTCTGGACATTTTCCTTCTGTTTCTATTTTTTGAAGCAGCTTCAAGAGAATAAGCAGTATTTCTTCGTTGAATGTTTGATAAAATTCCTCCAGGGAATCCATCAGGTCCTGGACTCTTGGTTTTTGGGAAGTTTTTCATCACTGCTTCAATTTTGTTATGGTTATTGGTCTATTCAGGTTGTCTATTTCTTCCTGTTTCAGTCTTTTATAGGTTTATATAGTTTATAGGTTTCCCAGGAATTCATCCCTTTCTTCCAGGTTGCTTCACTTATTGGCATATAGCTGATAATATAGCTGATTATTGATATATGATAATATATTATCATATATTGCTATATGATATTGCTATATGATAATATAGCTGATTATTTCCTTGATGTTAATTGTGATCTCTCCCCTTTCATTCATAATTTTATTAAAAAGATGGAAAAACATTCCATACTCATGGATCAGAAGAATAAACATTGTTAAAATGTTTATACTGTGCCCATACAATCTATACTTTCAACACCATACCAATCAAAATACCATCAGCATTTTTCAAAGTGCTAGAACAAACAATCCTAAAATTTGTATGGAACCAGAAAAGACCCCGAATCACCAAGGACATGTTGAAAAAGAAAAACAAAGCTAGGGCAACATGCTGCCTGATTTCAAGCTTTCTTAAAAAGCTCTAATCACCAAGACAGCATGATACTAACACAAAAACAGACATATAGATCAATGGAACAGCATAGAGAGCCCAGATATGGATCCTCAACTCTATGGTCAAATAATCTTTGATAAATCGAGAAAAAATATCCAACAGAAAAAAATACAGTCTCTTCAATAAATGGTGCTGGGAAAATTGGACACCTATATATAGAAGAGTGATACTGGACCATCCATTTACACCATACACAAAGATAAACACTAAATGGATGAATGGTGAGAGAGGAGTCCATCAAAATTCTAGGGGAGAACATAGGTAGTAACCTTTTTACATCAACCACAGCAACTTCTTTAAGACACATCTCCAAAGGCAAGGGAAACAAAAGCCAAAATGAAATTTTGGGACTTCATCAAGATAAAAAAAAACTTCTACGCAGCGAAGGAAATAATAATAATAATAATAATAAAAACACAAAGGTAACCCACAGAATGGAAGAAGATATTTGCAAATGACACTTCAGACAAAGGGCTGATATACAAGATCTATAAGGAAATTTTTAAACTCAATGCCCAAAAAACATATAATCACATCAAAAAATGGGCAGAAGACATGAACAGACACTTCTCCAAAGAAGACATACAAATGGCTAACAGACACATGAAAAAATGTTCATCATGATTAGCCATCAGGGAAATTCAAATCAAAACCACATTGAGATACTACCTTATACCAGTTAAAATGGCCAAAATTAACAGGACAGGAAAAAATAAGCCTTGGAGAGGATGTGGAGAAAGGGGAACCCTCTTACACTGTTGGTGGGAATACAAGCTGGTACAGCTACTTTGGAAAGCAGTGTGGAGGTTCCTCAAAAATTTAAATATAGAGCTACCTTGAGCAATTGTACTACTGGATAATAACTCCAGAGATACAGATGTAGTGAAAAGAAGGGCCATATGTACCTCAGTTCATAGCAGCAAAGTCTACAATAGCCAAACTGTAGAAAGAGCAGAAATGCCCTCCAACTAGATGAATGGATAAAGAAGATATGGTCCATATACACAATGGAATATTACTCAGCCATCAGAAAGGATGAATACCCAGCTTTTGCATCAACATGAATGGGACTGGAATAGATTATGCCGAGTGAAATAAGTCAAATAGAGAAAGTCAATTATCATATGGTTTCACTTACTTGTGGAACATAAGGAATAACACAGAGGACGTTAGGAGTAGGAAAGGAAAATTGAAGGGGTACTATCGGAGGGGGAGATGAACCATGAGAGACTATGGCCTCTGGGAAACAAACTGAGAATTTTAGAGGAGTGGGGGTGGGGAGATGGATGAGCCAGGCAATGGGTATTAGGAGATCATGGTTTGCATGGAGTACTGGGTGCTATACACAAACAATGAACCTTGGAAAACTACATTAATAATTAATGATGTTCAGTATGGTGACTAACGTAACATAACAAAAAATAATAAACTAAAAAATAGCACAGTAGCATGAGGAGATAAACTATACCCTTAATGGAAAGACCTCATGCACTGGCTCTTTCCTTCCTCCTTAGCACCCCAACTTATCTATTTCATACCCCACCCCTTAAAGGCTGACTAATAGTGAGGCTAACCTCTAACAACCTAATTAGTATATAGAAGTTAATAGCTGATACTGATTTAAAGCACAGCCTTCCTAAGATTTGCATTTGAAGTAAGAGTTTGAACTGTCTATGATTCAGAGGGAAAAGAAACAACAAAATCTCCCAGTATTGATCATAAATCTGTCCTAGCTCAGAATCTGCCAATATTGATGGTAAATCTGCTCATTTACCTATTAAAGGTAGTTGGAAAGAAGAACATAGACAAGTGAAAAAATAACCCAAAGGAATAGTGCTACTACCAATAAAGCATTGGTGTAAGTGGTTGCTTCCATAAAGGCAGAAGGAAAAGAAGCCATGGGCAGGGACGCCTGAGTAGCTCAGTGGGTTAAGCGTCTGCCTTTGGCTCAAGTCATGATCCCTGGGTCCTTGCTCAGCACGGAACCTGCTTCTCCCTCTGCCTGCTACTCCTCCTGCTTGTGCTTGTGTGCTCTCACTCTCTCTCACACAAAAATAGAATCTAGAAGAAGCAGCAGCAGCAATAGCAGCAACCATGGGCACAAGAAAGGTTGGCAGGAGCAAATAAGCGAAGCAAAGAAATAGAGGGAAGACAATAGACTCACATACCCTCCACATCCATTTGTGGAAAGGAGACTGTGGCCATAATCTTTTGAGTGTTGTAGGTATACCAAGAGAACGAAGCATTTAATGTTCTGAATAAAAGGATCTCCATGTGATAAAACAGAGAAGTTCCACATACCGGGGAATGTCTTCTGAAAGCCAGATTTAAACAACCCTGATTGAAGCTGCAGAGTGACTGTTTCTTCCCCTTCTCCTCACACATGTGCCTAATTACGGGGAAAACACAGCATCTAGGAAGTGCCTCTCCAGCCAGGAGTGGAAGATGAAATGAGCCCAGGTGAATGAAGTGGAGGTTGCTGGAAAAATTAATGGGACAAAACATTACTCCTCTTTAAGTGATAAGGAAATGATGAGACACCAGGGAAAGAAGGAAAGAAAGAAAGAAAGAAAGAAAGAAAGAAAGAAAGAAAGAAAGAAAGAAAGAAAGAAAGAAAGAAAGAAAGAAGAAATGAAAGAAAAAAGAAAGAAAGAAAGAAAGAAAGAAAGAAAAAGAAAGAAAGAAAGAAAGAAAGAAAGAAAGAAAGGAAGGAAGATAGATATATATTTAAATCAAATAGATAAGAATAAGGGGAGTTTACTGCAAAATCCTCTTCAAAGATGCAATTTGTGTTACCAAAACCATTGTGCACATATAGGACTATTGGGATACAGATGAAGGCTAAGGAGAAAATCTGTATGTCAAAATTTTTCAGTGATCAGCTAAACTCTTATTTTTTTTCAAGGTTGGGGGAAAGAACACATCTAAGAGAAAAAAAGCAACTTCAGGGAAAATATAATTTTTTCTTCCTCTTATAAACTCAATAATGAAAGCAGTCATTTCTCTTATTTTTTGTGATGTGTCGGGTTGTAAAACAAAGAACTGGTATTTGAGCTTGCATTTGACAGTCTAATAAATGCAATTATAATAATTTGCATATTAAAGGCATTATTATTACTTCATGGCAAATATTTCCAACAAGATGGAATTGAAAAGACTCCTTCCTCCTAAACAGGCTACACATGCTTTTGTAGGTTTTGACATAATCTGAAATCATGCTGTGTCAAACTGTCAATTGCAAGAATTCTCCAAAACTACCACAAATCTTGTTCTAATCTCTTTTAAGACTCATCTGATGCTACAGAATTGAAAATAACCATTGGTTGTGATGTGTTAATTTTATGCAAGGAAAATAATAGGGTACTGAGGTTATGCTTTCAGCCAACTACTTTTGGGGAAAAACTGTTCTGAATTTTTAGACTCTGTGACAGCTCAAGTTAGGCTACATAACTTTTTATTATGTCATTTTTGGGTCCTATTTAGAACCATATATCCTGAAATATGGCATCCAAAATGGTGAGATCTTAAGTCTCCTTTCTCTTGGACATGGTAATCTGCCTTAGGTACTTCATATAAAAAATTACAACCTAATTTGCCTTGAGTTTCACATTTAACATGGGAAAAGGACACATTCCCCCCATAACCTATGACACCACTATTTACCCCTACTTGACACCTTTTAAGTGACCTATAAAGATAAACCTCATACAAAGCCTTGCAACAATCAAAGCCTTCTAAAGTAATATTAACCTATGGGTTTCAAATACCCATTCCTGTCTGTCTATAGAATTTCAATATATTTCAATAGAATTACATATATTTTGTATCTTAAAATCTAAATGAAAGATGTAGCTCAGATTGAACCCTGGAAAATAAAAGGGAAAGTTAATGAGATATAAATTAATAACACCTAAAGCTTTCCCTTAAAGAAAACAATATTGATTTTTAAACAACTTACTAGTGAAAAAGAATGGCATTCATTTAGGTTTAGCCAGAGACACATCATAGATTCATTTAGAAGAGTAAATGAAGACATGAATGGATCCTGGGGAAGGGGTTTTGCATTCTGGCTGGGTCACTTCCTTGCAACAATTTTTTGGGCCAATTAGATTGCAGGATTTTTTATTTACAGTTTGAGCTACATGATTTCTGATGCTCTTCCACACCACTTGCAACTTTTTTTTTTCTCCACATACTGACAAGCATGTCACACACCCCTAACACGAATTTATTCTACAATTGGCTTTTTAAAAATTCTTTCCTCTGATGAACATAATTTTACACTAGAACTCCATATTAGCATTTGCTATTGAACATCTGAAATTACTTCTTTAATCCTCCAAAGTTTACACCTCAGTTTAAAAACTCTTCTATAAAGCCTTCTTAGGATGTTATGGGATACATATTCATTTGCACTTTGGGAGAGGCTACTCTATGAGATTGTATCAATTGGATTTGAATTTGACTTTGAGGTGTAATAGAAGACCCAACCTCAGTGGTTGAAATGAAATGGGTGGGTTATTTTCCCTCTCACATAATGAAAAGTCCAGAGATAATGCAGCCCAGGGCTGGTACAGCTCCTTTGCAACATCATCAACATTCCAAGTTCATTGTATCCTTATATTTTATCCCTGACATTTGATTTTTACCCCTGTGGCTTCACAATTCATGGCCCCAGGATGGCTGCTCCACCTCCTGCCTAATAATGTCTGCATTATAGTAAAAAAGGGAGAAAAAGTAGGAAGAGGTAGTATCTAATTGCAGCATATGTGCCATTCAGCAGAATTTTATCACACAACCACCAAAGCTGCAAGTGAATCTGAAAAGGTAGGTTGCTGCCAACAACAAAACTGGGGTGCTGAAGAAAGGTAAAAAGGATAATAACTTGAGGTTTCAGTAGCATTTTCTGTTATAATGTTCTTCAGTCACATTAAATGTAACCATAATATATACCCTAATTAAATTATAAATTCTCTGAGGTCAGAGGTCATTAATTAATCTAATTTCTTTTGTGTCTCCCTCCTCCCCTTAGCACACTTGTACCATTCTGTGTCTGATGGTAATTGAATGAACCAAGTAGTCAGCTATACCACATGTTCTTTCCTACACCTAGCTAGATGACATTTGTCTGTGTGAATATGAGATTAGTTCCTAAAAAAGCAAAGCAATATGTATCACTTTTAAACAGCTGGATTCACATTAGATGGTGATATGGCTCCCTTTTTTCTACCAAATAAATTTCAACCACTTACTTGGCATTTGAAACCCTCCCTAACCTAATCTCTCCCACCAACATCTCCAGGTTTATATCCCACTTCTCCCTTACAGATTTCATTTCCTTTCTCAAACAGAACTCTCACTGTTCTGAATTCAATATATATATATGAATTATTTTGTGTAATATGCTAACTGAACAACAAAGAAACAAATAAGCAATGACAACCAGAATAAACCCTAGCACTTGAATTTGTCCTGTCACCCATAAGGTGTTCTTACCATATTCAATGACCAAATTCTTCAATGTCTTCCATAAAATCTTTTAATGAGATGAAATGAGTATATGAACATTAAGAGAGAGGACAAGATGAAGCATTATGCCCTATAGTTTCTTTCCAACCTCATCCCTTGTGTATAGTAAGGGTTCTTTTTAGCACTATAAGCAAGGTTATACACACACAATTATTCATATATAGCAAGAAAAATTTGTCTTTATACTGCTCCAACATCAAGAATCTAAATAACATTTAATTTTATCTCTCTAGAGGTCTGAAAGAACCAGCATAGGTCCATGAAGGACAGACTTACAGGCTTCTACCACATGGGCCACTAGCATGATGGAGCCAGGACTCTAGGGAGAGGGTGGAATTCTGGAAAGGGATGAGGGAGCTTTCACATACTAATTTGAGGCTGACTTTCTGTGGGTTTCAAAGTTAAGATATGCTGTCTACTATCCTGTACACTCTAAGGATATTCATATTTAGCTGCTACTGAAAATGTATTCTTTCTATTATAGCATGTGCCTTTCAGACATGGCGGTGTGTAACAATAGGGTTACATAGGTTAAAAACCTGGTATATAGTAGGTACTCAATAAATGACAAGAGCTCCCCTTCCTATTTCTCTCACATTTCATAGCACCTTGCCTATACTTCTCTTTTGGTTATATTCATTTCCTCTTTTTTTTTTAGGTAGTAATCTATTACAGGATTATAAACACCTCAAGGAGGGCAGGGAATGTCTAATTTAACCCTGCAAACTTCACAAAGCCTGCTAACCCTCAAATGCCTCAAATATGGTAGGTGCTCCATTGTTTAATGAAAGAATGAAAAAATAAGCTAACGCCTTAATAGGCAAAAATAAGAACATTTGAACCATCTAAATGAATTTTCTTGCTGGTCAGTGGAAGCATTTGGAAAGGGTGCAAGGGAAGACTTAATACTAGTAGCTGTCATCTGCACAGGCAGTCACCCTTTAATTGCACAAACATTTACTGAGAACAACTGCATCAATTATCTTTGCCCATGAGGAGATTGTATTTTGAGAGAGGTACAAACACGGGTTTCAAATTTTAAAAATCGCAGAAAAAAAAATCGCAGAAAACAGTGCAAGCAAACATCTTTTCAATATCAAAATGTGTATATCCCTTAAAGTATTATGGGCAGTATAACTATAGAGTTTTATATTTGATTAGTATTTAATGCCTATCAAAAAATCTTCTCAAACCCTATCATCTTGAAATGTACAGTAAAGAAAAGACAAATAATTATCCTTTCACAGAAAGTAGCATCCCTTTCTGCTCTGTTTTTATACTGGAATTGCACTCGACCAGTTTGGTAATACCTTAACATCAAAACAGTGGACCCATACAAAGTAGAAATTGGGCCTAAACACGACCTTAGCAAAGTAAGTCAAGCGGAGAAAGACAACTATCATATGATCTCCTTGATATGAGGAAGTGGAGAAGCAACATGGGGGGTTATGGGAGTAGGAGAAGAATGAATGAAACAAGATGGGATTGGGAGGGAGACAAACCATAAGTGACTCTTAATCTCACAAAACAAACTGAGGGTTGCTGGGGGAAGGGGGTTTGGGAGAACGGGGTGGGATTATGGACATTGGGGAGGGTATGTGCTTTGGTGAGTGCTGTGAAGTGTGTAATCCTGGCGATTCACAGACCTGTACCCCTGGGGATAAAAAATATTTGTTTATTTAAAAAAATAAAAAATTATTTTAAAAATTAGGTAAGATTACCTATTAATCCACCAGATACCTTTAGTTAAAAATATCAGACCAATCAACACAAACTAAAAGTAAAAGAACAAACTTTTAATCACTTTGATTTAAGTATATGGCCAAGTTTGTCTTCTAATGAAAACTATCACAGAGGTACATTTAAAATATCCAGGAACATTATATATACACATATCTGTGCTTTTGTTTCTTGCTTTGTCACTTAGTATCACTAGTGTTTTCACTTGCTCTCTCTCTCTCTCTCTCTCTCTCACACACACACACACACACACACACACAAAAGTTTTGTTGGCACTTTGTCACTCCTACCTCTCTAGAGGTCTCCTACCAACTGATGTGTCAAATAGTTATTCCTGTCCATTGCTTTAGAACAGTGCAGCCCTATAGACGTTTCTGTGGTGGTGGAGATGTTCTGTATATCTGCTATCTAAAAGAGTAGTGGTTAGCCATACATGGCTACTGAACACTTGTAATGTAGCTAGTGTGACTAAGGAACTGAATTTTTAATTGAATTTTAATTCATGTACATTTAAATAGAATCATGTGGTTAGTAGCTATTATACTGGACAGCATAATCTAGAGTGTATGGAAAAACAGGACTTTCTAAGAGTGCTATCTGCTCTTCCTACCTGCCTCAGGCCACCTGATATTCCTTCTCCATTCTTCAAGTTCTACTATTTTAAGTCTTCATTCTTTCACTAGAAAGCACACAATGACTCAGTTATCATATTCTTAATTTAGTTACTTGGCAGGGCTAGAGAAAGCTCACAGTGCGGGGACAACTCAATCCAACATGTATTTATACAGCTTTTTTTTTTTTAAAGATTTTATTTATTCATTTGACAGACAGAGATCACAAGGAGGCAGAGAGGCAGGCAGAGAGAGAGAGAGAGAGGGAAGCAGGCTCCCCGCTGAGCAGAGAACCCAATGCGGGACTCGATCCCAGAACCCTGAGATCATGACCTGAGCCGAAGGCAGCGGCTTAACCCACTGAGCCACCCAGGTGCCCCATATTTATACAGCTTTATCTCTGCTCAAGATCTCTCCAAGCCAGAACATAAGAAAACCTAACAGGACATTCTAATTTGGCCCTACTGCTCTCTTACGTGTATCCCTCCCCATCTTACAAAGCTGCTTTAGATGTTGACTCGTGCAGAAAATGTCCTCACATTTATCCTGCCGATTCTCTATCCTTACTCCACTAATCTCTTGTTACTCTATTTTAGTATGCAATGCACAAAGTCAGTAATGCAAGGTGGAGGTCTAGAAGAAAATGGGAGTTTGTTTTTACAAACTACTTTCAACTAAAATATTGAGATAATACTGTAATTTTCTGATGATGGCTTCAGTTCTTCCAAGGGCTTGAATACATACACCATGAGCAAATTGTGATAACACTCTCTAGAGTCAATCAGTGAATGTAAATAAACACCATATTTAAGCACAGCCTCCTTAACTGTGTGACTCACTACAGTCATCCAAGTGCTCATTTATTCCAAAGCATCTGTACGCTGCATGTAACAGAAGGTGACAGAAAATACAAGTCACATTTGCACCTGCCTATATGGAGGATATTTAATGCACCCATTTGCAATTGCCCAGAAAGGAGGGTTTAGAAGAAACAGACAGTAAGGGTCAAAGTAAGCTAAATGAGTAGTAGGGAAAAATCTAATATAAGCCTGGGTCTTCTAACAGTTGTTGACTATAGAAAAATCTATACCACCTTCTGAAGTCTGCTGGATCAGTGTAAATAAACACTATCCTAATGAAATGTCCTTTCAGTAAGAAAGCTTTAACCTGCATGCATATTTAGGTGCAATGAATAATCATCTTGTTAACACTTGAATACATTCGACAATGCATGAAGTCACAAAACACTACCCTCCCTAATGCTCATGGTTAGTCTTAATTCAATGTTTTATTTGACATATATGGAGCTGATTCCGTTAAAGCTGATGATCCACCTTCTAGACCCTCTGTGGAACTCTTCTCTCCCACGTTTCACTGTGGTGGCAATCCCAAGAATGTGCTAAAGTGTGGAGTTAGTTCCAAATCCACAGCTTAAATTTTTAAAACCTCTGCTTAAAGTTTCAGCAGAGCAGAACAACAACCGGTTTTGTTGACACAGTGTGGAGAAAAAGTAGTCTTTAGAAGAATCTGGCCATCTGTATAACATATTTTGTTATGGAAGACTATGAAAGGTAAATATATCTTGTGCTTCCTCTGAAATCCTTAAACTAGATCCTTAACAAATTATCAACTTAATCATTTTGATATTATAGAATAATCACATAATTTTTGAGCATTTATGTGCCCATCATGTGTAGTTAATAAGGATTAAAGTTATGACTTAAGATACAGCTTATATCCTCAAGGATCCTACAATTTAATTCTCCACTCAGGTTCTATTATCATGTATTAGTAATGTCAAAAATATTTATTTATCGATTATTTGTACTATTTCAAAATGAGGCTTTCCATATCATGCAGTCTGCAAATGGATAATGAAATGCTTGGATGGTATAAAGATTTGCTTTTGAAATTCTCTTTTTATTTTAATGTAGATAAACAACCAGCTAATTTGGTGTTTTGCCAGCCTTTAAAAAAAAAAAAACTCACTAAAAGTAACATTTGTTTACAGGAGAATTCTACAAACACACCAAATCATTTAATAGCTGCTCTAACTACTAAACCACCAGTCACCAACTATAGCTGTTAAATTGAGAACTACTGAAATAAAAGCACCAGGGGGAGAATTTTGCAGTGCATCCCACAGGATATGTCGTCACAATTATTAAATATATTCAATAGTAACTACCATTACCTCGAGATGTTTAATTGTGTTACCCAAAAGATGGCATGGACAAATAGCACCAATAGTACCAAGTGGGGGTTCACTTTTGTAACTCTGACCAAGTAAGATATGACTTTTCCAAAGTAACACCCCTCCTTTTCCTACCCCATCCTGGTCCCAAACAGAAGAACAACTCTGGTAGACAGATTGAAGGGATAACAAACTCCAGTTGGAAATGCAGGGGTATACGATTTCACAGTAATTTCTAGAACTGTAGACCAAAGATTACGTCTTAGAGTGAAGGGTTTTACGCGGGGTGGGAGGGTGTGGAAAAAAAAAAGGCAGAGATCAGACTCAGCAGGAAAAGCACAAATATAGGGCAGATAGGAGATTTGTACTTGGCCAGTACTAGCACTAATCCTTTCTGAAGACTAAATGGAAGTTAATATTATAATTCACTGTATGACTTTATAACATGATATAGATTCTCATTACATTCTGTTGGTCCTCATAATTATCAACTCTTTCTTTCATTGGTCATTAAGTCTCCCTTGGCCCTCAGATAAAAAGTCCCTGTACGTAGTATTAAATACTTGATCTAGTGAAACCTGATACCACAGGTGAGAAAAACTAAGCAACTCTTCTCGAATAATTCTGTCTGTGAGCATACTGAAGAGAGAGACAACTATCTTATTTCTCATTATATCTCTAGAACATAGCCCAGGGTCATCACATGACGGGCAATTAATAAATATTTGTTGAGTGAACGAGTGTGCAGCACATTACACTATTTCAATGACATGGAGTGGGGGATGAAATCCCATAGTACAGTTGTATCTACATGAAACTTCTTTTTCTCAAATTTTGATTTAATTGACCAGAAATTTCATTCAAGCTGTTGGCCAAATGTATCAGAAAAGAGGTTGAATTGAATTTGCTCACTGGATTGATTAGGTAATTTATATGACTAAATCCACTTTGGATTATTCTGGCATCACAGATAAATGTTTACAGTTAATAAAAGCAGTCTGTGACATCAGAAATCACCCAAGCTGAAGAAGTCAATGAGAAAATGGAATTAAATGAAGTCTGAGATGAGCAAGACAATTTTACAAACACTAAGCTCTAATATATCTCGCAGAAATAGAAAAGCAGTAGAATGTGTCATTTCTGATAAGAATACATTTACAGGTCTGTGATGGTGCAGTATAAATATATAATATGATTTGGAATTATTTGATTGTTGGTCCTGAGAGAATATATGAAAGACACTTGGGGTGCATGTGTGCGCATGGGAACATACACACACTCATATATACACACAGGTAGAATTCATTATTTAAAATCCTAAAATTAAGAGAAGATACATTGAAATGGCTATTTGTATAAATCCTGTTTTCAGTATAAATCTTGTTTTCACTATACAGAAAATATTAAAGTCAAATTGTCTGAAGTTACAAATACATTTAAATCTTTGTTTATATCTTGCTATTTGACAAAAGTTAAGAATAGGAGGGAAAAGAAACAATGCTAAAGTGTTAGCAACCATGGTCTGTTGAAGATCAATAAAAATAACATTAAATGTCCCTCCAAAATCATGAAAATCAGTGGGAAAATAGAATTTGATTCAAAGATTCTATTTACACATAACATTTATAGTAATGTGTTTATTGAACAAAATGAAGTCTAGCTCTACTTTGATATTTTGATTGATCTTTAGGTAACTACAGATACATTTAGATTTATGCACATGTGGATATTTAAAAGAAAAGAAACAATGGTGGTGATTCTGAGGCTCAGCTGTTGCCAGTGAAATAGGGAGAGCAATATAACTTCATAGAAACATGTTATTGAGTAAACTTCAACTCCACAAGGAACTACACATATCACGGTTTTAGCTGATTCAAGTTTCCTCTGTTCAGAGCAGCACTTTTTACTCTGCTTTTTCCCATATTGATTTCAATTAAGTTTCACCTCTGAGAACCCAAGAAACCACAAATTGTGCTCTTCTCCCCCTAGCGAGTTTGCCCACAATGTGTTCTGTTTTAATCACAATATAGGGACTACAAGGAACAGCATGACCTCTTCTTAGTACATACTGGGAGCGTTTAATTCCTTCTTTCATTTATATCCCTAGCAAGAATCCTTTTCTAGCTTTCCTTATGGGATAACTTTTTATGAGGAAAGTCATTGGTTTGGGAAAGGAAGTAGGGTGGGAAGCCAGCCAGACACATTGTTCTCTTTTCTTGGCCATCTTCCTACTGCAGCTGGTTATTCGAAGGCTGGGCAGTCTGTAAAAATATCATGCTGGAATGGTTAAATTTATGCTTTTGTTTTTCTCCCTGGAAGCCGATTTTTTAAAAGAACCCTGAATTCTATGTTGATTATTATTATTATGAGGACCCTTACCGACTTATAAATGCTGGAAATTATCTTAATTGAACCTTCTTGAGAAAAATCAACCTACTCACCATTTTGAGTAAAGTGTAAAAGGCTAATGACATTTGACAGTATTCTGTTTAGATTTCCAGCTGTGATTTTCCTTTGATTAAAATAAATAAGTGGTGGAGCACCAACTTTGTCACCTGAGCATTGTTAAAACTGACATTTGCAAAACAACTATACTAATATGACATTTTCCTTTTTTTTCTTGGTACTTTGGTATATCTGACAATAAACCAAGAGGACTTTCCTTGAAACCTTTGGTATTTTACCAAGTTCCACCTGTACATCTTTTGCTTTCAAACTGTCATCATTTTCCTGCTGCTTTGCCATGAATGCAGACTGCATTAAAACTTCAGCAAATTCCTCATATCTTAACCTGTGAGTAACACAGACCATAGACTGCTTTAAAAGAAAAGCAGTGTTGTTTTAGTAACAAAGTTTGCTATGACTATGGTGAAGCAAATTGCTTTTTAGCATGCCTATCTATCTTCTCAAGCTTTCTTTTATTACCCCCTCCAGCCAATTAGACATAATTTAACAAAGTGGAGCTGTCCACTCACAAGCTACCATGTGTCTCTTTCTGTTAGCTTTCCTTTTTCTACTCCTGAAGCATAAATACATAAATAAATAATAATAAATGAATGAAAGAAAGAAAAATTTGGATATACATATGTAATACACATGTAACAGCATATATATATATGTGTATACATATATATTTTTACATGTATATTATATATTATATATGGCAGTTTCCATGCTAAAATAGCAGATAAATAATTGTGATAGTAACTATATGGCCCACAAAGCCTAAAATATTATCTGGTCATTTACAGAATCAGATTTCTAAACTTTGTCTAGAGTCATAATTAATAAAGGGGAAAACAGTGATAAGTGTTGAGCTCTTTTCTCTTACACAACACAGTAAAAATACATTTCTCAAACAGTTCAGCCAAGCTATAAATGAGGATACTTTTTGACAAGAAAACAACCAGCCAATAAGGATAAATAAAAACTCCAACCAGAATAGGGTTTAAGTTCTAGCTCTGTCACTAATTCTATGAATCTAGTCATGCTAACTTCCCTTTCTCACCTTTCTTTTCCTATCTTTAAAACTAAAAGTTTGAATCTCCCTGAGGGCTAGTGATGCTGAACATTTTTTCATGTGTCTGATAGCCATTTGTATGTCTTCATTGGAGAAGTGTCTGTTCATATCTTCTTCCCATTTTTTGATATATTTGCCTGTTTTGTGTGTGTTGAGTTTGAGGAGTTCATTATAGATCCTGGATATCAACCTTTTGTCTGTACTGTCATTTGCAAATATCTTCTCCCATTCCGTGGGTTGCCTCTTTGTTTTGTTGACTGTTTCCTTTGCTGTGCAGAAGCTTTTGATTTTGATGAAGTCCCAAAAGGGCATTTTCGCTTTAGTTTCCTTTGCCTTTGGAGACATATCTTGAAAGAAGTTGCTGTGGCTGATATTGAAGAGATTACTGCCTATGTTCTCCTCTAGGATTCTGATGGATTCCTGTCTCACGTTGAGGTCTTTCATCCATTTTGAGTTTATCTTTGTGTACGGTGTAAGAGAATGGTCGAGTTTCATTCTTTTACTTATAGCTGTCCAGTTTTCCCAGCACCATTTATTGAAGAGACTTTTTTCCGCTGTATATTTTTTCCTGTTTTGTCGAAGATTAATTGACCATAGAGTTGAGGGTCCATATCTGGGCTCTCTACTCTGTTCCACTGGTCTATGTGTCTGTTTTTATGCCAGTATCATGCTGTCTTGGTGATCACAGCTTTGTAATAAAGCTTGAAATCAGGTAACGTGATGCCCCCAGCTTTATTTTTGTTTTTCAACATTTTCTTATCGATTTGGGGTCTCTTCTGGTTCCATACAAATTTTTGGATTATTTGCTCCAGCTCTTTGAAGAATACCGGTGGAATTTTGATCGGAATGGCATTAAGAGTATAGATTGCTCTAGGCAGTATAGGCATTTTAACAATGTTTATTCTTCTGATCCAAGAGCATGGAATGGTCTTCCATCTTTTTGTGTCTTCTTCAATTTCTTTCATGAGTGTTCTGTATTTCCTCAAGTACAGATCCTTTACCTCTTTTGTTAGGTTTATTCCCAAGTATCTTATGGTTCTTGGTGCTAGAGTAAATGGAATCAATTCTCTAATGTCCCTTTCTGTATTTTCATTGTTAGTGTATAAGAAAGCCACTGATTTCTGCACATTGACTACATTGAGATATCACCTTATACCAGTTAGAATGGCCAAAATTAACAAAACAGGAAACAACATGTGTTGGAGAGGATGTGGAGAAAGGGGAACCCTCTTACACTGTTGGTGGGAATGCAAGTTGGTACAGTCTTTTTGGAGAACAGTGTGGAGATTCCTCAAGAAATTAAAAATAGACTTTCCCTATGACCCTGCAATTGCACTCCTGGGCATTTACCCCAAAGATACAGATGTCGTGAAAAGAAGGGCCATCTGTACCATAATGTTTATAGCAGCAATTGCCACGGTCGCCAAACTATGGAAAGAACCAAGATGCCCTTCAACGGACTAATGGATAAGGAAGATGTGGTCCATATACACGATGGTGTATTATGCCTCCATCAGAAAGGATGAATACCCAACTTTTGTAGCAACATGGACGGGACTGGAAGAGATTATGCTGAGTGAAATAAGTCAAGCAGAGAGAGTCAATTATCATACGGTTTCACTTATTTGTGGAGCATAACAAATAGTATGGAGGACAAGGGGTATTAGAGAGGAGAAGGGAGTTGGGGTAAATTGGAAGGGGAGGTGAATCATGAGAGACTATGGACTCTGAAAAACAATCTGAGGGGTTTGAAGTGGCGGGGGGGGGGTTGGAGGTTGGGGTACCAGGTGGTGGGTATTATAGAGGGCACGGATTGCATGGAGCACTGGGTGTGGTGAAAAAAATAATGAATACTGTTTTTCTGAAAGTAAATAAATTAGTTTAATTAAAGAAAAAAAAAACTAAAAGTTTGAGGGGCGCCTGGGCGGCTCAGTGGGTTAAAACCTCTGCCTTCGGCTCAGGTCATGATCCCAGGGTCCTGGGATTGAGCCTTGCCTCAGGTGCTCTGCTCAGCAGGGAGCCTGCTTCCCTTCCTCTCTCTGCCTGCCTCTCTGCCTATCTCTGTCTGTCAAAAAAATAAATTAAAAATCTTAAAAAAAAAAAACCCTAAAAGTTTGAATAAAATAATTTGTCTCATCATTTTCAAATCTAGAAATCTCAGATTTTCTTCTCTTTTTAAATTCATTTACATAACAAAAAATCATTCACTTTACTAAAGGAGTCCCCACAGGGTTTCTATATCCAGTTAGCTCTTGTTTCTATGGTACTTGAGTTTTTGTGTAAGAGGTCACTCCTTACCAAGTACTTGACTAATAAAATTGAAGTGGTCAGTTATTAGAGTTCTATAAAAAAAATAATGGCAGTAACTCTGTCATCATCATAAAAGTCATTGTGAAAATAAAATTTAAGTGAAAGAAATTAGATTTACACATGAGTTTTCGGGAATATATCTATTGTATAACATACTATTCAACTACAATTAATCCCAAATTTATGCTAAAGTCGCATTTTCTCTTGGTCCATGGATTAAAGCACACCGTTGTGTGGGACTTTCCTACCTCAAATGTGGTTTGTGGGCCAGCAATATTTGTTTCCCCTGGGAGCTTGTTAGAAATGCAGAAAATCAGACCCCACCCCAGACCTTCTGAATTAGCACTTACAGTTTAACAAAATTCCCAGGTGATTCCTATGCATATTAAAGTTTGAGAAGCACTGTTGTAGGACAGTACTTCCCAAACACTGGGCTATTATACTTCAGAATCACCTGGGGGTGCTAAGAAAATATGTGGATTCCTTAACCTAGAGGCTCCAGACCTTTTGAAACTGAGTCCCTAGTGTGAGGTCTAAAAATCGTTGTTGTTGTTTTTTAAAGCAATCCAGGTGATTATTATGCATAATAATATTTGAGGAGCACTGGAATAATGGTTAGAAATGTAATATTTTTAGAGGACCATTCTTAGTTCTCTCACTTAATAACCCTGTGATATCATGTTACTTAGGCAATTTGAGATTCAGTTTAGTCATCTGTAAAATAAGGTTAACAAAAATTCTCACATTATACAGTTTCATTAAGATTCAGCTAGAGAATAAATGTGTCTAGCATATGCTATGCACTCAATAAAAATTAATTACTATTATCAGGATTATCATTACCGACACAACTATCACCATCATCATTAGGATCAGTGAAAAGATAAATTCAATATGTTGGTGGGGTGAAAAGAGACCATTTGGAAGCTTGTTTTGCTACAAATTAACTTGTATTTTAATCTGCACATATTGGAGTACCATTGAAGGGTTTTAAACAGAGGAGCTACTCAAGCTTCAATGAACTTGCCTTAGTAGATGGTAAGGGAAAATAGACCAAAATAATTCCGTGGTTCTCAATAGGCTTGTGATGTTGGGTTGCATAAAAAGAACTCTAATCCTAGAACTCCTCAATATGTAGATTATATAACAGTTGATCTGGGGCTTAGAGATACTTCTTGGTAATCAGAGATACCTCTTCAGCAATTCCACAGTTACCTGAGACTTAGAAAGACCCGTAGATCTAAAATGCCTGAGGCCCTTTCTATTTCGTCAATAATTCAATCACACTGTCTAAAGAGTCAGAAAAGGGATAAAAAAAAATCAAATGTCTAGGAGAAAGTCATAACTTCATGGAGACAAAAAATGCACAGAACTAAGCAGCTTCATAGAAGAGATATAGTTCAAGGCAATTTTAGAAAAGAATTTTCTTTTGTCTGGCAGAAATAACAGTACAAGGAAAATTTAAAGGCTCAGATATTCTTCCATCCTTCCTTGGTCTAGACTTACAGCCCTAACACTTCTACTCCATCATTGCCAAATTATCAAACTGATATTGTTGCTCTGTGAACACATTTTTTTTTTTTTTTACTGTGGTTAACATTAGACAAAATCCATGTATGACCTTAAGGAGCTTACAATTCATTTATAGAACTAAGTCCTAAATACAAGAAATCACTAGAGGGCAATGGAAGACAGACTAGAAGCAAGTGCTAGAAGAGGTGGGTTTAATCAGGAAAATAGCAGTAAGAGAAACCGAACTTGGAAAATGTATAGATTCTGAAGCAGAAGTAAAAACAGGGTGGGTTGGCAACATTATTAAATGTATGGAGTCAGGAAACACTGTAGGAATGGATGAATAAATTATGCCATATTCACCCCTTACATTATTAAGTAAATTAGAAACTAATGAGGTGAATGTATCATACCAGTGTACTTAATGGGATTTCCAGGATAATGCAGACAAGCCTATGTAGCACAGTCTCACTTGCATAAAAACGCATAAAATCTCCTATGTGTGGGCTTATATGTATAGAAAGTTACATAAGAATATACACCAGGTTGTTAATATTGGTTTAAAGGTAGTGGTAGATAGGTGGTTCTGACAGAGGAGGGTAGTAAGGCATTATAGGAAGAGGAAAGAATAAGAAAAGACATAACATTTACAGTCCATTTTTTGAACAAGTGCTTAAAGAAAAAAAAGAAAAAAAACCTAAGGGTAAGCAGCAATGGTCTTGAAGCAAAGAGGAGATATTTCACCAAACCCTGACTGGGAGAAATCAAGAGACACAAAAGGGAGAATCAGGAATTCTTTTTTTTTTTTTTAAAGGTTTTATTTGAGAGAGAGAGAGAGAGAGAGAGCATGAGAGAAGGGAGGGTCAAAGGAGGGGCAGACTCCCTGTTGAACAGTGTACCTGACACAGGACCTGATCCTGGGATTGCAGGATCATGACCTGAGTCAAAGGCAATCACTTAACCAACTGAGCCACCCAGATGCCTAAGAATCAAGAATTCTATTAGATCCTTCTCTTAGCCACTCTTTAAGGGTTAGTACAAGTTGCTTAAGCAGACAGATTTGGAGATAGATAACAGATTCCTTTGAATATTATTTTGATTTAGTTTTTGAATTTTATTTATTTGAGAGAAAGAGAGAAAGCAAGCATGAACAGGGGAAGGTATAGAGGCAGAGGGAAAACTAGATTCCTGGCTGAGCAGGGAGCTGGATGTGGGGCTTGATTCCAGGACCCCAGGATCATGACTTGAGCTGAAAGCAGACACTTAACTGACTGAGCCACCCAGACACCCCTATTTTGATTTAGTTTATGTAAATCTGAAGAGCAAAGCATAATGCATTCTCATAAAAGATCTTTTGTACTATGTATATAGTACATAAATATATAAAATCCCATATCTCTAAATGGAATGAAGTCTAGGACACTTGACTGAATATCTGTGGAAGCAGTACACTCTGGAAGTTGGCTGTTTTCTGTTTACAGTTGTTTATTTTAAAATTTTCAATTAAAAATTGTTTTTATTTGTTTGGAGTGAAGCATCTTTGTTTGAGCTTTCCTTGTGGTATCCTTAGGACCTAACACAGCTCGTAAGACACCAGAGTATGTTCTCCATAAAGTCTTTGGTTCATTACAGCTTATTTGTCAAGACTGAAATTTGTTATTAAAAACCTGAAAAGATCCATACTGTTTTCCACAGTGTTTACACCAATTTACATTCCAACCAACAGTATACAAGCATTTCTTTTTTTCTGCATCCTCGCCAACATGTGTCAAGTCTTGTCTTTTTTATTCTAACCATTCTGACAGGTGTAAGGTGATATCTTATTGTGGTTTTGACATGCATTTCCCTGATGACTAGTGATTTTGAGCATCTTTTCATGTGTCCTTTGGTCATCTGTATGTCTTCTTCGGAAAAATGTCTATTCAGTTCCTCTGCCCATGTTTAATGGCATTATTATTACTGTGTTGTTGTGTTTTTTTTTTTTTTCGTGTTGAGTTGTAGAAATTCTTTATATATTTTGGATATAGCCCCCTTATAGAATATTTCTAATAATTACACTACTGGGTATTTACCCAGAGAAAATTAAAAGATGAATTTGAAAAGATATATGCACCCCTAGGTTTATTGAAACATTATTTATGGTAGCCAAGATACGGAGGCAAACCAAGGTCCATTGATAGATGAATGGATCTTGCCATTTGCAAAAACATGGATGGAGCTAGAAGGTATTCTGGTAAGTGAAATAAGTCAGACAGATACCGATAAATACCATGTGATTTCACTTATATGTGGAATCTAAGAAAGAAAACAAATGGATAAACATAAAAAGCAGAATCAGGCTTATAAATACAGAGAACAAACTGATGTTTGCCAGAGGGGAGAGGGGTGGATGGATGGAAAAAGTGAGTGACAGGGAGTGGGAAATAACGGGCTTCTAGTAATGGAAGGAATAATTCATGGGGATAAAAGGTACACCAGAGGGAATACAGTCAATGGTATTGTGATAGTTTTGCATGGTGAGATGACAGATATACTTGTGGTGAGCATGGCATAATGAATAGAGATGTTAAATCACTATGTTGTGTGCCTGAAACTAATGTAACACCATGTCTCAATTAAAAAAAAAAAATCTGAAGGGATTGCTCTCTTGGATTTTTTCCTTTTTTTTCCCTTTTTTTTGGGGGGGGGTATAAGGATTTCTAAATAGAGTCACACAAAAATTTCTATCACTCTTTCCCATGACCAAGTTATGTTACTATAGACAGGTTACCCTATTCCTCTAAGAGGATCATTGTCTTAGTCTAATGTTGCTGCAAGCTCAAAAGATGTTTCTTTTAATCCTAAAAATATATTGTCCTACAAAATCATCATACACCTTACACTCATGCTCAAACTAGACACTGATTGGCCTCAGTCACATGAGTTATTTAGGATAAAATGAGGATATCTACACATGAAACAAAATTAATAAGCCATGATAAATATATTGAACAAATTTTTGGTTGCCAATCTTTGGGGAAGTCGTTAACAGTACAGTTCTCCCTTTGCTGGGATAAAAAAAAAATTGTGAGGCTGTCAGTCTTTCAAATATCAAAACAATTGATTGGGGAAAAGTTATTGGGTTCTTACTGTTTTATAGCTTCATTGATTACCCTGTCCTTATTGGACATCTATTCAAATGTATCTAGCAATTAAATTCTTTTCCTTGCTTGCTTGCTTTTTTGGAAGTCTCCATAGCATACATTTAAAAACTAGAGGAAAATCACCAGAGTCATTTTTTTCAGAAAGAAAAAGGAGGCAAAGATGAAGCTTCAACTAATGCTCATAGCCTTTTTGCTATACTGTAATTAATTTCCAACTCTCAGCAACAATTCTGGGCAAAATTTCAAAGGTCATGGAGAGGAGGACTATCCTCATTATTATATGTGGTGATGCCCTTCTGTCAGAACCTTGCCGCAATACCTGACCAACTTAGGGAAAAACTGAACCTCTAGTATATTGCCTTGTTGTATTTGTTACTAAGGAAGTGTTCTTCTGGCATTCAGAGAATATTAATACAGCTGACACCAACATCATTACATAAACCTTTCCTACCTAGTCATCTATAATGAGAACTAAGACAAAGAGAATGGTTTTCACGATTAAAATTTCTGGCCCAATTCAGAGGTATTTCAGAGGCATATTAATTCACCTTGGCACACCTGCTATACTTAAATTTGACCACGAAGAAAAATAATTTCACCTCTTTAGCAAATAGCTAAATGGGGAGCTTATTTAATCCTTAGCAAAAAACCACTAAGAAAAATAATTTAATCTCTTTAGCAAATGGCTAAATGAGGAGCTTATTTAATCCTTAGCAGAAAAAAAAAAAGGCATTACGATAATACTACATAGATAACACTAGCTTGAAGCTATAACAATATATGTGGGGAGAAAAAAGGAACATATAAACAAATGAATGGTGGTCGTAAGTTTACATCCAGTGTCTACTATGCAGGCATGTTTGCCAACATGATACCATGGCCACATTCTTATGATTAGTAAATTTTGAGGGGTGACTCCCTAAAGAGGGGACTATCAGGGAAAAAATTGTGGATATAATCTCTGTCATCCAAATAGCTTCTTCCAACTGATGCCTTGCTTGAAATTTCTCAGACACCAGCTAGTACATATTGGTATAGAGTTACATGCTAAGTCAATAGGTCAATTTATCAGCACTGTATGACGTCATAAAATATGTGAAGCATTTTCATGTGAAAAAGAAACTTATTCTGTGTGGCTTCAGAGGTTTAACTAGGACAATTATGGAGGAGGCAGGATTTGAGTCAATATTAAGGAAAAACTTTTCAACAACAGAATAGAGTGCCTACAAAAATAGCATGCTCTTTGTCACTGCAGTGAGGTATTGTCAAAGGATTTCTTACACCGGATGGGAGTTTGGACTACATAGTTTCTAAGGCTCTTTCTAATTCTGAAATTATATTTTGTAGGACTATGGTTATCATTCTTGAGAGAACTAATTTTAAGTACTTTGTAATTACCTACTGGAAAAAACTAATAAATTATTATTACCTACTTCTTTAATGAAATCAAAGAACATGCGCTCAGAAACAGTCTTTGTTTAATTGGAACTACTGTACCTGAGTGAAATAAAATTGCATTCATTCAAAAGGGTTTTGTTTTTGTTTTTGTTTTTGTTTTTGATGGGTCTTCCTCCCATAGAATACCTATCACTATAATCACCATTCAGCCAAAATTAGTAAAGAGCACATGACTGAGAAAAATGGATAAATACAGGAAAAACTTGTAGAAGTAGAATGATTAAATGACTTTTTAAAACATTAAGCTTGTCCAAATAAGCAAAATTTAGTGTCTTGTTATACATTCCACACACATTTCTTGGGCAACTTCTGTCTGCCAGGCACTGTGCTAAGCTCTGGAAATAGAAATAAAGGAAAATAAAACAGACATGACTTTTTCTTTCTTAGAATTTATGACATCAACCAATGTAACTTTAGTGAGGAAATGCATCTGTACTTACAAACAGTATCCCCTCTCTAATTATTCTCTAGAAATTAATAGAGCTGGAAAAGAAAGTAACCCAGACTATAAGTCATTGGAACAAAAAATGTTCAGACTGTCCATGGATCAATATGGCTGTGTGAGGCACACGGTACATTAAAAAATTCTTTCTCTAAGTAAATAAGGAAATAAATAAATAAAGCAAAATGATGCATTTAGGAATCATAAAAACATACTCGAAACATTTTACTCACATTTTATATACTTGTCCCTGTGACCATCTTAATAAACAAGTCTTTTGAAGCAGGTAAAAAAATTAAAAAAAAATTCAAAAAGGAGAAAAACAAATAGACACACCTTCTTTTAATGAGGGCACATACCTCAATATCATCAAAGCCATCTATGAAAAACCCACTGCAAATATCATTCTCAATGGAGAAAAACTGAAAGCTTTTCCGCTAAGGTCAGGAACACGGCAGGGATGTCCATTATCACCACTGCTATTCAACATAGTACTAGAGGTCCTAGCCTCAGCAATCAGACAACAAAAGGAAATTAAAGGCATCCAAATCGGCAAAGAAGTCAAATTATCACTCTTTGCAGATGATATGATACTATATGTGGAAAACCCAAAAGACTCCACTCCAAAACTGCTAGAACTTATACAGGAATTCAGTAAAGTGTCAGGATATAAAATCAATGCACAGAAATCAGTTGCATTTCTCTACACCAACAGCAAGACAGAAGAAAGAGAAATTAAGGAGTCAATCCCATTTACAATTGCACCCAAAACCATAAGATACCTAGGAATAAACCTAACCAAAGAGGCACAGAATCTATACTCAGAAAACTATAAAGTACTCATTAATAAAAGTTTTTTTAAGATATGATAATATAAATAAGTCTATAATTAGGCAGAGGTGGTCTTTACCTCAAATAAATAAATTTATGAATCATATAATCTTTACCATGAGACCTTATAATTTGAGGTCTATGGATGATGGACTTCAAAAGTCTAATTCCCCTGAAAATGTACTTAAAGCCAGTGTGCATGTGTATTTTTTTCCTGTAGGGAGATTTCAGTTTTCTCCAGATCCTCAAAAATGACCTATGACCTACTCTACCTCCCCCACCCACTCACTACAAAATTTAAAAATCACTGTTTTAAAGGTAACATGGTGAAAGACACCAGAAGGGCAGGATGGGCTATTGGCAGCATAAAGGCTTTGTAGTTCAGGGAGGAATAATAACTACTTCAGCACTTAAGCAGAGTGCCCCGGCTGTTATGAGCCAAATGATGGAAAGTCCAGGTTGTGCCTTAAAAAACTTGAAATTAGGGGCACCTGGGTGGCTCAGTGGGTTAAAGCCTCTGCCTTTGGCTCAGGTCATGATCCCAGGGTTCTGGGATCAAGCCCCACATCAATCAATCTCCATCGGGCTCTCTGCTCAGCAGGGAGCCTGCTTCTCCCCCTCTCTCTGCCTGCCTCTCTGCCTACTTGTGATTTCTTTCAAATAAATAAATAAAATCTTTAAAAAAAAATAAAAACAAGGTGTTTAAAAAAAAAAAAAAAAACCTTGAAATTATCCTGATGCTGCTACGTTTAGATACATGATTAATAGGAGCAAGGTTGATGAGAATTTGCTATCTCCAAAAGGAGCCATAAGTGATTATAGCACTGAACCAAGCCAGGTTTGAGGCTACTTATCTTTAAATCATCTTGGAGATGCCCAGAAACAGATACGTTTGATTAGTTATGGAAGGTCTTTGTTTAAAAGCCTGTTTTGAGAAGCATAGAGGGAGATAAAATGAGAAGTTTGATACCTATAGCCCTGTCTCAAGGTCACTGAAAGAAAGAAAAATCCTGGTACACTTACATACCAGCATATATAGGTTGAATGTTTAAATATGTATTCAAATAATTCTTTTCCTTACTCAAATTAAATAAATAAATAAATAGTCAATCCCCCATACTGCTATAGCCATTACCACCCACAAATATATCCCATTTCGTATTCTCTTTGTTCTGAAAGGTCTGGCAGGTTTCATGGTTCTAATTCACCAACTAAATCTCAGATAATCTACCAATTATTCCCATGTGTTGCTGATCATACAGAATGAGGATATGTTTCATCCATTTTTTTTTCCAGTTGTGGGAAATATATGCACCTGCTTGTAATTTGTGGTTTGCATTTGATGACTGGTTGGGGTATGAATATGGGATAGATCCAGTTCGAACAAAGACTGAATCTTAAACTATGATGCCATCTTAACATGGGGTTCCCACCAACTAAACTCTGCTACTTGGAGATTGTCCCAATGTAAAAATAAATCCTTAAATCTCAAGGAATAAAGTTTTCCCAAAACCCCTCCCCCATCTTTCTTTCTCTGGCTCATTCTCTTGTTTTTATTCTTATTGTTTTTGTTTTGTTGTTTTTTTTTTGTTTTTGTTTTTTTAGAAATTGCTGTTTGTCCCCACCAGGATATAAATACTTAGGTATAAGTGCCTTAGCAGAATATAATCCTGTATTTTTCTCCCAGCACTATAATCAAGTACTATATGGACTTGGCCAAAAAAAGGGAAAATTTTCAAAGTGAATAGCTAACATGAACATTATTTCATTAAAATGAGTATGTTCCATTTCATTTTGCTCATTAGGATGTTTTTAGGTATAAGTTTGGAATTTCAGGAAAGCATCATTAATATTTATATTTGAAGCAACATGCAAATTAAAGACCAACTGATAGGTTCTTTGCATTGTACAGCACAGATTAACAGTTTTATTTGTTTATGTCTGCCTTCCCCCAACTGAAATGTTAGCTTTATGACAATACAGACTGTTGTTTTTTGGGTTTTTTTTTTCCACTAACACATCCCCTGAACCTAAAACAATGCCAGGAACCTGTTAGATACTAGGCAAATGCTTCCGGATTGCAAAAATGAATGAATGTGATTCCTGCTTCTTGTAGACACACTCAAATACATTTTCTAGGAAATTCCATTTGGATTTTTATTTATAAGTAATATCCCATGTATAATGTGACATTTTTCACATTGGCAGATTAGGTTCTCTGATTTGATTGAGAAGCTACTATGCCAAGGTCACACTTCCCCAGGCAGCAATGGGTATTTGCCTGATTATTATATTTTCATAATTCTCTAGCCGCTTATGTGAGTTTGTCTGATTCACTCCATGGATACTGCCTGTCCCTGGCTTTGGCTCAGATTTTATTTAAGAAGTTTTTCAATTGGTGTACATTTTAAACTTCAGTTTTCCAAGCACTATATATTATATTATACTAGTGTCATTTCTTTCTTTTTTGCCTCCAAACCCAAAGAGGAGACATTTAAAAATGCCCCCCAATAACTTGAGACATTGATCTTGTTAGAACTTGAATTGTTTGTTCAAAACAAAACAAAATACCTAATTTTCTAAAGGTCACCCTGATTCCAAGGGTTGCCAATTCTCTCCTTGTGCAGTTCCAATAGAAAAAAAATGTATGTACTGATGAAATAGAGACACTCCGGGGACCAGAAATTAAATAGACTATCACAAGGTAAACTGGATACAAACAGATGGACAAATGCTGGATCTTCAGCTGCACCATTCAGTGGGGTTTCCTTTAGCCAATTTGAATGTCTCTGAGGATGAGAGCCTTTACACCTGACACATCTGTGTTCCAGATCCCCTGCCTCATTAAATGACTTTTCTGAGTATTATTAGAAACAACAACATTAAGATAATGGCAAGAATGACAGTGAGGCATGCACAAGAGAAGCAAAATAAATGAAATCAATTAGTATTATAAATATTATTTCCTTATTCTTATGTCTTTCATGTAAATTACATACATACAACATTGAGGCTCCAAATATTAACCCCCCTGCTTTGATCAGATAACAATAACTAAGGAGAAAAAGAGATGAGTTGCCTCTTTTGTTAATCACTGTCTCTTTGTAATACCACTCGAATTTATGGAACAACATTTTTAAATCCTCCAAGACCATCTATCGCTTGTGAAAACTGAAAAAATAATTTATTCAGAAAATAAAACAGCAGTTTAGAGGAACTATTTAATAGAAAACCAGATGCTCCATTTTATTTGATGTAATGGAAAACCGCTCAACGCCCAGTACAAATGAAGACAAAATGTGCATAACCAACAGCCCCATTAAAATGGGCAGCAGCAGAATGTATCATTTTGAGGTCAGCTGTCATTCTGTTTGAATGGGTCCCTTAACAGATCACAGAGCAGATGGAAAAGGCCAGTATGACATGACTCTCTGACTTAATTATAGCATTACCAAGACAGCATATGGACTTTGTATGTACTGGATAATTTTTATTCAGTGAATTTATTTGCACATAAATTCTGTGATGTGCCTCATTTGGTTTTACGTTACCTTCAATATTTATATTTCACTTTAATTGAATCATTTTTATCTATGGATTAATAGGTCAGGCTGTTCTACCAATTACAGCTGATGCTTCTTGAAGCCCATATAAAAAGGTGTGGAATTTGGATTTATGTCTTATTCAAGATCCCTCAATTTAGAGCACTATTTCCGCTCTGCACACAGCCCTCATTCCTGCAATTAGGGGGAAGGGTCTTAATGCACCAGGCATTTGACACCCCTAAGATCCAGGAGAGAGCGCCTATCTTTTGCTTTCAAGAAGCTGGTCTGCCAAATGGTAAAATGCACAGCAGGGCCAAAAAAAAAAACCCTGAAGAGAACTCAGTCAGTATTGTAGGAAACACATCACCTTACAACCCATTCCACAGTCAAATCCATGGGAGCTACTGATCTAATTTATTAAAAAAGAAGTTGGAGAGCTCCAAAATTTTACTGCAAATCTGTCAAATGCAACTCTGCATGGACACGGTATGCATCACTGGAAAATAATTTAAAACTTCTGCAGACATAGAGGAGTATAGTCTAAGTGCTAAATTTAGGTGACAGCACAGATAAAACAGGAGGTGAAATACTGCCCAAAGAAACCAGCCCTTGACTTGGTCAAAGCCAGAATTTAGATCCACAGTCCACAATATATCAGCAGCTGTAATTTAACTGGATTCCCAGAAGAGCAATATAATGGTAGCTCGGGAAGAAGACAGTAACATCATATACACCAGCTTTAGCTTTCACTCCAAAATGCTGGATCTTACTAAAAGGCAGACTTAATTTGAATTTGAATAAATTTTAAGGCAAAGAGACCAATGGGTAATGCTCTGATCACAAATATTTAAAGGTTATTTCATTTACCTGAAAGCACTAGAATTACTCAAATGAGAGGACTTCTTCTCTTTCACCTACATAGACACACATATTTCTTAAAGTCCTAATGCCTTTCTCCTTATGTCAGGAATTGATATCTTTATCTCTCTCTCTCTCTCTCTCTATCTATCTCTATCTATACACATGTCTATATCTATGTTAATGACAGATAGATGATAAAGACTTTGCTGGTTAAAATGAATTTTACTTTTTCTTCGCAAAGAAGCTACTTCGCAGCCCACACTTTACAAATTAATGATGACTGGTTCAGAATCATCAGTTCAGGAGTTAAGGGCATAGTAGTTAAGAAAACGCAGACCTGGGGAGCCTGGGTGGCTCAGTGGGTTAAGCCTCTGCCTTTGGCTCAGGTTGTGATCCCAGGGTCCTGGGATGGAGCCTCACACTGAGCTCTCTGCTCAGCGGGGAGCCTGCTTCCTCCTCTCACTCTGCCTGCCTCTCTGCCTACTTTTGATCTCTCTCTCTCTGTGTCAAGTAAATAAATAAAATCATAAAAAAAAAAGCAGAGCCTCTGGTTTCAGACTGTCAATGTTTGAGTCTTGCCCAACCGCTCACTAGCCTTGTGACCTTGCACATATCACTTAACTTCTCTGTGCCTAAATTTTCCTGTCAGTAAAAACTGGAATAATATAATCTCCTTTATAAGGTTGTTGTGAAGATTAAATAACAGTGTATGTAATATGCTTGAAAAGAGCTCCATAAATGTAGCTGATTTAATTACTATAGTAATTTAATTTACTATAGCCATCATTATCATCATTACAATAATGGCTGCATAAGATACATTATTCAATTTGTCTGCAGTACCCAATGAACCCATTTGGTTAAGCTGCATTGCTCAAACGTGTACATTCTCGTCACCACCTTTTCCCACCCTCAACATTGCCTAGTTGGACACATAAGCTTGGGGATGAGTTAATTCACTGACTGGCAAAAGCCAATCCAAGTTCTCTTAAGAATGCGAACAAAGCAAAACAAAGACAAAATAGATCAGAAGTTATCGGGCACTGGAAGCATAAGGTCAAAAACATTTGAAGGCAAAATAGGTGCAACAACAACCGAAAGCCCCAGATGAGCAGGAGGTACGGGGAAGTCAAAATTAAGAACCAAATGGAGGAAGCCATTATGCAAAAGGCAGGATAGCTGAAAGAGGCAGAGATGACAGATTGTGTGGCTACAGAGAACAAGAGATAGATAGATAAACTGCTTGACAGTTTCTAATCCCCAGTGAGGTGAGGTTCCATGAGAGTTCCTTTACCCTTAAAATGCATTTTCCTTTACTTAGCTCAGCTTGTAAGGGTTTCTGTTCCTTGTGATCAAATGACCTCTAAGACGTGTAACGATATACCTCAGTTTGTATTCAAATCATTCTTGCTGGCTTCCTCATTTCTTTTAAACCTGACTTAAATTCTTTCTAACATGAGACATAGGTATTCAAGTTGATTTACTGAACTGTGTAAAACACAACAGAATCCTGTTATGACAGAGCTTGTATCTAAATACTTGGCTAGATCACAGGTCAAAGTGGGCCCTATGAAATATAAAAACTGTGTTGAGCTTAGTTTCTCTGCAAGACTAACATCCATAAGGCCTGTCCCCAAGACACTGGCTTTGCTAACAGTAACTCACCTATCAAAGCATGAAAATAAAATTTACATAATTGCAGATAACAATGAAGAAACACCCACCCATTTCAGATTTTACATCTCATTTTTAAACATTTTTTAAAAGATTTTATTTATTTATTTGACAGACAGAGATCATGAGTAGGCAGAGAGGCAGGTAGAGAGAGAGGGAGGAGGAAGCAGGCTCTCTGCTAAGCAGAGAGCCCGATGCAGGGCTCCATCCCAGGCCCAGGCTGGGATCATGACCTGAGCCAAAGGCAGAGGCTTAACCCACTGAACCAGTCAGGCACCCCTACATCTCATTTTTATCAGGGTTCTGTGCCATATTTGTAGCCACCACTTTGAGGCAACAAGCTTGAGCAATGGAAACTTGAGCAGGGCAAAATGTCCCACAGTAACCACCGAGCTAAATGCAAATAGGGTCATTAAGTGACAAATTTCAACACAGCCAGAGGCCCTAACTGACCAATTACAACAAGACACAGTTTCTAAGATTAACAAAAAAGGGAAAATTCTATACTTTCCCATAAGCCCTCACTCTACTCTCTAACTGTGGCCCCTCACCCCTATGTTGTCACAGTGTCTCCTTTGCAGTCCTGCCTACCACTCCCTTGCAGAGTATTCAGTAAAACTCTCTCTCTCTCTCTCTTTAAAAGATTTTTTTTTTTACTTATCAGAAAGAGCGAGCACAAGCAGGGGAAGCATCAGGCAGAGGGAGAAGTAGGCTCCCTGCTGAGCTTGGTCCCAGGACTCTGGGATCATGATCTGAGCCAAAGGCAGATGCTTAACCCACTGAGCCACCCAGGCACCCCTACGTTCTCTCTTTTATTCTGCCTTGGGTGAATTCTTTCACCTCCTGAGCCGCCAGTCCCCATCCAATTGGGATGCCCCACATTTGGTCCCCCCCACTAGAGTACCCCAAAATAATTTTTTGTACTATTACACACAATGGACATTTTGTAATATGCTCACACATCTCTGCTCACTGGGAAATAGCTCTCTGTATACGAGCTTCTCCAAACAGGTATATTCACTATCATTTAAACACCAAATCTAGAGGAATGAAAAACAATGTATTTCAGAAGAACAACAGAAATTGCATATAAGTCTTTGGAAATTTTAGGCCACTGTAGAGCATTTTTGTCTTTTTTTCTTTCCCTTTCCCATTCCTTTTCTCTTTCCTCTCCCCTCCCAGCCCCTCCGGTCCCCTCTCCTCTCCTCTCCTCTCCTTTCCTTTTTATAGTTAATTTGGCATTCCTAAAGTTACTCTCAGAGCTATAGTAGCTAAAAGGCTGGTCAGCTTAGACCATTCAAGTGAGCCACCTTTGTGATGCAAATTTACTCCTAATACAAATTGGTTTCAGTTTACTTGGCACATTTGTTAATAGAGTTAAGTGTGTTAGCTGGTGTTACCAACTGCTTCAGAGACAAGAAAACAGAACAGTAGCTGCTTGGGGCTGTCCTCTCCTATTATCTCACCAGCCACAGTGTCAGAGGCACTTTGCCACCATTACCTTCCTTCAGCTACAGGGGATAATGGCCCTGACCTTTGGTGATAACACACAATAACTCATCTAGTGATTTTTTGTTTCCAGATCACCAAAAGCCTCATTTAAATTGTTGGATAATGCCATCTCAAATATTTTATTGAATCAGTCACAGTACGCATAGACTATTTTGTTCTCTACACTGAGGTGAGAATTTAGTTACTTTCCGCAACTATTTTGGAATTTCCATTTGAATATTTGCTGAGGTTTACTGGTCCAATATTGACTTTAAGACTGTCAGGCAACAACTAATAGATACAGTTCAAAAATGGAGTTTATTTCTGTCTTTACTTTGCACAGTTCTGCAAGGTAGAAAGTGGGTCATTTACTTCATGTGCCTATATTATATTAATGATCTCAAGAAAAAATTTTAAACTTTAGCTTGTTTATTCAGAAGTGTGGCTGAGTTACTCTCTATCAGTCCCTCTTGTAAGCCATGTAAGCTGTTTGGAATGAATGGTACAGTCTCAAGCCCTGAGCCCATTCCGTCCTGCGTTGACTGCCTGTGTCAACTATGGGAAGGTTAACTTGTTCTTTTTAAGGGTTAAATCCATTAGAAAAAAGATGTTAAGAAAGCAGTTTCTAGAGACTCGCCTGTAAAAAATTAACCCCAAAACCCTAAAACAAAATATTGCATTTTCTCTCCTATATCATTTTTCCCACCTGACCCCTAATCAAACCCACTGATTTCCCACAAACAACTGAACAATGCGGTTGTGACTCTCAGATACTGAATTTTCACATTTGTACTTAATTTATAACAAAAAGTACCATATTCTTAAAAAAATAAGCTCTTACTTATTTAGAATAATATATTCTAAATTGTGATTGTGATGTGTAAGTTACACCAGAGAAACACAGAAATGAAGCGTGATAGTAATAAGCTCACCAAACCAGAAGGTCTAAAATAGTTGCAAGTGATTGTTTGAAGAAGATGCCATTATACCAAATCACTGTCTAGGGAAAACTTAATTTTTTACAAGGAATTTTCTGAAATATCTTGACAATCATCTTCTGGACCTAGGTGAAACTTAAGTTGTCCTATAGACACATTTGTCGGCAATGTTAAATCAACCAAGAAGGACCAGGGCCTCAGATAAAAGATGTTTTATGACTCTGGGGTGCCTGGGTGTCTCATTTAGTTGAGTGACCAACTCTTGCTTTTGGCTCAGATCATGATCTCAGAGTCCTGGGACTGAGTGAACCCTGCATCTGGCTCCATGTTCTACAGGGAGCCTGCTTAAGGATTCTCTCTCTCTCTACCCCTCCCTCCACTTGCATGCTCTCTCTCTAAAATAAATAAATCTTTTAAAGAAAGATATTTTATGATCCTGAGAAAGAGTAAAATGTGTTAAAGCCCTTGCTCTATAACTCTAAATTCCTACAAAAAATTAGTTCTATATTGGAAAAAGTGTTTTGGGCAATTTTTCTCAATCTTCGAAAGTATAATTAAATTAAAAAAGGGCACTTCATGCTTCAGTCACCTCAAATATTAATATGTAGGTTTGTTGCTGTATGACGAAGTCACAAAAATTCTTGCCTTCCCAGCATTTTTTTCTTGGTTCCTGGACTTATTTCTCAGCTTCTTTCAGACCCACCACCCCCTTGACTAGTTACATTGGTAAGCATGAGTACTGTGGCTGCCAGGCCATATAAGCCAATGCCAACTATTTCCAGAAACCTCAATCTGCTGTGGAAAAAATTGTGGGACACATTCTACAAACAAATTTATATAACTGTGTAATGATAATCGTTGTCATTTACTGTGTCCACATATGCCAAACTCTTCACATACATTTTTTCTAATTTTCACAGTTGTGCAAGCTAGTTATTATTATCTTCATTTTACAGGTTAAAAATTGGAAGTTCAGAAAGTTTTGCCCAAAACCACCTGGTGAGCCAATAGAACTGGATTTCGATCCCAATTTTGCCAGACACTGTGTAAGATACCAAACATGCAGTTTCTCATTTAATCTTCCCAGTAATCCTAGCTGTTAAAAAGAAATGGTTCACTGCTCAAATTACTTCAGAGAGGAGTTATATTTCCTAGGACAAGAGGTAGAGAAGGAACAATTCTGACCTTTCTCCACTCCTCCTCACTCCTGTCTAAGGGAAGAAGAACTTATCTGCTTGGCAAGATTGAAAGAAGGGACTGGGAAAGTACAAATCATTAATTTCTGAGTTTCCAGTCTTTCGTCAGTCCCAGTTCAACCATTAGGAAAGCTGTGGGGAAGGGTTTACCCTTGTGGGGAAGGACTGTATTTGTCCAGTTCTGCCTGTCACTGCCTGGTTGTGGAAGTTTAATTCAAAGTGTAGGATAGGAATTATTTGTAATAATTAGTTTCAAATTTAAATCAACTTTATTAATAATGAGATTGACATTTTTATCTCCATTTGCCTAACTCAAAGAGTGGAATATAGAATATGGAACTCAGGATATGGAAAGGAGAATGATTTTCAATCCTAAAACTGCAACAATAAATACTCTTATTAATCCCATTTTCTTGGGGTGCCTGGGTGGCTCAGTCAGTTAGCATCTGCCTTCAGCTCAGGTCATGATTTCAGGGTCCTGGATCGAGTCTCATATCTGGATCCCTGCTTAGCTCTGAGTCTTTCTCCCTTTCTTTTTGCCTCTCTGCCCTGCTTTTGCACTCTCTCTCTCTCTCTCAAATAAATAAAATCTGTTTAAAAAATCCCATTTTTGGAGGAAAACACTGAGCCTAAGAGAAGTTAAGTAAAGTGCCTCAAATAAGGTAACTAATAAATGATAGGGATAGGACTGGGATCTAGGTCTCTTTGATTCTAAAACCCTCATTCTTCCCATATCATGCTTTGAATTAATTGCATTTGTGTGCCTTACAATTATTATGAATAATCAATAACGACTCCTCAAATCTGAAGTCAGAATATGAAGAAAGAAACAAGCAACAATAATAACAAATGGGGAAAATTGGTTAGTTTTCATTTTCATATATAAACTGCAATAAGCTGAGTGTCAGAGAGGATTCAGGGAAGGTAGATACAGATTGAAAGAGAAGTGGTAGGGAGGCAAAAGCATAGCTGGAATTCAAAGCAAGATTCCAGTCAGTGGAGGCACAATGTTCCACTGTGAAAAGGCTCACTGAGAGGCAGAGTGAATGAGAATGTATTGCTGGAAAACTAACAACACAGAGAAACTCATTTTGCTACATAGGAGCTCTTGGTTAATGTATTCATAAATTTGGCTAGATTCTCTCACCTCCAAATCTCTTTTTACACCTAACACACACACACACACACACACACACACACACATACACACACACACACTGACCTTTATCTGTAGGAGAATACCCAAGACCTCATCATGCCATTATTTATGACAGAGAAAGAGAGGAGAGAGGCTAGGAGAATAATGTCATTCCCACTTAGCATGAGCTACACAGAAGACAGCCCAATAGTAGCACTCAATAGCAACACTACTACCTTTAATGAAACTCCCCAGGGGAATCGCTCATACTCCTTCAAGGTAGATAGACTTATTTCCTGTTTGCTGGTAGTCAGACCCTGGAGAATGCATCACTAATAGAGTTCTGAGATCTAAGTAAAAATTTGGTGTCAAAAAAGAAAAACAAAAAAAAGATTTGGTTCCATTCGTGCACATTTGCCCATGTCTCAGTTGCAACAGATTCAAGGTTTTCTGTCAAAATGTTTGCCTTGGTGGGTTACCACAGGCGAGATCTGTGCAGACTTGTCTTTTTCTTTTATTTACCTGTTAGGCAGGCCTAGCAATCTTTTAAAAACCACTTCTAATGTAGGACTGAGACCAATAAGGCCCTTCAACTGATAATACAATTGCTTTGGAGGAACATGCATAATTCCCTCAAGGAATAACTTGCTGCCCTGAAGGGCATCTATAAAGCTACAAGCAGAATTAATCTATATAATCTATTTCCTTTGTAACAACTTTGGATGCAGAAGATTCCTGCATCTGTGACCCACCCTGTAGAGTGAGGATATAGGACTTGACCCACACAGACTTGTGTGGCTTTGAGGGCTTCACAGTCACAAAAAAAATGCAAGCTGACACATAAATTTAGAAATGTAAATTGATATACATTCCATGAAGTTGCACTTTTGACTAATAAACTACACACATTACATTTCACCAAATGTAGTTCCTAAATACCTTTATTTTTTAAGATTTATTTATTTGTTTGAGAGAGAGAGAGTGAGCAGAGGGGAGGGGCAGAGGCAGAGGGAGAGAGAACCTTAAGCAGACTCAGTACTGAGCACAGAGCCCCAATATGGGTCTCGATCTAATGATTCTGAGATCACAGTGTGAGCTGAAACCAATAGTCAGATACATAACTGACTGCATCAGCCAGGTGCCCCTTCCCCAAGTACCTTTCTGTTCACTTTTTTATAAAATGTCTTTATGTGAGGCATTTTAATTAGTGCACAGCATAGTGTAAACCCAGTTCCAGAGTTTTCTTTCTCTTTTTGACCTATAAAAGCCCTACTTTAATTGTCCAGAAAACCCATGAAAAGCTCAATCAAAATTTAGCTAAATATCTGTACATATTTGCATATTTGTGTGGGTGATCTTTTTGGTGGAAAAAGGAGCAAAAAAAAAAAAAGCATTTAATCAATCAACATACTTCTCTTTAAGCAAGACTCTGTGGCAACGAAGAAATTTGGAAAGTCCCCAATGACAGCAATATAGTCACTTTAAACAAAATTAATGGTTTTCCTAGAGGCAAGTGCTCCTGTAGTTAAATTGTCTACAGACTAATTTAACTTGTCCCAAGCTGCTGGGTAATAGAATTTCTTATGCTTCAGAAAAGGGTGTCCCTTCAATGCAGTGGATACACACAGTAAGATTTGGGGCCAGAATCACTAAAATTTCAACAGTGCCATTTGGCAGAGCCTGAGTTCGTTCGTTGACCCAAGAGGTGGCTGAGTAAAGTACATGGATGCCAGAGCTGGAAAGCTCTAGATAATTTTGATCAAAAATGAATTCTTCCTATAATAGTTAAATAGCATCACTGTCTTAATTTCTTTCTTTTCATGCATAGGAGCATGAAAAATGAGGCCAGCCATTAATTTATGTCATCTAGAGAGAGATTCAGAAAGAATACATTAGCTACCTACCATATAATTTCCTTCGTTCATTCTCAGTTTCAAAACAACAACAACCAAAAAAGAAAAAAAAAATGCCCAAGAAAACTTTCTAAGTTAATTAGAAGTCAGAAATACTTTGCTGAAGACTGTCGTTGCTGCATGGGTACTCATTAAAATGCCTCAGAACAATCCGTGCTATTTAATATCATTAGTAGATCAAGGCACTTGAAGCATTCTTCAAAGCAGATAATTAACTTATCTGGAGGAATTGTTGCCATTGCATGCTCTTTCCAGCAAATGGACAACATTACATGACTCTTGGGGTTGATATGAAATTAAGTCAACAAAGTAAAAAGGATTCTGCCGACCCGGTTTCTTAATAAAGACACCGTGTGTATAGACAAGAACTAGCCGCCCTTTTCTTTTTGTCCTCTAGACTTCAAGCTCCCAGGTATTTTCAGCACCATTAACACTGATTTCCTTGGGGGAGAGTTGTTGCTAACTCTAAAAGAGACCACTATACCATCTGCAACCTAGACCTCCCTGATACATTTTTACTTTAGAGAGGCTGTTTCCAACAAATAGAGAATACAAACAGAAAAAAAAATGTGGAAAATGTTGTCAATCACGTCTTATTAAAACAAGTACTGCCGTCAAGAGTAAAGTGGATGATTAAAAATATTTAAATTCCTGCAATTTTTCTTATACTCTAAAATAATTTTAATATGAATATTATCCACTCTAGTCAACCCTTTCTCTTAAATTGCCATAATTAGATGTAGCAAAGAGGAACAGGTAAGAAAACATTTTGAGCCTTTCTTTAAAAAAAAAAAAAAATGAAATAAACACTAACAAGTCACCCAGCGTTTTTACATTCCAGGCTTCAATTTGCATTCAAAAAGGGTCTTTTACATTCTGTTTCTTTAGGTCTGGGTAGTGAGTGCTGCCTTGATTTGTTTCTAAAGCAAAGTTGCATTCATTTGAGCCAGTGGGGCCTTGCAGCCAGTCCCTGCCAAATGCAAAATTTACTCAGGAACTGCTGAATCTGTGGACTGGGGCTAGAGATGTTTATCATGAAAGGGGTTCAGTGTGTGACTATTGTATTTACACTCTACTGGAAACATTGATGTTGACTTCAGAGGTAACCTCAGAGAACACTGGATTTTTTCAGATCTCAATATTGGCCTATTCAAAATTATCACAAGAATCTGCGGCAGAAACTACAAGTTGCCTCCCCCAAATCCATTCCCTCTTTCCTCGTTAACAGAAACTACATTTCTCAGCCTCGCTTGCAGATAGGAGTGAACAATAATTTGTAAACGGAAGTTGTTGTGGAAAACCTCTTAAGAAGGCTGACTTGGGTGGGTAAAATGGAAAGAACCCCAAAATGAGACTTGGGAGACAAGGGATTTAGTACAGATTTGGTTACTAATTTGCTGTGTGAACTTGGTGAGTCAATTTCCCTCTGCTTCCTCCATTTTCTCATAGGTAGAATGAGGCAGTTGAATTACATAGTCTCTGAGGTCCTTTCCAAATTTAGGACTCTATGCATCCTCTCCCAGTTGCCAAGTCTTGGCATTGTCTTATAGAAGCCCAAGGAGGTAAAAACAGATGTATGAAATGGGTGTGTGTAATTTGTAAGATGAAGCTTTACTATTTCCTGTTTCTTTACCCCCCAGTAAATTAAAAATCATGCAGTATTAGCTTACAGTGTTTACAGTTTCACATTGATATGTACCTTACAGGATATAATTTACATACTGTAAGTCTACTCACATAACCTGTGTGATTTAGTGCTTTCTTATTATACAGATGTACCTCATTTTATTGCACTTTGCTTTGTTGAGCTTCACGGACATTGTTTTTTTTTTTTTTTTTTTTTTTAAATAAACTGAAGATATGTGGCAACCCTACATGAAGGAAGAATATCAGTGCTATTATTTCCAAGAGCATTTGCTCATTCTGTATCTCTGTCACATTTTGGCAATTCTTGCAGTATTTCAAACTTTTTCACTCTTACATTATATTTGTTGTGGCAATCTGTGATCAATGAATAAAAGTTGCTGAAAGCTTAGGTGACAGCATAGCATTTTTTAGCAATAAAGTATTTTTAATTAAATTATGTACATTGTTTTTGAAACATAATGCTATTTTGCACTTAATAGACTACAGTATAGTATAAACATAACTTTTATATGCACTGGGAAAACAAAAAAATTCATTTGATTTGCTCTATTACAATATTCACCTTACTGTAATGGTCTAGAACTGAACCCGCAATATCTCCTAGGTATACCCATATGCACAGACTTGTGCATCCATTACCACTATCTAATTTTTGAGTATTTTCATTACCTCAAAAAGTTAGCAGTCACTCCCCATTCCCTCTTTTTCCCAGCTTCTGGCAACCACTAATTTATTTTCTGTCTCTAGATTGATTTGCCTTTTTTGGATATTTCTCATTAAATAGAATCATACAGTGTGTGATTTTTTGTGACTGGCTTCTTTAATTTATTACAGTGTTTTCAAGGTTCACTTGTGCTGTGGTGTGAATCAATAATTTAGTCTTTTTTATGCCTAAATAATATTTCATGGTATGGATATGCTATATTTGCTTATCCATTCATCACATGATGGTTATGTGCATTGTTTCTACTTTTTGGCTATTGTGAATGATATTCCTATGAACATTTGTGTATGTTCATTTTAACAAGTATCTGCTTATATGCTAGGCATTGTGTTTGATGAGTAAGGGAGACACAGTTACTGCCTTCATAGAACTTAGAGTAAAATGTGGAGGAAAAACACTGAAAAAGTAAAGCAATAGATGCTGAGTAGGAAAAAAGTAAAGTGCAGGATTTTATGGCATACAAAATAGGTGGACTAACCCAGGCTGGGGACAAGGGTTAGTCAGGGGTGGCTTTCTAGTAGAAGTGATATTTAAACTAAAAGTTGAAGAAAAAATAAAAAAAAAATAAACTAAAAGTTGACATGTGGAAAAGGAGAAAAAGAAAGAGCATGCATGAAGGCACCAAAATAGGAAGTCCGCTATGTTCATAGAGTGAGAATAGAAAAGCAAAGGGAGAAAGGTACAAGATAACGCTGGAGAAATGGACATAGGTCAGGTTATGATGGGCCTTATAGAGTATGGTTATGATTCAGGAGCATTTTTCTAAGGGCAATGTGGACCTATCTTAATAGGTCCTTAGAGTTTTAAAATAGGACATGAAATATCTAATTTATATTTGTGAAAGATCATTCAGGCAAATGGACTTAGGGTTGGAAGGAAGAGTACATATGCTGGATTTTGTTAAGAGAATGTTTCAGTGTTCTAGCACTGACACTAGAAGCTTAGTGTCTTGAGGCTTAGGCAAGGGTGATAGTAGAGAAGATTAAGAGAATTTAACATAGACAACATATATTTTGGTATAACAACAGAACTTGTTGATGGATTAGGTTGGGAAGGGATGGAGAAGAGTACTGTCAAGGGTGAGGTCTAGGTTTCTGGCTTAAACAAATGGGTGTTTATTGAAAGAGGGAAAACGTGAGGAGTAGTGGAATGGGTTGCAGAGAGGAGGTTAGTTGGTGAATTAGTCTTGTGACATATTGAGTTTAAGATGCTTATAAAATATAGGTATCCAGATGCAGGTGTTGGTAAAGTAATTGACTATGTGGGTCTGAGCCCAGGAGAGCTGGGCTAAAGATGAATAGATGTGCATCATATTTATGTATAGATAGTAACTGAAGCCTAGGGAAGGTAGACTGGTAGGAAGAAAAGAAGGTATAGACTGAGGCTTGAGGACATATAATTTTTAGATAATAGAGGAGTTCTCAAAATCAAGATTGAGAAAGAACCATTATACAGGAAATTTATAGAGGATTGAGTATCACAGAAACCCAAGGAAAACTTTGTATTAAGGACAAAGTGGCCAACAATGGAGAGAACTGCTGAAAAGTTAAATAAAATGAAGATCTAGAAGTGACTATTGGATTTATTGACAATAAAGTCAATAATAAACTTAGCAAGAGACAAATTTCATGACATGGTAGGGGATGAGAGAATAGGAAGCTTGTTATGGCACTTTGTCTTTCTAAATATGCTCAAAGAAAATTATTTCACTAAAAGCAGATACCTTTGTGTCTTCTACTGAATTAATGAAAGACTGAAAAACTGGATAATTCTTGAAGCCAGCTGCTTTCCCATTTTTTAGCTCATTTAATATTCCCAGCAACACAGTTAAATGATTCATCCAAGGTCACTCAACTTGTCAATACCAAAGCCCTGACTCAAGTCCAAATTTTCCTACTTTAAGTCTTGGGTTTTTCCCAAAGCCCCACAGCTGCATTCCTTTTTATATCCTTCTCAAGTTACCCTCTAAGAGTAAGTACTCCATAAATGCTCTGTGAACGGTTTTCTTATTAAGATACTGTGTTAAATGTAAGATAAAGAATGAAATTTTACAACTAGTCCTAAAATAGGCAACTTAACATCATCTGGTCTTTAACATTCTGTATGCTGAAGAGCTAAGTGATAAAGAGAAGGAGATAAATGGTGGCAAATAATGCCTGTGGTTGGAAATGCTTACTGAGAAAAGAAATGGCATTATAGTTAGTCTGTATCCTCTTAGACTAGACAGTGCTTGAGGGTGGGGAATACATCTCATGCATCTCTTCTGTGCCTAGCACAGTGCTTAGCCCAGAGGAAGGACATGTTAGATGTTTACTTCACATATTCTAGTATGAGGAAACAAGTTTTAATTTTCTGATCTTTCCTCCAAAAGTATAAGGAACCTTTAATATTTGTAGCCCCCATTGAAAAGCAAACCTTCCTAGGAGGGGTTACGTTACAAAGCCACTGAGACAAAGGAAGAAATAAAATGGTTATGACAAAGAAAACTGAACTGGAAATTAGGAGCCCTAGCTCTGGCCTTAGCTCTGTCACCAGAAACTGAAACCTTGAGCAAATAACTTTCCTTTTTTGATTCTAGTTTCTTCCTTTGTACTCACACTAAACTAATGAGCCCAAATGGCAATGAAGTAAGTCAGAAATACACTATCTGGCATTGTCTTATAGAAGCCCAAGCAAGCAGTTCTCAGAGACCAAGGCAAGCACCTTGGTGTAGTAGAGATAGAGTAAGCTTTGAAAACAAACATTGGGGTGGGGGACATGCATGTATGGCTCAGTGTTTTAAGCAGGTTAAGGGTCTGCCTTCTGCTCAAGTCAGGATCCTAAGATCCTGGGATAGAGCCCCACATCTAGCTCCCAGCTCAGCGGGAGTCTGCTTCTCCCTCTCCCTCTGCCACTCCCCCTGCTTGTGGGCCTCTCTGTCAAATAAATGGACAGAATCTTTAAAGAAAAAAAGGAAAACAAACCACAAGGGAATTAATTACACACTCGCTATATGATCTTAAGCGCATCAGTTTATCCCTCTGATCCTCAGACTCCTCACATATAAAAAGGGAATAATAATACCTACCTTACAGAATTGTGAAAATTCAGCAATATAAGCCATATAGAGAAACTAGCACACTGAATTATATATAGTAAGCACTCAATAAAGCATTGTTATAATTAGTAGTAGTAGTATCTTTATTTGATTCTGATTTCCAAGTCTATATCCATTCTGGAGCCTCATATCCCTATATATAGGATGGGTATGATAATTTCCATACTTGCCATCTAACAGGGCTAACATGAAGCTCCTATAAAATTCATCCATTCAATCATCTAAAAAATAATTATTTAACACTGTGTAACACCCTGCAGATGCAGCTGTGACCAAGACAGACAGAATGCTTGCTTTCATGGAACATTGAATACAGTTGCTAGAGACAGAAAATAAATATACAAATAAGGAATTGAGATCATGTCAAGTAGTGAAAGGTGCTAACGAGTGGCGGGATCCATTCATGCCTTGAGTAAGAAATAAAAATCACTTTATACAGTGTCTCCTACATGGTAAACCTTCCATAGCATTAACTTTTTATTATTGTATTTTTTTCCTTGCACATCTGTCTGCATCTCAACCACTGAGATGTGAACTCCAGAAGAATGGGTCATGTCTGATTAATCAAGGCAAACTAAGACATGCACATCCTCACATGCATTCACATACACAAATGCATATATCTATGTGCATACTTATAACTAGAAATTACATGGTGAAATTTTAAAACATGAAGAATATGGCAAGACCCAAAGAGACTTCTAAAATATAAAAATTATTTACAAAGATGTGAGAATTATATAAGTACAAACTCATTAGCAACACTGGAGTAATACAATGAAAATTGAGGAAATCTGCTATAAAATAAATACTAAGCCATATATAATGGGAATCTCATATCAGGTAAATGTTATTCATAAACATTTCAGTTGTTTCACTATATGAAATAAATATTGTATGTTGCTGTAATCTAAAAATTTGCTAAAAAAGAAAGTAATTGGATATGGTAATGCCTTAATTTGTATGAGGAAAAATTATTTTCAACCTATAACTATATAGACAAGCAAGCACAAGGCAAAATAAAATTTCAGTTATACAACAGAAAAAAGCACTTGGAAAAAAAAGATTGTTGATTGAGTAAGGAATGAATGAGCAAATATTCCTGTTTTGGACCCCTCACACCACTGGTCATTGTCTAGGGACCAATGAATTCTTGTTAACCCCTGATTGTTCCAGAGTCCAGCTAAATGCTCTAGCCCTTTTCTGGTCATGACATTTGTGTCCACTGTCCATCCAGCCACATTTACCAGTTTCAAAATAAATTTTCTCCTTACTTCCCAGCTCGTATCTTCTTTTAATTTTTAAATCTCATACTATTCCTGCCTACACACACACATAAGAACAACAATAACAACATCTGCTATAAAGCTCCCTCACTGGGGTTTAAAAAAATACTTTTCTCCAAAAGTGTCATATTCAGTAGAAGATGATGACCCTTAATTATTCCTCTTTGTGGAGATAAAATAGTTATATCCAGTGACTCATCTTTCATGATACAAGTCCATTTTCTAGACTTATAGATTGGTGCTAATAGGCAGGTCTCAAAGGATGTTTACAGTCTTCTCAGCTTGCAACTCTCAGCTGCACTAGAACCTTTCAGTGAAGAGAGAGACCCTGAAACTCAGACTCTTCTCTGACAGAAATATCGTTTACCAACTTATCCCAAAGCCACTACAGTCACTGGAGCTGCCCTTCAGGGAAAGAAGCAACCACAGCAGACTTTTACTTATTTGAAAATTGCCCTACTCAAAAGAATTAATCATTTGTCTTTTGTTAAAGAGTCACTAACTCTCTTAATCTCCAGTTCACTCAGGATGACAGAAATCTTGGGTCATTCTGCCCTCCTTCAGTTATAATGACTTGTCTGTGCTGGTGCTGGCTTATGAATCTGCCCTCCTTCAGTTATAATGACTTGTCTGTGCTGGTGCTGGCTTATGAATCTCTGTTATATAATCTTCAGAGACATTTTCATTTAGGGCCATTCTGGGTCCGAGCACCCTGTTCTGCTTTGTCTTCCATCAAGTTGTAAAGATGGGTGTACATGTCAAGTTGCACATACTTATGTACCCATAGCCCATAAGCCCACATAGGTATGCATATACATATTTATTAACACTAGTGAACTACAGGGATTTTCTGGAATTTTCTGGCTTTGCTATAAAATCTGAATTGAGGAGGTATTTGAACAACTGCAGGGGCAAGCTGAACAGATTATCTCATTAAATGAACACTTGCATACTGAGTTCATTAGTCTAGTCAGTGTAATTAGTCTTCTCTGTGACTAATGAAAAAGATCATGTAGGTTTACAATGTAAGTATTGAAGCAAGAAGATTAATAATAGGCTTTCTAGCTGTTTTTCTTTCCAACAGATGGGAAACCAGAGCAAACAGGGCTTTTCTAATATCTTCAAGAAACAGAAAGTGTCTGAGACCAGGTAGAGACACCTTAGAAAAAAGGTTAAAAAAATTTATTTTTTTAAAGGTTCACTTGACATCAAATATGAGAATCCAACTTGAAGAGGGAGTAGACTGACTTAGTAAGCTGATGTGGCTGTGGTTGAAAGGAAGTAGAGGAAACTTAAAGGGCATTGATCCATTCAGTTAAAATTATTTATTGAGTGCCAACCCCATACTTGACACTATTCTAGGCACCAAAAACATCTAATTTGTATATTGTATATACTTTTTTAAGATTTTATTTATTTATTTGCTAGACAGAGATCACAAGTAGGCAGAGGCAGGCAGCGGCGGGTGGAGGGGGGAGGAAACAGTCTCCCTGCCAAGCAGAGAGCCCGATGTGGGGCTCTATCCCAGGACCCTGGGATCCCAGGACCCTGGGATCATGACCTGAGCTGAAAGCACAGGCTTTAACCCACTGTGCCACCCAGTGCCCCTCTAATTTGTATCTTAAATTGATGCCTAAAAAGTATCAAACTGAACATGTTTAAAACCACACTCATGACTTCTCCATCCGCAGAAAACTCTCACAGACTTCCTCATCATAGTAAACAGCAATTTCATCCTTTCATTTGCTCAGGGCCAAAAAACAACACAAAATAAAGCAATAACAAAAAAGAGAAACAAAAAAGAGCTCAAACTCTCAACTTTGATCTCTTTATATCACACCCCTCATTCCAATCCATCAGAAAATATTGTTGCCCATGCTTCAGATGTATATTTGGACCCTTAACATTTCTCACCATCTGCACTGCTACCAGCAGATCTATATCTTTATCATCTCCTACTCTGTATTATTGCAATAGCCTATTAGTCTCTCTCCTATGCTTGCCCTCCTACTATTTTCCATCCAGAAAACCAACTGATGCTTCTAAAACATGTAAGTCATATTATTCCTCTATTCAAATTGAGCCATTTACACTCCATGTAACTCAGAAGAAAATCCACAGACCTGATCATTACTAGCACCTACATGATCTGGCCACCCCTCCCCAAATTACCCACTCTGAGCTCACCTCCTTCTACTCCCAGCCTCACTCCACTCCACTCACTCAAAGCACTCCAACCACAGTAGTTTCTTGTTCTTTGAATACAGTATGTTTATCCTATATCTGGGCATGTGTACTTGATCTTCCATCCAATATACAGATGGTTCTACCCTCATGTCTTTGCTCAAATATCCAATTGCCAGTGAGGCCTTTCCTGACACCCTTATTTATTTATTTACTTATTTTTTTCCTTTGTAGAATGAAACTTTTTTTTAAAGATTTTATTTAATATTTGACAGACAGAGATCACAAGCAGGCAGAGAAGCAGGCAGAGAGAGAGGAGGAAACAGGCTCCCCGCTGAGCAGAGAGCCCAATGCGGGGCTCGATCCCAGGACCCTGGGATCATGACCTGAGCCATAGGCAGAGGCTTTAACCCACTGAGCCACCCAGGTGCCCCTAGAATGAAACTTTTAAAATTTAAATTCAATTATCCAAGGTATAGTACATCATTTGTTTTTGATATAATGTTCAATGATTTATTGGTTGAATATAACACCCAGAGCTGACACCCTTATTTAAAATAACAACACACAAACATCCATCACCACCACCACTGCCACCAAAGTACATTCATTACTCTCCCATACTGCTTTTCATCATCTGGTATATAATAGAGTTTACTATTTATTTTCTTATTGCTCATCCAAACCTAGTAGAAAATAAGCTTTGACAGGGCAATAATTTTATCTGTATTATACAATATAGTATCTCCCATATCCTTAGAACTTTGACTGACACATAGAAGTCTCTCAATAAGGGGCACCTGGGTGGCTCAGTGGGTTAAGCCGCTGCCTTCGGCTCAGGTCATGATCTCAGGGTCCTGGGATTGAGTCCCGCATTGGGCTTTCTGCTAAGCGGGGAGCCTGCTTCCCTCTCTCTCTCTCTCTGCCTGCCTCTCTGCCTGCTTGTGATCTCTCTCTGTCAAATAAATAAATAAAATCTTAAAAAAAAAAAAAAGAAGTCTCTCAATAAATATGTATTGAATGAATGAATTGGTGCTCAAGGATCCTGCTGTGATGAGCATTACAATTTGGTAAGGGGAGACAAACTAAAAACAAATAAACCAGTGTCTCTAAGAGTGCTAAGTGCTATACAAAGAATTTAAACAGGCTGATGGGTAGGTAGTGCCCAGGTGGTTCTTTCTGGTAAGGCAAAACAACAAGGAACCAAGCCATATAAAGATCAGGGAGAAGACTGTTCTGGACAGAGAAAATACCTTATGCAAAGGTTGTAAGGCCAACACGTTTATGTGATTTCACTAATAGCAAGCAGGCAAGCACAAATGAGGTTCAGTGAGAAAAGTGTAGGGGATTGATAAGATACTAGATCTGAGAAGGAGGATGGGTCAGACCATTTAAGCCTCTGTAGATCAGGGAAAGAAGTTTGGGCAATATTCTTAGTGTGAAGGGGAGCCACTGGAAAGTTTTATTACTTTTTTTTTATTTTTTATTTTTTGAAGTTCAACTGGTCATTTTTCAAAATTTTTTTTTGGTGTTCCAAGACACTGGACGCTTTTAAATAAGAGAAAACCTTGATAGGATTTGTGTCTTAAGATTATACCTGTTGTACTGCTGAGAATGAATGTGGGCAAAAAGTGAAAATGACTTAGATTATAGTAGTGGTGAAAAGAGAGAGAAAAAAGATAAAAGATAAAAAAGAGTGAAAAGTAAGGAAGGGGATTTGGGTTTTATTTGGAAAATAATAATAAGAACTGACATACACTGAATGCTACCTATGTTTAGGTGCTGCTCTATGCATTTTACATGAATTAATTCATCTAATCTTCATGACCACCCCATGAGAGCCATACTACCATTATCTCCATTTTACAGATTTGGATACAGAAACAGAGAGGTTTAATAACCTATGATTCTATGATTCAAACACAGGCCATGTGACTCCAGAGCCTGTGTTCCTAACAACAATAGTATACTGTCTCAGAGTAGAAAAAGAATGTGGTTAGGTCCTTGAATCATCCACCTGCCATTCCCTAATAGTACCACTTAAGCAGTAATGCCTACTTCTCTTTAGGCAGGCTAAATAAAAAGTCAGAATCACTAAAGCTGTTGGAATAGTACAGTCCTTAGTAGAGTTGGAGGAAGAGACCACTATCATTGCACACATTTGTGCTCATATAACCACAAATGCATCTACACATGCAGTATATTGATTTTACAAATACCTGAATCTGCCCAAGATCATAGATGTTTAATATCACTAGTAGAACAAGTAGATACTGGTGAAAACTTAATGTGCAGATAGAGTCAGAATGACCCCACCTCCTGTAATGTTATCCTAAAAGATACCAGAAAGATTCTACATGCCACTTATTATAAAATGGGACTAAGCACTAAAATGCAGCATCCTCATGCATAAAGGTGTGCTAGTCAACTAGTATTTGGAACCTGTCTGACACAGATGCTAAGGTAAACTCTTGCAATGACTAGGTTTTTCCTGCTCTTGCTGATATGTAAAGGCCTTGGTTTTTAAACTTGACTTATCTAAGTTTAATCAGGTAAGGCCAAGTAAATGCTATCTAAATTTAAAACCTAAGCTCCTGGGAGCCTACTGAAGCTTAGGTCTGTATTGAAGGCATTTTACTATGATGCCAATTAATCACATGCCCATAGGGAAGAGAAAGAGGCAGTTACTTAATCCCTAAATTGAGTACAATTACACAAAATTGAGTTATGAGAAGTGTGAGCACATTTAGGCTTGGATCATTGTATCAAATATAAGTAATGTCCCTGTCTATGTGACATATACATAGGAAGGCCCACAGAGCTAAGAATAAATTGGCACCAGCAAATGCTTTTTAAATGTACATTTAAGGAAAGTGGAGTTGGCATTCAGCCATTCTTCTAGGAGTGCTAGTGCCCCTGTAAGTCAAACTTCACAAAATCCTAGATCTAAAAAGGTCTGCTCCAGTCTCCCTGCCTTCCAGCTTTACCACCCAGAATAAACTTCACTTGTTGAAGTTCTCCAGCCTCCTTCTTTATATATCTTTCTGATATATATATTTTTTAACACTAGGTAATCCAGAAGTCCTTTCTATTAGGCATATTTCTCTGTCAGAGAATTTAATCCGTCATCACCCCGGTCCTACCAACATTAATTAACAAACAAAACAGCGTATTTTTTTTAAATTAACATATAATGTATTATTTGCCCCAGGGGTACTGGCCTGTGAGTCATCAGGCTTACACATTTCACAAGCTCACCATAGCACATACCCTCCCCATAACCCAGCTACCCTATCCCTACCCCCCACCTCCCAACAACCTTCAGGTTTTTTTCGTGAGATTTAAAGTCTCTTATGGTTTGTCTCCCTCTCAATCCCATCTTGTTTCATTTTTTTCCTTCCCTACACCCCATGACCCCTCATCCTACCTCTCAAATTCCTCATATCAGAGCGATCGTCTGATAATTGTCTTTCTCTCATTTCACTGAGCATAATACCCTCTAGTTCCATCCACATCATTGCAAATGACAAGATTCATTTCTTTTAATGGCTGCATAGTATTCCATTAAATATACATACCACTTATTCTTTATCCGTTCATCTGTTGATGGACATCTAGTTTCTTTCTATAGTTTGGCTACTGTGGACATTGCTGCTATAAACATTTGGGTGCACGTGCCCCTTTGGATCACTGCATTTGTATCTTTAGGGTAAATACCCAGTAGTGTGATTGCTGGGTTGTAGGATAGCTCTATTTCCAACTTTTTAAGGAACCTCCATGCTGTTTTCCAGAGTGGCTACCAGCTTGCATTCTTACCAACAGTGTAAGACGGTTCCCCTTTCTCCACATCCTGGCCAACATCTATCATTTCTTGACTTGTTAATTTTAGCCATTTTGACTGGTGTTAAGTGGTATCTCACTGCGTATTTGTGTGTATTTCCCTGATGCCAAGTGATTTTGAGCACTTCTTCATGAGTCTGTTAGCCATTTCTATGTGTTCTTTGCCAAAATGTATACTCATGTCGTCTGCCCATTTCTTGATTGGATTATTTCAAAGCAGCCTATTCTTGATCATTATTATCAGCTAGTCTTCAGGCCATGCTCCAAAGAGGACTAGTTCTCACCAAGAAAAACAAGTATCCAGGAAGTTGAGATTGGGGCTTGGTGACAAGCTGCCGTTATACACTGAGAGCCTTCTTGTTTCAGCACATTGTCTGATACTCTAGACCCCAAACTGGAGTCACCTGGACCTCTCACTGCATTCTGAAAAGGAATCCCTTTCTTCACTATTTACTTATGTCTTTAGTCTTTAGGATACACAGAAGGCCATAGAGAGCTTTCAGGATGTTTCCTGACTTTAGTTTGAACAGTAATCTTTGGGTTGTGGAAGAATCAAGCTATGCAAGGTACACTCTTGTAGCCCTTAAGAATCATAATTAATGAATATGTGTATGACTCTGTTTAATATTGGTCTCCCTTTTAAGACTATACATTCTCTCAGGGACCACAATGTTCTTGTACATGCTGCAAGCCTAGTGCATTAGGCAATGCCTGACATAGAGCAATTGCTCACTAAATGTTTGCTGAACATACAAAAACTGAGAACAATGCACAAAGAACAAAGTTGGCTTCATCATGGCCTTGTCTATAGATGTGAGGAGAGAAACTTTTCCCATACTATCTTGCCCTTATATTAGCATTGTCTTGGAAATAACTTTTCCCAAACTACACCTTCACCATGCTAAACTTATCCCATAGTTTTCTGCCATAACATATTTTTTTGCCATTCATTGCAGCCCCACCAAAAGAATGCAGAACAAACTGTAATTGAAAATGGACAACTTCCCAAATCAAACACAACTCTGACCTAAATCAGGAGGGGGATAAATAGTAATTCATTCTGGCACCTTAATTAATTATTGCACAGATTGCTTATTGATTTTCTTGTATTCAGGCTGAAGCTTTATGAAGCATGTTTTTTTTTTCAAACAAAGTGTGGACAACATAAGGTAGGTCTGCAGATCAAAATGGATATCAATGGATATCTAAAATGGATATTTAGTTATCAGTGGATATCTAAATATTTGGGAACAAAAATTCAGAGATTTTCCTAGGAGTTGTTTCAAATTGTGTCCAGATGGACACTTTGTTAAGTACTTGAAAATATATTTCCTTTATCTAAGTGACCAAATTTCTGTGCTTCTGAGGCAAGACAAAAAAATATTTCAAAGTGAAAGATGCCCCAGTGGGATTTTTCCTGATTCGTTCTGAATAGCAGTAGGGTTAGATAGGGAATCCAGCCAAGAAATTTGAGTAGCACCAGAGAAAAGATGGATGAGGCTAAAAAGCCGGAGTCTGATTAGGCAGACCCAGTTATAAAAATCCTGGTAAGAAAATAAAAATGAAGAAAATATAAGCTGTGTTTCATCAAAGAAACAATATAAAAAAGAGAAAGGGAGGAAAACTGAAAATAAGGATTGAAAGCAAGAGACAGAAGGAAGAAATTGAAGGGGCTAGTGAAGGACAAAAATTCTATAAGATATATGGGAGCATCATACAGTGAGGAAGGAGATAATGTTAAAATTCAGAATTTTCCAGCATTAAAAAGCACATTTTGCCTCTCAGGGTCCTAGGGAAAGTGTAGATACTCCTACCACAGGCTATTGTAGAAGTATTTTTCACACGTCTTTCTGGAATGGGATTTGTGTTCCATTCTTAGAGAAAGTGAGAACAAAATGAAGATATTAGAAGACCTTTTCCCTGTATGATGGGTACATTACCCAGCCCTGTTTCCTGCAGTTTCAGACACAAAGTAGTCACAGATCTCAAAGATAGCTTAGACTAGGAGATTTTGTAGGAGAATTTCCAATGTTACAATTCTGTGCTGGAAGATTTACTTAAATTACTTACATTTCTATTAAGGTAGTTTGTGTGTGGGGCAGGGGAGTAATAAAGGTATGGTTAAGTAGTCAGAGTTAGGGAATAGGAAGGAGGGGGGAAAAGACCACTGAGAATTCAGAGAACCATAGAATGAGCTATTTTCTGATTATAGTTAATTACGGCTACTTAACAAACAGCATGTGCATGTCAAACTTTAAAACTTTAACAGGGTATGCAACTAAATAACTGGGCTTTTTTATCATCTTAAGTGGAGGAATTTTATGAAGTGTAGGTAAACAGATATGCATTTCCAGATGAAATTGAATGCTGTTTAACCTTGAGGCTGAGCTTTCATCTCAGTTGACCTTAAAGTATATAACTACTCTATTCTGTGCCCTATTGTCCCTCCCAGAAATAACATTCTTGTTCATTTCTGTTGTGAAGGAAGAAAGAAAGGTCCATACAGTCTGTATTAGTCTGGACCTGGGCCAATATCCTGAAGGGAAACCCTGGCACCTTTAAGTTATTACAGCTTGTGAATGACTGGTTGGATGGCAAGTATCGTGGAAACACCTGACAGAGTTTTAGTTAGGTCAGGTGACAGATTTTTGTATTGTTTATTTATTTTTTTTTTCCTGACTCTGAACAGGTTTGAATTTTTTTCTTAAAGAGCTTTTAAGATTAAAAGATCACTTTTTATTGATACACAATTAGCAAACTATATTAAAATGTAACATTCAGTAGTTTTCATATATTCAAAAAACTACAACCATTCCCACCATTAGATTCCAGAACATTTTCATCACCCCAAAATGCAGTCACTCCCTATTCACCCTCTCCCCAACCCTTGACAACTACTAATCTACCTTCTGTTTCCATGAATTTGACTATTTAGGACATTTATTATGAAAGGAATCATGCAATATGTTGCTCTTTTCTGTCTGACTTCTTTCACTCAGCATAATCTTTTCAAGATTCATTCATGTTGTAGCATGAATGAGGTACTTTATTCCTTTTTATGGCTCAATAATACTCCATTGTGCTGATATAACTTATTTTCCCCCATTCTTCAGTTAATGGACATTTAGATGATCCCCAAATTTTGACTATTATGAAAAATGCTGCTGTGAACATTCATGTATGAATGTTTGCGTGGACATATGTTTTTATTTCTCTTGGATATATATCTAGGAGTGTAATTACTGGGTTATATGATAAATGTAAGTATAGCTTTTTGAGGAAATGCTGAACTATTTGCCATAATGCCTTTACCATTTTACATTCCTATCTGCAGTACATTAGGTTCCTCGTTTCTACATATGCTCAGCAACGTTGATTTTTATTTGTTTCTATTTGTAAATTATAGCCATTCTAAGTGATGTGAAGTAGTGTCCCATAGTGGTTTTGATTTGTATTTCCCTAATGATCAATAATATTATGCATCTCTTCATGAACTTATTGGTCATTTGTATATTCTCTTTAGAGAAATGTTTATTCAAATACTTTACCTTTTAAAATTTGTAATGTTTATCTTTTTATGGTTGATTTAAAAAATTCTTGATATATTCTAAATATATGATTTGTAAATTTTTTCTCCCATTATATGGGTTGTCTTTTCAATTTCTTGATAGTGTCCTTTGATGTACAAAAGTTCATTTTGATGAATTCTAACTTAACTAGTTTTCTTTAGTTATTTCTGTTTTAGGTGTCATATCTAAGAAAGGATTGCCTAATCCAGTGTCACAAAGATTTACACCTATATATTCTCCCAAGAGTTTTAGCTCATATATATATGTATTATGTCTGTGATCAATTTTGAGTTAGACTTTTTTATAACATATGATGTAGGGTTCTCAGTTCATCTTTTCACATGTGGATATCCAGTTTTTCCAGCACCGTTTGTTGAAAAGACTATTCATTCCCCATTAAACAGTTTAGGCACCCTTGTCAAAAATCAATTGACCATCATATTTCTTCTGGATTTTCAATTCTATTCCATGGACCTTTGTGTCTATCCACATTATCTTGTTTACTGTAGCTTTGTAATATTAATAAAACAAAGAAGAGGGAAAACACATGATCATCTCAATAGATACAGAAAAAGTATTTGACAAAACCCAACATGTTTTCATGATAAAAGCACTCCCCAAAATAAGAATACAAAGTAAGTTATTTACCCTGATAAAGGTAATCTATGAAAAACATGGAGTTAGAAGCATATTTAGTGATGAGAGACTGAAAGGTTTTCCCTGAAGATCTGGAGCAAGACAAGAATGTCTACTCTTTCTACTTCTATTCAACATTGTACTGAAGTTACAAAGGAATAGACAGAGCAATTAGGCAAAAAAGTGAAATAAAAAGAATCCAAATTGGAAAAGAAATAAAACTACCTGTTTCTAGATGATGCAATTTTGTATATAGAAATCCCTCAGGAATACAACAAAAATCTATTTGAGATAACAAATGAATTTAGCACGGTTGCAGGATACAAGATCAATATAAAGCAATGAATGATCTGAAAATGAAATTAAGAATACAATGCCAGGGGCACCTGGGTGGCTCAGTGGGTTAAAGCCTCTGCCTTCTGCTCAGGTCATGATCCCAGGGTCCTGGGATCAAGCCCCGCATCAGGCTCTCTGCTCAGCAGGGAGCCTGCTTCCTCCTCTCTCTCTGCCTGCCTCTCTGTCTGCTTGTGATCTCTGTCTGTCAAATAAAAAAAATTATAAAAAAAGAATACAATACCAATGATAATAACATGAAGAAGAATATTTAAAATTAATCAAGGAAGTGAAGATTTATATATTGAATACAGTGAAATATTATTTAAAGAAATTAAAGAATATCTAAATAAATGGAAAGACATACAGTATTTATGGACTGACATACTTACTGTTGTTAAAATGGCAGTATTCCCCCAAAGATTCCATGTAGATCAAAGTTGGAGGAATCACATTTTCTGATTTCAAAACTTACTACAAATCTGATATAAGGATAGACACATGGATTAATGGAATAGAACTGAGAATCCAAGAAAAAGAAAAACATACATTTATGGTCAATGACTTCAACTTGGGTGCCATTGTCATTCAATGGAGAAAAATAATCTTTTTAATATATGTATATATATTTTACACATACATATTGTGTGTGTGACAGATGGTTTGTACAAAAATATTTTATTGGATCTATCAGTTTATTAAGATATTCATTCTTGTGGCACCTTACTTGCTCAGTTGGTAGAGCATGCCACTCTTGATCTCAGGGACACAAGTTCAAGCTCCATGTTGGACTTAAAGCTTACTTAAAAACAATAAGTTGATTGGCAAAATATGTGACTGAAGCAAGCCAAAATTTAAAAAGTTTTTGAAAAATATGTTTATTCTTTAGTATCTGGAAACACTGAGGACCAAAATAAAGCAGTACCTTGTGATAGGTCCTTTACATTACTTGCAAAACATATGCTGTTACCCCTGTCTTACAGATCAAAATACTGAGTCTCAAAAGGCTAAGCATTTTCCTATCAGAAAATGTTCAAGTCACACAACTTGAAAATGGCATATCCTGAATTTAAACCTGGATGTATAGCCTCATAATGCAAGATGTTTCTATTGCACCAAGCAGGATAATAAGACTTTATTAATTTTTTTAAATCATACCTGAGGAAATGGCTTAGCACATACTCATCATCAATCTTTCATGCACTATTGTTCATTGCCAAGTTAAAATTAGAGACAACGCTGATCTTAAGGATCTTGTAATGCACTTTTTGGGAAGCATTTTAACATTAAACATAGCAACAAAGACTGACATAACCGTGCGAGATAATCAGGAGTGTAATCTCTATTTCATGGATGAAAACAGGAAATATCATCATCATCATCATATCATCAGCATTATTATTACTCACATTTATTGTATGTTTACCTTATTCCAGACACTATGTTAAACATCTCATATTCATTATCTTATTTAATTACAGGGGCACCTGGGTGCCTCAGTCAATTAACCATCTGCCTTTGGCTCAAGTCATGATCATGGAGTCCAGGGACCTAGCCCTGAGTTGGGTTCCCTGATCGGCAGGAATTCTGCCTCTCCCTCTGCCCCTGCCTGGCTCATTGTCCCTCTCACTCACTCTTTCAAATAAACAAATAAGAGGGTTTTTTAAAAAAAAATATAGTAAATATCCCATGAGGCTTATTCTATTATTAGCACTAGTTGTACAGGTGAGGAAACCAAAGATAAATAATTTTCCTGTGGTCACAAAATGGAGTTGAGACTTAAACTTCAGTGTGCCTGACCCCAAGGCCAATGCTGTCTACTACTAGCCTCTTGCAATAGATTTAGCTGCATTTTTTTCATTCTGTCTCCCCTTTCATCAGAAAGGTAACAAAAAATTGGGATGTATCAAACTCTTTCCCTTCTTTTTGTTAAATCTTCCTCAAGCTCTCTCTGATTTAAGCTCTTCTGTGTGACATGAAAGTTTGAATTCTGTTTTCTCACTTCTGAACAGGTACAGATTACTTCAGAGCTTTAGAGTGTCCCTCCTGCCTTCCTTCCTGGTCCTCCTCCCTAGCTCTATCCACATTGTTGCACATGGCAAGATTTCATTCTTTTATGGCTGAATAATATTCCATTGTGTGTGTGTGTGTGTGTGTGTGTGTGTGTGTATACCACATCTTTATCCATTCATTTATCAATGAACACTCAGGCTGCTTTCATAATTTGGCTACTGCAAATCATGCTGCAAAAAACATAGGGGCACATACATCTTTTTGAATTAGTGTTTTTACATTTTTTGGTAAATATCTAGTAATTCTATTAGTGGATCATAGGGTAGTTTAATTGTTATTATTTTATTAATTTAATTTTATTTTAAATTCTGGTATAGTTATCATACAGTGTTATATTAGTTTCAGGTATACAATATGATAATTCAACATTTTCATACATTACTCAGTGCTCATTGCATCATGTACACTCCTTAATCCCCATGGCTTATCTTTCTTTACCTGTCATCCCACCCACCTACCCTCTGGCAACCATCAGTTTGTTCTCCATAATTAAGATTGTTTCTTGGTTTGTCTCTCTCTCTTTTTTCATTGTTTGTTTTTTTGTTTCTTGGATTCTATGTATGAATGAAATCATATGGTATTTGTCTTTCTCTAACTGATTTATTTTACTTAGCATTATAATCTAGCTCCATCCATGTTGTTGCAAACAGCAAGATGTCATTCTATTTTATGGCTACAAAATCACTTCTTCATTATCCATTCATCTATTCATGGACACTTGAGCTGCTTCCATAATCTGGCTATTGTAAATAATGCTGCCATAAATATAGGGGTACATGTATCGCTTTGAATTAGTGTTTTTGTATTTTTGGGGTAATTTTTTGGGGTAAAACCCAGTAGTGCAATTGCTGGATTGGAGTATAGTTCTATGTTTAAATATTTAAATATTAAATATTAAATTTTAAATATTTAAATATTATAGTTCTATTTTTAAATTTTTGAGGAACCTCCATACTGTTTTCCACAGTGGCTATACCAGCTTGCATTCCACCAACAGTGCATGAAGATTAATTTTCCCCCACATCCTTGCCAACATTTCTTGTTTCGTGTGCTTTTGATTTTAGCTACTCTGGCAGATATGAGGTAATATCTCATTGTAGTTCTGATTTGCGATTCCCTGATAATGAGTCATGCTGAGCATCTTTTCCTGTGTCTGTTAGCCATCTGTATGTTGAAGAGGCTCATTTTAAAAGCAAATCGACCCAGGAAGAATTGTCAACTCTTATTTAATACTTAAAAAGGAATTTCTTAAATGCACAATCTAGAATGAAGTCCATTGTGAGTAAAGATATGTGCTTGTTTGTGTGCATATGATTGTGTTTATAAGCCCTAATGCACAAAAGAGGAGGTGAGTGAAATAGTGGAATTGACAAATTGTCTACCTTTGACCACTTACATTTTTCCCAGTATGGACCAAGGTCAGGGTTTGAGGCATAAAAAAAAAGTTCATGTTTGAGGGCTGCAGGTTCCGAGTTTTTTTTTTTAAACTCCAGGAAGTTCTTTCTTTAATCTATATATGAGAGCATGTATCATTTTATAGTATATCAAAATTGCATTCATTTATCAGCTACACAGGGCAAACAATGGAAAATAAAAGCGTGGGTACTAGAGGGAGTTTGACCAGAGTTTACATATATATTAGCTATGCAGCCTTTGGCAAGTTGATTGAATTCTCTGTATCTGTGTGTAGTAAAAAATTTAAATTTGCTTAAAACAGAGGTCTGGCCTTTTCCCTCAGCTCCTGGAGGATAATCTTTGTTTAAGTGTGTTGAACTAGCCAAATAACAACAATGGAATTTAGAGTAAGGGCTTTGGGTCACATAGTATCAGCTGACCTGGAAACAGAAGTCAGCCATGTGGGCAAATTGATTTAATAGAGTCTTAGTAAATACCAAACTCCAAGGCTTGGGTGAGCTTCCCTGGTTGACAATACTCCATACATACTGTCACACAGCAATGAGAAGAGAGTAATGTATCCAGACTCCACAGGAAGATAAAAGAAGTTCCACATTTGGTACTTCTCCTGGTTTCTGCCTTATTCTGCCTTTGAATGATTTAATTTGAACTTTTTCTCTGTAATCAACCATAACTGTGAATACAATAGCTTTTAGTAACTTTTGTGAGTCCTTCTAGTGAATCATCTTATATAGGGGAGGTTTTGGGAGCCATCCAAATTTGTAGTTGGTGTCAAAAGTGAGGGTGATCTTGAGGGCTGTGCCCTCTAACTTTGTAGTTGGCCCCTATCTTTTTGCAATCTTAGTTTACTCATGTCTAAAATGGGGATAATTCCTACTTAACTATTTGAAGACTAAATGTAAGAATGAATTAAAAAAACACATTAAAATGGCCTAGAGTTCAGTATATTATTCAATAGAAGGCAAGTATTATGGAGCACATACCATAATCACTTCATCAATAAGCTTTTTTGTATGGCTTATGAAATGTGTACATTACCTCTTTCACACATATACAGTCTTAATTCTTCACAATTATTCTTGGAAATAACTAATATCTTTATTATGGATAAGAAAACAGAGCTAACATAATTAAGTGACTTCATTCATTTAATAGGGAAGTGTTGAGCGCTTACTTCATGTGAGGCATTGTGCTTGCTACGTGTTGGCGATGTAATGGAGAATGAAAGAGACATGACACTAGCACTCATGGTATTTACTCTCTAGTGAAAGACACGAATATTAAATAAATGTCAAAATATAGAATTAAAAGTTTTATAATGACTATTGGAAAACAGAAGAATATATGGTTAAATATAATAATAAGTAACACTGGTAGAACTTGAGCCCAGATTTTTAAAGACTAGTGTTCTGTCTAATGCACTATATGGCCAAAAATCCTTGATTCTTCTGGACTAAGGGGTTTCCCTTGACATTGGATTTTCAGTGCTAAACCTGGAACAATCCTGGACAAACCAGAATGACTGGTCACCCTAACAGCTAATGTCCAATAACTTAGTTTTTCCTATTCCAAGGTCAAATCCTATACCTGTGAAGTTTGTCAGGCATCATGCATAGTGAATTAGTAATGGAAAAGGATCATAAGGTAGATGACCCAGAAACTGTCAACTTTGAAGACCACTCATGGGAGAACCACTGCCAGGGGCACTTTTGAGAGCATGCTTTCTTTGCAGTGAGCTCCAAGACATCTCTGCTGAATGGCTGTTCTAGTTGAAGAACAAAGCTAGAACCTTTTCAGAAAACAGATGCAAGAGTATGCACTTCAGGTTAGTTTCAGAAGGTAGGGCTCTTACTTATGGTTCTATCAAAGTAAAAGTTTTTATCTCAAAATCACCTGCAGTTCCAAAAGTAGCTAATTTATATAAATAACACACAAACACAGTTGGAGAGCAAAACAGACCTTTCAACCAGCAAAGGCAATTGCCACTAAAACAGAGCTCAACAGTTCCCTTAAGTATCTAAGGCCAGCTGGATACTGAGCTCTTATGGTTCATATTAAAGAAAACAAAAGCATTTTTATACTCAGAGAGCCAGAATCATGGATGGCTAATTAGGAATGGGATTTGAAACCAGTGAGATCCCTGAGTGTACCCAGGAGAGAATAGTGATTTTGGCAGTGGGATAGAAGCAAAAGTGTAGTAGCAAATATTTCAGGATATAGTTTTGGGGTTGGAAGAACTCTCATACCTGACACAAAGCTACTTCTTCTCATCTGGAGATTGTCCCAATTCTTATATTGTCCACCAATCGATTCAGCCGGACAATCACACTGATTTGTACTTACTAGGCTCTAGGAGAAGTTGGGGTAACCTCAAGCCTGCCATATTTATAGATAGGCCTGTATTTATAGACCTGTTACCCAAAGTTCACTGAAGGAGTCCTTTCTCACATAAGTTGCTATAACTTGTGTTGAATGAAACCAGTCCTGCTACCCTGGCCACAAATGATTGTCAGAACAAGTAAGTTTTGCAGTCAGTCCTGGGTGGAGAAGGAAGTAGAGAGGGGAGTTCAGGTTTGTCTGGTGCACTGCACTAGAAAATCTTGGGCCAGGGTGAAGCCCACTGGGTTTATTAGGGCCGAACAGGATTGGAGGAAGAGAAGCATGCAGAGAGTAAGCAAAATAATGGAGAGCTTCTTTGCCTACCTTACAATTTAGTTTATCTTTACACTTATTATAAGTTTTTGCACATTCATTTTTATAGATTTGCTCTTTTCTTGCTAAGCTGAAAAAGATTTTGAAGTTTAGGATGGGAGTAACAAGGGACATTTCAACATCCTCAATTGGAGTGGTGTCTAATCGTGCATGCAGAAAGAGTATCATGGCTGAAAATAGGTTGGAAGAGTACAGAACACTCCTTCCATTTAAGGAAGAAAACACCGGTAATCTACTTAAATGGAAATCAATTTTAGTGGCTCCTTCATTACATTTTTACAGTCAGCAAAGTTCCATCCTATCAGGCCACAGAGCGGATGGTATGTAATTTTATACCAATGATAAATTTTTCCTTAGAAGAGAAGCAAAGGTTTTCACTTTTTAATAAGAATTATTTCCCTAGACTCTTTATCCAGTATATTGAAACTGTTTAATTTGTAAGGCCATATCCCCGATTCACAAAAACTTTAAGTGACACTAATCGGGCTCAAGTATTTTCATGATTAATGTACAACAATGTTAACCTAGTGTGACTTGACTTGTGAGCCATAATATTAAGGTTTTTCTTCACCTTAAAGCAGAATTTAAGATTAGCAATAAAAATGAACATTTTTGTATTATCTACTTACTTTATTGATGTTACACTCATTGAAGATTAACTGACACTAATAAGTTGGTCTTTATTTAAAAATACACAGTTCTGGCATTTTCAGATTTCTAATCCTAACATCACAATAGAGTAGCACTAAAGGTGATTTTAGAGTAGGGAAAAAACAAAGCAATTAGGTAAAATAAAAGACAGCATAACCTATGCCTTCTCTAGGCTTTGATCTTTCTAGACTTATTATTGTAATAAGTCCTCATTAATGTGCAGTTCATGAAAACTCGAGTTTGGAGATCATTTGAACACAGGCTTGGCTTAAATTAAACTTGCATTATCAATGAAGAAAGGCTTTGCTAAGCAAATTAACAGTATAAACAGGAATGCTGGAGGAATATTCAAACTATTTAATAGACCAAACTATGCTTTCAAATACCTTAATTCCATCCAATTATTACAGTGATTACAATTACAAATGAATCTTATCTTTCATTAAAGCAGGCCCAGCATGATTCTTATTCATCACCAACTACCCAGCACTCCTTTTCATGTATTCTTCTGTTTGGATTCACCAACAGTTCAGACTGGTTTCTCCCGCAATTAGCCTGAATTAACAGGAGCTAATCATTAACCATTTGAGTTGGTGTTATGATTTACACAGTAAGTATCCTTTTCTGGCAGAGCTTCATAAACATTCTTACATGAACATTTAACAACTTCCTTTAAACAAACTGACATTTCCAGTAGATCTTAGAGAAACTGTCATGCAATGGGGTGTATCACAGGCATGCATTTCAAATGTGTTACAAGAAGTACATTATTCCAACGACACTGTGATAAGGTTCATAAACCACATTGACAGAAGTGCCTACATTTCTCTCAGAATTAAGAAAATGAAGGGAGAATCAAGAATACAAAAACAGGGTATAATGAGTCAAGATGGCAGAGCAGTAGCAGGCTGAGACTACATCAGGTAGCAGGAGATCAGCTAGATAGCTTATCTAAACATTGCAAACACCAACAAATCCAACGGAAGATCGAAGAGAAGAACAGCAATTCTAGAAACAGAAAATCAACCACTTTCTAAGAGGTGGACAGGTGGAGAAGTGAATCCAAAGTGACAGGAAGATAGACCGCGGTGGGAGGGGCCAGCTCCTGGCAAGTGGTGGAGCAACAGAGCACAAAATCAGGACTTTTAAAAGTCTGTTCTGCTGAGGGACATTGCTCCAGAGGCTAAACCGGGGTGAAGCCCATGCGGGGTCAGCAGGGCCCCAGGTCCCACAGGGTCACAGAAGGATCAGGGGTGTCTGAGTGTCACAGAGCTTGCAGATAATAGAATGGGGAAGCCAGCTATAGAGACAGAGCCAAGGAGTGAGCCCTCAGCTCGGGGTTACTTTGAACCGGTCACAGGCTTGGTGAGCACAGAGCATGGCCAGAGGCCAGGGAGATGGGAGTAACTGGGTGCTATTCTCTGAGGGTGCACTAAGGAGTGGGGACCCGAGGCCTCGGCTCCGGAGACTGGGAGGCCGCCATTTTCATTCCCGTCCTCCAGAACTCTATAGAAAGCATTCAGGGAACAAAAGCTCCCTAAAGTAAACACAAGCAGATTACTCATCCCGGCCCCTGGTGAGGGCGGTACAATTCCGCCTCAGGCAAAGACACTTGAGAATGATTACAACAGGCCGCTCCCCCAGAAGATCACCAAGAAATCCAGCCAAGACCAAGTTTACCTACCAAGGAGTGCAGGTTCAATACCAAGGAGAGCAGCGGAATTCCAGAGGAGAAGAAGCAAAGCCCAGAACTCATGGCTTTCTCCCCATGATTCTTTATTCTTGCAGTTAATTTAATTTTTTTTTCAATTTTTTTTCTTCTTCTGCTAAAATTTTTTTAAACTTTTACCCTTTTCTTTTTTAATGTTTTTTAACTAGTTTATCTAATATATATATATATATATTAATATTTTTTATTTGTTTTCTTTTTAAATTTTTTTTTCTGAACCTCTTTTTGTCCCCTTTCTCCCCCTACATGATTTGAAATTCCTTCTGATTTGGTTAAAACATATTTTCCTGGAGTTGTTGCCACCCTTTTAGTATTTTACTTGCTCCTTCATATACTCTTATTGGGACAAAATGACAAGGCAGAAAAATTTACCACAAAAAAAAAGAACAAGAGGCAGTATCAAAGGCTAGGGACCTAATCAATACAGACATTGGTAATATGTCAGATCTAGAGTTCAGAATGATGATTCTCAAGGTTCTAGCTGGGCTCAAAAAAGGCATGGAAGATATTAGAGAAATCCTCTCAGGAGATATAAAAGCCCTCTCTGGAGAAACAAAAGAACTAAAATCTAAACAAGTTGAAATAAAAAAAGCTATTAATGAGGTGCAATCAAAAATGGAGGCTCTCACTGTTAGGATAAATGAAGCAGAAGAAAGAATTAGTGATATAGAAGACCAAATAACAGAGAATAAAGAAGCTGAGCAAAAGAGGGACAAACAGCTACTGGACCACGAGGGGAGAATTCGAGAGATAAGTAACACCATAAGATGAAACAACATTAGAATAATTGGGATTCCAGAAGAAGAAGAAAGAGAGAGGAGTGCAGAAGGTATATTGGAGGGAATTATTGGAGAGAATTTCCCTAATATGGCAAAGGGAATAAGCATCAAAATCCAGGACATTCAGAGAAACCCCCTCAAAATCAACAAGAATAGGTCCACACCCCATCACCTAATACTAAAATTTACAAGTCTTAGTGACAAAGAGAAAATCCTGAAAGCAGCCCAGGAAAAGAAGTCTGTAACATACAATGGTAAAAATATTAGATTGGCAGCAGACTTATCCACAGAGACCTGGCAGGCCAAAAAGAGCTGGCATGACATATTCAGAGCACTAAACAAGAAAAACATGTAGCCAAGAATACAATATCCAGCTAGGCTATCATTTAAAATAGAAGGAGTGATAAAAAACTTCCAGGACAAACAAAAACTGAAAGAATTTGCAAACACCAAACCAGCTCTACAGGAAATATTGAAAGGGGTCCTATAAGCAAAGAGAGAGCCTAAAAGCCATAGATCAGAAAGGAAAAGAGACAATATACAGTAATGGTCACCTTACAGGAAATACAATGGCACTAAATTCATATCTCTCAATAGTTACCCTGAATGTAAATGGGCTAAATGCCCCAATCAAAACACAGGGTATCAGAATGGATAAAAAAAGGAAAACCCGTCAATATGATGTCTACAAGAAACTCATTTTAGACCCAAAGACATTTCCAGATTTAAAGTGAGGGGATGGAAAACAATTTACCATGCTAATGGACATCAGAAGAAAGCTGGGGTGGCAATCCTTATATAAGATCAATAAGATTTTAAGCCACAGACTATAATAAGAGATGAGGAAGGACACTATATCATACTCAAAGGGTCTGTCCGACAAGAAGATCTAACAATTTTAAATATCTATGCCCCTAATGTGGGAGCAGCCAACTATATAAACCAATTAATAACAAAATCAAAGAAACACATCCACAGTAATTCAATAATAGTAGGGGACTTTAACACTCCCCTTACTGAAATGAAGAGATCATCCAAGCAAAAGATCAACAAGGAAATAAACGCCTTAAATGACACACTGGACCAGATGGACATCACAGATATATTCAGAACATTTCATCCCAAAGCAACAGAATACACATTCTTCTCTAGTGCACATGGAGCATTTTCCAGAATCGATCACATCCTGGGTCCTAAATCAGGTCTCAACCGGTATCAGAAGATTGGGATCATTCCCTGCATATTTTCAGACCACAATGCTCTGAAGCTCGAACTCAATCACAAGAGGAAATTTGGAAAGAACCCAAATACATGGAGACTAAACAGCATCCTTCTAAAGAATGAATGGGTCAACCAGGAAATTAAAGAAGAATTGAAAAAATTCATGGAAACAAATGATAATGAAAACACAACAGTTCAAAATCTGTGGGACACAACAAAGGCAGTCCTGAGAGGAAAATATATAGCTGTACAAGCCTTTCTCAAGAAACAAGAAAGGTCTCAGGTATACAACCTAACCCTACACCTAAAGGAGCTGGAGAAAGAACAATAAAGAAACCCTAAACCCAGCAGGAGAAGAGAAATCATAAAGATCAGAGCAGAAATCAATGAAATAGAAACAAACAAACAAAAAACCAACAGAACAAATCAACAAAACTAGGAACTGGTTCTTTGAAAGAATTAATACGATTGATAAACCCCTGGTCAGACTTATCAAAAATACAAGAGAAAGGACCCAAATAAATAAAATCATGAATGAAAGAGGAGAGATCACAACTAACACTAAAGAAATACAGACAATTATAAGAACATACTATAAGCAACTCTACACCCACAAAGAAATGGATGGAAGAAATGGATGCATTCCTAGAGACATACAAACTACCACAACTGAACCAGGAAGAAATAGAAAATCTGAACAGACCCATAACCGGTAAGGAGATTGAAACAGTCATCAAAAATCTCCAAACAAACAAAAGCCCAGGGCCAGACGGCTTCCCAGGGGAATTCTACCAAACATTTAAAGAAGAACTAATTCCTATTCTCCTGAAACTGTTCCAAAAAAATAGAAATGGAAGGAAAACTTCCAAACTCATTTTATGAGGCCAGCATCATCTTGATCCCCAAACCAGACAAGGATCCCATCAAAAGAGAGAATGACAGACCAATATCCTTGATGAACACAGATGCGAAAATTCTCACCAAAATATTAGCCAATAGGATTCAACATTACATTAAAAGGATTATTCACCACAACCAAGTGAGATTTATTCCAGGGCTGCAAGGTTGGTTCAACATTCACAAATCAATCAATGTGATACAAAAAATTAATAAAAGAAAGAACATGAACCATAAGATACTCTCAATAGAGGCTGAAAAAGCACTTGACAAAGTACAGCATCCCTTTCTGATCAAAACTTTTAAAAGTGTAGGGATAGAGGGCACATACCTCAATATCATCAAAGACAGCTATGAAAAACCCACCACAAATATTCTCAATGGAGAAAAATTGAAAGCTTTTCTGCTGAGGTCAGGAACACGGCAGGAATGTCCATTATCACCTCTGCTATTCAACATAGTACACCAGTCCTAGCCTCAGCAATCAGACTACAAAAAGAAATTAAAGGCATCCAAATCGGCAAAGAATAGTCAAACTATCACTCTTTGCAGATGATATGATACTATATGTGAAAAACCCAAAAGACTCCACTCCAAAACTGCTAGAACTTGTACAGGAATTTAGTGAAGTGTTAGTATATAAAATCAATGCACAGAAATCAGTTGCATTTCTCTATACCAACAACAAGACAGAAGAAAGATAAATTAAGGAGTCCATCCCATTTACAGTTGCACCCAAAACCATAAGATACCTAGGAATAAACCTAACCAAAGAGGCAAAGAATCTATACTCAGAAAACTATAAAGTACTCATGAAAGAAATTGAGGAAGACACGAAGAAATAGAAAAATGTTCCATGCTCCTGGATTGTAAGAACAAATATTGTGAAAATGTCTATGCTACCTAAAGCAATCTACACATTTAATGAAATTCCTATCAAAATACCATACATTTTTTTTCAAAGGAATGGAACAAATAACCCTAAAATTTATATGGAACCAGAAAAGACCTCGAAAATCCAAAGGAACATTGAAAAACAAAGCCAAAGTTGGTGGCATCTCAATTCCGGACTTCAAGCTCTATTACAAAGCTGTCATCATCAAGACAGCATGGTACTGGCACAAAAACAGAAACATAGATCAATGGAACAGAATAGAGAGCCCAGAAATAGACCCTCAACTCTACCGTTAACTAATCTTCGACAAAGCAGGAAAGAATGTCCAATGGATAAAAGACAGCCTATTCAATAAATGGTGCTGGGAAAATTGGACAGCCACATGCAGAAAAATGAAATTGGACCACTTCCTTACACCACACACAAAAGTAGACTCAAAATGGATGAAGGACCTCAATGTGCGAAAGGAATCCATCAAAATCCTTGAGGAGAACACAGGCAGCAACCTCTTCGACCAACAGTGTAGAAGTCAAATTATCACTCTTTGCAGATGATATGATACTATATGTGGAAAACCCAAAAGACTCCACTCCAATACTGCTAGAACTTCTACAGGAATTCAGTAAAGTGTGAGGATATAAAATCAATGCACAGAAATCAGTTGCATTTCTCTACACCAACAGCAAGACAGAAGAAAGAGAAATTAAGGAGTCAATCCCATTTACAATTGCACCCAAAACCATAAGATACCTAGGAATAAACCTAACCAAAGAGACTAAAAATCTATACTCAGAAAACTATAAAGTACTCATGAAAGAAATTGAGGAAGACACAAAGAAATGGAAAAATGTTCCATGCTCCTGGATTGCAAGAATAAATATTGTGAAAATGTCTATGCTACCTAAAGCAATCTATACATTTAATGAAATTCCTATCAAAGTACCATCCATATTTTTCAAAGAAATGGAACAAATAACCCTAAGATTTATATGGAACCAGAAAAGACCTCGAATAGCCAAAGGGATATTGAAAAAGAAAGCCAAAGTTGGTGGCATCACAATTCCGGACTTCAAGCTCTATTACAAAGCTGTCATCATCAAGACAGCATGGTACTGGCACAAAAGTGACCCATAGATCAATGGAAAAGAATAGAGAGCCCAGAAATAGACCCTCAACTCTATGGTCAACTAATCTTCAACAAAGCAGGAAAGAATGTCCAATGAAAAAAGACAGCCTCTTCAATAAATGGTGCTGGGAAAATTGGACAGCCACATGCAGAAAAATGAAACTGGCCATTTCCTCACACCACACACACAGAAATAGACTCAAAATGGATGAAGGACCTCCATGTGAGAAAGGAATCCATCAAAATCCTTGAGGAGAACACAGGCAGCAACCTCTTCGACCTCAGCCACAGCAACTTCTTCCTAGGAACATCGCCAAAGGCAAGGGAAGCAAGGGCAAAAATGAACTATTGGGATTTCATCAAGATCAAAAGCTTTTGCACAGCAAAGGAAACAGTTAACAAAACCAAAAGACAACTGACAGAATGGGAGAAGATATTTGCAAATGAAAAATCAGATAAAGGACTAGTATCCAAAATTTATAAAGAACTAATCAAACTCAACACCCAAAGAACAAATAGTCCAATCAAGATATGGGCAGAGGACATGAACAGACATTTCTGCAAAGAAGATATCCAGATGGCCAACAGACACATGAAAAAGTGCTCGCCATCACTCGGCATCAGGGAAATACAAATCAGAACCACAATGAGATACCATCTCACACCAGTCAGAGTGGCTAAAATTAACAAGTCAGTAAATGACAGATGCTGGTGAGGATGCGGAGAAAGGGGAACACTCCTACACTGTTGGTGGGAATGCAAGCTCGTGCAACCACTCTGGAAAAGAGCATGGAGGTTCCTCAAAAAGTTGAAAATAGAACTACCCTATAACCCAGCAATTGCACTACTGGGTATTTACCCTAATGATACAAACGTAGTGACCCGAAGGGGCACGTGCACCCAAATGTTTATAGCCGCAATGTCTACAATAGCCAAACTATGGAAAGAACCTAGATGTCCATCAATAGACCAATGGATCAAGAAGATGTGGTATATATACACAATGGAATACTATGCAGCCATCAAAAGAAATGAAATCTTGCCATTTGTGACGACATGGATGGAACTAGAGGGCATCATGCTTAGCGAAATAAGTCAAGCGGAGAAAGACAACTATCATATGATCTCCCTGATATGAGGAAGTGGTGATGCAACATGGGGGCTTAAGGGGGTAGGAGAGGAATGAATGAAACAAGATGGGATTAGGATGGAGACAAACCATAAGTGACTCTTAATCTCCAAAACAAACTGAGGGTTGCTGGGGGGAGGGAGGTTAGGAGAGGGGGGTGGGGTTATGGACATGGGAAGGGTATGTGCTATGATGAGTGCTGTGAAGTGTGTAAACCTGGCAATTCACAGACCTGTAACCCTGGGGATAAAAATACAATACATGTTTATTTAAAAAAATTAAAAAAAATAAAAAGAGAGAGAGACTTTGGACTCCCTGAATCAAACTGAGGATTTTAGAGGGTAGGAGGGTTGGGAGATGGATTAACCTGTTGATGTGTATTAAGGAGGGCGTGTATTTTATGGAACACTGGATTTTATATGTAAACAATGAATCATGGAATATTACATCAAAAGCTAAAGATGTACTGTATGATGACTAACAAAACATAATAGTAAAATTTAAAAAAAAAATTTAAAAACTGCTGAAAGAAGAGGAATTAAAAAAAAAAAAAAGAATACAAAAACAATCCCAGGGCTGAATCTCAAGGAAATCCGCTTGCAATATTTTCTTTCCTCAATTGTTTCTCATCCTCAATTGACAGCTTGTCATTGGGGGTGATGGTAAGTGGGATAGACAGCCCAATAAAAAATTACATATCTCATGAAATCTATGTGCAGGTCAGGACAAATCCCAGTACATCAAAGAAATTCTCCTTTGCAGGTGGGTGACTCTAAAAAAAATACTAGGTATGCGAGAGGTGTTTCTAATTAATTATCACAGGAACCCTATGTGAAGAATTGTCATTATCCTGTTTGGACAAAGTAAATGCCTGAAGCACATTGAGTATGAGGAACTTCCCTCTATCTTTCAGGGTGTTGCAGAGTTGGGAGCAGAACCTAAGTCACCAGCATCTGCATTCCCTGATTGGTAGTGGTGATGACTGAACTACTGGCTGTTGGCTGCTATTAATAAGAGTGAAAATGGCAGTAGCAGCAGGAGTAGTTGTTGTTACATACCTTGTGTTAGGCTCTAAGTACTTAACCTGCACTTCCCTGAATCCTCACAATAACAGGTATGTAGTAGTATTGCCCACCATTTTATAGATGAGAAAACTGATATAGAAAGAGGATAGGAGACTTTCCTAAAGTCACACAGATAATAAGCATTGGAACTGGAACTTGACCTACACTCTGACCACAAATCTTAGGCATTGATGAATTAGTCTCCAGCAAACCAAGCTACTCCTTGCCTTGAGCTTTATACTTTGTGTCATAGCTCAGGAGACTTCCTTGTCTCCCTTGAGGGTAAACCTCAATTATTTAAGCTGGCTAGAAGTCTGTCCACAAAGACCAATGTGTATGCTTAATTTCAATCTGTTTTAAACTCATTTAGTTTTAATCTGTTTCATGGCTCATGACAATATCCCCAAATATAAGTAGATAATCATTACCCAAAGGAAAATTGAGGATTATGGAAGAGGGGAAAGCATATACACCATCTTAAAGTAGACGTCACATTGATGGTAAGAAGGAGAGGATTATAAGCCCTATTTTACAGTCTTTATAACCAAGAAACAAAGAGGCTAAGTGACTTGCCCAATGTCACATGGTCAAGGAGTTTGATAAGTGAAGCTTCAAACATAATTTTGTCTATGCTAAAGCTCATGCCATTTCCAGTTCACCACATGGTTCCCCCACATGCTTAAGCTCACAGAGGTACTTTCTAGAGCTAGGTTATTTTGGACAAAGTATCTAACCTCTCTGTGCCTCACTTCTTTTATCTGTTAATAATAGAACATATCTCAGGGGGGTTGTGAAGATTAAGTGAGAATAACGCATCTCCAGGAAAACACTGGTACCCAACGACGCATAGGTTGTATACTACACTATTGCTATTTTTTTGTTTGAGTTCCTGATTTCTGTTATTTGGATTTACACTGTCCAAAATAATAGTCAATGGCCACATACAGCTATTAAAATTAAAATGTAAACTGGTTAAAATTATTTAAAATGAAAAACTCAGTTCTTCACTCGCACTAATCACATTTCAAGTACTCAAAATCCACATGTAGCTAATAATTATCGTATTGTTAGGCGAAGATTTAGATCATTTTTCCACATCACAGAAAGTTTTATTAGACACAAAGAAAAAAAATCACATAGATTTTTTTAAAAAAATTAATTTAATTGTGTGTGTGTGTGTGTGTGTGTTCCAAAATTCATTCTTTATGCACCACACCCAGTGCTCCATGCAATACATGCCCTCATTAATACCCACAACCAGGCTCACCCAACTCCCTACCCCTCTTTCTTCCAAAACCCTTAGTTTGTTTCTCAGAGTCCACAGTCTCTCATGGTTTGTCTCCCCCTCTGATTTCCCCCAACTCACTTCTCCTCTCCATCTCCCAGTGTCCTCCGTGTTATTCCTTATGCTCCACAAGTAAGTGAAACCATATGATAATTTACTCTCTCTGCTTGACTTATTTCACTCAGCATAATCTCCTCCAGTCCCATTCATGTTGACCACATAACTTTATATATACGTGTGTGTGTGTATATATATATATGTGTGTGTGTGTGTGTGTGTGTTTGTGTGTAAATACACGTAGGAAACTGGAAAATTGCAAATGAAACCACTGAGAATGGGATAGGGATTAAGGAGGACCTTCATGTTTTGTTCTATATGCTTTCACATTGTTTGAAAAGGTACATAAATTCGTTATTACTTTTGAAATCTTAGAAAACATAACTCTTTTAAAAAACAAACTAACTTGGGGATCTTTCCAGTACCCTTGCTGGTAGAGGATATTTACCCAAGAACTTTGCTTGGCTATTTCCTTGGTGTCTGGTACACAGCAAACATCACTGCCAAATTAAGTATTAAGTAGGAAAAAGACTCTGCTGGGGCAAGGGGCAGAAGAGTGGATTTTTTCTTTTCCCCAGATAATAAGGAGCCTTTGTAAGATACTCTTCTCCAAGGAGCAAAATAGTCCCTTCAGCCTGGCCTTGCCCAGCCCAAGAGATTCCCAAACCAAATTTAAAGCAACTCTTGAAATATCAGGCAATAAGCACATCAAGAAAATCACAAGCCATCCTATGCCCAGCAAAAGAACTTATAGCAAGTCCTTTATCATCCAAGCAAGGAGCCAAGGAGCTGGGGCCAGCCATGCTCCTATGATACCTTAGGAAGAATGTCCTGAATTATTCCATTGCTCCTCACCAAAATGGCTGATGAAGTAAAGCGAGAAAGAAAAACTCAATCTCAATAAGAACGACAGCTTCTAACTATTTGATTAAAGGAGAAAAGTTGACAATGAAGAGACTCTGACAGTTCAACTTCTGTTCAAAGAAAAAAAATGATTACTCCACAGCCCTCAATCCTCTCCCACGTCCTAACCACTACCTCCAGCTTGATCTTTTTTAGGCTATTTTCCCTCGAAAGTTTTCCTCGCCTTTTGCTATTTTGGGAGACAATAGGCTGAGGAGAAACTTGGGTAAAACACAAAGGCTCAGTAGTGATTACCAGAATGAAATTTTCCAGAAATCTTTCTTCTGATCTTTACAAATTTTAAAAGATGGTAAAACCGGATACAGCAGCAACAATCTCAAAATGAAAGCATTAAAATGTGTAGGGAAAAATTTCTTGTATCTCATCAACCATTTTACATATTTTGAGGCATCTCAATTCTTGAGGATTTGAAGCAGAATATAGAGGTGCTTAGCTAGCTCCGTCTATAGAGCATGCAACTCAGTCTATAGAGCATGCAACTCCTGATCTCAGAGTCATGAGTTCCAGCACACACACACACACACACACACACATATACATACACACGTATATATAAAGCTATGTGGTCAACATGGATGGGACTGAAGGAGATTATGCTGAGTGAAATAAGTCAAGCAGAGAGAGTAAATTATCATATGGTTTGGGTGTAGAGTTGGGTGTAGAGTTCACTCAAAATAAATTGGATATGTCAATTATATCTTAATAAAACAAAAAAAAGTTTAAAAAATAAAAAAAGAATATAATGCACTATCTCTTTAGAACCATGGTATAACTGAATGTTAGCCTAATACTACTTCTGGCTCAGTCTATCACTGAACAAGATGTTACCTGACAACACCTAATGAAAGAAGACAGATTAATTTCTTCTAGGTTAGAGAACTCAGCTGTCTACCATAGAGCACTACATTTGTTCGAACTGATGCTTACTCATAGATCCCAGGACACAGGTAGGAACAAATAATTATTTTGAAGAAATAAAAGTCCATGTGCTTCCTATCACAGTGGCTCTTAACTGAGTGTTAATACTGTAGAGACCTTGGAGAGATCATCTGAAGCAAAGCCATCTAATTTACAGATGAAGAAATTGAGGCTTTGGGATGGGAGAGAATATAGAGACCATTAGTTTCAGAACTAGAAATTAGAAACCCAGGTCTTTTTATTCCCCTCTGGTCTATTATACTAACAAAACAGTTTTGAAAGGTCAGCAGAGCACCGTGGATTAACAAACACAAAAAGTGAATTTATGGACTAGATTCTGAAGTTCTGCTGCTGAATTTGATAGTAGCAGATTATAATATTGATATTATTTTAGTCTATTTTAAGGTTATCAGGAAGACTAGGGTTGTTTATTATTATTATTTGTAAACATGCACAAAGTGAAGACTACAATCATAAGGTTTAATGAGAGTAGCAACCATTCATATGCTAAAATATATTTCACTTGTGTCCTGTTTTTCCTTCCCCTTCCCTCGGAATAAGGTTTCACTGCAGAGTCTATTCTTTAGCTATTTATTTTGTTTTAGGAGATTTTGAGCGTAAAGTTATTTTAGGTACTCATTAATATTCATAAACTAGATCCAGGTATCTTCCCCCACTCAGGTTAATGTCATAAGTAAGGTACTATCATAGTTATTTCACAATGTTTATAGGACATTGATATAAAATTAACAGTTTTATATCATTAATCAATTAATACAGTTAAGAATAATAAATACATTTCTTTTTTTTTTTTTAAGATTTTATTTATTTATTTGTCAGAGAGAGAGAGCGAGTGAGAGCAAGCACAGGCAGACAGAGTGGAAGGCAGAGTCAGAGGGAGAAGCAGGCTCCCCGCGGAGCAAGGAGCCCGATGTGGGACTCGATCCCAGGACGCTGGGATCATGACCTGAGCCGAAGGCAGCTGCTTAACCAACTGAGCCACCCAGGCGTCCCAATAAATACATTTCTATAGGGTATCACTTTTGTATCTTTTTACTTATGATAAAAGATTATTGATATGATTTTGAATAAGCTAAGCACCTCTCTTTGCCTTTATCTTCAAAATGGGAATGGTGATAATAGCACCTACCTCATAGAGTTGATATGAAAATATTAAGTGAATTAATATTTTAAAGCACTTGGAACAGTCCTTGGCAAATAATATTTGTTAAATAAATCTGTTACACAATAAAGCTCATACATGGCATCAAACTCCAAACCAAATTTAAACATCTGGGGCAGGGAATTTTCAATGTTGGCTTTACATCATAATGTCCCATGGCACATTTAAAAATGCAGATGCTCAGGCCCTACTCCAAATCTACTGAATCTGAACTTCCAGTGGAGAGAAAATTTGGGTATGTTTGTGTATGTGTGTATGAACTTGTGTGTGTGTGTGTGTGTGTGTGTGTGTGTTTTAAAGCTTCATAGATACCTCTCATTAAGAATCTTTGGCCTAGACACTGGTGACAATGAGAGGTGATTTCTAACTTTTTTTCTGAAAGCTGAAATCTTAACTTAGAGAACTGATGCTCCTTTCTATTTTCTGTTTTAAAACTATTTATTTATTTGACAGATCGAGAGAGAGAGATATCATAAGTAGGAAGGCGGGGGGGGGGGAGAAGCAGGCTCCCTGCTGAGCAGAAAGCCGTATTGGGGGGGCTTGATCTCAGGACCCTGAGGTCATGACCTGAGCCTAAGGCAGGGGCTTAACCCACTGAGCCACTCAGAGGCCCCATGATGCTCCTTTTTAATTCATTAGCATCAACCAATCCTTGTAATTTACCCCAAGTGCAAAATTCTTCTTTTTCCAAGTGCAAATTTCTTGAAGCACTTTTCTTATATGACTTCTGGTCCAGAATATGGTTGAAACATGGTTATATTTAAAGAGATGGCACATTAATTCAGCATCTCAAATAAGAATCTGGGAAGGAAGAGTTTTGGCACGTTATTTAGAATTCTATTGCCTTCTCTTAGTTTTAAGGCAAAGTTCACTGTAGTATTCCTAGTTCTACTTTTTATATCCTGTCCTAATTTGCCTTATTTGTACTGACACATATTTATAAATGTTAATTAAAAATGCATGTAGAGAAGGAAAAGGGAGAACCATGGTAACAATAAAAACAAAATTATTTGAGCATACAGACTAGAGAGTTCATAAGCCCTCCCCATAAGCCACATTGGTATTAATTAAACCCATGTTGGTCTATATTGAGTTTACAACTCTGAGACACCAGACAAAAATACATTTCCATGGGGCTGGTTAGTCTAGGCATTTATGTAACTGACAAAATCAACTTGCTCTGCCCCATCAGATTTGTCAGTCAAAATATCGACAGCTGCTCTGAGAACACATTTGGGTTTAGTCAGTATCATAGTTGATGCTAGTAGGTTTTGCTTTAGAGAAGTGTTACTCAAGAAATCAAATATAATTTTGGATATAAAATAGTTAAAGATAATAAGCAACAAGGGTTGGATGTGGTAAGCAGGCAGGATCGCTTGGGAAACAGATGAAGGCATGTTCTGGCATGAGAACAAAGGCAATTGCCTCACTGAAATGCTAGGCAGAAGCAAAGAAGAGATAGAATTCTGAGAGCGGGGAGAGAAAGGAAAATTTTGGCATCAATGTTTCAAAACTGAATGCCTTTCAGGTTTCTGTGCCAATATATTTCAACCTGCTTCCCATCCAAAATCTTCACACCTCCTTTCACCTGTATTCCCTGTCTCTCATCACCAGTAACTTGCAATGTTCAGCTAATTCCACCTCCCTTCTACATGTTGTGTAAAAATAGTAATAATTGGAAAACCAGCTCAAGGAACTCCCTTCCAGAGAGGGAAAGCAAGGAATGAGGGTAAAAGAAAGAGACACAAACACAGATAAACCCGAAAACAGCCAGGTATCCTACATGGTTAACAAATTTGTTAATTTATTTTATTTTTAGATTTTATTTATTTATTTGAGACAGAGTGAGAAAGAGAGAGCACAAGAGGGGGAGAATCAGACTCCCACTGAGCAGGACTCCAGAATCATGACCCAAGCCAGAGACCGCCGCTTAACTGACTGAGCCACCCAGGTGTTCATGGTTACCAAATTTAATACAACTCCTGCCTAAGGCAACATCTTCTATGAAACAGGTCTTAATCACTGCAACTTGTAAAACAAAAATTAAATTAAAACAAAGTACAGTAAACACACACACACAATTTCTTTAAACAACTCTGGCAACACAACTTCACTGACAGCATTTTACACAAAAGGGATAGTTTTATGTATTTGACCACTGAGAGTTTTATGTTTTGCAATGTCCTTCATATTTATCTATTCTGGCTCCTCTCCAAGTTTGACAATAGGTTACCCTCTTGAGACCATAGTCACAGACTTTGATTTTTCTCAAAATAGATTTAGTTCAGACTCCCTGCTCCCCCATGCCTTGCTCCACTTCTTGCCCTGGCAGTTAGTAGAAAGGGATGCCTAACCAGAGTGTGAAACTAGTGATTTTTAGGATGAGATGCCAATAAGAGAAATTTATATGAGTCTGAAAGAAATTAACTAATATAAATAATCACCTAAACATGAGATTAGGTATCCAATCACCCAGGAGACCTTTTTATAACCACTAGTTTTCATCAAAATCCATTATAGCAGCTCCATTACATGTCAAAATAGAAATCAAACAGTATTGTCTCTCTGTGTATATCATTTGAACTCTCAAATCCATTCTTTTCTAGTTGACCTTTCTAATTATTTAAATTGGACCTGATGCTCATCAAGGGCTAGGCATTCCATTACCATCAGGTTTTGGTTTTGTTCTGTTTTATTTTGTTTTTCAATCAAATCTAATTACTATATTGAACTGCCTATTTCATCTTCATAGTTTTGTTTCCAGAAAACTACATAGCATAAAACATGCAATCCTCTAATTTCAAAATGTTTTCTTTACATGGTCAGTAGGTTTTAGAAACTCAACAGGTTTGATTTCCTTTTGACTAAAAGGGAAGTGGCTGACAGGTGACTGAGGGGCACAATTCCTACCCGTTTAGTAGTTATTCAGACCGAGTGGCTCCAAACATTTTTCAGAAGGGTTGAAGCAGAGCATTGTTCAACACTTTCCATGAAGCATATTGAAGTTCTCTCAGCCTTTAGTTGCAATGGTCTTGGTAAGTATATAATGAAGATAAACATAACCAGCTCCTTGATTAGATGCTTTGGCACAGAGATCAAAGATGGAAATGTGAAGTCTTCAAAGACCAGCCCTTAATTTTGCTGGCAAAAAGGCCTAGATCATATGTTGCTAATAGAAGTTAGAGCCTAATACCATTGTTTAGTGTGGGGCGTATGGTCAAAATTGTAGCTGATGTTAAACTAGATTCTTCTTTAGCGATAAAGCAGAAACCAAACTCTTCCAACATGAAATGCATTTCCAGTACCTCAGTTTTTGGTCAGTCAACAGACTGTCATGAAGCATGTCCTTATCATGCATATTCACATTTACCTCTGGAGCAGACAACAATTGATAATTATCTGCCAACAATTTACAAACATTTTTGCTCTTGGTTGTCAAGATTTCACTTCCAGATAAAATGCACTTGATCCTAGTCCTGCATTTTTAAGCTTTGAAGTAATTAGGCAGAAAACTGCCTGTGTGATTACCCTCATTAAAATATTTGGCTTTCATCACGGAAACTGACAACGCAGCTCCCTCACTTGGTGCTGAGTTATGTTCATACTTCAGGAAAAATGACTTGTTTAGTGTGTCAACTCTTCCCTTCTGTGGGAACACCCTCTTCACTTTGTCAATGTCATCATCTAAATTGAGTTAATTCTAAGAGATATACATATATATTTTTTTTTTCCTGGAGGAAAGGGAAAAATAAACCTGCAAAATGGCTCTAACTTTGTTCTGTAAGCTTCTTTTGTTTCCAATATATACAGTCAACAGATTTACTCTGTGTATCTAAGTATGAATGACATTTGTTTAAAAAAAATTGGCCAATTTTCTCTCATTGACAGCAAAGGGAGGAAGAGGGAGAGGTAAATTTCTAAATACATTCAGATAACATGCTGTTCCATGGCTAGAATTTGAGGGATCTAATTTAAGATAACTACAAAACTGGCCCTGAAAGAGCAACCTATTAATAAAAAATAACTCCTGCTTCTTGTTCCATTGTTTAGTTCATTAGTCATTTATGAAGCATTAGATGCTGTGTCTCATGCTAGAGATACAATGATGAAAAGCCCCAGTTCCTTCCTCATAATAGAAAGATCCTATGATTCAGTGCAAGGGAAGCTGCTAGATGGAAGTAGCTAAATTATGACTTGGCATAGGAAATAGGCCAGAGAAGAGAATTGACTAACAATTATTCTTGGATGTAGGTAAGTGGTCTCAGTGTCATTTACTGAGTTGGCTGGGAAACTGTAATCATGGTAGCAAGGACTTAACTATGTTTGCTAAAGCCTGACTGTGTTCATCATATATGAAGTGTCTTTGCCTTAGCCAAACCTACATTGTCACCGTTTCTATAATTTGCTCTTTACTAAATAGTACAATAAAATCCAAGCAATAACATCAGTTCAGACATTTAGCCAGGCCAAAAATTCACTAGTTCCACATAACTTACTAGCGAGCTTAAAGAATGTACAGTAAAACCTTCATTAACTAGAATGCTTGGTGAATAAGATGTTGTAGGTAATTGAACTGTCCAATCAAAAGTTGAGAAGAAAGCATTTTTGTTATTTTTAACTCTTGTTGAAAATTATTTTTAAATTCTAGCTCAAGTGAGAGAAATCTAGTATAAAGCTTTGAGTTTTTACTGACAGTGATGATCACTCACTCAGGACTTCATGGTCATCACCGTGCATATCAGAACCCACTTTTCTTTTCTTTTTTTTAAGATTTTATTTATTTATTTGACAGAGAGATCACGAGTAGTCAGAGAGTCAGGCAGAAGAGAGAGATGGGGAAGCAGGCTCCCTGCTGAGCAGAGAGCCCTATGCCGGGTTGGATCCCAGGACTCCAGGATCATGACCTGAGCTGAAGACAGAGGCTTTAGCCCACTGAGCCACTCAGGCACCCCAGAACCCACTTTTCAGAGAAGGAAATGGAAAATTAGAATGTCTAAGACCATGGCTTGAGATATTTAATTAAATATTTAAAAATACTTTCTAGAAGCCATTAAAAAAAAATGAATTCCTGATACTAGCTTGCTTGGGGTTTAGCCTCTTCTCCAAATTAAATGAATCGTCATCATCATCACCATCACCATCATAATGTATTCTGTTAATTTAGTGTTTTAGAGTCTGGTAAAATACTAACTAAACTTAAACTAATGCTACTTAAATTTTGGCAAATAAAAAGAAATCATATATAGACTCTAAGATCTAAAAGGAGTGTCACTTTTTTTTTTTTTTTTTTTTTTTTTTACAGAGGAGGAAAGAGGTCCAGGGGAAGTGAAAGTGACTTAGCTAAAGTCACGCAATAAATCTTAGAGCTGAGAATCACATTCAGATTTCCTCTTTCAGAATTCAGGGTTTTATCTATATGCACACTGCTAATGATAAGTTATCTGAGGTTGTTTTCTTTTCTCCCAAAAAAAGGATTAGTCTTGATGATCTTAATTGTTTCTTCTAACCCTAAATTTCTTCATTTCTTCAAATCAAGAAAGACTGCAATTATCATACCTTTATAATACTTTTTTTTTAACCAGTTCAAAGGTGTGGGTTTTATAATGACCAAGTATATTTTTGGATTTTACATAGTACCTCAAATTATACAGTGCAACCCAGGGTGCTAAAACTAGTCAGAAACCTCCTTTTATCTCAGAGGAGCATTGAAATGGAACTTTGAAAGGCCATCACTGCTCCCTCCCATAGCTGCTGTTCTTTGATTGAAATGCAAATTTTTTTCAAGAATATCTATTAGTGCTAAGAAAAATTCCAGTGTATTGGAGGTGAGAATATATGCTTTCTTAATATGACATTTTATTATTTTTAGTTGGAGCTCTTTAAGTCAGAAATAATACAAATAGGAAAATTAGTGATTTGGCTGTGATGTTCAGAAAGAGACCTGCCATTTTTCTTTCAAAATTAAAATGACTGAGGTGTTTGCTAATTTATCCTCTAAATCAGTTTTCTTAGCCACACAAACAATAGATATTTAAATTACAGGAAAATGTTGCTTTATTATTTTATATATATATATATAATTTATTTATTTATTTGACAGAGAGAGATCACAAGTAGGCAGAGAGGCAGGCAGAGAGAGAGGAAGGGAAGCAGGCTCCCTGCTGAGCAGAGAGCCCAATGCGGGACTTGATCCCAGGACCCTGAGATCATGACCTGAGCTGAAGGCAGCCGCTTAACACACTGAGCCATCCAGGCACCCCAAAATGTTGCTTTTTTAAAGTTAAAAATTTCCTCTTTCACCTTTGAAAAAAAGAAAAGTGGGCCTAATTGAATGCAGAAGTGTTTTAAGGCATTTTGGTTGCTCTTCCTCTGGCCAACTACCAAATAAATGGCATATAGGCAAACCCACTGAGTTTTTCGGTAAAAGCTGGCATGATTTAGTGAGACTGAGTACTTTTACCACAAAGGTTTTGAAGTTGTAACTATTGGCATTCCTAAAAAATATTTTTAAAGGATATTTGACTGTATATTAAACCCACACATGAATCCAGTTTCTAAGTAGCCACCTTTTAGTCTTTAATATAAATTCATAAAATAGCAAAGGCTACGATTAGAAGCAATTGTACTTAGCTGCTACACGTGGATATGTATCTTTGCATTTCTCATTTTATTTTTACTATTGTCAAAACATTCACTGCACAATGCCAAAAGTAATAAAAGAACCAAAGTTATCTTATTATAACATTGAAAGGACTGCCAGTGTCATGTATGCTATATAGGTCAAGCTGTATACTATTAGACACTGACTATATAGAATTGATATGATATGCCTGACATGATTTCACCACTAAAATATTCATATTGTATCACTGCTTGGCCTTTTGGCTAAGATCAAGTGTAAAATATTCACATTCATATAATAATAAGTAGGCCTATAATGACATGGTAATGGGTTATTGATTTCAGAGATAGTAGTCAAGGAATATTCATACTTTTCACTCAAATATTTGTTTATAAATGTGTAATTTATGAAGCAAAGTGATAAATTCAGTCAATATCTCTTTTAAGATATTTTACCTGTTTCTTTTTGGTCATATCTACATTGACAGGCAGATAATTCAGGCTAAAAAGATATCCAGGTTAGGACCTGAGTTATCTAGATCAGTATTCTCCAAGAGACTCCATGATGATAAGTATGTTCCATACCTGCACTATTCAGTATGATGGCCACCAATCACATGTCTACTGAGCACATGACACGTGACTAGCATGACTGAAGAACTGAGATTTTATTTTTGCTTCAGTGAATTCAAATTTAAATGTAAATAGCCATATGTGGCTGGTGACTACCATATTGAACAACACAGATTTAGATTTTTTCATGTAGAATAGTGTCAACCAATCAGGGCATATTGTGGTTCAGACCAGGGAGGAGTCTTGAAGGGAATCTAGGTATTGTGCTATGGGTTTCACTTACATTATCTCATTAAATCTTAGAAGCTAAGGGCAATAATAAAAGTCCTGGCACAAAGTACTCAAAACACTGTGGTTGTTATTATTATTTAACAAACTCTGAATCTTCTACTAATTTTGGGTTATGTAGACAGTTTTAATGTCAGTAGAGCTGTTTCAATGTGTGGCAACTAAAAAAGGGCAAAACTGGAAAAGAATAAAAGTTCAGGTGCATGAGAAAACGATTCAACTTTTTTCCTCCTCCTGACATATTATGCCAGGGTGGAAAATTGGAGAGTAAATTCTTATCAGGGCAGTATAGGAAGGTTTTTTTTTTTTTTAAGATTTTATTCATTTATCTGACAGGAAGAGACCACAAGCAGGCAGAGAGGCAGGCAGAGATAGAGGTGGAAGCAGGCTCCCCGCTAAGCAGAGAGCCCAACATGGGGCTCTATCCCAGGTCCCTGGGATCATGACCTGAGCAGAAGGCAGAGGCTTTAACCCACTGAGCCACCCAGGTGCCCTAGTATAGGAAGTTTTAAAAGACAGCTGAAGGCATTTTAAGACCTATGAGAGAAGCAGGAGTTTTCATATGCTGTGGTGAGAGGGGTTCTGAAAATATAGCCAGCTAGGAAAGAAAAAAAAAAAAAGCATTATAAGTAATTCTTTCAGGCAGCTCTACCAGAAACATAGTCACTCCCTTTATTTTTTTAACAGCTGCTCCCAGGTTCATGCAATGGTCTTTTGCTGACCAAGAGTTCCATTCCAGAGAACAGTATGACACAGACTCCTGGCTTTCCCCCAATATACCCATTTGTTTTGAGATGAGAGAATTCCAGATTCTTAGCTGAGCTTATGGGTTACCCAGCATAAAGACTATTTCCCAGTCTTCCTTGTACCTACTTGTGGTTAGGAGACTAAGTCCCAGTCGAAGAGATATAAGTGGAGGTAGAATATGCAAATTATGGGAAATTTCCTTAAAGGGAGAAGTTTGCCCTTCTCTTCCCTTTCTGCCTTATTGGCTAGAATGCAGACATGATGGCTGGAGGAAGCCCTCTTTGACTACAGGCTACCTTTCAGAATGAAAGCCAGCTACAGGAGAACTGTAAGATCAAAGGGCTAGACAATACCAGCCCTGTTATGTCATTCTGCACTTGAATGCATGAAAGAAAGAGCACATTTTATTTAAGCCACTCTTATTTAAGGTGTTCTGTCACTGGCACCTAAACGTAATTCTAACAAATCATACATGTTCTAGCATAGACTATATAAACATCTCTCTCCAGTGAACAAATGTCCCAAAGTAGAATTTCTTCAGGTTTACCGCTAACAGAGGGTACTCAAATAAGAATTTAGAGTACTTTGAAACTCATCTTATACAAGATTTAGAGGAGTAGTCAAAAAATCAAAGGACACATAAAGATGGCCTATCAATAAAATGCAGAACTATGTAGAGGATGGAAAATGCAACACCGTCTTATAGCAACTATCTGTTGGACAGCAATAAAAATGAAAAATGGAAAGCTATATTTTTCAGCATACTTAAGTCTTGCTTCTAAAAGCTTTCTTGGGGTGCCTGGGTGGCTCAGTCGGTTAAGTGTCCAACTCTTGGTTTTGGGTCAGTTCATGATCTCAGGGTCATGATCTTGGGGTCATGATATGGAGCCCTGCATCAGGGTGCATGCTCAGTATGGAGCCTGCTTCAGATTCTCTCCCTCAGATCAATCAATCAATCAATCAACCTTTAAAAAAATAAAAAGCTTTCTTTACCCATAGATGAGATATTTAAGTTCATCATGCAGCACCTATGGACAAAAATAGAATTTATTTCCCTCACTTGATGCTAGTTAAACTTTGATGAAGACTATCTGTTATAGAAAATCGGTTATTGGGGGCGCCTGGGTGGCTCAGTGGGTTAAGCCGCTGCCTTCGGCTCAGGTCATGATCTCAGGGTCCTGGGATCGAGTCCCGCATTAGGCTCTCTGCTCAGCAGGGAGCCTGCTTCCCTCTCTCTCTGCCTGCCTCTCCATCTACTTGTGATTTCTCTCTGTCAAATAAATAAATAAAATCTTTAAAAAAAAAAAAAAGAAAATCGGTTATTGGGCAAACAAGGCAAGTGCCTGCTGGCAGGGTGGGAAAGCAAAGCAGCCAAAGGTCTCCTAACAATTTTACCCTATTAAAATGAGGATGATTCCTTATATAGCTATTCTTTGAAGGACCAATCAGTATTTCATTTTAGGGAGAAAAAGATCATTAATCAGGACCATTATTAGGACAACTCAGTTATTTTAAATTGAGCAACTATTTGGTTTATTATTTTTAAGAATTAAGAACTTTTACAGTTTTTGGCCAAAGTATTCCCACAGGCCGATAAAAAGAAATCAATAGTTTTCCCCAAATTAATACTGGATTCATTATTCAGAGTACAGAGAGTACTTAATTTTCAAGAGTCATGTGTGGGTATTGATATTTCAACTATATAGACGTAACTTTATTTACTGTAGTAAAAGCATATTAATGTTGATTTATTTAAACACTTCAGTGAAGTGGCAGTTCAGTTTAATCAAATACCATCCTAATTGGGTTATGTTTGATTTAAAAGTTTCAAAAGACTACTATAAGATTTATTAAAGGCTGAATTTAGAAAAGTTATAATCATTAAAATTTACATTATGTGCTGAGGCTATACTGAATTTAGTGGCAAATTTCCAGGCAGCAGACCTTTTAAAAGACTAATTGTCTGTGACTGTGTAATTCCCTGTGTGCTGAGTGGGTCTTGCCATTGACTTGCAAATATCAATTAGAACACTGCCCAGAAATAAGTGAAATCATATGATAATTGACTCTCTCTGTTTGGCTTATTTCACTCAGCATAATCTCTTCCAGTCCCGTCCATGTTGCTACAAAAGTTGGGTATTCATCCTTTCTGATGAAGGCATAATACTCCATAGTGTAAATAGAACACATCTTCCTTATCCATTCGTCTGTTGAAGGGCATCTTTGTTCTTTCCACAGTTTGGTGACCGTGGCCCTTGCTGCTATAAACATTGGGGTACAGATGGCCCTTCTTTTCACTACATCTGTATCTTTGGGGTAAATACCCAGGAGTGCAATTGCAGGGTCATAGGGAAGCTCTATTTTTAATTTCTTGAGGAATCTCCACACTGTTCTCCAAAGTGGCTGCACCAACTTGCATTCCCACCAACAGTGTAAGAGGGTTCCCCTTTCTCCACATCCTCTCCAACACACGTTGTTTCCTGTCTTGCTAATTTTAGCCATTCTAACTGGTATAAGGTGGTATCTCAATGTGGTTTTCATTTGAATCTCCCTGATGGCTAGTGATGATGAACATTTTTTCATGTGTCTGATAGCCATTTGTATGTCTTCATTGGAGAAGTCTCTGTTCATATCTTCTGCCCATTTTTTAATATGATTGTCTGTTTTGTGTGTGTTGAGTTTGAGCTGTTCTTTATAGATCCTGGATATCAACCTTTTGTCTGTACTGTCATTTGCAAATATCTTCTCCCATTCCGTGGGTTGCCTCTTTGTTTGGGACAAGGGGAGATGGAGAGGAGAAGGGAGTTGAGGGAAATTGGAAAGGGAAGTGAACCATGAGTCACTATGGACTCTGAAAAACAATCTGAGGGTTTTGAAGGGGCAGGGGGTGGGAGGTTGGGGGAACCAGGTGGTGGGTATTAGAGAGGGCACGGATTGCATGGAGCTCTGGGTGTGGTGCAAAAACAATGAATACTGTTACTCTGAGGGACGCCTGGGTGGCTCAGTTGGTTGGACGACTGCCTTCAGCTTAGGTCATGATCCCAGAGTCCCAGGATCGAGTCCCGCATCAGGCTCCTAGCTCCATGGGGAGTCTGCTTCGCTCTCTGACCTTCTTCTTACTCATGCTCTCTCTCACTGTCTCTCTCTCAAATAAATAAATAAAATCTTTTAAAAAAATACTGTTACACTGAAAAGAAATTAAAAAAACAAAACAAAAAAAGAACACTGCTCAGAGCATAGACAAAAACAACAACAACAACAAAACAAAACAAACAAACAAAAAAACCAAAACAAACAAACAAAAAAGCACACCAAAACCCAAAAACTAAAACCAAAACCAAAAACCCTAAAATATAGGAGAAGGGGGGGTAGAAAGAGTATTGCTATATGTTTGCATATTCCTTCCTTCTTTCCTTACTTCCTTCCTCCGTTCCTCCTTCCCTTCTTTCCTTCATCTTTCTTTCTTTCTCTCATGGTCTTTCTTCCCTCCCTCCTTCCCTCCCTTCCTTCCTTCCTTCCTTCCTTCCTTCCTTCCTTCCTTTCCTAAATCTACATCTTATAACTGTCAGAGTGCCAGCTAAAATTATAACTTTTTGGAAGTTATGTCAGCATGCTCACTCCTAACAACTCTTTTCCAGATGGGCCATATATTACAAGTACAAAATGCCACACATCTATAAAACTTGAAAAAATGTGATTATTGAGACAGAAGGGGTAGCCACATAATTTAAAATTTCAGGATTCTTGGACAATGTTGTATTCTGTAGGCGGGACCATGGTAAGTTTTTATTAAGGGGAGGAGCAAGAAGAAGTTCTCAGTGTAAAAGAGGATTTCAGAATGAAATGCAAAAGAAGTGTTTGTTTTCGTCAAGGGTAATATACAATCCCTATGATGTAGACATTATTCTCTAGTTTTCAGTTTCGATGATAGAAGCATTAAGTCTCTAAACCTGTGATGCCTAACAGGGTAGCCATTAGCCTAATAACATGTGGTTATTTTGAACTTGAAATGTGACTAGTGTAACCAAGTTACCACATTCTTAATTTAAATTAATTTTTATTATTTAAATTGCCACTTGTTTCTACTGATTACTGTATTTGTGAAGATTTAGCAGCTTCATCTAATTCTACTTTGTTTTGTCTTTAAGACTGCTTCATAGGTGGTCTAAACCTATACTGTTTAATATGACAGCCATTTGTTGCTTGTGGCTATTGAACCCATGAAATGGGCCTAGTCCAAATTAAGATACAGTGCAAAGTAGATTTCTAAGTATTAATGTAAAAAAGAAGAATGTACTATATCTCATCAATAATTTTTATATTGATTACTTGGTAAAGTTATGATTTTTAAAAAATACTTATTTATTTAACTGAGAGATAGAGATCACAAAGGTAGAGAGGCAGGCAGAGAGAGGGAGAAGCAGGCTTCTTGCTGAGCAGTGTCCCCAATGATGTGAGGCTCAATCCCAGGACCCTGAGATCATGACCTGACCGGAAGGCAGAGGCTTAACCCACTGAGCCACCCAGGTGTCCCTAAAGTTACGATTTTTAATAATATATTGTGCTAAATAAATTAAGTTTAATTTCACCTGTTTTATTTTCTTATTTTTCTAATTTGGCTATCAGAAAAATTTTAATTACATATTAACTCACATTATATTTCTGGACATAGCTGCTATAAACAAATCAGGCCAATGATTTAGTTCATTAAGCATGAAAAAATATCATCAGTAAAAAAAAACACTGAAGTAGCACTGTGAAATTTTATAATTCTTTGACTAGTCCATCATTTAATGAATTCTTTCCTTAGCCTGTGCTTTATGACACATGCCATGAAAACCTCATTAATATCTTATGGGGAACTAACTTGCCCCCCTATAGCTATGCTTCCTTTCCTTCCACTTCCTCTACCTAGACTGTCATAATGGACACACTTCCTGGTATGCTGTCTCCGTTCCTCCCTCTCCTGCCACAATGTCTCCTTACCTCCTCATTTCTGCATTAGCATTGATCTCAGTAGTGGTCTGTGAAGTTGTTTCTTTTTCTTTCTTTTTTTTTTTTAAAGATTTATTTATTTATTTATTTATCAGAGAGAGAGAGGGAGAGAGAGTGAGCACAGGCAGACAGAATGGCAGGCAGAGGCAGAGGGAGAAGCAGGCTCCCTGCTGAGCAAGGAGCCCGATGTGGGACTCAATCCTAGGACGCTGGGATCATGACCTGAGCTGAAGGCAGCCACTTAACCAACTGAGCCACCCAGGCGTCCCTGTGAAGTTGTTTGTAAAGCAAATCCATCAGGCTGTTGAATCACCATTCTTTTTTAATTTTTTTTCTTTTAGAGAGGGGAGAGAGAGGGGTGCAGGTAGAGAGAGAGGGAGAATCTTAAGAACCCTGCATGGGGTTCAATCTCACAACCCTCAGATCATGACCTGAGCCAAAATCAAGAGTCAGATGCTTAACTGACTGAGCCACCCACAGGCTCCTGAATCACCATTCTTTAATTGGATTTGCTGTATTCTGCCATCTCTTTTTCTCTCTTCTCTTTTCCTCTAATCTTTCGATTTACAGAAAGACAATTTCTTTTTCTCAGATTAACCATGTTTTAGGCATGAATCAACACCCCAGATTACCTATGATTGCCATCCAATCTTTCTTGGTGATAGAAACTGACAGTTGTTTTTCAGTTAGCATCCTTTCTATCATATTTTCTGTTTTCCCAAAGCGTGATGACTGAATTGAAGGAGAATACATGGCTTGCTCATAAATCCTAAAGTGCTCACTCTGAAAAAAAAATTAGGCTAAATCTGGTACTTTTAAATAGGAAAAGCTCTTGTTAGCATTGGAGACATGCAGATGAGGAGTCATTCACACTTAATTACTTCTAAAACCTTCTCTCTAGAGCATAGGAATCCTACATAATTAGCCCCTGGACTAAAACAATAATACCCAAGCTAATAAAAAGGAAATATTTCATGGAAGTGAATTCCCCTTCTTGCCAAAAATAAATGAAGAGATGAATTACTTAAAACAAAATAAAAACCATTTTCTGTTTTTATTGGCTGAAACAGCATACTGATTTTACAGAGCAAAATGGCATACCAAACGTACATAGAGAATTCAAAATTGAGGTCTGAAAGAAAAAGAAGTCTGAAGTAAATGCAAATTATCAAAGTTGTGATAATATTTTGTTATAATAATAGATGGTGTCTATTAAATACGTATCATTTTCCAACCCAAAATTAAGATATTCAAATGAAGTTCTAACTTAAAAAAAAAAACTGTACATAGAAGAATATCTAACTCCCTGCACATAGTGAGAAATGAATGCCACCAGAAACACCTCCCAATCCCCTTGTTCCCTGCTACTTGCTGTCATTCCCTCATACACGTGTCTGTGCACATATGCATGCGCGTGCACGCACATACACACACACACACCCACACACACACACACCCCCACACACCTCCTGTTCTTTCTTTAAATAATATAGAATGAAGGAGCCCATCCAGCTATTACCTGGGAGAATTATATTAAAGAAATCTCAACCTTACCTCTTGGATTAAGTTTTAAGTTACAATTCTCTAGCAGAGACCATAGCTCAAGCTAGATGAAAATCTAGACAGTTGCTTTTTAAAATTAAGTTGTAATTATATACATTATAGTAGTGAAGTTCTCAATGTGTTAATCCATTCTTCTCCCAAGTTTGGTGAGCATCTTTATGACCATTACTTTGAACTCTTTATTAGGTAAATTACTTATCTCCATTTCACTAGGGTTTTTTTTTTCCCCCCTCTGAGGTTTTATCCTGTTCTTGTGGGGGGTTGGAGAATATACTCTTCTGTTGCCTGATTTTGCTTGACACTCTGTATTTCTTTCTATGCATTAGGCAAAATGGCTAATACTTAGTGTTAAGTTGTGGCCTTGTGTAAGAAATGAAACTTTTCTTTCAACGTTGATCTAGATCTTGGTTGTTCATGAAGCCTTTGTGATTGTCTAAGCAGCCTGATTTATTCTTGATAACCCTCAGTTGTTGAGGGTATGCCAAGACATCAGTGCTCCAATGGGGGGGATTTCACCTAGCACCAGTTTCAGGCTGATTGGAAGTGAGACCTACAGGCATCAACCTTTAAAGTATGCTGGTGTATACAGTTCTCTTGGACCACAATCATAAACACTGCTACCCTCCAGACTAGGCAATCTGGACAACAGTCATAAAAATCAGGACTTCAGACAAGTGTATATAAGTTCCTTTCTGGGAGTTACCAGTAAGCTGTAGCAAGGCCAAGGGAGAATGCAAAAATAGGATCCTCCAATCTACATTCCCTGACAGCCTTTAGATGTGTGGCAGACCTGAAGATTACCCCTCAGGCTAAAGCTCTGGGACAAGTAAATAAGCCTTTTCACAGAAAGACTGGGGTATGTTTGAGTCTGCTGTCTGTGTAGTACCTTTTCGATAATAGCCTGCTAAGAACTATATATCTGATGTTTACAGTGTTGTGGGACCCAGAAGCACAAGCGCCACTGGCCACCATTGTCATGTGATCAGGGAGCATCCCCTTTGTGTATTGTAGCCAGCTCTAGCAGGCTAAGGGAGAATGCAGGGCTGGAGTGTGCTTACTGATGATTTGAAAGTAGAGGGAGAGTGAAAAATGGACCAGCAAGTGCCTCTGGCCCCCAGGGAAAGTCCAAAAGGCCCTCACCCCCCTTGCAGATGGTTTAAGATGAGCAGATAAATCTCCTTCTCATACAGGCTCTGCACTCAGCAGGGAGTCTGTTTGAGATTTTCTCTTTCTCCCTCTTTTCCCCAACCCCATGCTTTCTCTTTTTTCTCTCTCTCTCCCAAATAAATAAATAAATCTTAAAAAAAATCTCCTTCACATAGAGTTCAGGCTGTTTTTAAACTGTAGCTTTTATGCTAGCCTTTGGGGCAAGTGAGTATGTGCATGAGCCCTTTGAGGGAAGTATCTCAGTTCCCCACAGTTCCTTCAGTCTCCTGGACAAGAGCCCTGTTTGTTTTCAAAGCCAGACATTTTGGGGGCTCATCTCTCCACTATAGGCCCCAGGGGATGAAGTGCCTGATGTGGGGCACCACTCCCTTACTCCTCAGGGAGAAGCTCTGATTTCTGAGACCACTCCCAACTGTGGGTTGCCACATTGGGAGAGTTGTGCTTTTTGATGGGACTAAGTTTTTGCTGTCCTACCCCATCTCCACGTGGCCCTTTTACACTTTGTTGTGAAGGAGATATTCAGATACTTCCTAATATGTGAAAGGAACCACACCGGGAATCTTTAGATATTCATGAATGAAGAGAGAGGGCAGGATGAGAATTATGATCATGTAAAAGGATTTGATGAGATAAATGGGAGGAAGGGAGAAGGGTAAGGGGGATAAAAAAAAATGCCCCAGAGACAAATTGCTTGTGTTGGTCCTTTTACTATGTCTGGTACCAAAAAGAAAAAAAAATCTTAATTCTTATGAGGGTAAACAAAGCAGTGTGAAGAATAGACAATGAAAGATGGATGGCATCTAATAGAGAAATAACTAATAAGAATACAAAAAGATATAACATTGTGCTCAAACCCACCAGTAAACAAGACTTACATGGCATTCTGGTGGTCACCAAAGTGTTATATTTAAAATTATAACAAAGGTTTTTAGTGAATCATATATAATTTATTTGTTTTTGGAATGAACTGGATACATTTCAGGGACTGGACAAAGACAAGAATGAGAAACAGAGAAGAATAAGCACTTGGATTCATCAAGAGGAAAGAAATGGGTTCAGTCTGGAATTTTAGAATTACTGCTAGTGATATCTATAAGAACTGGTAACTGGAGTTTTTAGGTAAACATTAAGAACCAAGTAAACCAAGTTGTAATTCAAAGAGAAATTAAGTACCTGAACATCCTGGGAGATGAGATGGGTCAATTGTGGGACATAAAAAATTCCCTCCTTGATCAGACTAATACTATTTATAGTATGTATGTATTCATAAATACATATTTATGTATGTTTTGCCTCAACACATATTTACTTTCTATGTATTTTTCCAAAGAAACACGTATATGAAGGTCATGCAATATCTAAAGTAAGAACAGCTTTACATCTGTAGCAGGGAATACATTTACCTACCCAAATTTTAACAATAGTGGTTAAACTATGCACATGAGTAACTTAAGCCTGCCATATACTAGGGAGTCTTTAAGGGCTTGGAAGACTTAATAATTCTTAATAATTCAGCTTCTTTTTAAGTAGTATCTAATTTAAGGAAGGAGTAAGGCTCTTGAGAGAAGTATTCAAGTTTTTCATAGTTACTAAGTTTTCAAAGTAGAAGACATCAAAAGTTTAGTCAAAATACCATCTTCAAAAAGTAATTTTTTAACCTAAGTAATAAATGCTCATACTTTAAAAAGTCAGCTGGTACTACTGGGCTTATAATGAACAGTCCTCTGTACCACCCTCTCCAAAAGCAAACTACGTTCAATTCTTTGTTCCATTTCTTCTGGTGTTAACCAATACATATCTAAGTTATACATTTATCACATTTTAACATTTTTTTCCAGTTTTAAATAGATTGGCAGACTTCCTATTATAAGCTGAGAATTGAGCTTACCTTAGTGTTTTCCTCACCTAATGCATACAACACATTTAGGTTAAATCAATTCAGTGTTTACATTATTATGACAGTATAACATTATTAATAGCTGAGTTACCCAGTTTATTATGATTACCTTTCCTTTCTTGTATGACTCTTGTCAAGCACCACATTGGGTACAGAAATTAATTAAAATAAAATCTTAAAAAAAGAAGTTAATAAAAGAGGGAGGATGGAAGAAGGAATTGAGACCTGAATACAAAAGGTTTTAGGACGGTGCTCCCCAACCAGAGCACTTGTTTGCCAGGAATGGATTCCAGGTAAGCCAACATATCAATCCCTACCATCCTTAAGATGGTTGAGCAGAGTCTGAAGCAGCTAGGGTTTGTGGCTAGTCTCTTCTTATATCCCAAGAGTCACAAATATATTTTCCTTTTCTCTATGTGCTTTGATGTGAAAACAAGATGACAATCGTTGTCTTTAAAAGATCAGGGGATGTCTATAAGCAGAAGTTGACCCAGAACCCATCTATGGGTATATTGGGAAACACAGGAACTGTCATCACCATTAAAGACACAGAAGACAGAGAACTCGTGTTCTTTGCTGCTGTGCAAGGTTGCAGTTGAAGATGTCACTGATTTTGCCTAATTGTCATTTGTTTCATTGCATTGAATTGGTTTTCCTTTATTAGTAAAAACTTCCTTTAAAGGAATTTCCACAGTTTAATCCATATGTTTACTCTAATATTTCCATTGCATCCTCTCTAGCTTCTTTGTGTAAGTTCATTATCGTTAGTTTTGCCCCTTTGTATTATTTACTAAACTAATCCATATTTTCTCTTGCTAATATTTGTAAATTTGGAGATATTTGGAGATCTTTAGACTGCCCCTAAGCCAAGTTATATGCATTTTGTTCCTTTAATCATCACTATAAATTATTCTCTCTGTCCTCAAACCAAGGAAAGCCCATTTTCCTCATTCTATTCAAATATGACATTTTCCCTTGTCATGACATCATAGCTTATAGGCATTGATCTGACCTTACATTGCCTTTCTGTCTCTTTTAACCTGATACTTCAGTAAAGTCAGAAGTGGATTCAGAAGGACAAATTTCAAAGAACACATCCCTGCAGGGAAACAAAAATGCATATAGAAAGCAGAGATGTAAAGAAGGAGCTAGGAGTTAATGCAAAATGTAGATAATTAATCTTCCACTATGACCAGGACACAGGGCACTGGAGGTTCAGTCACTAATCATGTACCTAGAAGGAGATTTTATAGCCACTATGCTCTTCAACCAAAATGGTATGATGGGATACAAAACACCCTGCATGCTTTCTTTGCCCCAGAGCCCTACAATTCAAAATTTAAAGGTCAGGGAGAAAAAGGAAAGCAAGTAGAGTGAGAATGAGTGGACAGCAAGCTAGGAAAAAACAAACAAACAAACAAACAAACAAACAGGAGAGTATAATGTCAAGTAATCCAGGAGATAAAGAGGTTCAAGAAGACATGATTAACTGGATGTTACTGAGACATGGTATATAATATGAAGACAAGAAGTTACCATTGTATTTTGCAACACGGTGGTCATTGGTGACTTCATCATTGAGATGAACAGTGGCCAGATTGGAACTGATTGACTAGCAGAAGTGTGGGCTGAGACTGTGGGTGTGTCCAGGCCAGAGGAGGAGTGTTTGGGCAATTGGTGAGAGATCAAGTACATTTTATAAAGATGGAAAATCTGGGGCACCTGGGTGGCTCAGTGGGTTGAAGCCTCTGCCTTCAGCTCAGGTTGTGATCCCAGGGTCCTGGGATCGAGCCCTACATCGGGCTCTCTGCTCAGCAAGGGAGCCTGCTTCCTCCTCTCTCTCTTCCTGCTTCTCTGCCTACTTGTGATCTCTGTCTGTCAAATAAATAAATAAGATCTTTAAAAAAAAAGATGGAAAATCTGTGACTAATTTATCTGTCTCACAGTTATGCATTCCCATAGTTTACTTCAATAATTTTTTACTATATTCTTAACAACAATTATGACAGCATAACACTTTTGGAGAATTGAACTTAAGAGGAAGGAGTGTTCCCCCTTGCTCCACCCCTACCTATGTTCAAAAGCCAATTAGAGGTATGGAAATGGAATCAATGAATGTGAAAATCTCAGGAAGTTTTTTTCCATGAAAGAGGTAGAGAAATGGGACAGTAGCTAAGGGAAAAGTAGAGGTTGAAGAGTTTCATTTGCTTGTTTATTTAAGACAGGAGAGAGTAGAGCATGTTTGAATGCCATTGGATATGTTCCATTAAAAAGAGAAGTTGAGGCAATGGGATCCAGAGCACATAAGGCAGGGCTGGACTTTGATAGGTGCTTGAGCTCTTCAGTCATTGTAATATAAGCGGAAGCAGAGCATGAATATGGATTCAAAGACAACTATCCTTTAGAGAGCTGCTAGCTAGATTTTAGTAAGATAATAAATGTGAAGACCCTGGCCCATTGATTGGCACATGGAAGGAGCTTGATGAATATTGCTTCCCCTGTCCACTGTTCATCCTGTCATCTCACACTCCTATCCAGTCCACACTCCCTAGTCTAGCATCATTGGCTCCCTGTGACTATCTAACCTTTCCTCTCTCTTCACTGAAAAAGATCCTCTATTCTATTGCAGCCCATTAACCACCCTCCCCTAACAAACCCACACTCCTTGCTCATTCCTCCCCCACAAGTCACTATCACACAATATTTCAGTTTTCCTATAACCTTTCTCAAGTAACATCACTATCCTCCCCGCCCTTTATTTCCGTTTCCCTTCCAATCCAACTATCAATTTTGACATTCAGGTAATAAGCATCATCCCATAAACTTCCCACCCAGCCTTCTTAGGTTATACTCATGCACTTCCTATTCCAAACACTATTTTTTCCTACTCCTTTTGTCTTCTAGGAAATTCTAAAGTAATATACATCAGCAAAGTTGTGCATATTAATATCCACAAAAGAATCATTTCATCTTTTAGATCTCTATGATTTTCGGAAGCATATACTAAGTTAACTTCTGAGTTGATAGAGTTTCTCCATTATCTCTGAGGAGTCTCTATGGTGAAGACAAAAATACAGCAATTCTTTTCTCTCCCAGCTTTATTGAGACATAATTGACACACATTGTATAAATTTAAGGTGTACAACATGATGGTTTGATACATGTATATATTGTGAAATGCTTACCACAATAATGTTAGCTAACACATCCCTCACCTCTCATAAGTACCCTTTTTTTGTTGTTTTGGTGAGAACATTAAAGCTCTACACTCATAACAACTTTTAAGTATATAGCGCAGTATTATTAACTATAGTATCCATGCTGCACCTTAGATCCCTGGAAGTTATTCATCTTATAACTAAAAATTCATACCCAACATCTCCCCATTTCCCCCATTTATCCCACCCCTCAGTCCCTAGCAACCACCATTCTCTCCTCTGTTTATATGAATTTGATATTTTCAGATTCCACATATGAATGAGATCAGATAGTATTTGTCTTTCTCTGTCACTTAGGGTAATGTCCTCAAGGTCTACCCATGTTGTCACAAATAACAAAATTTCATTTTTTAAAAGATTTTATTTATTATTTATTTGACAGACAGATCACAAGTAGGCAGAGAGGCAGGCGGAATGGTAGGGGGAAGCAGGTTCCCCGCTGAGAAGAGAGCTTGATGTGGGGCTTGATCCCAGAACCCTCAGATCATGACCAAAGGCAGAGGCTTTAACCCACTGAGCCACCCAGGCACCCTGATTTCATTCTTTTTTATGTCTGAATAATATTCCATTATGTTTATTTATATTTTTATAAATGAGTGCTAATTTCAAATTCATACCAAAGAAGTATTATTATGTGTCACACTGATAAGATTTTAGAAATCATTCAACATGCGGGTTCTTGACACAAATCTATACTTTAGTTGTGCTAGGATATCAAGGCATATGCTAGATAGGCAAATATTCCCAATGAAACTTATATAAAAACATACACTTTTATTTATTTTTTCAAAGGATAATATTTTTGGCATTATTCTTTTGATTTAGTAAATGGACCAGTAAAATATCTCGCTGATGCCTTTTTCCAAAATGTGGTATTTCTTTAGCTTCTGTGTGTATTCATATGTTATAGATAGTAGTTGTTTGTTTTGGAAACTTAAAAAAAATACCTGGATTATTCCATAAGAAAGAGAAGCAAGGACTAGGATGAGTAACTTATATTATTGCTTCTACATTGCTGCCAACTAACTGCGATCTTGGTTAATTAGCTTAAATTTTCTGTACTTTCATTTCTTAGAATCTTAGTGAAGGTATGTGGCTTGGATCCATGATTGTCCATGTTTCAGGGTATTTCAGGGACCTATCTGGTGGGCTGCTATGAATGGAAGAGGACATTAAGCAAACCAGAGGATTGGAATTACAAACTCCTAAATTAAGAGAAAGTGTCTTTCTAATAGATGTTAGACAAATTCCTTTTAACTATTTTTGTTTTTGCCTTATTATCATAAGAATGATATAGATGCTTCATGATCTTCCATGGAGGCTATGGTTGGTGGAAGAAGCTATATAAACTATATGAGAAACTGGATTCAGAAGTAAGGGACTCATATAAAACAAAAGAAACTATATTACTATATTAAACCATTATAGTAATACTTTATATCTGTTCAGTGGAACATAATAAACATTGTAATAAAGAGAGAATGAAGCACTTAGTAAATGTGAGTGTAAGATGGAAGAAGTCAGAATGAATTCAATTTTCTCATGAAATAAAAAACATAAATTGTTTTTAGTATAATCTCTTTATATATAAAGATGTATTAAACACAAATGGAGTTTTATAATTTTTTCTCCCTTTGACCACTAAATGAGATTATATAAAAGCACTTTAGATTCTTTTGTTTAATGAATATTAGGTCCATGGGACAAAAATAGGTATTAGGTAAAAATGTGTGTTCAATACTCAAATAATGCTATTGTAAACCACATTAGCTGCCCCCTGATCGTGGTGCCTTTTAGAGCCATTATTTGCTGATGTGAACTCAGAATCTGTTCTGGGTAGGCTCTGGTTTAATGTTTCCCAAGTTTGTTTTAACATGATTCCCTTTCTGAAGAGGATTAATTGTGCTAGAGAGGGCAGTTTTTAACAAACAATTCATCATTATGGTAGTATTATAATTATTAACTTGAAAATTCATTTAAAATCTATAGCAAAATAGGTCTAGGGCTTCAATGAAAACATAGAATGACAGACTCATAAATCTAAAATACTAAGCCCAAGTAAAATATAAAGGTCTTGCAAACAGATCTTGAACAACTTTATTTAAAGACAACAAATTTGGGTCACCTGGGTTGTGGCTCTGTCGGTTAAGCATCAAACTCCTGGTTTCAGCTCAGGTCATGATCTTAGGGTCATGGGATCAAGCCCTGCATCAGGCTCCATACCGAGTACAGAGTCTGTTTGAGATTCTCTTTTCCTCTGTCCCTTCCCCACTGCATTCTTTCTCTCAAATAAATAAATAAATAAATCTTTCTTTAAAAAGACAGCAATCTGGCCAAGTACAATAATGAAAAATATATAAAATCTGAATACATGATTATTCATATATTTACCATGTCCCTAGAAGTATGTGTTTATATTTTATCTCACATATGGCTCCTGGTTCTCTGGCTTTCTGGGTTAATTCTTTAAAAAAGAACTCAAGTCTCTATTTTATATTAATTGCAGGAAGCCCAACACTCTTAATATTCTCTTGTATTTCCTAGTCATTATTATCTTTAATTCTTTTTAAAATGATCTAATTAATTAATTAATTAATTTTGAGAGAGAGAATGAGAGCGAAAGAGAGAGTGGGAGAGAAAGCATGAGAGCAAGGAGTGTTAGAGGGAGAAGCAGACTCCCCACTGAGCAGGGAGCCTGATGCAGGACTCAATCTTGGGACTCCAATATCATGACCTGAGCTGAAGGCAGTCACCTAACCAACTGAGACAGGCAGGCACCCCTGTTATTATCTTTAATTCTGAATTCCACCTTCTAGCTCCATTCTTGATCTACTGCTGTCATTGTGGCATTATTTTTACTGATAACTCTTCTCTCTCTGCACTCTTTCAGATATAAACCACTTTGCATGACTCCTAATGTACCACTAACACAGTGCTTTTGCAAGTAACAGACTTCTACTAAAGTTAGTCTAATGGAGGGGGATTACTGCATAGAGTAGATAATGACTTATAAAAACTGACTGTCAAGCACCAGTTCCTGCCATAGTTATGTTTCATTACTGGCCAGCTGTCATGATTCTGGAGCCCATTCTCCCATTAACAATTTTCCAAAGATTCCTGGTCTTTACTCTTGTCTCTTTGGCTCCCTGGTAGAAAATTCAAAATGCTGTTCTCATATTGAGAAGAGTAATTTAGCTCCTATTTGTTTCAACATCTATCCTTAGACTCAGGGTCTTTCCTTCATAACCAAAAGGTTCATTAATGCATTTCCCTAAATAAACCAGCTGGCTTTTTCTTTTTCCCACCTAGACTACAGAAATAGCTGCAGTTATTTATACAACACTCTTTTCTTTCAAAAAATACCTTTTTGCCAAATATTAAAGAATATTGTGGATATTAATGGATTCCTGAGAAGGTGAAAGGGGAGGGAATACAAGAAATAATGATAAGTCTTGTGAATGAGTTTGCCTTGTAAATAACTTATGAACACACTTATGCAATGATTTTATTATTTTCTTTTGAAGTAACATAACCTGGTAAGTTTCATGGTATCATCAAAGTGACTCTTTTGAGCTTTAAGAAAACAGATCAAATTTACGGCCCTTATGCTCTGAAAGAGGAAAAGGGGATTGGTATATAGCAGTATTGCTGAATTAATAGGGAAAAAATGCAATAATTTTCAACATTAATCCTATGGGCTTTTAAGATTAATTTGGTATTTAAGAGCAGGCCAGAAATAGGCTGAAGTCAAAGTTAAAGTCTGCTTAAGGAAAATATAGCAGCCTGGCTACTTAGAGGACAGAGGAAATGATTTCCACTTCAGATAGTTTCCAAAAAACAAACAACAAAAATGTGGTCCTGACAACATACTTGAGCAATAATTAGAGTTATAAGCTTTCAAATAGAATAATATTAAAGGATTCACTTGTCTTAAGTAATAAATATGTTTTGAGATGCCTTGTCTCTTTTCTTCCTCAATCATACTTAAAGACAAGAAAACTAGAGTGTGAGAAACTGATAATAGTTCTAAGCAGGAACAAGATAAGATATCTCAAAGTGTTTTTGTCTATAATCCCCCCCCACAACACACAATGAAAACATTGCAAATTCATTTTTAAATGTCACCACAGGAAAAAAAAAAAAGGCTGGAAAAGAAAAAGCCTGACTTGATATCAGCAGACATAAAAAATGCATTTCTATCCAAAAAAAAAAAAAAAAAAAATCACTGCTACTAAAGAAAAGCAAAGGAAAAGTGTGAAAAACAGCATAGCAACTCCACTCACAAATCATAAGTTGGAAAGAAGCTAACAAAAGGACAACAAGTAATGAGAATCCTTTGCCAAATTTATAACTGCTCTATCTCTGTCAACATCAATATGCTGTCTCATGTTACTGAACGCCACCCAGCACACCTCCCAGCAGCTATATGTTTATAGGGAAATTGGACAGAGAATTGTAAAAGCTTGCAGTTAATGGTAATGATCCTCTTTTTTCTTTCACTTTTAGAATTACACCCCTTCTGTTCAACCACTGAATCTTTCAGAAACCACCATTTGCCCCAAACAACAACAAAAACAGCAACATCTAATTTTCAGTCTTTGTTAACACCACTTACTCCTCACCTGTTTCTAAGCCCCTAACAAAAGAGCCTCTAAACCATAATTTGATTCTCACAACATCATTTTTTCTTCACTTAATCATGTAATAGTCCATATACAGAATTTTGTGCTATTATTTCACATCATGGTCATACACCACTGTCTTCTCTTGTGTTACTTCAAACAGTATAAAAGTTTATATCTATCTGCACTTGATAGTGTTCATAGTAAATCCAGGGGATGAACTTCAGAAAAAGAAAGTGTCACATATATATCATCTAAAGATGAAAGGACTATTTCTAGTTCCAGATTAAAAACAGAATTTGACTCTAAGTCTCCCTATATTGCCCATTGCCAGTATGCTTCAAGGTGAAATTATATGATTGGGTAGAATCCAATTTGCTTGGGAAAAGTGCTAAATGAGAATTTGAATTTGACACAAGGGACTGTTCTCATTAGCTGAGTTTTACATGCAGGACCTTCAATAAAACAAGGCAAATATTCTCCTTTTGGTTGTAAAATATACTTTCATCTCTGAATCTTATTTTAAAGGAATATAATAATTGCCAAATACATGAGGATATTGATTGAAAACTTTCAGTTAATCGTGAGCTACATATAGCTCTTCAAGAATGTTCTTTTTTTTAAGATTTTTATTTATTTATTTGACAGACAGAGATCACAAGTAGGCAGAGAGGCAGGCAGAGGGAGAAGGAGAAGCAGGCTCCCTGCTGAGCAGAGAGCCCCACGTGGGGCTCAATCCCAGGACCCTGAGATCATAACCCAAGCTGAAGGCAGAGGCTTAACCCACTGAGCCACCCAGGTGCCCCTGTTTTCTATTTTCAGCATGAAGCCACTATCCTTCAAAATATTTCAGAAAATAATCATTGAAATAGGAAAAATCACTTTTGAGCATTGAGGATTGTAACTAGTAAATTAATTCAAATAATGCCACCCTTTTGAAATAAAAAAAAAAGTACTTACAAAAACCACCTGCCCCTGAGAAAATGAAAACATACTGATGTTGATAAGATTTCTTCTTCATTGTCTATTCTACTTTTTTATTCTTCTTAAGATTTTATTGACTACTTGGAGCAATGATACCTAGAATTAGAAGAAATTTTTCTCTAAGGATCTCTGTTTAATATTATCTCCCAACCTTGGCTCATATTCTTCAGAATCCAAATTCGATAAAATGCATGGAGTAAAGCTATTTGGGAGACCATTTCTAGTCCTGCTGGTACATCCTTCAACAAGTATTTATTAAAATGCTCTTTTGTGTTTGACACTGTTCTATGTACTGGAGATTCAACAGTGAACAAGCAAACATGGCCTCTGCCCTTATAAAAGTTAGATTCTAGCAAAAAAGGCAGGCAATAAACAGAATAAGAATTCATTACATGATATAATTTCAGGTAGTGATGATTGCTGTAGAGCATAATAAAGCAAATTAAGGTGCTGGAGCAAGATGGTGCAATTTTAGATAGGGTGATCAGGGAAGATATCCAACAAGAAGACATTTTACCAGAATAAAGGATGTGAGAGAAGACTCCAAAGTTTCAGAAACCAGAAACGATATTCATTTGTTTTTTCTCCCACCCAGCATTTACTAAACATTTATCATGTATCAGGTCAGACCTGGGGCAAATGATAAAAAATAACTAAAATCCAGGTTTCTAACTTTAAACAGCTTATAGTCAAGTGGAGTAGCTAGACATGTTTGAGGACTGTAGTGCTTATATTTGGATTAGCTCTGTTAAAGAAAGACAGTGTTAGCCTAACAAAATTATAAAATAAGGAAAGGTTATCTGAGGTCATACACATTCTATCTCCTTTCCATGTCTATTTTCCTCTCATTTAATGCCTCTTTTAAAAAAATTTTCATGTATATATACCTCAGCTTGCAGCTGGTATCAAGAGGTATTCAGTGGCCTTAGCATCCACTAATCATAAACTGTAAAAATAGAGGCATTTCAGATTTTATCAGATTTTAGACCTTTCCTTTTCTGAGTCCTTCTCCATGGGGGAAAATCCACCATTCCACTAACCATTTCCTCTATAGGATGGAACTGTGTGGGTCTGCCCTCTCAAAGCAGATATTTGACTTTCAAATACAGACTTCCATAAATCCTGAAGAAGTCACTGAAATGGGAGAAGAGGTTTCTACTTCTCAGGAGGCTGGTGGCCAAAACTTTCAGTGTCTTTCACATCACACTTAAGACGCAGTCTCTTATGCCATCTACCTGTGGGGTTAACACCTATTAATGATCACAGAGCTGAAAGCCAAAGAGACTGAAGACTTTATTTCCCCAGTAACCTGGAGTGTCGAGTGGGACTTCACTTAAAGTTTAAATTTCTTCTGCTTCTTGATCAAGCACCCCATTAAGACAGAGGAAGGATGTCATAAGTCACATATAAGTCATATAGCACAGATTACTATGAGCTCTTTAGAAAAGAAGCACTTACAAAGTAAAATAGCAGTGTCTTCAGAAATTAAAGATTATAATCCAGTTCTTGTTTTTTCTTGTATCACAGTGAGAATAAGTAAACTGCTTAGAAGTAGTCATATTTATTAAATTACCTTATTCCTCCATATGCTGAGTCCTTAACTATCTAAGATTTTCAGTAACCTTGGACTATACATATTTTAAATCTCTATGTTAATTATATGTATCTATATATATGTGTGTGTGCACATGTACACATACATATATATGGTACTATGCATCTAAATATTTCAACTAACATCTTTTTTAGTGTTCAATAAATTATCAGTTGCATATAACACCCAGTGCTCATTACATTACATGCCCTCCTTAATACCCATCACCCAATTACCCCATCTTCCACCCCAACTGCAGCAAACCCTCGGTTTCTTCCCTTAGTTAAGAGTGTCTCGTGTTTTTTCTCCCTCTCTGACGACTTTCCATTCAGTATTCCCTACCTTCCCCTAGCAGAACCTTCTGTGCTGTTTCTGTTTTTAATTCTAGTATAATTAACATACAATATATTAGTTTCAGATGTACACTATAGTGGTTCAGCAATTTTTTTACATTAGTGCTCATCATGACAAGTGTACTCTTAATTCCCTTCACTTATTTCAGCCATCTTCTCATGCACCAGTTTGTTCTCTTTATTTAAGTTTATTATTTTGTCCCTTTTTTCTTTCTTTGTTTTGTTTATTAAATTCCACATATTTTGTGTATATATATATATATATATACATAAAATTTGTTTTAATATCTTGAAGTTCCTTATGAGAAAAGGGAACTGATATAAATCTTGTGAAGGATAAGAATAACTGACATAAAATGCTCAGAAATGTGCATTAGGGAGTACCTCCACTCACTTGTCACTTTGTACAATTGTATGACTGCTATTAATGTTCATATCCTAATTGTACTAACGAAAGTCAAGGGCCATGCATGTTTTGATTGCTGTTATGTATCTCTAGCTCGACACTCTGCCTGTCATATGATAAATATAAGCTTAAATATGATTTCCTACTTGAATAAATGGGGAGAAAGGAAGGAAGAAATTGAGGAAAGTAGAAGGCTCAGATTATTATAGGCAAATGCCCATTTACTGCCTTGGGCAGTCCAGTCATAGTCATGACTACAATCATCCAAAGTACAAGTAAACTTAACAGAATGTAAGTTGTGGCAAATGAAAATAGATGAAGACTGCCTTAAATATCTAAGCCTCCAGAAAGAATCTAGTGAGACTCCTCCTGCCTACTAAGTAAGTACCAGTGGCAGAGATGCCCCAGCCATGGCTGGTGTTTTGGAAAGTCCTACACTACTGGTAGACTGAGTAGTGACCCAGTGAAACAAACAGAGGAGATGTCCTCAGTTCCCTAGCTAGCTCATATGTATACAAAGCCCCACAATTAATATACATTCCCAGCATCATACCCCAAAAGGGGCTTTCCTTCCATTTTCTGAATGCTTTTGATTCTTCTTTTTACTTGATTTTATGAGAATAAAAATGTAGAGGGCACTTTCTCAGTGTATTTTCCTAGCCACAGAGTCTTTCAGATGGCCCTGGAACCACAGCACTCCAGAATTAACATCCACAGTCCTGCAGAGGAAATAAGCACTAAAGGATTGAAATGACATCTGTGTTAGAGGCCCTGACCTTGCATTATAATGGAACACAAACCAGCACTTTGACTTGAGTGTATCTCAAGAGATTTGTGGAATGATCATTTAAGTTATCTGGAAATAATTCAGGTCTATCTCCTCAAGTTAGATCTGACAATCAGATTAAAACTGAATAGAAACAGGACATCAACTTATTTTGCAGGATGGATTTATCTTAGAAACCTGCTGACACTGTTCCAATAACCATGATAAATGATGCGAAAAAAATGGATATGCTAAGGCAGGGATGAAATATCTTTAAATGAGTATCTAGTCACCTTAATTTAGCATAAAGTGCTTATTCCCCTATATCTAATCTACATTATATAAGCTGTATAATTTATTTTGTCTTTTCTCTGTCCCTCTCACTGATGCTCAAGTCCACCAGTAATGTAGGTTTTCCCCAAACACTAGCCAATGCTGGGGGGCATCTCTGCCCTCTTGTAATTATTTAGTGAACTGGGGAATTCCTAGGAGTAACAGTAAAAACCTAAAACCTAATGAGAGCCTATGTGTAGATACTTTACTAAATAATAATAGTAGTGGTTACCATTTATTGAGTGTATACTACATGCCAGGTAATGTGCTATTTTACCTGTATTACACCTCCTTGCATTCTCATGGTCCTATATAGTGAGTACTAATATTATTAATCCTCATTTTACAGATTCCAGATCAAAGTGCCACCATTAGATAAAGACATCAGACTATCACTCAGGATAACTCCCTGGTCCATCTTGCTCAGAATTCTGTCACAGTGATAATAACAACAACAGCAACTGCAGCAGCACTGGGCTGAATGCTTGGTATCATTAGTTCTTTTAAACCTCACATTAGCACAATGAGCTCTGCAATATTATATTATTATTTCCATTCTATAGAGGAGAACGCTCAGGTTAAATGAAGTTAAGAAACTGCCCAGGGTCCCATATTAAGTGAGGAAGGCAGAATTTTAACACTCAGGTTTCTACAGCTTCAAAATCTGGGCCTTTTCCCCTACTCTCCAGGTTTTCCTGCAATTCCTCATGATCTGCTACATTCAGGAGGTAAACCAAATATACTTCATGTCATTTTCATAAATGAGTTAAAGAGATTTTTAAATTCAAAGTCAGTCTGTTTTAATCATAACTAAAAATTGCTTTCCTTAAAAATTAACAATTGAGCTCTGCAATTACTTTTGAGGGAGTCCCTGAATATAAGAATAAGGTCAGAGGAAAATTGTTACCAGTCCTTTTCCTAGCTTATTTAAAAAAAAATCAGAACCTTTACTATTATTGTGTAGTTCTTTTGGGGGAATTCCCAAGAGTATTTTTAGCAAGCAATAAGACATTCCTTTGTTATTCTTTAACTATTTATTATGTTTCAGGGTGAGAGCATCTATTACCTACTGATTTTGAGGGCTGGATATTTCTCTCATAACAGATGGTCTTTTGTTCATGTCTTGATTCCCCTGACTTTCTAATTGCTAATATATGTGTTACTACTAATTATACCTTAGCAGTAACCTCACTCTAGTAAGAAGGCACTTATTGCTGTTTTTATAGAGCTAGTGTTTCAACTTTTATAGATTTCCTCATGAACTAGCTTGCAGACGTGACACAGGACTTCACACAATGGTTGAAGGCATTGTTCTCTTCATATTTCTTTGAACAAAGGAAAAATAGCTAGAGGGACAGTTAAGGAAAGAAAGAAAAGAGAAAAAAAATAATCTTACAAGATAGTAAAAGATGCTACCAAAGAATAAAGTCATACGCTTTCAGGCTACCCAATTCCATTCTTGAATACTCTCATTGCATGCTTGCCTGGTGACCAACCAGCCTTGGATTATATATAACTAAAAAGAGAGAACTATAAATAGGGTGCTTGGTCTAGTGCCTGGGCACATTATAAGTAATTTTCCAAGAAATGGTAACAATTGTCATCAAAATGATCAGCTATTTCTCAGACGGCCATAGCAACACCTGGCATTTCTTGGCTACCACTCTGAGAAGCTCCAATTTCCTTCCAGTTTACTGCCTCTGTTTAAATTCATTGGTCACATAGGGATTGTAGGATACGGATATCTTAATGTTTATTGAAAAGAGGGAAAACAGGGAACTTGAGTAAGTAACTGGGAATAAAAAGTGAGTCAGTGAAGAAACTCAAAATAGCATTCAATAATCTTTTCTCCTATTTCTGTTTCTTTTGTATTTTTTCATAGAAGGAGGCTTAAAACATATGAGGAGCCAGAGAACTTTTGCATGCATGCACTATTTTATTTGAATATTTCCATAATATTATTAGATATTATTGTTGTTGCTGTCATTAGCTATGTTTTTTAAGTGACAAAACTGAGGCTCAGAGAGGTTATGTAACTTATCCAAGATCACAGAGCTAGAAAAATATCAGAGGAGGGACTCTAATTCAAGTGTCTCTGACCCCAGTGCCCCAGACTTTAAACAGTGTTGCCTCTACCATGTGATACATGTGGTTATGAAATAAGCATCAGTTACTTTAGAATATGAAAATGTGGTCTAGAGAGGAACATAAATATTGAAAACAATTATAATACATCAACACCATTGCTCAAAATAAGGCATATGCAAATGGCAGTGGAAGTACAAAAGAAGGGAACACAAAGAAGGCTTCACAGGAGATATTTTTGAGCTGAGGTTGGGGAAAAGGTAAGAGAAGGGCATTCTCAGCAGAAAGAAGGTCACATACAAAGGCAAAGGAACACAAAAGAACATGGTGTGCTCATTTATGGCTAGAGTGTAACAAGCAAAAGGGTAAGGATTAGGAAAAGATGAGGCTGGCCAGGTCAAATCATGAAGTACTTTGTTCTGCTTGGTTCCAATTAAAAGTAATCTGAAAGACTAATTTTCATGAATGGTCTATGTCCCCATCAAAGTTGTATGTATTTTAACCCTTGAAGTCAATTTAAATTATTTTTTTAAAAGGAATGATACCTGGAAATGCCAAGCCTCAACCCAAAGAATGAATTTAATGGTGGGGATTTCAGACTCCTCATGGAGGGAGGTGTTACTTTTGGCCAAGAGGCTTCTCCTGGTATCTTTTCATGTTGCTTTCAGTAGGTTGCTAAAGGCAGATGAGGGTCGGCTTTCTTACTTGCATTTCTGAGTATTCATTCTTTAAGTAGAACATATCAAGTGCTCAGGTTTCAGCCATGTTTTCTCTTAGTCACCATTTTCTAGGCTTCCTACTACTATAAGCTGTTTTCCTTTTATGTCTCTTTTCTATTTCATTTATTTTTTCTTTCTCTTTTCATTGCCAGACATATCTCTGCTCCCTACCCCATAGTCTCTTGCCTACCAGTGTTGTTCTATTCACTTAGCTCTTACCCCCTCTCCACTCTATAAAATGCTATTGGAACCACTTCTTTAGTTTCTTCCCTTTTTTAGTAATACTTTAATTGCACACTGCAATTGTGTGTGTGTGTGTGTGTGTGTGTGTGTGTGTTTGTCTTGTTTGGTTCCTAAGAGCTAGAGTTCTTGATGGTTTTAGAAGCTATTCACTTTTAAAGAAAAATTGAGACACTTAAAAGTGTGATCCAAGTGCTCAATTATTTCCCTTTGGTTTAGAGGGACAATTACCCTCTCCCTTATAAACAAAATCTGACTTACTTGCAAATGTATTTTAAACCATTAAAACTATAGTTACTTCTTACTTAATAAAAGTTGCTTTCTTCTGATGTGATGTGTTTCTCATTTCTTTACCAGCATTCTTTCTATGTCCCTTATAGAACCTTAACTTTGAACACATACAGTTGTAAGAATATAATTATAAGTAATTATAGGGAAGAAAAAATTTCCTTTTACCATCCTTGGTTTGCTGGAGGGGCCTAAGAATTAAACCAACATAAGATAGCTTAACAGGAGAAAAGCATTCAAATTTTATTTAATATTTCTATATGCATGAGGGAGTCTTCAAAAGGAAAATGATGACCCGAAGAAGACATTAGGCCACAAAGCATATATACTTTTTGAAACAAAGGAGAATAAATTCTAGAGGTGCAATAAGACAAAGAAGCTTGAACTAGGGCTGATAAATTGTGGAAAGTAAATAGGAAATAAATAGGTTAATCTAGTGAAAAATAAGGGTTATTTCAGTAGGTTTGTTTGTACAGATCCACTTTGGCATTGACTTTCAGTCTTCAGTGATCAGAATATTCTTCTAGAGAGTTTGGGAAGATGCTTAAGGAGGAAAACCCTAAGCTCACCCCCTCCCAGAGATACAATGAGAAAACACTCATTTCAGTGTAAATAACCCAGAAAATTACCTGAAGACTGGCAGAACAAACTCCACAGCTAAAGGAAGGGAAGAGGTCATTTCAAAAAATGTAAGAAGGGTAGAGACACAGTTGGGGAATGAAACAGACCATTGCTGTTAGTGATCAGGAGGAGCTGGTAACATGGAAAAGGGTGAGAAACAGACTATCACACCAGGGAGCTCACACAGGGAAGATGAATCCATATACTATACTATACTATACTATACTATACTATACTATACTAAATTATACTATACTATACTATACTATACTATACTATAATATATAATATTTGACTTTGAAAGCTAAAGGAGCCAAATATCATGAGTTGTTACAGTCAGAGGAACTTAAAGCCTGGAATTTTAAAAATCAGTGGACTGGGCTCTGGGCAAGCCCAAGAGGGCATTAGGAAGCTGAGGCCCCATCCTTAAAGAGACAGCAGAAAAACAGTTCATGGAAATACAGGGTAGAAGCAGCGGTTTGAAAAATGCCTGGGACACATGGGAGGGAAAGTGGTTTACTCATTTCAGAGTGTGTCCCAGAGAGGCCAAGATCACAGCAAGACCTCTTCAGGAACAAAAGATCAGAGATACACCATTTCCCTCCCTTATCCCTCAGCACAAACACATGGGCACCTGTGGTAACTAGCAGAGCACCAACAGTTACTACCTAACTTGCTTACAACAACCCTTATCCCCTCATACTTCAGCAGATCCACCCTTCTCAGTTACACTTGCCTAAGTCCCTGTGCTGTGAGGCCTTTCCCCCAGAAGCCCAGCACAAATCTCACCAACTCTACTTCTTCCTACCTGCAACTTTTGCAGGGCCTTAGTTCTGGTGGTGGTGGTGGCAGGTCTCATTTTGCAAGCAGACCAGTGCACAACTTGCTAAAACATGCCCAACCCTGGGCAGGACCAAACACTGCCCACAACAGTCAAAAAGAACCTCTGTAGACAACTGGACTGAAGGAAAAAGCAGTCATGACACAACCACAGGGCATAGGCAACACATACAGGAGACACTCCCTGAAGCTCCAGGTCCTAGAGGACAGGGGACACTGCACTTTAGGACATCACAGGACCTCTTCTTCATAAGGTCATTGCCTTCAAGAGAAAGTCTTAGAAACCACAGAAAAAGACACAGAGAGTTAAACAATATGAAGAGATGGAGAAATGTGTCCCAAATGAAAGAAGAGGGAAAAAACTTCAGCAAGAGACCTAAATGAAATGGATATGAGAGAAGGTCTGATAGAGAATTTAAAGTAACAATCTTAAAGGTATTCACAGGACTCGAGGAAAAAGTGGAGGGCATCAGTGAGACACTTAAAAAAGAGATTAAAGAAAAGAGCCATAGAATAACACAATAAATGAAATTAAAAATACACTTGAAAGAATGAACAGCAGACTAGAGGAAACAGAAGAATGAATTAATAACCTGTAAAACAGAGAAATGGAAAGCAATCAAACTAAGTGAGAGAAAAAACAATTATACAAATTGAGAATAGATTTAGAGAACTCAGTTACTCCATCAGGTATAACATTCATATTATAGGGATCCCAGAAGAAGAAGAGAGAAAAGAGGGCAGAAAAGTTACTTGAAGAAATAATAGTTGAAAACTTTCCTAATCTGGAAAAGGAAACAGATATCCAGATTCAGGATAAAAATCAAACCAAAGAGGTCCACAGTAAGACACATAGTAATTAAAATGACAAAAAGTAGTGATAAAGAAAAGAAAATTAAAAGCAGCAAGAGAAGAAAAGACACATGCAAGGAAAGTCTGGTAAGGCTATAAGAAGATGTTTCAGCAGAAACATTGCAGGTCAAAAGAAAGTGGCATAATATATTCAAAATGTTAAAAGGGAAAAATCTGCAACCAAGAATATTCTATCCAGCAAGGCTATCATTCACAATAAAAGGAGAGACAAAGAATTCCCCAAACAAACAAAAACTAAAGAACTTGATTACTACTAAGCCAGCCCAACAAAAAATATTAAAGGGGACTCTTTGAGTGGAAAGGAAAGACCATAAGTAAGAGTATGAAAAATAGGAAACAAAGAAAGAGTAAAAATAAATGCTTCTATAGAAATCAGCCAAGGTATTCACAAAATAAAAGGATGTAAACTATGATGCTAAATACTTAAAATGTGAGGAGAGAAAGGTAAAAAATGGGTTTAAACTTAAATGAGCATCAACTTCACATAAACCTCTATTTGCAGAAGATATCATATGCAAACCCAATTGTAACCACAAATAAAAAACCAGTAATACATATGCAAAGAATAAAGAGACAGGAATCCAAGTATATCACTAAAAAACCCCAGCAAATCATGAAAGAGAGCAAGAGCAGAAAGGATCAGAATAAAACTAGGAAAAAAACCCCAACAACCACAGAACAAGTAGCAAAATGACAATAAATACATATCTATCAATAGCTACTTTGCATGCAAATGGACTAAATGCTCCAGTTAAAAGACATATGATGACAGAGTGGATTAAAAAAAATACCCATTTATTTTTTTTTTTTTTTTAAAGATTTTATTTATTTATTTGACAGAGAGAAATCACAAGTAGATGGAGAGGCAGGCAGAGAGAGAGAGAGAGGAGGAAGCAGGCTCCCCGCTGAGCAGAGAGCCCGATGTGGGACTCGAATATACCACCTATAAGAGACTAATTTTAGACCTAAAAACACCTATGATTGAAAATGAGGGTATAGAGAAATATTTATCATGTATATGGATGTAAAAAAGAGCAGGGGTAACAATACTGGTATTAGACAAAATTGACTTAAAAAAAGAATGTGACAAGAGACAAATAAGGAACTATATAGAATAATAAAGGAGTCAATACAACAAGGATATGTAACAACTGTAAATATTTATGCATCCAACATGGGAAAATCCAAATACATAAAATAGTTAACAAAAATATTAACTAATCAATAGTAATACAATAATAACAGTGGGCTTTAATACCCCACTTACATAGATGGACAGATCTAATTTCAAACAAAATCAATAATTTCCAAAATCAATGTGGTAACAGGACTTTGATTGACACATTGGAACAGACAGATTTAACACATACATCTAGAGCATTTCATCATAAAATAGCAGAATATACATTTGTGTCAAGTGCTCATAGATCACATGATCATGATGTGTCAATTGATTGTAACATGTACCACTCTGGTAGGGAATGTTGATGGTGGGGGAGGGAAGAGACATATGGGAAATGTCTGTACCTTCCTCTTAATTTTGTTGTGGATTTAAATTTCCATAAAAAATAGTCTGTTAAAAAAAAGATATAACTTCAAGAAAAAAATTCAAAAAGATCAAAATCAGGGCGCCTGGGTTGCTCAGTGGGTTAAGCTGCTGCCTTCGGCTCAGGTCATGATCTCAGGATCCTGGGATTGAGTCCCGCATCGGGCTCTCTGCTCAGCAGGGAGCCTGCTTCCTCCTCTCTCTCCCTGCTTGCCTCTCTGCCTACTTGTGATCTCTCTCTGTCAAATAAATAAATAAAATCTTTAAAAAAAAAAAGATCAAAATCATACCATGTATCTTTTCTGACCACAATATTATAAACTAGAAATCCAGAAAGATGAACAAAAAAAAATCCAGAAAGATGACAAATATATAGAAGTTAAATAGCATGCCACTAAACAACAAATGTGTTCAACCAAGGAATCAAAAACAAATGACCTGGGTGGCTCATTTGGTTAAGCATCTGACTCTTGATTTCAGTTCAAGTCATGATCTCAAGGCGGTGAGATCAAACCCTGCATCAGGTTCTGCACAAGGCATGGAGCTTGCTTAATATTCTTTCTCCCCCTCTTCTTTTGCCCCTCCCCCAATAAATAAATTAAACAAATAAATGAATAAATAAATAAAGTAGTTGGAAATGAATAAAAAGGAAAACACAATGGTCCAAATCTTTGGGATATAGCAAAAGTGGTTATAAGAAGGAAGTTTATAGCAATACAGGCTTGCCTCAAGAAGCAAGAAAAATCTCAAGTAACCTAAATCTTATTTAAATATTAGGAAACCTGGGACGCCTGGGTGGCTCAGTTGGTTAAGCAGCTGCCTTCGGCTCAGGTCATGATCCCAGCGTCCTGGGATCGAGTCCCACATTGGGCTCCTTGCTCCGCAGGGAGCCTGCTTCTCCCTCTGACTCTGCCTGCCACTCTGTCTGCCTGTGCTCGCTCTCACTCTCTCTCTCTTACAAATAAATAAATAAAATCTTTAAAAAAATAAATAAATAAATAAATAAATATTAGGAAACCTAATCTTATGGGGCACCTGGGTGGCTCAGTGGGTTAAGCCTCTGCCTTTGGCTCAGGTCATGATCTCAGGGTCCTGGGATTGAGCCCCGCATCGGGCTCTCTGCTTGGCAGGGAACCTGCTTCCTCCTCTCTCTCTCTGCCTGCCTCTCTGTCTACTTGTGATCTCTGTCTGTCAAATAAATAAATAAAATGTTTTAAAAAAAGAAACCTAATCTTACACCTAAATGAGATAGAAAAAGAACAACAAACTAAACCTAAATCCAGTAGAAGGAAGGAATAAATATTAGAGCAGAAATAAATGATATGGAAACTAAGAAGGACATTAGAACAGATCAATGAACCCAGAAGACGGTTTTTTGAAGAGATCAACCAAACTGATAAACCTCTGGCAAGACTCATTAAAAAAATATGAGAGAGAGAGAGAGAGAGAGAGAGAGATCCAAATGAACAAAATCACAAAGAGGACAAAAATAGCCAACACCACAGAAATACAAAGGAATTCTAAGAGAATATTTAAAAACTTATATGCCAATAAATCGGACAACCTAAAAGAAATGGATAAATTCCTCGAAACATATAATCTATTAAAACTGAAGCAGGAAGAAATTGAAAAATTGAACAGACCAATTACCAGCAATGAAATTAAATCAGTAACCAAAAAACTCCCTACAAAGAGAAGTTCACAGGTTAACTTCACAGGTGAATTCTACCAAACATTTAAAAAAAGAGTTAATATCTATTTTCTAATTATTCCAGAAAGGCTATAAGGAAAAATTGTGTATTCATTCTATAAGACCAGCATTACCCTGATACCAAAACTAGATAAAACTCCACTAAAAAAGAGAACTACAGGCCAATGTTTCTGATGAACATAGATGTAAATTTATTAAGCAAAATACTAGCAAACTGAATCCAACCATACATTAGAAAAATCACTCACCATGATCAAGCAGGATTTATTCCTGGGATGCAAGGGAGTTCAATATTCAAGAATTAATGAATCACACATTAGTAAGAGGAAGGACAAAAACCATATGATCATTTCAATAGATGCAGAAAAAGCATTTGACAAAAAACAACATCCATTCATGGTAAAAACCCTCAACAAAGTAGGTTTAGAGGGAGCATACCTCAAAATAATGAAGGCCATATATGAAAATCCCACAGTGAATATCATCCTCAATGGGGAAAAACTGAGAGGTTTCCCCCCAAGGTCAGGAATAAGACAAGGATGTTCAATCTCACTACTTTTATTAAACGTAGTACTGGAGGTTCTAGCCACAGCAATCAGACAACCAAAAGAAAATAATCCAAATTATAAGGAAGAAATCAAATTTTCACTATTTGCAGATGACATGATACCATGTATAAAAAATCCAAAAGACTCCACCAAAAAACTAGAACTGATAAATGAATTTGTAAAGTCACAGGCTACAAAATCAATATACTGTTGCATTTCTATACACAAATAATGAAGCAACAGAAAGAAAAATTTAAAAAATAATTCCATTTATAATTGCACCAAAATTAATAAAATACCTAGGAGTAAACTTAACCAAAGAGTTGAAAGACCTGAACTCTGAAAACTATAAAACACTGATGAAAGAAACTGAGGATGACACAAAGAAATGGAGACATTCCATGCTTATGGATTAAAAGAACAAATATTGTTAAAACAGCTACACTACCCAAAGCAATCTACAGATTTAATGCAGTCTCTATCAAAGTACCAAGAGCATTTTTCACAGAATAGAACAAATAATACTACAATTTGTATGGAACCAGAAACAACCCAAATAGCCAAAGTTGGAAAAGAAAATCAAAATTGGAGGTATCACAGTTCCAGACTTCAAGTTATATTATACAGCTATAGTAGTCAAAACAGTATGATACTGGCACAAAAATAGACACAAAAGATCTATGGAACAGAATAGAAAACCCAGAAATGAATCCACAGCTATATGGTCAATTAATAGTAGGCAAAGAGGGAAAGAATATGCAGTGGGAAAAAGACAGTCTCTTTAACAAATTGTGTTGGGAAAACTGGACAGTTACATGGAAAAGAATGAAGTTGGACCACTTTCTTGTACCATGCACAAAAATAAAGTCAAAATGGATGAATGACCTAGATGTGAGACCCAAAGCAATAAAAATCCTAGAAGAGGAACACCTGGGTGACTCAGTTAAGTGTCTGCCTTCAGCTCGGGTCATGATCCCAAGGTCCTAGGTTTGAGTACCACATTGGGCTCCTTGCTTAGAAGGGAGCCTGTTTCTCCCTCTGCCTGCCACTCCCCCTGCATATGCTCTTTCTTTCTCTTACAAATAAATAAGTATCTTAAAAAAATAAAAATCCTAAAAGAGAGCATAGGCAGCATTTTCTTTGACGTTGGCCATAATATTTTTCTAGATATGTCTCCTGAGGCAAAGGAAATAAAAGCAAAAATAAAGTATTGGAACTACACCAAAATAAAAAAGGTTCTGCACGGTGAAGGAAACAAACAACAAAACTAAAAGCCAGTCTATAGAATGGGAGAAGATATTAGCAAATGACATATCTGATGAAAGATTAGTATTCAAAATCTATAAAGAACTTATAAAACTCAATACCGCCCAAACAAATAATCCAACTAAACACGAGTAGAAGGCATGAACAGACATTTCTCCTAAGAAGAAGACATCCTGATGGGGCACCTGGGTGGCTCAGTGGGTTAAGCCTCTGCCTTTAGCTCGGGTCGTGATCTCAGGGTCCTCAGTACAAGCCCCACATCAGGCTCTCTGCTCAGCGGGGAGCCTGCTTCTTCCCCACCTCTGCTTGCTGCTCTGCCTACTTGTGATCTCTCTCTTTCTGTCAAATGAATAAATAAAATATTGAAAAAAAGAAGACATCCTGATGGCCAATATCAGTTACTATCAGGGAAATACAAATCAAAACTACACTAAGATATCACCTCACACCTGTCACAATGCCTAAAATCAAAAGAAACTAGTGTTGTGGAGGATGTTGAGAAAAAGGAATCCTCACACACTGTTGGTGGGTATGCAAACTGGTGTGGCCACCCTGGAAAACAGCATGGAGGTTCCTCAAAATGTTAAAAATAGAACAACCCTAGAATCAAGTAATCACACTGCTGGGTGTTTACCCCCAAACTACAAAAACACCAAGTCAAAAGGACATGCACACCCCTATGTTTATAGCAGCATTATTTACAATAGCCAAGATATGATAGTAGCTCAAGCGTCCATCAATAGGTGAATGGCTAAAATAGAATTGGTATATATAGACAATGGACTATTATTTAGCCATAAAAAATGAAATCTTGCCATTTGCAGCAACATGCATGGAGGTAGACAATATAACGTTAAGTGAAATGAGTCAGTCAGAGAAAGACAAATATCATATGATTTCACGCATATGTGGAATTTTAGCAACAGGACAAATGAGCAAAGGAAAAAGAGGGCATGCCAAATCAAGAAACAGGCTTTTAATTACAGAGAACAAACTGACGGTTATCAGAGAGGAGGTTGGGGGGGCATAGGTGAAATAGGTGATGAGGATTAAAGAGTACATTTATCATGATGAGCACTGAATAATGTATAGAATTGTTGAATGACTATATTGTCCATCTGAAACTAATAGAACACTGTATGTTAACAATGGTGGAATTAAAATGAATGTAATAAAAACAAAGAATGTTCTTCTCTCCTTGGTATAGGGAGGTCATCTTCCTTATGGTTAACTTTATGGCCTGCTTTTAGGTAGAAAGGGAAGCTCTTTCTGCATTTGCTGTTTGTCAAGCCCTTTCAGCTCAAAATAATCAGTGTGTCAAAATAGCATATTTATGTTAAAAAACCCTTCTAAATTAACATTCCAGTCACTTCAGTTCAAGTGACTGAATACCTTCTATATGCCTAGTACATATTATGCTAGATTTGTTGAATTATACCACAGGAGTCAAGACAGTTCTGTCCTGTCTACTAGTAGCTTACAATCTAATTGAGGAAATAAAACAAATATATAAAACAATTTTAAAATAATGTAAAGTCTACTGAGACATTGATTATGTGCCATAAGAGTCAATGGAAGAAAGAGATCAATGTGGTAGAAAAGTTATCTTGGAAAAAAAAAATATGTGCAGGAGCTAAAGCTTGAACTAGGCTTGAATAATGAAGAGGATTTTTGGTAGGCATAGGGCAAGGAAATCTGCCTTTTAAAGGGAGGAAATGAGAAAGTAGGTGATTTCCTCACAGAGAGAGTCATCAGAGCAGAAAGCTGGATTGCCATTCTCCAGAGGCCTCTATTTTCCTCATCAATACCAGCAAAGGAGGACTCAGATTATAGATTATAACAGCCACAGGAAATTTCACATATATTCTACCTTCCTTTTGTTCAGTTATAGCTTACAAATAATATCCCATTGAATTCTTCCCCATCGAGTTAAATTTGGGTAATAGATGAAGATAAAGCGAGGATAACATCCAGATCTCCGCTTCAATATTCTCAAACCAGTGTGTATCACAATCACTGGAAGAGCATAATCCAAATGAGTATTTCTGGGCCTACTTCCATGCATTTTTAGCACACATTCTAAGTTATTTGGATGAAAGAAGTTCCCTGGACCACACTTTTTTTTTTAAATTTTTATGTGCATAATTGAATTTATTGGAAGAAGTCTAATTTATATCAAAAACACAGATTCAAGATTAATCTAATCTGGACCACACTTTTAGAAACACTCCTCCACAGCCATCTAACCTGACTGAATCTTTTTGACTTGACACATTACTCAATGGGTTTTCCTATCAGCATTAAAATAAAAATAACTAATTTCCTTTTTATAAGAGATGTGAGTAGGGTAAGAACAAGAAATTGAAGAATAAACAATAAAAAAGTTTAAAAATTATGTTATTGCTTAATATGACTACTCCAAACTACCTCGACTTTGTTGAAATCATATGGAACCATCTAAATTAGAACTTAATATTATATTTTATCCATTATTTGTTGAAGTATGTGTGAGTGTGTGTGCATGTTCACACATACATGCAAAAGCCAACCTTGCTTCCTTGCCTGAAGGACTACTTCTACAAGCTGGAAACAAAACTGATACTAAAATACATATCATTAATAGACCCACAAGATGAGCATCAATTACTTTTCAGGAACTCACTTATTGCTTTAAGTGAGGGACATATGAGTATAACTATTTGGCTGGGAACCTAGAAAACCCTGACACATTCATTGTGGAGAAATTACTGTGTAGACTTCCTTGCCATAGAATTGAATTTCATTTCACTGACTGGGCTGGAAACATTCCTCTTTTCTCCCAATTCTTTTAAGGAATGATTTGTGCATCCCAGGGAATAAAAGAAGCTAGGGATATCACAAGATATATCTCCCTTGTTTTGATGCCCAGATTCAGACACCCATTATTTATACCCTGTATTAATCACTGAAAAGTCTGTGCTATCCTGAGGCATTATATGTACTCTAGACCTTCAGATAGTTATCTTATAAAAGTGTAGACAAGACAAAACTTGAGGTGTTAAAAAACAAAAACAAAACTTAAACATAGTCTTTAGAATTCTCCTAAAGGTGATATGAATAAAATGCCTTCAAATGATCCATCCTGTGATTAAACTGGGTTTCCTGCAGTAGCGTTTCCATTTTTTTAAAATTTAAGAGCTATTGCATATTTGTTTGTTTTGTTTTTAGGTATACTTCTTTAAGGGCATCTGAAGTATTTCATTTTGTCATATGAATTAGTACACCCGACTTGTCAGGTGGATTATGATACAGTAGCAAATACTACTGCTAATATTAATAGTAATGCCACCATCATTTCACTTCTACGTATCTACCTAGAAAACATATTAAAAAATGTCCAAATGAAGATTTGAACATAAATGTTCATAGCAATATTATTCATAATAGCCAAAAGTGGCAACACACTCATATGCCCATCTACTGACTAATGGATAAAAATGTCGTATATCCACACAATGGAATATTATTCAGCCACTAAAAGAAATTAAGTACTGATTTATGTGACAACACAGATACTTCAACATGAATCTTGAAAAATCATTTTGATAAGTGAAAGAAGCCAGTCACAAAAGACCACATTGTATACAATTCCATTCATATGAATTGTCTAGAACAGTCAAATCGATAGAGACAGAAAATAGATTAGTGGCTGCCTAGGGATGGTTATGATGAAATGTTCTAAATTGGATTATGGTGATAGTTGCAAAGCTTTTAAAATTTACTAAAATTCATTTAAATGTAAAATTAAAATAGGTGATTTTTATGGTGTGTAAGTTATACTTCCATAAATTTATTTTTTACAAAAGTAATTTAAAAAGCAAGGGAGAAAATGGAAACAGTGCTTTTAAGAGATACTTCAATAAAAGGAGAATCCTGGGGGAGCCATAAAAAATGCTGAGAATTAAATAAAATATTAATATTATTTTCCATTTACTGAACACTTACTATGGTGCCAAGCACTTCACTAATTGCTTTACATATATTATCTCTTTTGAGTTTCACAGCAATAGTATGAAACTGAATTATTGAACTACCTTCATATATAAGGAGGCAGGCTTAAAAAGTTTAAGTAAATTATACAAAGTCACACAACTAGTAAAGGGAAAAACCAGGATTTGGACACAAAACTCAAGTCCTTAGCTGTATGCTGTGATTTTCAAGTAAATGTCTTATTGTTAACTCCCATTCAATACCCTCCCTTCAAGTTCTTAAGATTGCTACCTCCCCAGTCCCCTACTTTGCCAATATTTCACTCATCTCAGCAGGAGAGTGACTTAGACTCTCCTTACTTCTACTATTGGGCTGTAAATAATTTGAGAGATTTAAAAAAAAATAACTTAAGTTCTATCATCAAAAACTGCTTTGGAGCTGAGACTTACCTAATATCATAAACCCTTGTTAATTCTGAATTTTGCAGCATTCCAGAATTCTTTGTTTTTGTTAATTTCTTTTCAGTTCACCCTTCCTCTGACCCAGGCCATGTGGCAAATGCTAAACAACTGGCCCAGAGTCTTTGGTAAACATAGGAATGGACGCATCAAAGATGAGGCAGCACAAATGCCTTCTGTTGAGCATTACTATCTAAAGAAACTTTGTTCTGGAATGCTATTAAGGTGGGGGAAATGGCCAATTACCACAAACACATTCTCTGTCTTCCATTAAGCCTTCTAATATAAATATTAAAAGGCAGCAAATAGTTCCCTTGTGGATCTAACTAGCAAACTTAAAAGTGTGGTAAAAGAGAAACAAATGATGCTAAAAAGTGAAACAGTATGTTATATGCAAACAATGAATCATGAAACACTACATCAAATACTAATGGTGTACTGTATGGTGGCTAACATAACATAATAAAATAAGAAAAATAAATTATAGTTTGTTACCAGCAGAACAGGCATGCAAATGAAACACTCCAAATCCATCCCAGAATGAGACTTAAACTCTTGCACCACAGTAAGAAATAAAACAGGTTGAAATGCACACACTGCCAAGGTGCCAAGTGCTATTTTTGGAAAATCTCCATTTGCATTACATCAGACTGGCATTTCTGGGTTAATAGAATGTACCCTAACTTTCACAGAAGCCATTCAAATACGCAATTCACTATTTACTCTTGAGACCCACCAGCTCTTAAAATAGTGTAACTAAAAGACAAAACCCAAACCAAAAATATCTCTACAGAGAAGATGACAATAATCACATTGCAAGATAATACAAGTCCCTTGCACACAAAAGATAAATGATTAAATATTATGCACAGTTAATTTAAAAAGTAAAATAAAAACATGAATTAAAAATTATGCACAGGTTATTTCCAGAGTGTAGATCTCAAGGCTAACCTTATTTAAGTTAGCTGGTAGAGACCTCTGCAAGAGTATACTCAGAGGGAAATACTCCATGAAAAGCACAGTGTTGAAAATTGACACATAAGAAAACAGTATTACAAAGAGATAAAAACACTATTTTCATCACATTAGTTCTCTAACTGAAAACATCTTTGAGCCAAACAATATCAAGTGCCTTCTCATTAGTCATAGCTCTGTCAACCTTCTTTTGTAATCTTAGACAAGTTGCTTTACCTCTTTCACTCTTGGTTGTGTCTGAAGGTCTTCTAGTTTTGAAAGTCTATGACAATGCCTTCTGATCTTTGTGCTGTCTATACTAACCTTCACTTCCTAAACCCAATGCATGGGATCATAAGTATTGATTAACTTGCCTGATAAACATTGTTATTTGCCTCTAAGGCAGGCCCACTTGAGATAAATTTGTTTAATAGGCTATTTACCTGTACCTATGTAGCATCCATGCTGTGGGCCCTTTACCAGGACTAGAGGCATAGAATCTTCATTGTTGTTGTTCTTTTCTTTAAAAATATGGGCTCAGACACTTCATTCACATTAAGCTGTCAGTGATTGCTAACAATTTGATGAGGACCTAGGATGAGGGTGCCAGAGACTAAGGTCTTACAATAACAGAATAATGGTTAGACATTAGAATTTCATTTGCTAGTTGAACTAGGTATAAGTGAGGGAAGGAGAGGAAATGTTAGCTTTCCTGATACCTGAAGTTGTGCTGTTTATGAGTTAATCACAGACCTGTACTCCTGAAACAATACATTATTTGCTAATAAAAAAAAATCATAAAGTTAAAACCCCACAGGCCAGCAGGAAATGGACAAAGGTCATAAAAAGATTTCTTTTGGAAGTGTTGTTAATGGTCAATAAATTTAAGGGAAAAAAACCCCAATTCTACATATTCTGCATGAGAATGGTGTTCTCTAAGGCAAGACCAAACTTTTTGGCACTACTTAGTTCACTTAATATCCCTTTATTTGATGACCATAGACTGCACACCCCATCCATGACCATCTTCAAATGCATACTATGTGTTGGGGAAAAAGACCCAGAAGAGAAAATGTACCTGGCTCAGTGCAGAGCACAGAGAACCTAGAGAAAACAGTTGGAAAAGTCATGATAGTTCAGTATAAGTAGAATAACACTATAATTAGAAAACACTGAAAAAACAGTACCTTAAAATCTGGGTGGAAACAGGAAAGATGTTTCTCTCTTTTATTAAAAAGTGCACCTGTCATTTTGAAAGAGTAGTATTGCCTTTACTAATCAGTTTAACATTAGTGAGTTTATCATTAGTGAGTCACTAAAGTATAGTGTTTATGGTACTAAAAAACTTCTGACTTTTTATACTTTGCCTTGTAGTTTCTTCCCATCAACTTTTCTCTTCTTGACATTTCTTTTTTACTCCAGGTGTCTAGATCATTTCTGATCTTATCACTAAATCTTTGCAGCTTATCTACATTATCAGCTCACGTTCCATTGTGACTCTAACAAAATTACCCTTATTAAAGAGTAAGTTTCAGGGGCACTTCACCTGGGTGGCTCAGTGGGCTAAGCCTTTGCTCTCCAGTCGTGATCTCAGGGTCCTGGGATCAAGCCCTGCATCGAGCCCTACATTGGGCTCTCTGCTCAGCAGGGAGCCTACTTGCCCTCCCCCTGCCTGCCTCTCTGCCTACTTGTGATTTCTCTATCAAAATAAAATAAAATAAAATAAAATTTTTAAAAAAGATTTTATTTATTTGACAGAGATCACAAGCAGGCAGAGAGGCAGGCAGAGAGGAAGGGTAAGCAGTCTTCTTGCTGAGCAGAGAGCCCTATGCAGGGCTCAATCCCAGGACCCCAGGACTGTGACCTGAGCTGAAGGCAGAGGCTTTAACCCACTGAGCCATCCAGGTGCCACAAAATAAAATAAAATCTTTAAAAAGTAAATTTCAAGGAAACATGATTACGTAGGTCAATGTTCCATCTTCCTCAGAGGGAAGGAGCAGAGCTCTAGTGTGCTTGGTACTGTGCTTAGTATGAATTACTCTTACCTTTGGCATTGGTGGATATTACGACTAGAAATTTTAGCATTAGAAGAGACTTTACAGATTGCCAGGCCCTATTACTACACAATTTAAATCCCAAATACTATTACATGTTACCAAAATTTGAATTATGACAAAATCTCCTTGTTTAGCACAAAGAATAAGTATACTCCAATATTTAACTAAGTAGTGGTAGATACAGTTGACCTATGACATACTAATCAGACATGCTGGAAAAGCAGTGCTGGCCTGTGTCAGATGACCTAGGTTTAATGTAGTTCTGGACAAGTCATACTATTTAGGATTCAGTTTCTTCATCTACAAAATGAAGTTGTAGGACAATGCATCAGCATTCTTAAAACTGTTCTTTTTTTTTAAATTTTTCCCAATCTTTTAAGATCAGTTCAATTCAAAAAATAACTGGACACCTCTCATTTACCAGTTCTGCCATTATCTTTTGCAAGTAAAGGCAAGACACTTCACTTCTTTTAATTTCAGTATGCCCCTTATCCATCTTTGTACCTGTTTCAACATCTAGCCAAGCCTTACACTGATGAAAGAATTGAGGATACAAGTTACTGGCTGGAGTAAAAGAAAGTCATGAGAGGTAAGCACAGATGGGAAATAAGAAAGGCAGCTGTCAGCTAGGTATTTTTCTTGGCATAAAGCCCCCTTGGGAAAAGGCTTATAAATGTAATAATACTGTTTTTACAATCAACCAGGCAAGGCTTTTGTTGTTGTTGTTTTGCTTTGAATTTAATTTTATTTTTTCTGTGTTCCAAGATTCATTATTTATGCACCACACCCAGTGCTCCATGCAATACGTGCCCTCCTTAATACCCACCACCAGGCTCAACCATCCCCACACACTCCCTTCCAAAACCCTTAGTTTGTTTCTCAGAGTCCACAGTCTCTCATGCTCCATCTCTCCCTCCAATTTAATCCAATTCATGCTTCCTTTCCTTCTTCTAATGTCCTCCATGTTATTCCTTATGCTCCACAAGTAAGTGAAACCATATAACTGACATTCTCTGCTTGACTTATTTCACTCAGCATAATCTCCTCCAGTCCCTTCCACGTTGATACAAAATTTGGGTATTCATGCTTTCTGATGGAGGCATAATATTCCATTGTGTATATGGACCATATCTTATTTAGCCATTTGTCTGTTGAAGCCATCTTGACTCTTTCCATAGTTTGGTGATTGTGGCCATTGCTGCTATGAACATTGAGGTACATATGGCTCTTCTTTTCACTACATGTGTATCTTTGTAGTAAATACCCAGTAATGCAATAGCAGGGTCATAGGGTAGCTCAATTTTTAATTTTTCTTTTTAAAAAAAATTATTTATTTATTTATTTTGAATTTCTCTTCAGTGTTCCAGAATTCATTGTTTATGCACCACACCCAGTGCTCCATGCAATACATGCCCTCCACACTGTTTTACAAAGTGGCTGCACCAACTTGAATTCCCACCAACAGTGTAAGAGGGTTCTCCTTTCTCCACATTCTCTTCAACACTTGTTTCTTGTCTTATTAATTTTGGCCATTCTAACTGGTATAAGGTGTAACGCTTTTATTTCTTTAACTTTTTACTTAAATTGCATTTAGTTAAAATATAGTGCAATATTAGTTTTAGGTGTACAATCTAGTGATTCAACACTTCCATAAAACACCTAGTGCTTATCACAACAAGAACACTCCTTAATTCCCATCATCTATTTAACCCATGCACCCACTCACCAACCCTCTGGTAACCATCAGTTTACTCTGGAGTTAAGAGTCTGTTTCTTGGTTTGCCACTCTTTCTCTTTTTTCCCCCTTTGCTCATTTGTATTGTTTCTTACATTCTACATGAGTGAAATCATATATTACTTTTCTTTCTCTGACTGACTTACTTCATTTAGCATAATACTTTTTAGCTCTATCCATGTCATTGATAATGGCAAGATTTCATTCTTCTTTATGGCTAAATAATATTTCATTATATATATCTACATGTATATATATACATGTATATATATCTACATATACCTATATCTATATCTATATCACATCTTTATCCATTCATCAGTTGATGAACACTTGGGTTGTTTCCATAATTTGGCTATTATAGATAATGCTGCTACAAACATCAGGGTGCAAATATTCTTTTGAATTAGTATTATTTGTATTCTTTGGGTATAGGGTAGTTCTATTTTTAACTTTTGGAGCAATCTGCATATTTAATGCAATTTCAATCAAAATACCAACAACATAGACAACAGAGAGCTTGAGCAAACAATCCTAAAATTTATATGGAACCACAAATTATCCCAAAAAGCCAAAGCAACCTTAAAAAAAGAAAAGAAAAGCTGGCATTGCAATCCAAGACCTTGAGTTAAGTTACAAAGCTGTATTGATGAAAATAGTATGGTACAGGCACAAAATAGACACATAATTCAATAGAACAGAATAGAAAATGCAGAAATGAACCCACAACTATATAGTCAACTAATCTTCAACAAAGCTGGAAAGAACATGCAATGAGAAAGACAGTCTCTTCAACAAGTGTATTTGGAAAACTACACAGTAACATATAAAAGAATGAAACTGGACCACTTTCTTATACCATACACAAAAATGAATTCAAAATGGATGAATGGTCTGAATATGAGACGTGAAACCATTAAAATCGTAGAGGAGAACAGAAGCAATAACCTCTGTGACATCAGCCATAACTACTTCTTACTAGATCTGTTCCCTGCTATAAGGGAAACAAAGGCAAGAGTAAACTACTGGGACTTCATCAAAATAGAAAGCTTCTGTACAGTGAAGGAAACAAACAAACAAACAAACAAAAAACCTAAAAGGCAACTTATGGAATGGGAGAAGATGTTTGCAAATGGCATATCTCATAAAGGGTTAGTATCCAAAATCTCTAAAGAACTTATAAAACCCAAAACTCAAAAAACAAATAACCCAGTTAAAAAGGGACATCACTGATCATCAGGTAAGACAAAACAAAATTACAATGAGATATCACCTGCCACCAGTCAGAATGGTTAAAATCAACAATGCAAAAAACAAGTGTTGGCAAGGATGTGGAGAAAGGGGAACCCTCTTACTCTCTTGGTAGGAATGCAAACTGGGTGCAGCCACTCTGGAAAACAGTATGGAAGTTCCTCAAAAAGACCAGATAAAGCTTTTAGAACCACTAGTAGATTGAAGATTAATACTTGTGAGTCCTGGTTCTAAGCTATTCACCCCAAGCCTTACAAATCTATCCTCTTCTAAGAATGGAACTAGTAAGGGCTTTAGTTATCCTGCCTATGCAGTGGTAAAAATAGTGAGATTTTAACCATAGTAAGATGACACAACTGGGATCGAACAGTGACACAATCTCAAAATGTTTTCTATGTTCATTCTTGGAGACAATAGTTTTCAGGATTCCAGGTGAGCTTAATTGCTTATTAATTGATGAATATGTTTGGAATCTTGTGGGTATAAAAAATTATTGCTTAAATGCATAGAGGAGTTGCTTGAGACTTACCATTTCATTTATTCAACAGATCTCAGAACTCTAGGACTAATCATTTATATTTTCCTTGAAATGTAAGGGCTATACAGGTGTCCTGAGAAAGTTGCACACAAAGAGCTGACATTGGTCTAATTTAATTAAACATATGTTTTAATTCAGCAGGAAGTATCCAGTATTATTTTTCTTCTAAAAAATTAGTAATATATGTTATATCTGTATATGAAGATTTAAATTGTTTTCTCTCCAAATGATATGAATTCTCATGAGATGTTTCTTCTCAGGCTATCATAAATGTCCACATAAAGTCAGTCATAAAAAGTCTTATTATAAACATCCCGTTTGATTGCCTCTCCCTTCTGCAGTAGTTCTGGTCAAAGTTCATAAAGTAAGAGTGACACTAATATAATACCCACCAGGAGGGAAAAAATAATATCCAATACTGCTTCTTGGAAAGAGCAGGATTGATCATAGCTGATAGTTGCATTCACAAATGATAATACATCATATAATCTCTTTAAATTTTGAAGCACCATGGCTTTTAGAAAGACAAAACACAGCAAAACCCCACATTAGGTAAAGATAAAGATCCTATATGTGCTTGAATTCTCAGCATAAATTTCTTTTAGTTGCCTTGCCCCTTATCTATACAAAATGTATAGATTCCATAGCTATGAAAGATTCCATAACTATGAGAATCAGAAATCATTCCCTTTGGGGAAGCTATGTTCCTACCCAAGTGCTGTTCAATAGTATTGTAGTCCATGGTTTTTTTAGAGAAATGACAGGGAACTGGCCTAGGAGAACTAAGGCAAAAAAGGCTAGAAATTATCCTTTCTGTTATCTAAGTTCATATAATTTTAACAAAGCTACCTGAGTAAGCAGGGAAGATTAGAAGTTATTTTTTTATGAATAGTTCAAAGCATTATAGTGAGGACTAACATCTACAAAACTTGGAATTATATAGTGAACTAGAAAGGTGGAGTTAGTAAGCATTTAATGGTAAGCAGATGAAGAATAAAGAAATATATGACACACAAGAAGAAATATAGGATAAACAAAATGGTGTTGATGATAGGATGAGTGATGTGCAGCCCTGAATGCAATAGAACAGTGTCGCACAGACATTAATGTGCATACAATTCACATGGTGATCGTGTTCTAATGCACATTATGAGTAAGTAGTCTGAGGTGGGGCCTGAGATTCTGCATTTCTTATAATCTAAGTGATGCTCTTTTTGTTGGCCCATGGACCACACCAGGGACAGAGACAACCAAGCTGTGGAGTCATCTGGGTGTTACTGGTCAAGTATGTGACTGTTTCAGATCAACATCAATAATCCTTTATCAAGCACCACCCCTAAGTGAGGCATTATAGGAGACTACATGAAAGTAAGCCTCTGTCTCTTCTTATTCATTTTATAATTCGGTTGGAGAGGAAATACTTAAAAGGAGTAATATTCTGCAGGGTCATATAAATGATCCTTCATGCTCAGATCTCTTGATTTACCATCTGTACAACATAGTATTTAAGTACTTTCTTGGGGGAACCCAAAGAGAGTGTGCTTAGGGTAGAGGCAGGAATCTGAAGGACTGAACATAGAATATATATAGGGGATTTAATTTCACAGTCTGAAGCTATCTCACAGGTGAAATTTTTCCATTAACATTGAACAAAGCATTTCCCACCCCGCTTCCTCATTGAGGGGTGGGGACATTTAGCCTTGAACCAAATGTGTGAATTGAATTTAGATAATATCATCTCACATTCTGCAGATAAAACTTCACAACATATAAAGGAGAGGCATGGTGAGCAACATTTTAAGACAAGTTGTTGTCATACCCTGGGTCTTGAGGTACCATAAGATCCTTATTAAAAATAGGTAGAGGGGCACCTGGGTAGCTCAGTGGGTTAAAGCCTCTGCTTTTGGCTCAGGCCATGATCTCAGGGTCCTGAGATTGAGCCCTGTGTGGGGCTCTCTGCTCAGCGGGGAGCCTGCTTCCCTTCCTCTCTCTCTGCCTGCCTTTCTGCCTACTTGTGATCTCTGTCAAATGAATAAATAAAATCTTTTTAAAAATAGGTAGAAATAGGATTCAGGGTCTCCTCAACATTTTCACCCTTCAATAAATTTTTAACATTACATGTAAGCATAATTTGATGAAAATAAAATTATATTCCTGAACCTTGAAAGGTATATGTTTCTTAACATTTTCATCATTAGCATAATTTTCAATGTTAAAGATAGGCAGAATTTCAATAAAAATGAAATAATATTGCTGAACTCTGAGAGCAAGACACCAGTTTTTATCACACATTTGACTTGTTCTCATTTCTCTAAGAAATAAGTTTCTTTGATGTTTGTGACATCAGCCTCTTTTACTATAACTTCAATATATAGCTGATAGTTTCAACCTCTCCCTGCCCAAGGACAATATTTTCACCCACTCTTTATGATGTTTATGCTGAAAGGGTTTCTTTCTTAATAGCTTATTATTAATGTAGAGAAATGGCATAATTTTCTGTAGACTGAATTTTGTATCCTACAAATTTACTTAATTTGTTTTTTCATTCTAATAGGTTTCCCCCTCACCCCTGGTGAAGTCTTTAGGGTTTTCTATATATAGTATCATGTCAACTTCAAATAGTGATGGTTTTACTTCTTTTGTATTTGGATGCCTTTTCTTTCTTTTGCCCTATTTCTGTGGTTAGGACTTTTAATATTCTGTTGAACAAAAGTGGCAAGAGTGGGAGTCCTTACATTAGAAGAAGAGCTTTGAGCTTTTTATCATAGAGTATGATGTTAGCTGTGGATTTGCTATAGATGGAATTTGTTATGTTGAGGCACATTCTCTGTATATACCCAGTTTATTGAGTTTTTATCATAAATGGATGTTGAATTTGGTCAAATGCTTTTTTCTGCCTCTCTTGAGATCGTATGATATTTATCCCTCATTCTCTTAACACAGTATATCACATTGATTTGCAAATGTTGAACTATTCTTGCATTCTTGAAATAAATCCCACTTGATCATGGTATATGATTCTTTTAATGTATTGTTAAATTTTGTTTGTCAATATTTTGTTGAGGATTTTGGCATTTATGTCATCAGGGATACTGGCTTGTAATTTATTTCCTTCCTTCCTTCCTCCCTCCCTGTTTTTTCTCTCTCTCTTTTCCTTCCTTCCTTCCTTCCTTCCTTCCTTCCTTCATGGTGTGTTTGACTGGTTATGGTATTTGGGTAATGCCAGCCTCATAAAATAAACTTGGAAGCATTCCTACCTCTTCAATTTTTTGGAGTTTCAAAAGGATAACTACTAAATCCTTGAATGTTTGTAATTCACCAGTGAAACCATCTGATACTGGATTTTTGTTTGTTGGGAGTTTTTTGATTACTGATTCATACTAGAAATTTACCTATTCACGTGTTCTATTTTGTCATGATTCAGTCCTTGAATAATTGTATGTTTCTAGAAATTTATCCTTTTCCTCTAGGTTGTCCAATTTGTTGGTGTATAACTGCTTGTGGTAATTTCTTATGATTATCTTATTTTTGTGGTATCAGTCATAACTTTTTTTTTCATTTCTGATTTTATTTATTTGACCCCCTCCCTTTTTTCTTGGTGAGTCTAGCTAATAGTTGGTTAATTTTTTTTTTTTTTGTTTGTGAAGAACCAGCTCTTAGTTTCATTAATCATTTCTATTGTCTTTTTAGTCACTATTTCATTTATTCTGCTCTGATCTTTATTATTTCTTTCCTTCTACTAACTTGGACTTCATTTGTTCTTCTTTTTCTAGCTCCATTAGGTATAAAGTTAGATTGTTTATTTGAGATTTTTCTAATTTCTTGAGGTAGACCTGTATTGGTATATACTTTTTAGAACCACTTTTACTTCATTCCATATGTTTTAGTATGTTGTATTTCTGTTTTCTTTTGTCTCTAGATACTTTTTAAAATTTCTGTTTTGATTTCTTCAATGTCCCACTAGTTGTTCAGCAATATATTGTTTAATCTCCACATCTGTGCGGTTTTTCCAATTTTATTCTTGTAATTGATTTCCAATTTCATACTACTGTGGTCAGGAACAATTCTTAATATGTTTAATCTTCTTGAATTTACTGAGATTTATTTTGTGGCCTAATATGATTTATCCTGGAGAGTGTTCTTTGTGCACTTGAGAAGAATGTGTACTTTGTTGCTTTTGGATGGAATATATATATATGTGTATATATACACACATATATATATGTATATACATATATATATACACACACACACACACGTGTGTGTGTATGTGTGTGTGTGTGCGCGTGTATTCTCCATCTGGTCTAATATGTCTTTTATGGCCAATATTCCCTTATTGATTGTCTGGATAATTTATCTGATGATGTAAGTTGGGTGTTCAATTCCCCTACTATTATTGCATTGCTGTCAATTTCTTGTCTTATATCTGTTAATAATTGCCTTATACATTTTGGTGATACTATGTTGGATGGATATATATTTATAAATATTATATATTCTTACTGAATTGACCCCTTTATCATAATGTCCTACTTTGTCTATATTACTCTTTGTTTTAAAGTTTATTTTGTCTGATATGAGTATAGCTACACCAGCTCCCTTTTCATTCCCATTTGCATGCAATATCTTTCTGTATGGTTTCACTTTCAGTCTGTGTTCTTAAGATCTGGAGTGAGTCTCTTGTAGGCAGCATAAAGATGTGAATTTTTAAAAATCTATTCAGCCACTCTATGTCGTTTGATTAGAGAATTTAGTTGACTTACATTTAAATTATTAATAGTTACATACTTACTGCCATTTTGTTCATTGTTTCTGGCTGTTGTTGTAGCTCCTCTCTGTTCTCTTTCTCTCTTCCCTGAGAGAGATTTGATGTCTTTCCTAAACGTTATGTTTAAATTCCTTTATTTTCTTTTGTGCATTTACTATAAATTTTGCTGAGTGGTTACCATCAGGTTCATATATCATATATAAAGGCACCCATTTCATAGATAGATAGATAGATTTAAATTGATAGAAACTTCAATTTGGAACATATTCCAAAGCTTTATATTCCTACCCCCACACACATTTTACGTTTTTAATGTAATATTTTACATCTTTTATTTTATGCATTCCTTAACTAATCACTGTAGTTTTATAAATTTTATGACATGTTTTTAAATTTTCATACTTGCTTTATGTGATTGATCCCTTATCTTTACTATATATTTACCTTTTCTAGTGAGATTTTTCCTTTTGTATGTTTTCTTGTTATTAATTAATGCCATTTATTTTCAGGTTAAAGTAGTCCCTTTAACATTTCTTGTAAGGTTGATTGGTAGTGATGAACTCCATTAGTTTTTGCTTATCTGGAAAACTCTCAATCTTTCCTTCAGTTCTGAATGATAATTTTTCCAGATAAAGAATTTTTAGTTGGAAGCTTTTTTCCCTTTCAACACTTTGATTATGTCATGCCAACCTCTTCAGGCCTGCAAAGTTTCTACTGGAAAATCTGCTAATAGCCACGTGGGCTTTCCTTGTGTGTAAGTTGTTTTCCTGTTGCTGCTTTTAGGATTGTCTGTTTAGGTTTTACCATTTTAATTATAATGTATCTTGGTGTCATTTTCTTTGGGTTCGTTGTTTTTTTAAACTCTCTGGGCTTATTGGCCATGGATGTCTGTTTCTTTCACCCAGTAGGTAAGTTTTCAGCTATTCTTTCTTCAAATAAATTTCTCCTTCTTCTAAGACCTCTGTAGTGTGAATGTTATTCTGCTTCATGTTGTCCAATAGGATTCTTAAGATATACTCACTTAATTTTGATTTCTTTTTGCTGCTCTGTTTAGGTGAATTCTATTGTTTTGTGTTTTAGTTCACTGATCTTTACCTCTGCTGAACCCCTCAAGTGTATTTTTTAGTTTGCTTATTGCATTCTTTAGCTTTGTAACTTCTGTTGGATACATTCTTATATTTTCTCTTTGTTGAAGTTCTCACTATGCTGATTCATTCCTCTTCCAAGTTCAGTGAGCATCTTTATGGCCATTACTTTGGATTGCTTATCTCTCTTTCATTAATGTCTTATCTCTCTTTCATTAATGTCTTTTCTGAGTTTTTTTCCTTATTTGTTTGTTTGGAACATATTCCTCTGTCTCCTGATTTTGCCTAATTCTTTGTGTTTGTTTCTGTGTATTAGGCAAGTCTTCTACCTCTCTGAGTCTTGAAGGAGTGGCCTTGTATAGGTGATGTCCTGTGGAGATCAGAAGCACTATCCCTCCTGACCACCAGAGTCAGAAGCTGAAGCAGCACCCCTGTGTGACCTGTATGCACCAGGATGCTATGGTATGGTTGAGGCTGCATCATAGGGGTAGACAAATTCTCACTTCATTCTTGCCCAGCCTGATTACTCCACACAGCTGTGGCACAGGTGTGGGTAGGGGCGTCAGCCAGTCGTGCCCTATAGCATTAACAAGTTAGAGGGAACATTCTAAAATGACATCCAACAGCACTGGCATTAGCAAGCTGGAATGAGATCTCAAAAATGACACCTGCCATTGTCTCCATTCCCAGAGAGATCCCCAACAACTTCCTACTTCTTCAGCAGATGCTTTAAGATTACTAAGTGGGTTTCCCTCACATATGATCTATGTACTTTTCAAACTGGTGTTTCTGTGTTGGGTCCCTGGGTAAATGAGTATGTGTGTAACCCCTTTAATACTGTGATCTTTGTTTCTTATGGTTTTAATGTTTTTCTGGATATAATCTCTGGACGTTTTTAGAGTCAGGTGTTTTGAGAGATCATTTTTTTTATGTGTGAGACCTAGGGATTGGTGTACCTAAAGTGGAGCACAGAGAGACCCCCTGCTTCTCAGGGGAGATTCCCATATATTTATGATCCCTTCCAACTGTAGAGTGCCATGCCTCAGTGTTTGTTTGTTTGTTTGTTTTGTAAGAAATTTCTCTGCCTTTTCTATTCATTTCAATGCTGTCTTTTTATCCTTTATTGTAGAGGCTCTGTTCATACAGTCTTCAAGTCTTTCTCAGGGAAATTTTTCCATATTTAGTTGTGTATTTGTTCTACCCATGAAAAGAGATGAGTTTGGGGTCTTCCTATACCACCATCTTGAACCACACTCTAAAAGTCTCTGTTGTCTAAGGATTACTCAAATTTCAGAGAAGGAAATCTCAGGAGTGGCAAGTCTGATTTTTCCCTTTCTGTTACTTCACATTTCTGAAACTTTCTTTACATTTTGGAATAAAATTGGAGAAAAGTCTAGTGTTTCCTATGGGGAATCTTTGAGATAGCTCAACATCTTGCTTTCTTACCTTAACACAGTATAATATACTGGTAAGGAGTATGGCCACTGGAGCCAGACCATTTGGAATTTGAATTTTGTCTTGGCTGCTATGCAAACTCAAGAAATATATATAACTATCTATGCCTCAGTTTCCTCATCTGTTAAGTGAGTATGGTAATGATAATAATAAAATAATAATAGTATTTATATCATAGAGTTATAATGAATATTAGGTAAATTTATATCTATAAAGATATTTGAATAATGTCTGGCATATATTAAACACTCAATAAACATTATTGACTTTAATGTCAATTATTATTTCTCATCTTGGAATTGAAGAGGAATATCTTCTGCAAGGATAGATGTGAGTGTATGGAGATGGAGGGAGAATGGGAGAACAATAGATACAATGAAAAATAATATGATTAACATGTGGCTGGACAGATGATTAAAACAGAGAGATGTAGAATCAGGCATGGAAGATACAATGGTAAAAAAGAATGGCTTCTTACCATCCTTACCAAGTGACCCAGTTATAGACTGACAGCGGTAATAAAAATTTGTTTCAAAAAGTTGAAATCTGGGGAAGAGAATTATGAAAAGGTAGAGGATAAAAAAGTAATTATCTTTGTTTAAATCTTTGGGGTGTGTGTGTGTGTGTGTGTGTGTGTGTGTGAAATAGAGAGAGAGAGAGAGAGAAAGATTTAGAGAGAGAGATAGATAGGTTGTGAAAAATTGCTAAGCATTAAAAGTTAGGGCTTTACTATGTTCATCTGTAAAATCAAATCTGTAAATGGAGAATCCTAAACATTTGGTATTATAAGAGGCATCTGGAACCAAGATTAAACTCAGTGTCTATATTTTAGGTGATAATTACGTACTCTAAACTTCTTTAAAATTTTTGCCAATTCTTTGATGGCTCATTGATTTTAGAGACCATATTAGATTTTACTCTTATTTTCACTAGATGCTGAAATGTAGAGTAATGTAGAATAATAAAAATTAAATAACATGCTGAATGGTTATTTTAAAATGGTGGTGCATTACATATTTGGGAGGAATGAAAGTGGCAAAGATATAATTGATTTTCCTACTCAACACTAATATAAAATCAAACCTATAATATGTAAATATCACCACACTGGAGAAAAAAAAAGAATATTTACGAATCCCACTGATCACATTCTTCTGTCTAGATTAATATAATTGTCTTAACCCATTTCTTTACTAATCTCAGTGACTCTCCAGGATGTGAAAAATTTTACAACACTCATATATCATTTCAACAAAACATTATAAATGAAATGGCATTATGATGGTGTTTATAAAGCTAGATCATTTGAAACTGAGAGTCTTTTAAATATAATAAAACATATTTTCTTTAATTATTCTTTCTTTTTAAGAGTACTCAACTTTGAAAGGCCTTAATTCATACAATCTCTTCAGAAATATTTTTCTTTTCCTATAATATTGATATATAATGATTTTATTGTGTGCGGGTGTGATACAGGGTTGGGGTAATGGCTACTGACTTTCCTCACTGTAGAAGGTAAATACTATATGTAAACAATGCAGATGTCACCATTATCAGAATGAAATTTAAGGTTTTCTTTCCCAGAGAGTTCATGGACCATCATTTACAAGACTTAAAATATTTAGTTCTTGTGACTTCAAAAAGGATTCAAAGACTTCATTTCCCAAATCAAGGAGAAATTTCAAAATATGTAAGGCACAACTTCTATATCACAAAAGGTGTTATTTAGGTGGAGTTTGTGTCTGTCTATCATTCAGAAAACCAAAATTATGAAATAGATGGGCTTTTGAGGCATTTTATATAGTTTAGCTCTTCTTTTCATTCTCTTCCTTTGTCAGGCTTATCTTTATTTTACACTCAAACTTGTTCTGTGATATTTTCCTCTCTCCCTGTAAACCTGATGTTTTATTCTGTGAATAGACCTCCTTTTGTCCTGCCATGCTTTTTGCATATAGCAGTCCAGACAGAGAAGGCCTCTTTACATTCTATTATTGTTATTGGTCCATGACAAGTGGAACCCTTAGGACCCTATTGAAGGAAATTTTAAGGCTTTGCATTTCTATTTTGTGCTGTTTCCAGCTTGCACTCCTTCAATTTCACACAGCTCTTGCTGTAATCTTTCCAAATTCGTTCTGCAGAAACTCATCACTTTTATTTTTACCCCCTTTGCTTTCACTTTGGTCCCAATTACAACCTAACTAGATCCTGATTTCTGTTCATTTCAAAAGTACCCCCACTTTTCATTCAATCTTTTTTTCACATCATCTTTCAATCTTTTGATATGTAAACCTAAGCTTATGAATTGCTTCTGAGTTCTTTCTTCTGAGTTTACCTACTATGTAATAAGAAAGCCCTTTACCATGTCCTTGTCACATTTCTTGGTGTATCCATTTATTAAGGTTCCATGTTTAGAACTATTATTTCCAAACTTCACTTTAAAATATGCCAAATTTTCCCATGAAGTTCATGCTACTAATAACCAACATTCTCCAAATGAATTTGTTTTGGTTTTTCCTCTTCAGAAGCAGTTCTCTAACTGCTCTTGAGTCTATTTAATTTGAGCTTTAAGTATCATCTTCCCTGTTTAGATTAGAACAATTTTTGTCTAGAAAGTCTCAGAGAGAGAGAGATAAGACAATCATACCATACCTTAATGATGAAACAGGATAAGCCTCCTGAATGCCAACTTTCTTATCTAGATATGTTTATTGCTTATTGAGTAAAGAACTTTATTCTTTGCAAATGATTACATTGAGTAACTACTGTAAAGGGTCTAAAGAGAATAGCTGTCTGTAGAGTAGACCAGAGAAGGGATGTCCAGAATTCTGGAGACTGGATATACTCATCTGAGTAGTACAGGTATTCTGTGCAGATCACAACAGAAGGCAATCTTAGGAAGTTTAATCAGATAAGCAGTTGATACCAGAAGGACCCAATGTTAGATAACATAGGACATCTCAACAGGTGAGAAGGACCAATTTTTAGGGTGATTTGGGAGCAATGGGTTATACAAGTGGTATGGGACAAAAGATGGGAACAGTTATTTAAACTTGGATATCAGGCAAGGGTTTGGTTATAAGAAACAAGCAAGAGTGGATGAAGGCATACTTGCTGCTGGGCTAAGGGCTCTAATAGGTCTTTATATTTCCTCTGATGAGTGGCCAGATTGATCTTTAGGTGTTGAAGCAGTGCTGGGGATTAAAATGACCTAGCCATGGAGGCTGAAGGCAGGGAGGCAGGGAACTAGGCTTGACATTATACTTAGAGTTCAATACTGAAAGGTTTTTGTGATTAATCACTAAGGTATAATTGACTCAGCAATTGCACTACTGGGTATTTACCCTAAAGATACAAACGTAGTGATCCAAAGGTGGCACGTGCACCCAAATGTTTATAGCAGCAATGTCCACAATAGCCAAACTATGGAAAGAATCTAGATTTCCATCAACACATGAATGGATAAAGAAGATGTGGTATATATGTACACAATGGAATACTATGCAGCCATCAAAAGAAAAGAAATCTCGCCATTTGTGACAACATGGGTGGAACTAGAGGGTATTATGCTTAGCGAAATAAGTCAATCAGAGAAAGACAACTGTCATATGATCTCCCTGATATGAGGAAGTGAAGATGCAATGTGGGGAGTTTTGGGGGATAGGAAAAGAATAAATGAAACAAGATGGGATCAGGAAGGAGACAAACCATGAGAGACTCTTAATCTTACAAAACAAACTGAGGGTTGCTGGGAGGAGGGGGGAGGGAGAGGGTGGTAGGGCTGTGGACATTGGGGGAGGGTATGTGCTATGGTAAGTTCTGTGAAGTGTGTAAACCTGGAGATTCACAGACCTGTAAACTTGGGGCTAATAATACATTATATGTTTATAAAAAATAAAAAAATATTATTAAAAAAATAAAAAAGTAAAAAGGTAGGGGGAGAATATTTTTGGAGAATTATCATATGCCTTGATGGGAGAGAAACTGAGAGCAATAGTCAATGCCTGAAAATGTGATGATTCCTAGAAAGCGAATGTCAATTTAGCACTCTGGGTTTCAAAAAGAATTCCGGGAAGTAGGGTAGTTATGTAAAAATTATACTGATGGTGAGAATATGCTTGTATTTGGAAGGACCTAAAAGCCCTGTAATTCAATTGCCACTGAAATTTAGTGCTTTCTAAATGGATGATCATCACATTAAAGAATGTTGAATTTAGGAGCCTAAAAAAGTAACTAAGGTTTAATTATAATTAACCTGTAGTTTTTTGGATTTTGTATAACACACTGGGACCAATGTGATTATTGTCAGCAACAGGTACCATTTTAATGTAGTCTTTAATATTTAGAGTGCTTAGAAATACCAGAGATTGGGTTTTTTTGAAAGCATATTAAAAGTTTTCTTAATTCAAAGTTGATTTTATTTTGTACTTCAGTAGATGTAGTAAGTGATCAGGAGATAATGGTTCTTTAGAAAAGAGCCAGGGTTAATAAAGGAATCATCATACCATTTTTAAACATTAAAACTTAAGAACATTTATACCAACAATAAGGCTGGAGAATGATGATGGTGTGTATCATCAGTGCTTTTAGATTCCCAGAACAGTCTCAGGTAGGGACTCTGACACATATCATCTTAGCAGAGGGCATACATGCCTCAAGCTCCCAGTGCCACTGATGAAATATTTCCAGCTTGTACCTATTTTTATGCTGTCTCAAGTTTCCAGTAGTAGCTATTTTCAGTTGAATTACTGACATCAAGTGATCAAAAAAATCTTCAGCTATAAATGGAAAGTGGATTTCTTATTATAATTCCATAATAATAACAACAGGTGTTCTTTTTTAGAACTTATACTGGGTTAAGAAAATAATATGCAGAGAGGAAACTTTAATAAATATTAATAAGTACTTTCCCAAGTGAATATATTCTGTATGAAAGGGATAGCACAATAAAATATACCAATATATGATGTGGTAGGGAGCAAATCTACAAGTAGGAAGTTTTGAGAAGGACATGAAACAGGAAGAAGATACTGAGAAAGGATGCAAGAGCTATAAAAGAACACAGATACTTAAGGAAACAAGAGACAACTAAGAAACATGACCAAGTATTATGTGGAAAAGAATACAGAAATAGTATGAGTGAGAGGGATAATGTTGAGATGAAAGATTAAATGACAGAAAACTAAGTAGGAAATTGGAAAGATCAGACATGAAATTCAACATTTCCTTATACATATGGAAAAAATATCATTTAGCATTATCACAATCATGGGCCAGATAGATGTATGTTAGAATTAAGGCAAGGTTGGGGGAAATTTTCTAGGCTAGACTAAGAAAACATCAGGCAAAATTTTTAAAAGGTAAGCAACAAGTAGCTGTTTATGAACTTAGCTATTGAAATCATTAGGAATATCTTTAAGTTCCTTCTTTTGTTTCCAGACAATTGTTGAAGAAAATTATACAGCTGTGTGGACTAACCTCACTTTAACTGTATGAACACAAATCTCAATGGTATACAGTATTTTTTTAAAGATTTTATTTATTTGACAGAGAGAGATCACAAGTAGAGAGAGAGAGAGAGGAGGAAGCAGGCTCCCTGCCTAGCAGAGAGCCCGATGCGGGACTTGATCCCAGGACCCTGAGATCATGACCTGAGCTGAAGGCAGAGGCTTAACCCACTGAGCCACGCAGGCAGCCCTAGAGTATTTTTAAAAAAGATTTTATTTATTTGACACACAGAGAGAGCGATCACAAGTAGGCAGAAAGGCAGGCAGAGAGAGGAGGGAAGCAGGCTCCCTGATGAGCAGAGTCAAATGCAGGGCTCAATCCCAGGCTGAGATGATGACCTGAGCCAAAGGCAGAGGCTTTAAACCACTGAGCCACCCAGGCACCCCTCAGATGGTGTACAGTATTACCCAGAGTTATTCCTGCACTTCCCTAGTATGTTAATTTTGCACTCAAAAAAATTCTTCACACCTTTTCCACTCTCTTCAAAATCATTTGCTCATTTCTCATACCTTCACCCCTCCACACTTTCTTACCTCAAATACATATAATGTCAGTAGATGGTCTTGTCACATTCTCAATCTTCTAATATTACAATGGATAATGTGTCCCTCTTCCTACCAAAAATGTCCTTCTAGATTTCTCAAAGCATAACCCTGCAATTGTCCCTTTTCTCTCCTGCATTTTTAATCCTTCCCTCTTTATAGGGTCATTCTCGTTACCATTTAAAATATTTTAGCATTGGGGTGCCTGGGTGGCTCCGTCAGTTGAGCAGCTGCCTTTGGCTCAGGTCATGATCCCTGCTCAGTGGAGTGTCTGCTTCTCCTTCTCACCTTCCCCTCTCTCATGCTCTTGCTCTCTCTATCTCTTTCTCTCAAATAAAGAAATAAAATCTTTAAAAAATTAAATAAAATATTTTACTGTCTCCTGCTTTAATGAAACAAACATAAGAAAAATTTCCCCTTCTTACCACATCTTTCTCCAGCTACTGTCCCATTTCTTTGCTTCCCCTCAGGGCAAATCTTGAAAGAGTTGTCATATTCACTGTCTCCACTTCCTCACCCACATTTTTCCCTCATCCTACTCCTATGGTGCTTCTGCCATCACCATTTTATCAAGGCTGCTTGAATCAAAGTAATCAATGACCTCTATGTTACCAAGTAGAACAATTACTTCTCAGTCTTCACTTTGGTTTCTCATCAGCATGTAACACAGGTGACTATTCCCTCCTGCTATAGAACACTTTCTATAGTTGTCTTCTGTGTTTCCACTCCTTTTTTTCCCCTTCTAATTCACTAGACATTCCTTCTTTATCTTTTTTGCTGGGTTCTCCTTTTTTGTTTAACCTCTATATGATTTTATGTCATAGGACCCTATCCTTGGAACTCCATCTTTTTTCTATAGACTATCACTGGTCAATGTCATCTATTTCCACAGATGGTGTTTACACCTATGTGCTTATGAATCCTAAATGTATATCTCCAACTCTGATTTCTCCCCCATAATTCATAGTCTTTTATTCAACTCCCTACTTAACCTATCAACTTGAACATATAACAAATATCTCAAATTTAAGATCTCCTAAACAGAATACTTGATTTCTACCCCTAGCTAGACACTGTCTCTGTTCTTCATCTTCATCTAATTAAATGGTATTACCATATATGCAATTGCTAAAAAACCAAGGCTTTGTTTTTTGTAATCATCTTTCCTTTCAGTCTCTGAATTCAATCTGTGAGAAAATAAAATCAACTCTATCTACCAAAAATTTCATAAATCTTACTCTTTCCTACTACCTCCACTGCTATCATCCTAGTACAGGTCACCATTATCTTTTTCTAATTTTTGCAAGAACTTTAAAATTAATTATCCTTCTTCCACTACTGTCTTCCTCCAATCTTTTCTCTATACAACAGCCACAGTGATCTTCAGAAAGCCAGAAATAATATGTCTGAAACCTTCTAGGTCAGTATTGTCCGGTAGAAATATGAGACACAAATATGAGCCATATATGTAACTTTCAATTTTCTAGTTACTACTTTTTCTTAATTTTATTTATTTATTTGAGAGAAAGAGGTAAAGAGAGAGAACACAAGCTGGGGGAGAAGCAGAGAGAGTAGAAGAAGCAGACTCCTGCCAAACAGGGACCCTGATGTGGGGCTCAATCCCAATGACCTGAGCCAAAGGCAGATGCTTAACTGACTGAGTAACCCAGGCACCCCTAGTTGCTACTTTTTAAAAAAATATAGAGAAATACGTGAAAGTAATATTAATATATTTTTAATCTAACATATCCAAAATATTATCCTTTCAACATGTAGTCCATATAAAATTATTAATGAGATAATTTTACATTCTGTTTTTCACACTAAGTCCCAGAAATCTAATGTGTAATTTATCCTCAGTGCATCTCAGTTTTAAATAGTCACATATTTTAAGTGCTCAGTAGCCACATGTGGGTAGTACCTACCATGCTCGATAGTAAAATTTTAGGGTACTTGCTTCACACTTAGAGTAAGATCCAGAATTCTCTAAGTTCACAAACTACACATGAATTGATTCCTTTCTAATTCATCTCTATCCACTCTCTCTTCTTGCCCACTATAATCCAGCCATACTGCTTTATCTTTCCCTTCCAGATCACCAAGTTTTTCCTACCTTAGGTCTCTTACTTTTGCTGCTCTATTTTCCTCCTCTAATCCTTACTTGACTGGCTTCTTCTTATAGTCATGTCTCAGCTTAAATGTCACCTCCTATCTAATGAAAAGGAAACATCTCAGTCTATTTAATCTTCAACATTTATTAGTATGTGGCATCTCCTCACTTAAGATTTTGTTGCCTTTCTCCTTACACTAGATATAAGCTCCTTGATTACAAAAAAACATTGTCTGTCTTATTTGCTATTGTCTTCCTAGGACCTAGAACAGTGTCTGGCATATACCAGACAATAAATGTTTGTTGAATTATTGAATAAATTCATTCAAGGGATGGTGTTCTCTTTATATCCAATTCTTTGTTATCTACTTAAGAAACAAGCCAATTGGCTTTGGCATGACTACATGATAACATGCATGCTAGAATCAAAGAAGCGGTTATTTAATGTGAAAAATACTAACCATTTTCTGTCTATTGCTAATTTTCACTTATCTTTTAAGTTTCAGCTTTAGTACTGCCTCCTCAGGAAAGGACTTCCTAATTCTATAGATTATTTTCCCCATGCTGCTTGTACCCATCTAACCAGCATATCTTCCTTTAATTTACTCATCATACCTTCAATTATTTGTTACATGCTCACAGACTATATTCTCCATGAAGGTAGAGATTGTGTTGGTCTTTTTATCTATTTATCTAGTACAGTGTCTAGCATGGAAGAAGAGTTTATTAAATGCTTGTTGGGTTGAATTAAATTGGTTTAGTCATTGAGGCTAGTAAGTCTGAACCTCAGTAAAAATTTGCTTATTGAATGAATCTAAGTTCTGATTATGATAGAGAATTAAATTGTCATGTTTGTGGAATGACTGTATGATGGGAAAAATAAGATAATTTTGTATTGCTCTGGTAGCATAACTTCCACTTCTTCTATTAACCTAAATTAAAAATTTGATGTTCAGACATTTCATTTCAGAAAATCTGAGAAGGTTCAATCCACTAAAATAGCCATATATATGAGGGTTTGGTAGGTATGTCTCTACTTAAAATAGTACCTTGTTTAGAACTCTGTAGGTTGCTAGAGAAATGGTAAAATGGTGACACCCTTTCAGGAAGAGATAAGAATCAAAGCCAGCTTATAAGTGGTAAAGAGGATAATCCTCTATCACATGAAGGATTGATCTCTTTCAGTATGAAAGGAGACTCTGACAGATGTCAACACACAGAAAAGGAGCACTTTCTGCTTCTATCATAAATACAAATTGGAGCAAGTGCCTTAGCTCTTCAGACTATTTGAACTCCATGGCCTGGGTGACAGAAATTACAACTAGAAGGCAACTCAATTCAGCCTGATTTATTAGTTATGCTAAGCACTTTTTATGAAACAGACCAGTGTTTCTGAGTACAGTATATTGACTCTAGGCTCAGGTTCTCCTACACCACAAAAGAGACTGGTTTTACTCTCACTGGTTAAGTCTGCACTTTTATTTTGACAAGCAGGTTTTATCATTAATTTGCTACTTCTAAGAAGCATTTAGTAGTGAGCAAAACAGATAAAGTTCCTGTGCTCAAGGAGCTTATATTCTAGTAGATGGAGACAAAGGATAACTAGATAAACTAACAGTTATGTAATATAATATAAAGGCTATGGAGACAAGTGAAGCAAGGAAGAGAACAGAGAGTGAAGGTAAGCATAGGGGGTGATTGTTGTAGATAGATGGTCAAGGAAGGCCTACCTGAGGAAGTGTCATTTGAGCAGAGACCTGAATACAATGAAGAGGCAAGCTGAGGGGATAGCTGGGGCAGAGTGTTTTAGACAGAAGAAACAGAAGCTTTTCTATTGATGTTTTGCTCAAAGCTAAAGCTTTGAATGCTTTAGGATAGTTTTCAGTAGCATCTTGAATGCTTTAAAGAGATTTTTCATTAGCATTGGAGGTCTTCCAGTCTTCTACTGCTTATGTGGCCCTCTTCTACCTAGGAAGTCTGAAATATTGCTGTCCCCTTCTAGACAAAATATCCAGAAGAAAGTTGTCTGGCATCCCAACCACCGATCGGGGCCGGATCACATTATCCTTGTCCTGGGATATTAAGCACTGGCATTTCTGGGTCTTCCCTCAAGGAGATCATGGTCATTTCCTTGGGGATAAACTTGGGTTCTAACACCATTTTCTCATTTCCTTCTGGCTAAAACACTTAGAAGCATCTGGCTAGGCACGTTCCATCAATTCTACTGTGCATCTTCAGAATGCCATCTCAGTCTCCTCAGAGCAGATGCCTTGGTTCTGGATCTTTGGCCTGATAATGGGTTGGATATGCTCTACCCATTTGAACTGTGTGACAGTTGTTTTGATGGTTAAATTCTGCTCTTGTTTTTCTGTTTTATGGTTTTAGATGGAATATAATTTCTAAGGAATAAAATGTGCAGATCTTAATTATACAGTTCAATGAGGTTTTTTAAATACATAAAACTGTGTATCCCATACCTTAATTAAGTTGAATGATCTTTCCATCACCCCCAGAAAGTTTCTTTGTACCCTTCCTAGCCAATCCCTCTCCAGAGGTAATCACTGCTCTATTTTTTTTTTTAAACCACAGCTTTTTTTTTAACCACAGTTTTGTCTATTCTTGAACTTTATGTTAATGGAATCATACAGTATGTATTCTCCTTTGCCTAGCTTCTTTTAGTCATCATTGTGTGTATGAAATTCATCCATGTTGTGTGTTTTGGTAATTCATTTCTTTTAACTGTTGAGTGGTGTTCTATTGTATGAATATACCTAATCCATTCACCTGTTGATAAAAATTTGGATTGTTTATAATTATTGGCTCTTATGAATAAAGTAACTATAAGCATTGATGAAAAAGTCTTTCTGTGGAGATCCTTTTATCTCTAGAGTAATTATCTAGGAATGGAAGTTACATCATAGGGTATAAAAGGTTTAAGAATTTTAATGTATATAATATTTTGGTTCTAAAAATAGACTATTCATTTGTAATGGTATGAACCCTCTTATATGTGTTGACAGTGATTGATAAAAACACTGTATTAAGACAATAGCATAGTGTTCATGAGTAAGATTTTTGGACTCTGACTGCTTAAATTCACATCTTGGCTCCATTACTTAAAAGTTGTGAAGCCTTGGGGATACCGCATAATGATGCTGGACATTGAATTCCTTACATGTAACATGTACTTGTCTCATAGGGTTATGTATTGAGGATTCAATGAGATATTCTTTTTAAAAGTAGTACAGTCCTGGACACCTCATAAAGTTTCAGTAAATGTTGACTTGGGGACTGGGGGACTTAAGTCCTATCTGCACTTTCCTGAATGTTTCAGTGACTATAACATCAAAATGAAAGGCAATCATACTTTAAAGTGTAGGCTGTTAAATCACAATGAAAGGCTAAACTCTGAGTTAATAGGAATCAAAGTTTAAGTTAAATTATCACATTAAATAATAATGTACAAACAAGTATTGATTAGTTGTTCACATTTACTCTTCAGACAAACGGGCAACATTGTATTTCCTTGTTAAATAATATTGGCTTATATACATAATCCTAATATATTCTTACTGCCTTGTGAGTAAGGAACTGTTGACATTCACAGAGGGTGTCAATAATAACAGCTGAACTTGCAAAATATGAATATTGAGATCAATTAAAAAACATCATTAGAAACAATTAATGTAAGGCACATGCATAAAGATGTCAAAACCATAAGAAATATTTTATGATTTGGCAATTACTAATTTGTATTTTACTTATCCATTGCAATAAAATCAGTTTCCTGACTCCCTCTGCTACATACAGTTTTAGTCAGCTTGCATTAGGCAATGAAAACACAAATGTGTAAATATCAGGGGACCTTTCCTTTCAAGTGATTCTGCTCTGTTTGCATTGTCAAAGTTCCCAGCTATTTGATGTAATAATTGCAACAAATACCAGGGCCACAATTCAGTCAGGTGACAATGACCTTTGATTTCACTTCAAAGGAAACTGTAATCACCGATGTAGCTGTGGACTCCAGTCTAAGAGAAACTGAAAATCTAAAATCTAAAATTAAGTTTCTCCTATTCTTCCTCAGGGCAAATCATTGAACAATATTGCTTGAGCTAGATGTGGCCCTGCTGTTAGTATAAACTTACATTCATTTTAAAGGGAAATTGAGAAGTTGTTTGGCTTTTGCAGCCTTTTTCATTCTTTGAAAAATCTCAAACACTCATATTAAGTAGAGAAAACCCAACGTGAAACATCAAATTCTTGATTTTCTCTAATGACATTGCTAATGAAACAAGAAGTCAGCATTCTGTCTCTAACAAAGCCATGAGGACCATGTTGGAGGCTGTTGTCTTACTTGTTGTCATCCTTAAAGGAATAGGAAAATTGCCCCATGCATCTTGGTAGCCTTCTAAGTACATTTTGCAACTGTAATCTATCGATTGTTGGAAATCACCATATCCTTCAACCATTATATCCTAGCAAATGCCCTCAACTCCTGTAAACTAAAAAAACACCAAAAATTCTGGAGAAAAGAAAGAGCTCAAATTAAATAACTCCACATTCCACAAATGCTTATACCAGTTTTACAGACCTATTTAACCTGTCAGTTATTAACTTAGTTAGGTACACCCTTCTGTGTACCTCCCTTATGTGTACCTCCCCTATATTCCTTTAACCCCCTTGCTTACATTTATTATAGTACTAATCATACAGCTGCCAGTTTGATTTTTTCTAAAACGCAAATACGATTGTATCACCCTCTGTTAGTATCCTTCAGTGGTTTCTTGCTGTTTCCAAGGTAACATCCAGACTGTTTACTTTGGCCTACAAAGGCCTTCCATGATCTGTCCCATGTTTATCTTTCTAGCATTATGTCCTGCCATATTTTCCTTTCCATCCCTGTTTTATCCAAACCAGCCTACTGACAGCTTCCCTAAGAAGACAAACTTGCTTCCCTCAATGCCTTAGCACATATTTTTCCTACTAATTTGCATGCTCCCCTTCCGCCGGGCCAATTCTTATTTTTATTCTGTTGTATTTTTAAAATTATTTATTTATTAATAGATTAATAAATGAAAGAAAGAGAGGGAGGGAGGGAGGGAAAAAGGAAGGGAGAGGGAGAGCACACATGAACACAAGTGAGGGGAGGGGCAAAGGGAGAAAATCTTGAAGCAGACTCCCCACTGAGCACAGAGCCTGACTCAGGGCTTGATCTCACGACCCATGAGATCATGACCTGAGCCAAAATCAAGTCAGACACTTAATTGACTGAGCCATCCAGGCTCCCCAATTCTCCTTAGTTTTAAAGATTCAACTCCAGTGACATTTTCTTCTAAGATCATTTTTGGCTTTGTTCATATATGACCCCAAATTTAAACTTCCATAAGATGCAGATGTCTCTTCATTGCTCTCTCTTAGCTCCTACTGAATGATATTATCATACCACTTAATGTTTTCATAATTGTGGGTTTTCTCAATAATCCTCCACACTATACTGTGTACTTGTGGTAGGCAAGGACACTATTTTATAAATTTCTATATTCCTTAGAACCTGTCAGTGTTCAATAAATGCTGGCTTAAACAGTGCAACAAAGAGAGGGAAAAGCCTTTGAAATTACAACAGATGTGCTTGTTTTTCGAGTTCTTTATAGACATAGCCTGGACCTGTAAAGCTTCAATGTGAACACTTTGGAGCCAATTTGTTATCATCTGCGACGCTTGTACAGCCCTGCCGTGGGTCTCTTGTCTATTGGAAGGCAGGCTTCTGGCATTCTATCAATCCTTTGAAAGGCTTTCTGGCCTCTTATCCATGTGCTAATTAATTTCTCAATTTCCTCTTGGGCCTGACTTCAAGACTCTTGTTCTTCCTCTGTGCACTGTGTGAAACTCTCCTCTGAGTCTCCCCTTGACCAACTGAAGTAACTTATCTGGTCCCTTGATTACTGATCTCCATGCATGTGTAGCATGAACTCTTCCTTTGTCTAGGTTGCTAAACAACTTAAAGGTACTAATGTAATAATATTTTATTTAAAGAAACAGTGAGACATTGAACAGAGCCAAAATTAGTAGGTCTGGAGTCCTAAATGCTCAAGGTCTTCAGGGAAGGGATTATGAAAACATTAGAGTAGTAAGCATTTTCATTACTCATTGCTCCCCAATAATAGCATTTCCTTAAATCTGAAAGGGGAAGTTCTTTCCTAAGGTCAACTACTAGTAAAATGAATTTAGGCTAGTTCCCATACCTTTGGGGCTTCATAACTTTTTCCACCGGGCTTCGCAGGGGTTAACAATGTCAAATATTCCTACTAAAGTGTTTCTTCTCTAATAGGTCCTGAACATCCTGTAGGAATAAGTTAGCATCCTTACAGTAATCACAATTAAAAATATATATATATGCATTTAAACAGCTGCAGGAATAGGATGATGCATCTGGAATAAAACAGCTGTTGACATTTAAACATAATTTTGTAACACAGGTCTTTCAACTGCTCCTGATCCCTAAGAAGGTATCAAATAATACATTTGATTTATTGAATAATAGTTTATAATGTGCTTTAAATGTCAACTTCCTCTCTCTTGGGCCATTGATATTGTTATGCTTTTGAAGAGTATTTAATATCTGTTATATTTTTATAATTCTTAAGTCACCTTGGATTTTTTTTTTTTTTTTTTTACAAAATCCACTGTATCTCGGGGCACTTGGGTGGCTCAGTGGGTTAAGCCTCTGCCTTCAGCTCAGGTCATGATCTCAGGGTCCTGGGATCGAGCCCCACATCAGGCTCTCTGCTTGGTGGGGAGCCTGCTTCTCTCTCTCTGCCTGCCTCTCTGCCTACTTGTGATCTCTGTCTGTCAAATAAATAAAATCTTAAAACAAAAACAAAAACGAAAACAAAAAGATCCACTGTATCTCATGATTTGCTGTGGGGATAACCACATTATTGATATCTTTCCTTTCAGATGACTAGTAAAGAAAAAGAAGAAGTATGGATGGAAGACTGTTTTAATGTCATTTTGGAAGTCCCTCATTATATATCATGAAGAATGCTACTTTTAAAATTTAAATTAAAGTTAGTTAACATATAGCATATTATTTTAGGGGTAGAATTTATTGATTCATCAGTTGCATATAACACCAATGCTCATTACCCCATCCCCCCACCCACCTCCAACAACCCTCAGTTTGTTCCCTATAGTTAAGAGTCTCTTATGATTTGCCTCCCTCTCTGTTTTTGTCTTAATTATTTTTCTTTCTCTCCCCTTATGTTCTTCTGGTTTGTTTCTTAAATTCCACATATGAGTGAAATCATATGGTATTCATCTTTCTCTGACTAACCTATTTCGCTTAGCATAATTCAAAAATATATCCCTCCAACTCCATACCATGGTGAGTGGGGCTGGGTAATTTGTAAAATATTAAGAGTTTTATTCACATGATACAAATGAGAAAGAAACTTCTAAATTCTCTTATTAGCCAAGCAAAATAGTAATACTTTCTTGTGACTGTTAAGCCACATTAGAAAAGACATGACTGCAGATTTTTATAGTGTTTGCTAGTAAGTCCTTATACTTGGAGAAATCATTAAAGCTTTCTATTATGGAGAAGGAAGGGAAAAGTGAAGGGGGCAATTGGCAGGGGAGATGATCCATGAGAGATTGTGGACTCCAAGAAACAAACTGAAGGTTTTAGAGGAGAGGGGCTTGGGGGGATGGGTTGGCCCAGTGATGGGTATTAAGGAGGGCACGAATTGCATGGAGCACTGGTATTATAAGTGAATAATGAATCTTGGAACACTACATCAAAAACTAATGACATACTGTAAGGTGACTAACATAATAAAAAATAATAATAAAAATAAAACTTTCTGTTATAAGTGAAGAGATATGCATTGATCTTAGTTTGTCAACAAATAACATAGATTTTTGGTGATGTAGGAGATAAAATTCAATAGAGTTTATCCTTGACTTGGCAACAAGATCCAACTGCCTAGTACAGAAAACAGTCATCACTGAGAGACAGCATATATGATGGTCAAAAGCCAAATTGTTTCTAACTGCTGCACAAAAAACAAGGAGTAATGAATTTACTACCAGGAAATTGAGCCAGAACAGAGAACTTTAGCAATGTTTTAGTTCCTTTAAAGGCAAAGAAATAGAAAATTCCTTTAAAGGCAAAGAAATAGAAAAGTATGGCAATAGATTCTGATGTCATATATAATAAAATAAAAGCAATGAAGAAAAAAAATGAAAGAGCAAAAAGTTACCATGACATATGGGTTTAAATAACTCACTTTGTGATCAGTTCTGGATAAACTTCTTTATTACCTTTAATGTAGGGCAAATTATGTCAGTAAGTCTCTTATCATCCTGTAGTTTGTACATTTGAAAAATGTACAATGAAAAATTGCATGCCTGAGGAGAAAGAGTAGTTTTCCTTAATCAGTAAATTTGAAAATGCACAGTTTTCAAAACATATCTTCTTAAAAGCATTTGAGTATGTGTGGCATGCATGTTTTTAAATTTAAAAAAAGGCTTCAATAAAAACATGATAAAAAGTAAAACCAAAATATTTCAAGCAGAAATATTGTCACAGTATCCTCTCAGATATTCAAGACTTAACTAGGATTAGATTAGATACCATGTGCTAACAAAAGATGGCAGAGCCTATATATTGGTGTCTTTCTATCAACAATAAAACTATAATAAAATGAGATGTAGAATGTGAATTCAATCTTTGATGCATATAAAGCCAAAAAACTGTATCCAGTTCTGTGTGAACAAGTACTATTAAGGATGCATAGAAACTATAATATCCTGTAATTCATTTATAAAATTTTATGTAATCAGACATTAGTTCCTAACTATAAATTAACTCCAATTTTTTAGTGTTTAGTGATGTAGAAAATTTAACCTTGGTCAATTAAGTTAACCTCTAAGTTGCCACCTAAGCATGTTGGTGACAGCTGTCAATTCAGAAACAGTTTATAAGGACTGAAAGATGACAAGAAAATGTTGAGTTGATATGACAGTGATGACAAAAATTTGCAAAAGGCATGTATCCCTGTAGGAAATGTTCTATACCACAACAGATGGCCAGTGGTCAGGGAAAACCACGAAAGCCAGAACTTTGGAAACTTTTACTCTTTACTCTGGAAGACTAAAGTCTTAAAACAATACACATCACTTTCTTAAACCTTTAAAAATAGAGCTTGGTCTTAGGGCTTCGTGGATGTTGGCGAAGGTGTTTGTACTATGCCTTTGGTTGGCAAAATAAACTAAAGCCTTTAGAAAGAGAAACACTAAAATTTTCCACTGTCTACAGAATTTATCAGGCATGCTTTACTTCAGGGGTCGTGATATCATGCCTATAGCCCAGGTAATGCAGGTAATGAATGATTCACTGAAAAGAACATACACAAGTCTTGTCCCTTTGTATTTGCTGTCACAAAGCAGCCTTCAGCTGCTTTGTGTAATTCAGTGGGGACAGACTTGGTCTCCAGGCACTATGTTCATGATGACACTACAGTGTGGAGCACCTTTTATTTTTTTAAAGATTTTATTTATTTATTTGACAGATGGAGATCACAGGTAGGCAGAGGCAGGCAGAGAGAGAGAAAGAGAGAGGAGGAAGTAGGCACCCTGCTGAGCAGAGAGCCCCGATGCGGGGCTCAATCCCAGGACCCTGGGATCATGACCTGAGCCAAAGGCAGAGGCATTTTACCCACTGAGCCACCCAGGCTCCCCTGTGGAGCAATTTTGAGAGCAACATTTTTCTTTCTTTCTTTTTTTTAAAAGATTTTATTTATTTATTTCACTAAGAGAGAGAGAGCAACGGGCCGAGGGTAGGGTACAGAGGAGAAGAGGGTGAGGGAGAAGCAGACTCCTTCCTGAGCAGGGAGCCTGATGCAACTTGGGGCTTCTTCCCAGGACCCCAGGATCATGACCTGAGCCAAAGGCAGATGCTTAACTGACTGAGTCACCCAGACACCTCCAGCATTTTTGAGCGGCAGGAAAGGAGGGTAAAAATCTGAGGTCACCAATGACCTAGTCAACAATGAAGAATGCCTAAAATTTTCATTTAAGGCCCAATTTGATATAGAGCATAGAGCAAGAAAAAAACCCTCACTGATCTAATAAAAAATAGTACATTTCCATAGTTGGGAGTAGCATAGCTGTACTCATTAACAGTATAATCTCTATTCTGTTTTAATTCCTTATTGTTTCATTTTTCTGCATTATGATTAACTTATAAACTACCTCAAAGTTTTTTTTTTTCCCTGAAAGAAATCAGGGTTAAAATCCCAAATAAATAAGCTACTGACACTACTCAGTGTATTTGCCCAAAGTATATATCATATTGAGTCACAGTCTCAACAAGCTTGTACTATCCCTTGGCCTTTTCAGAGGGCTGCATTGACTCATCCCTGGAGCACTATATCCTGTGCTGAAAGGGTCATTCCCCTGCATAGCCCTGACTGCTGAGTAAGATAATTACACATAGGCTGGTGCAACTGTGTGCTTATTGTCTGGACTGTCAGTGAAGTCCATTTCAAAATGGAATTGATTTCTTACCACCAGAATGTGAAGTGATGAGAATGCAGAACAGACCACTATATGGGAGAATGCAGGTAACAATGTCCCTATTATGCAATGCTGCTTTGCCAAGCAAAACACATCATATTAGCATAGTGCCTGTGAGGCATGCAGACACCACACATGCATTTCATGACATTTCTTAATGCTTTGTTGCAAATGGAAATTTCCCTGCAGAAGAATAATAAGGAGAATAAGTATTGATTGGTCCATATACTAGGCACTTAAAAGAAATCAGGACAGGACTATAAGAGACTGAAGCTGTTTCTACACACAAAATCCCAAGTAATTTAATCAAGTTAGAACTATGTCAGAAATTATTATTTAAAAATGCCTGTCAAATGGTTGTTTTACTGAGTTAAGTGGCTAGTCTATCTAAATGTCTCATAGGCATGACTTTATTCTTCTTCTTTTTCTTAGCAAAGATTTTTTTTGTGGAAAGAGATGTATTATGCACATTGTAATGCCAAGACACACATACAGCCAATTATATCATTCAGATAATTCAGCTAAACTAGTGATTAGTGGTCTGTAGAGGGAATGACTAGTTGACAATATTTCCAATTTTTAACTAGTTACTGTTTCCGTAGATATGGTCTGAGGTTCTTGCTAGCAGGCAAATAATTGTATTCTCATAGAATGCAGACTTGAAAGGAAGCTTAATCAGCTATCAATTAGTAAACATTTATAGATTCCATAATAATAATAGTAATAATTATTGGACATTTACTGTGTGCCAGACTCCATGCTATACAATTAACATGGTTTATCTCATTTAATCTTCCAAATAAGCCTTTAAAGTGGTTATATCACCACCTCCATTGTATGCATAGAGAAACAGGCTCAGAGAAGTGCCAAGTCCTAGAAGAGCAGGCACTATGGTGAGACATATCAGAATACTAATCTAGAGACAAATTTAAGATCATGTGTGATTAAGCCCTCAGTGTTACAGAGACATCCAGAGAAGGGGAAGAAGAATATGGGCATAAATAGAAAAAGTTTGGGATTTTATCAAAATCCTAAAGGACAAATAGCAAGGGAGAAAAATATGAACAAAGATGACAAAGGCAAAATACTAACATTGACTAATATAAAAGTGATGGATTGGCTTGAATTTATAAGACTGGCATAGGGAGCTAGCTTTTCATTTCCTTTTGTATATCATGAGTTTCTAAGATAAAATGCCAAAATTGAAATACAGGTACACACAATGGGATAGTCTGTAAATGTGATGCAGCTAATTCTCAGGAAAAGACAAATATTTAATAGCTCCAAAGACATTCATTAAATGCTTTGTTTATGCTGAGAAGTATTTTTTTTTTTTTTTTTTTTAAAGATTTTATTTATTTATTTGACAGAGAGAAATCACAAGTAGATGGAGAGGCAGGCAGAGAGAGAGAGGGAAGCAGGCTCTCTGCTGAGCAGAGAGCCCGATGCGGGACTCGATCCCAGGACCCTGAGATCATGACCTGAGCCGAAGGCAGCGGCTTAACCCACTGAGCCACCCAGGCGCCCTGCTGAGAAGTATTTTTAAGGGAAAAATTATATATTACCTGTCTTTTTATCACCAAGCCAAACATTCTTCTGCCTTCATATTCTGACACTCTTTGCTAAATTCTGGGAAATCCGTGTGGGTAGGATCTCTCTGACAAGAGGTGGTAATTACAAGCTGACATCTATGAAGACAGTTGAAGGGTGTAGTCAAACACCTACCCATCCCTAGCATATATAGTCTATCTCTGTTATCAGTCTTGCACTCATTCAGCTTAGCTATGAAACATCAATGGGGTATTTTTAAGGTTTACTTTTAATTAAAAAGTTTTGATATGAGGGAGTCTACCATTTGATCACTATTGTCTGAAAACACTCAAATCTATTCTAGAAAGAAATGGACACTTACACACTTTAATAAATTTACAGATTTTGCTGCTGAAAGGGCATTTAATCCAATCTTGTATAAATATAAAGAAAAAATGAGGCAAATTTGATTTTTATATGCTTTAATCAATACAGATTTTCACCAGCTTCTTCTTAAATACCAATTGCAATGTTTTTATTATTTTTATTCATATTACTTGCTGTCAGTTTTAGTAGTTTTTTTTTTCTATTTAGTCCTTAACCAAAAGTCAAGGATAGTCTCTTTCATCTCTCTGTTGCTTTCCAACAACAAAACAATAAACACACTTTCTAATGAATGTACCTGTTTTAAGGCACTCTTTAAAACATAATTTCTGTCATCTGAGAATTTGTCTTTGAACTTAAGGTAGAATGGAATCACTAACCTACAATTAGCATTAATCAACACCAATATTTTTGAAATAGTAATGGTGTATTCAATCCTTCAAGGCCTACCTACACCATATATGATCAGCTCTGATTACTCCAGTTCAATTGAAATTCTATGCTACTATCATATTAATCTGTATAACCAAAGGCAGTGCTTGTTTCCATATCAATTACTATCTCCAGAGCTAGCTTTAAGGCAAAGATCAAGTCTTATTCTACTTTTGTGGCCCCCTCACATGGCATCTAGCAAGGTTACAGATAGGAACAGATAAGTAAAGTTAGAAGCCAGTGGGGAAGTTTGAGAGTGGGGATAATGGAATTGTTGTGGACCACGTTTTCTCAAAAGTGCCTTTCATATTTTTTCTTAATTAAATGTTTTGAAAAATCCCACATATGTCATTAACTCTGTCCTCATAAATTATTCTGGAAGAGACTGAAAGTTCTTAATCTGGACACTATAATTAGCCATGGCAGAGTTTCTTATATTGGCTTTATACTTTTAAAATACAAAGTAATTATCTTCCCCTGGTTCTTTAAATTTATCCAAGATTAAAATAAAATAAATATTATACCTGCCTAAAACAAGGTAATAACAGCATCATTTGGTACTTATATTTTGCCCTCTGAGAAACTAAAAGTCAATTCTAGATGTTTGGTTTTTTACCTTTCTTTAATGTGCTCCCCAAAATGCAGGTTACTAAATGGTTAGCTGAGTTGGGCCATTGCCAAGGAAAGTATCTCTAGAAAGGCCAGAAATTCCTAAAGTTCTACATCTACACTTGCTAACATGATTTGCTTTAAAATTAGAAAACAACTGTAATTGCCATATAGCTTGAATACTATCAATACGAAGTGAGCTCACTAACTTTGCTCTTGTGAGGGTCACTAAAGAATAAGTTTGCATTTAATTAATGGCATATACTTTGAAATACAGTAACCATTGTTAAGTGGGTGGTCAGTGACTCTTGCTTTAAAGGGGAACAAAAACCATGGCCCATTTGTGTTGGATGCTAAAATTGTGTCAAGTAAAGAATGCTATATACATAGGATATTATACACTGCAGACGACTTTTTCCCTCTAATAAAGATACCAAAACTATAGTTATAAATATATTAAATTCTGACTTGGAAATAGTTCTGAAATATACTCATGTATAGAAAGTCTGTTAAGCTACAGCAAAACTCAGTTCTGCCATACCTCTAACCAAGCCCAGATCTGATTTAAGAAAAAAAAAAACCTTTTTTGGACACAAATTTAAAAAGATATATGCACTCCTATGTTTATTGTGGCATTATAATATTATAATAACTTTGTATGGTAACAGATGATAACTATACTTATCATGGTGAGCATTTTGTAATGTATGTAACTATCAAATCAGAATGTTGTACGTTTGAAACTAGTATATTATATGTCAACAATACTTTAATTAAAAAATAAAATTTAAAAATTAAAAAAGAATACATAATGGTATTCTTCAAGAATATAAATGGTTCAAAAGATCAAGAACTATAATTTCATAATAAAATTTCTACCATAATTTGACCGTATTATGGGACGTATAAAGTAGATGATGAAGCATGCCTCAAGAAACTGTGGTTTTTTTTTTTTTTTTTTTTTACTATATAACATGTTGCTCCTATAGCAATGGTGGGGTTAACTCTATTTCCTAAAGCAATGGTGGGGTTAAGTCTATATTGCATTTTCTGAACAGAAAATAACCCGGTATGCTGTAATATATCTAGGAAATGTTTTTGTATTCTATTTCCTGTGATAAAAATCTCTTTTATTCCTATAGCAGTTCCACTGAAAATATAATTGTTACTTTAAACTGTCAGTCATTTTTCATATGTCTTACTAGGGCAAGTGTTTCTGTTTTACACATGATGCCTCAATTGTACAAGTGAATGAGACACTTCTTTTATCATCTCAAGCCTCTCTGTTTTCTTGTTGTTATGTGATGCTGTTGAAGATCAGCATTTTAGATATTCATAAGGCTGAAACATGTCCATCATCATCACCATCCCCCCATCGTTAAGGCAAAAGTTACTAAACAGCTCCAGAGTTTAGGCTACTAACAAACTTAAGAAACATTTTTTTTTTCTATTTGCTTTCATTTTATGTTTACTTGTTTATATTTCTCTGTATATTGTAAACCTTCATTGAACTCAATTTAACCTAACAAATATATATTTACTAATGATAATACCTTAAGCACTATGTTGGTATAACTGGCTCAAAAATGAAAAATATATGATTATATACTTGAAAACCTCACAATCTAACATGGGTGCTTAGGGTGGAGATAAGAAGAAAATCAGAAATTTTCATAAATTACAACACAGGGTTTGCATGCCTTAAAAATATACAAAGTGCTATGTGTGTATAAATGAAAAGGTGCACCTGAAATTCTAGTGGAGAAAACACATTAATACATAATAAAATAATTTGTCATTGACTTTTAAAAAAAATGAAAAGGTGATCCCAAGCGACTAAGGGGACTGGGAAACACTGGTTGTAGGAAGTGTTCTTTGAGATGGAACTTTCCTTGAGGGATTTTATTTTATTTTATTATTTAAAAAAATTTTATTTATTTATTTGATAGACAGAGATCACAAGCAGGCAGAGAGTGAGAGGAGGAAACAGGCTCCCCGCTGAGCAGAGATCCTGATGTGGGGCTCAATCCCAGGACCTTGGGATCATGACCTGAGCCGAAGGCAGAAGCTTTAACCCACTGAGCCACCCAGGCATCCCTCCTTGGGGATTTTAAAAGGCAAAAAATGGGAACTGGGAGAAGGAGTTCATAGGCAGAGGGCAGAGAGTGAATGAATGAATGAATGAATGAATGAATACCTTGGTCCATCTTCCCTGGATAGTAGGTTCTGTTTAGGGAGAAAATGAGAGAGAGACCTGGGAAGGTAAGATGAAGTAATATCAGCCTGGGTTTCTTAAAAAATATGAAGAAAACACTTTCATAAAATAAAATTTCAAATGACACAAAAGAGAACAAATAAAAAGTGACCTTGTACCCTAGATCTACTACCCAAGAGTGACCGTTTAACATTTTCAATAATTTATTATGCATTCTTGCAGATTTTCACATATATGCATATATACATACATGTATTATATATTATATATGCATTTTATACATACACACATACACAAACATATACCTTTTTTTTTTTTTACAAATGGGGACATATTGTATATACTGTTCTGTATTTTTACATTTTCTTTATTTAGCATATCTAGTAAATATTTTCCTATCAGCATATATATATATGTATATATATATATGTATGTGAATATATACACATACACACACACACACACACACACACACACACCTTAGTCTTCTTATAGACTGCATAATAGCACTCTCTGGGTATGTTATATTTTACCTAATCAGATTCCTACTGATGAACATTTAGTTCACCTTCAGTCTTTTGTTTTTATAAACAATGTTACAAAGAACACCCTTGAACATACATCTGTGTAAACATGTATAACAGGATTTTTCAATTTCAGCGCAACTGACACTTCTGGGCAGATAGTTCTCTGTTGTAGGGTGTTTTATACATTGTAGGATGTTTAGTATTATCTCTGGCCTCTATCCACTAGATTCCAGTAGCACCCTCTGTCCTGACAATCCATAATGTCTCCAGACATTGTCAAATTCCCTTTGGTGGCAAATCACCCCACGTTAAAAATTACTAATCAGTAGGACAAATTTCTAGTAATGGATTTTTTTCTAATCACGTTATCTGTTCACTTGCCAACACTACATATTATCAAAATTTAGTATTTATTTACTCACTTTAATCTGGATTTACTCATGAGTGAAACTGAAGATTGTTTCCTAAATTTCTAAGCCAATTGTGATTTAAAAAAAAAAGATTTTATTTCTTCATTTGAGATAGAGTGAGGCAGAGAGAGCACAAGCAGCGTGAGAGGCAGAGGGAGAGGGACAACAGACTCCCGCTGAGCTGGGAACCCAACATAAGGTTCTATCCCAAGACTTGGAAGTTATGACCGGAGCCAACGCTGAGGCTTAACCATCTGAACCACCTAGGCACTACTCTGTTTTTTGTTTTTGTTTTTTCCCATGGAATTGCTGGTTATCTCATTTCTTTTGTATTGAATGGTGATCTTGTACAGATCCATGATAATGCAAATTATTAGTTTTTTTGTAATGTATTTATGTATTTATTTGAGAGAGGGAAAGAGCCTGGGTAGAGAGAGGGGCAGAGGGAAAGGGAGAGGAACAGACTCCCCACTGGGCTGGGAGCCAGACTCAGAGCTCAATCTCATGATGTCAAGACCAGGACTTGAGCCAAAACCAAGAATCAGACACTCAACTGACTGAGACACCCAGGCACCCCACTTTTTATCTGTCATTGTGTTACAACATAGTCTTTAGCTTTTTCCTTTGATCACTGTATGTTTTCTGTGCAGAATTTAAAAATTTATATAGTGACATTTACTAATAGTTGCCACTAAAGTTTCTGTATTTTGTTTCTTAGGCCTTTTTATATTTCAAGAACCCTATTCCCATCCATAGCCAGTGATACTTCTAATACTTTTATAATTTTATTTATTCATTTTCAAATCCATGAATGAAATGAGGAGTTTTTAGTTACCTTTCTCACCTTAAATGCAGAGTGAATTTCAACACAATTTTCTATTTTAAAGATTTTATTTATTTATTTGTCAGAGAGAGGGAGAGCGAGCGAGTGAGCACAGGGAGACAGGCAGGCAGAGGCAGAGGGAGAAGCAGTCTCCCTGCGGAGCAAGGAGCCCCATGTGGGACTCGATCCCAGGCCTCTGGGATCATGACCTGAGCCGAAGGCAGCTGCTTAACTAACTGAGCCACCCAGGCATCCCTAATTTTCTATTTTAATATCACCCTTTAATTATATTAGTGTTTGGGTCTATCTTTGAGATAAAAAGTCTATTTATTTGATAAGCCTTCTTATTCCTGTAACTTCACTACTATGGTTTGTAATATATATTGTAAAATTAATCTTTATTTATTACTCCTACTTTTCATAATTTTCTTACTTATCCTCATGTTTATTTTCATATTTTGTGTACATTTTGGAATAATGATGCCTAATTCAAAGTTCTTTGGTATTTTCACTGGGATTACATTAAATTTTAACATCTTTTCAATATTGTCTTTCTATAAGCACAGAGTATCTCTTTCTATTTATGTCCCTCAATAGAGTTTTAAACCATTATAAATTTTCTATTGGTAACATAAATTTCTTAATGATCAAAAGATATTAATTATAAGTTTGAACTGCTTTTATATAGGGAAACCATTATAAATTTTCTGTATTTCTATAGATATGTATATATTATATAATTCTAATAATGTTCCACTAGTACTTGGATTTTCCAAATATAACAATCATATCATTTGCAAATGATGATCATTGTGTCTCTTTTTCTCCACTTTTTAAATATTGTATTTCCTTCTTTCATCTAATTGCATTAGCTGGTACATTCAGAACTAAGTCAGATAATAGTGGTGATATTGCCTAGTTTCCAGTTTCAATGATAATATTCTTAATTTTATAATTAACTGTGATGTTGGTTTTGTATTGATATTAGTATATTTTATCATATTAAGAATTATTCTGCCCTTCCACTAACTTTATTTTTTATTTAAATTCAATTAGCCAATATATAGTTCACCATTAGTTTCAGATGCAGAGAACAGTAATTCATCAGTTGCATATAACACCCAGTGCTCATCACATTATGTGCCCTACTTAATAACCATCACTAAATTACCCCATCCCCCCACCCACCTCTCCTCTAGCAACCCTTAGTTTTTTTCCTATCGATAAGTCATTCATGGTTTTCCTTCCTCTCTCATTACTTCCCATTCAGTTTTCCCTCCCTTCCCCTATGATCCTCTGTGTTGTTTCTTTTATTCTACATATGAGTGAAACCATATGGTAATTGTCTTTCTCTGACTTATTTTGCTCAACATAATACCCTCTACCCTCCAGTTCCAGCCACATCAATGTAAATGGTAAGTATTCATCCTTTTTGATACCTAAGTAATGTTCCATTCCATATATACACCACATCTTATTTATCCATTCATCTGTTGATAGACATCTTGGCTCTTTCATAGTTTGATTGTTGTGGCATTTCTGCTGTAAACATTTGGGTGCATGCACCTCTTCAGATCATTACATTTGTATCATTGGGGTAAATACCTAATAGTGCAATTGCTGGGTCAGAGGGTAGCTCTACATTTAACTTTTTGAGGGACCTCTGTACTATTTTCCAGAGTGGCTACACCAGGTTTCATTCCCACCAACAGTGCAAAAGGGTTGCCCCTTCTCCACAATCTCATCAACATTTGTTGTTTCCCAACCTGTTAATTTTAGCCATTCAGATTGGTATGAGGTGGTTTCTCAGTGTGGTTTTTATTTGTATTTCCCTTATGCAACTTATCAAGCTTAAAACCCCCCAAAACAAATAATCCAGTCAGGAAATGGGCAGAAGACATAAACAGACTTTTCTCCAAAGAAGCCATACAAATAGCCAACAGACACCTGAAAAAAATCTTCCACTAAATTTTAAAAATTGGCTAAAAATAGGCTGTAGTAGAGTAATCATGAAACAATGTAGAAAATGGACTAGAGCTAAAAGGGTCTAGATCATTGGTTCTCAAAGTATCATTTTTCAGACAAGCAAGATTAGCATCACCTAGAAACTTTTTAGAAATACCAATTCTTGCTCCCTTCCTTCATCTAAGATCAGAAATTTTTAGGGACGAGCCCAGCAATCTGTATTTTAATAAGTCAATCTTATACATCAGGTGATCTGATGTATACTAAAATTAAAGAACCAGTGACCTAGTGTAGGAGTCAGCAACAATTACTCCCTTGGGCCAAATATGGCTCTCCTTTCTGTTTTTATAGTTTTATTCAAACACAGCCACAATCATTCATTTATGTATTTTCTATGGTTGCTTTCAAGCTACAGTGGGAAATTGAGTACTTGCAACATATACTGACTGACCTGAAAAATCTAAAATACTTACTATGTTTTCCTTACAGAAAATGTCTTCCAAAACTGACATAGAGGAATGGTTCTCCACCTTGGCTAGATTAGATTCATGTTGGGCAATTTTAAAAATACTCATACTAGTCTCATCATCTACCATTTAAATGGAATCCCCAGGTTGGGATCCATGCATGAGGCTTTTTTCTTTAAAGCACTTCTCTTGATTCCAAGGATATCTCAACTGTCATACTGTCCAAACTAACTCATATTCATGAATCATATCTGCATGTATTTGATGTTGATTCAGGTAGAGAGATGGGTAGTGAATTATTTCTTCTTCTTGCATATACAAAAAATTAATCCCTGCCATAATGTAGTACCATGATAAAACCAGGTAATGCAATATATAATGACAAGACCACCATTAGGTATATACCTTGGGAAAAGACAAAGTTTTTTTTGTTAAATTGTTAAATTGTTTTCTCTGAAGCTTTTGTTTAGGAATTGGCTGATATGAATGAATATAAATAATATTAGTTCTGTAAAGTGGTTATTGGACAGTTTTTAAACCCAACCTGGAATGATAAGTGAATTTTGAATAACATATATTTACCATTAGATTTCACAAATCATTGAAAATACCTGTGAATCTATCATAGATCCATAAAGAATAGTATCTGATTGCATACTTACATACACACACACAAATAAACACATGCACACATACATCCTATCATTGTTATGGTCTGTGTGGAAAATGAGTCCTATGTATTTGAAAGATGCTTACCTTTATTTTTATTTATTTTTTAAGAGTTTATTTATTTGACACAGAGAGAGAGCGAGCACACAAGCTTCTCTGAGAGGGAGAAGCAAGCTTGCTGCTGAGCATGCAACCCAGATGTGGGGCTCAATCCCAAGACCCTGGGACCATGACTTCAGCTGAAGGCAGATGCCTAACCAACTGAGCCCCAATACTTCTTTATGTTTTGTTATTTGAAGATGTCCTGTTTATTTTAAATCTTGCAGAAAGAGTCTCTTAAAGCAGGATTGAAAGAAACTTGGTGTCAAAAATATTAGAATGAAAATGGAGGAAGCATGGAAGAGTCTAAAAAGAAGGTATTTTGTTTCTCTTCTGACCCAATTTAAACTCCACACTTAAAAGCATGCTCTATTTCAGGATCTATGTAGACTGGCCCAAGGAAGGTAAAGGTCACTACTGATATGTTATTTGGGTCCAGGGGCATGGAATATATTTACTAGTCCTGAGGGCACAATAAGATCCAGGAGTGATTTCTAATTCAGGATGACAGGTGAGGGCATTGACCTATTAATGTCCATGAGAAACACCTAGATGTCAGAATGTTTTCCATAAAGCCATACTGATGTGTATAGGGCATGCTCAGCGTTCCTTAGGGAAATGATTTCTTGTTATGGAAATAACATTACTGTATGAGGTGTGTGAGATTACATATGAATAGTTAGATTTATAATGAAATCTGGTGGGAAGAGCGAATTTAAATGTTAACTATTGCTTTAAGACTATTCAAGTCAAGTGGGGTTAAAGTGGTGGTATAGAATAATCCTAAAATCACCTCCTCTCACAAACACAACAAATCTAAAGCTACATGTGGAAAAATTCCCTCTGAAAAGGACCTAAAAGCTGGCTGAACAGCGCCTCTGCTACAATGGATAAAAACACCACATTGAGATGTGTAGGAGAAGCAGAGACATGGTCTTGTAAGAAAATCTACTCCAGATATGGTGACCCATATCCAGAATGGGTCTCATACACAGATCTTATCACTGAGAAGTAAGAGGTTTGTGTCCCATATCAGGCACCCCAATCCTGGGAGCTGCACTAATGAGACAAACCCCCAAAGCACCTGACATTGAAAACCAATGGGGCTTACTTCTAGGACAACCATGGGGCTATAAGAAATGGAAACTCTGTTCTTAAAAGGCTGATGCACAGACACACTGGCCCCAGGACCTTGTATAAAATCAACAGTTTGAAAGGGACCTAGACCATATGTGACAGAGACTCATTTGTTAAACTTAAAGCGCCTACCAAAGGGATAGGAACCTGTTGGGACTTTTTCCATAGACAAAGGTACTGGCAGATATCTCTTTTGCGATATTTTGGCAGATTTACCTTATTGATGCCAATGCAGGCTAGTGCCATTTTGCACTCCTCTGCCCTTTGTCTTCTAGTTCTGGTGGGAGTGGTCTGCCAGGGCTATCAGGAGGCTGACACCCCAACTCAGCATGCCACAACAGGACAGCCCAGTACCCTTTCACCATACACAACAGCTATGACCCACTCCATCTCAGCCTAGAGTCCAGCTCCTGCACACCAAAGCCAAGCCAGCCAAGCACTCTGCCTTCTTGTGTGATGCCTGCAGCCTGTCCTACCATGGCTGAGTCAGCTGAATACCTGGTCCCTGAGCACCACAGATGTAGCAGGCCCTGACATGACTGCAGCCCCTTGAGTACAGGAGATGCACCTTGAGTACCTGGCTCAAGTGACCAGGAGGAAATTGTATTTCTAGGGCCCATATGTCTGAAACAATTACAGAGATGGTCTTTGGCAGGATACCACCCCTCAGGGAACTGCACAAACATTGGATTGAAACACGTCCCCATGATACTGCTTATGTTCTGAAGAGGGAGAAATCAGAAGGGGAGATGAACCATGAGAGACCATCGACCCCAGGGAAAAAACTGAGGGTTTCAGAGGAAAGGGGGTGGGGGGATGGTATAACTGAGTGATGGGTACTAAGGAGGGCATATGTTGTGATGAGCACTGGGTATTATACACAACTAATGAATCACTGAACACCACATCAAAAACTAATGATGTACTATACAGTGGCTAACTGAACATAATAAAAAGAAAATGAAACACATCTCCAGTCTTTACATGAAAAAAGCTTATTTTCCTGTCCTGGAGCTTCAACCTGAGGGCAGGCTTCAGGTTTACCACACATCCAGAAGGTACAGAGGTGCCATCAGGGGACATGAACAGAAAAACAACATATTAGCACCCTCCCTTGCCCTTGCCATAGCTTACAGATACTAACCAACAACCACTGGGTCAATGAAGAAATCAATGGAAATTTTTTTTTAAAAAAAATCTGAAGAGAAATGAAAATGAAAATCTATGGAATGTAAGACAAATACTTTTAAGAGGGAAGTTTATAGTGATATAGACTTACTTTAAGAAATAAGAAAAATCTCAAACAATATGCCTTTGTACCTAAAAAGAATTAGAAAAAGAAGAACAAAAGAAGCCCAAACATAGTAAAATAAAGGAAATAATAAAGGTTACAGTAGAAATAAGTAAAATAGAAACTAAAATGGTAATAGAAAAGATGAGTGAAACTAAGAGCTAGTTCTTCCAAAAGATAAACAAAATGAACAAACCTTTAGCTAGACTCACCAAGATAAAACGAGAGAGGGCTCAAATAAATAAAAGCAGGAATTAAAGAGAAGTTACAACTGATTACCACAGAAATACAAATAATCATTAGAGATAACAATGAACGAATACTGACTGGTCAACAAACTGGACAACCTACAAGAAATGGATAAATTCCTAGAAGCATACAATCTTCTAAGACTGACTCAAGAAGAAATAGAAAATCTGAATAGAACAATTACTAGCAAGGAGATTATATCAGTAATGAAAACCTTCCAACAAACTAAAGTCTAAGACCAAATGTTTTCACTGGTGAATTCTTTCATACATTCGAAGAACATTTAATACCTATGCTTCTCAAGCTCTTCGAAAAAACTGAAAAGAGAGAATACTTCCAAACTCATTTTATGAGGCCAACATTACCCTGATGTCAAAACCAGACAAGAACACCACAAAAAAAGAAAGTTATAGGTCACTGTCCCTGCTGAGCATAGATGCTAAAATGCTCAACAAAATACTAGCAAACCAAATTCAACAATACATTAAAAGGCTGATACACTGTGATCAAGTAGGATTTATTACAAAGGTGCAAGGATGGCTCAACATCTGCAAATCAGTGTGATACACTACATTAACAGAATGAAGGATAAAAATCATATGATCATCTCAATAAAATTCATTTATAAAATTCAAAATCCATTTATGATTAAAAAAAACCTCTAAACAAAATGGGCATAGAGGGAATGTAACTCAACATAACAAAGTCCTTATGTGACAAACCCACCACTAATATTGTACTCAACAGTGAAAAGGTCAAAGCTTTTCCACAAGGAAAATGACTACAATGCCCTTTCCTGCTACTTTCATTCAACAAAGTATTAGAAGCCCTGGCCCCAGCAGTAAGTCAAAAAAAAAAAAAAAAAAAAAAAAAAAAGACATCCAAATCTAAAGAGAAGTAGTAAAACTGTTCAAAATGACATGATATCATATGTAGAAAACCTTAAAGATTCCACCCCCCCAAAAAAAATCCTGAGGTTAAATGAATTTTCAGGATTCAAAAGCAATATACAAAAATCTGTTACATTTCTTTACATTAATACCAAGCTATCAGAAAGAGAAATTGATAATCATGTTTACAATTGCATCAAAAAGAACAAAACACCTAGGAATAAATTTAACTAAGGAGATGAAAGATCTGTACACTGAAAGTGACAAGATACTGATTTTGAAAAAGTGAAGACACAAATAGAGGGAACCATTTCATGATTATGGATTGGAAGAATTAATATTGTTTAAATGTTCATACTACCCAATTACAGATTCAATGCAATCCTTATCAAAATCCCACTGGTATTTTCCACAAAACTGGAACAAATAATCCTACAATTTGTATGGAAACACAAAAGATCTTAAATAGCCAAAGTGATCTTAAGAAAGAAGAACAAAGTTGGAGTTTTCATACTCTCTGATTTTAAACTATACTACAAAGCTATAATAATCAAAATAGTATGGTATTGTCATAAAAAAACAGATGCATAGATACATGGAACAGCATAGAGAGCCCAGAAATGAAATCACACATATATGGCCAATTAATTCATAAAAAAAGAGGCAAAAATATAAAATGGGGAAAGTCTTTTCAATAAATGCTGCTGGGAAAACTGGACAGCCATATGCAAAAGAATGATACTAGATTATAATCTTATACCATACACAAAAATTAACTCAAAATGGATGGAAGACTTGAATGTAGGACCTGGAACCATAAAATTCCTAGGAGAAAACAGAGGCTCCTTGAAATCATTCTTAGCAATGTGTTTGTAGATCTGATGCCAAGGCAGGGGAAACAAAAGCAAAAATAAATAAATGCGACTACATCAAACTAAACAGCTTTTGCACAGCTAAGGAAACAATCAACAAAATGAAAAGGCAACCTATTGAATGGGGGAAGATATTGCAAAATCTGTATCAGATAAGGGGTTACTATTCAAAAAAAATATATATATATATATATACAACTGAACAACAAAAACCCCAAACAACTTGATTAAATCAAATGGGCAGAGGATATGTATAGACATTTTTCCAAATAAGACATGCATATGCCCAACAGGCATATGAAAAGTTCTTCAACATCACTAAGAATCAGGGGAATGCAAACCAAAACCACAATGAGATATTACCCTACACCTGTTAGAATGGTTATTATCAAAGAGACAAGAAAAAACAAGTGTTAGTATGTGGAAAAAAAGGAACCGTGAGTGCGAATGTAAACTGGTGTAGCCAGCATGGAAAATAGCATGGAGATTTCCAAAAACTTAAAAGTTGAACTACCAGCTATCATACTTCTGGGTATTTATCCAAAGAATATGAAAACACAAATCCAAAAAGATATATGTACCCATATGTTTATTGCAGCATTATTTACAATAGCCAAGATTTGGAAACATCCTAAGTGTCTATGGACGAATGTGTAAAGATGATATGGAGTGTGTGTGTGTGTGTGTGTGTGTGCCTGTGTGTGTGTTTGTACATACATACATACAATGGAATACTACTCAGCCTATAAAACAGAAGGAAATTATGCCATTTTTGATAACATGGATGGTCCTTTAGGGTATTATGTTAAGTGAAATAAGTCCAGTGGAGGAGAACAAATACTTTATGATTTCACTTTTATGTAGAATCTAAAGAACAAAACAAAGATATGAAACAAAATAAAAACAAACTTAAAGATACAGAGAATAGATTGGTCGTTACCAGAGGGGAAGGGGGCTGGAGGGTGGGCAAAATGAGTGAAGGAGCTGAAGTGAATGGTGATAGATGGTAACTAGACTAATGATAGTAATCTCTTTGTAATGTATACAAATATCAAATTATAATATTGTATACCCAAAACTTATATAATGTTGTATACCAATTTTACCTCAATAAAAAGAATATTCAAGTTTTTTTCTTTATCAAATAATATAAAAAACAATACATCTTGTAAGTTTTAAAAGAGAAAGTCCAACATACACCTACTAAAACCTGGAAAACTCTGTAATAACTCAGTTAAATTTAGATCTCATTTTTGAAATACCATGTCTATCACTAACAAAATACTACCAGATTCAGCAAACTATTCAGTATCTGATCACCTAAGGACTGTGGGCACTTTGATTCTGCCAAGCAGCCACATATGATGATAAGAACTGGTTACCATTAGTACCACTCCAGGATGAAGAAACCCAGACAAGTAATGATAATCATTAAAATAATAATAATAGTATATTATTATTATTATTATAATCAGTGATATATATATAACATTATATGATATATATATATAATATTATGTTATAATAAATTACAATAATCAGTGACCAAAGGAATGTCCAACATTTGTATAAACATTTTACAAGACACAGAAAATGAAATAACAGCCATCTAGCACTCCTGGATGGTAGGAGTAAATGTACTGTCTGGTAGTTAAGACTTGTAACATTAGCCTCATTGTCTAAATAGTGGGTGGAGAGGCCCAAAGAAGGTGAATGAATAATGAAGCAGAGAGACAGATTGTAGAGTGACCCCAGGATTGTGGAGAGAAGCAAAAAAAAAAAAGCACAGTTACAGTCCTTAAAACAGCACCCTCCAATATCCTTAAAATAGGATGTTGATGTGTTTTTTCCCTGTAAAATAAATGGCCTAGTGATATATAGCAAAAATGAAGTTGTCAATCTCAACCCCAAAGTTTCTTTCTGTTCCTCAGAGGAGATGCAAGTAAAGCACTTAGCATGGTTCCTGGAATAAACAATGTACTGCATTGCCTTGGTGGTAGATGTCATTAGTAGCAGCCGCTGAGTTTCTTACCCTCTGCACTTGGGGAAAATGATTTTTCCTCTTCTCAGGGCTTCCTCTTCAGACTTTCCATTTCATCTTATAGAGAAGTCAATAGAAAAAATTCCTAAAAATACCAGTCACTATGAAGAAGTCTACTTAGCCTCACTCTATTACTGGTCAACTTTACTACATGGTAAAAATCTTGGGAAAACATCAGCTTCCCAAGTATCCTTACTTACCTTCAGAATCATTTGGGGCCTGTGTTAGGAGATAGATTTCACCATGCCAATGTTTTTAGAACTCAATGGTCTAACAGTGAATTAGGAGGGAGCAAGGTGTCTGGAAACTTCCTAAAACTGAACCAAACTGTACAGCTTTGTAGAGAGAGTTGAAAATATCTTGGCCCATGAAGCTTAAAATAGTTCCTGACCTACTGCTGCTGTGAAAGCCAGTGATAGGAAACAGGAAACTCGGCACACATCAACACTTTAATGTCTGGCATTTCTATTGGTAAACTCTCTAGGAAGCCAGCTGTTTCTGTTCTCCAAAACAGGTAGTTAGGCTTTAAGTACATAACAACTGTTCAGTAAACACCTACCAGATTCACTCATTCATTCATTCATCCAACAAATTGTTATTGAGTGCCTACTCTGATCCAGGTACTGTATTGGGAGCTTAAGAAAAAATTGCTGAATATAAGACAAACAGGGCCTCTGCCCTTAAGTAGCTTAAATTTCAGTGGTGAAGATCAGGCAATAAATAAATAAGCAAACATATTAGGTAATCTGAGGTAATAATCTGAGGTGATAAAATATATTTTATGGAAAAACAAAATAAAATAATGGGATTGAGTGTTCCTGAAGGGATAGGGAAGAGATAGATACTTTGGTCAAGGAAGAATTTTCAGATGAGGTAACAACTGAGGTGAGATTGGAAGGAGACTTGAAAAAATATTATTCATGGTGAGGGGAGCCAAGCCATGATGACAGTAATATCCTCTAGCATCAAGATGTGGATGGCAGCAAAACAGACATCACTTCACAGGGTAGATGGAGATAAGAGACCCAGCAACTCTAAGAAAAGCTGAAACAAACATTCAGACCTTTGATTGAACAAGACATTAAAAATCAGGCAAGAGCTCAGGATCCAGGTCAGTTCACATTCCCAAATGTGATCTGACTCCAAGGCAGTAGTATTTGATCTTTGGCTGTTTTTCCTTTTTATTTTCTCTTCCTTTCTGTTTCCCTTTTTGTCTTCTTTTCCCTTCCCTTCCCTTTCCTTTTCTTTTTATTGGCAACCACCATTTATTAAGTACTTATGATGTGCCAAAAACATTGTGCTAAATCTTTACACATTATCTCTCTTAATCCTCAAAGCAATCTGATGCCATAAGTACTCTTATTGCTCCCATTGTACAGATGTGGAAACTGGGACCCAAGTTCAGACAGTTATATGGTGGTGTAAATGAAATGTAAACAGACATCTGAGTCTAGAGCCCAATCCCTTAATCACTGTACTTTTGTATTTCTTTTTTTCAGGAGTAGTATTTAATGATTCATCACTTATATATAATCACTATACTTTTATATTTCTATCCCAAATGTTGTTACTTAGAGAAACAACCCAATACATAGGAACTGAGGTAAAGGACTTTGATTTTAGTTCTAGCTTAGCCATGAGTTGGTCATTAGAACCGAGGCACCTTGTTTAATCTCTTCCTGCCATATTTTCAAAAGTTCTTAATTGCTTTTAAGCTAAAATCAAAGTTCCTTAGTCTGGCATTTAATGTTCCTAATCCATTCTGGTTTGTTGAAGGTTTTTTTCCCCCCTACTCAGGCAGCTTCTTTTGATTTTTATTTTTAATCTTTTTCCTTCAGAGCACTGAGCCTACATTTAGGCACATGGAGGGCCACTATAGGTAGAAAGATGTGTCAGAGGCCTCTGATGATTACTGTAGTAGGTCGAAGAGACGAAAATTCTCAGGATGCTTTTACAAGCTTTTTAATACCTTCTCCATCTCTTATCAAAAACAAAACAAAGCAAAACAAAACCCTGTTATTTTCTGTTACTATAAATCAACACCCTTCCATGCATTTTTCAAATACAAAGTAATCAAAATATAATTACTATGGAATCATTCTAATTTGCATCTCATTTTCAAAAACAAAATTAGAAAAATAAGTAACTTGTCAAGGAAGAGCAAAGCTATAAAAGCACAAGATCTAGGAGCTGTAGTTGCTGAGCTTTCAGTTTTTTTTCTTTCTCCCATTCTGCTATGGGAATGCAACACACAGTGACAGTCAGAGCTTGAGTCACTAAAACTAATGTAAATTCCAGGTGTGGATATAGCAGCATTTAGTCTGTAACATCCTCTTGCAAAACTGTAATTAGATTATTTGGATGGAGGTGGAGAAAAATGGAATGTGAAGAGGAGTGAAATAAGGGAAGGGATGAGTTGTTACAAGAATGAGGATGAAGGGAGCAGCCAACTATATAAACCAATTAATAACAAAATCAAAGAAACACATCAACAATGATACAATAATAGTAGGGGACTTTAACACTCCCCTCACTGAAATGGACAGATCATCCAAGCAAAAGATCAGCAAGGAAATAAAGGCCTTAAACGACACACTGGAGCAGATGGACATCACAGATATATTCAGAACATTTCATCCCAAAGCAACAGAATACACATTCTTCTCTAGTGCACATGGAACATTCTCCAGAATAGATCACATCCTGGGTCCTAAATCAGGACTCAACCGGTATCAAAAGATTGGGATCATTCCCTGCATATTTTCAGACCACAATGCTCTAAAGCTAGAACTCAACCAAAAAAGGAAGTTTGGAAAGAACCCAAATACGTGGAGACTAAACAGCATCCTTCTAAAGAATGAATGGGTCAACTGGGAAATTAAAGAAGAATTGAAAAAAATCATGGAAACAAATGATAATGAAAATACAACGGTTCAAAATCTGTGGGACACAACAAAGGCAGTCCTGAGAGGAAAATATATAGCGGTACAAGCCTTTCTCAAGAAACAAGAAAGGTCTCAGGTACACAACCTAACCCTACACCTAAAGGAGCTGGAGAAAGAACAAGAAAGAAACCCTAAGCCCAGCAGGAGAAGAGAAATCATAAAGATCAGAGCAGAAATCAATGAAATAGAAACCAAAAAGACAATAGAGCAAATCAACGAAACTAGGAGCTGGTTCTTTGAAAGAATTAATAAAATTGATAAACCCCTGGCCAGACTTATCAAAAAGAAGAGAAAGGACCCAAATAAATAAAATCATGAATGAAAGAGGAGAGATCACAACTAACACCAAAGAAATACAAACTATTATAAGAACATACTATGAGCAACTCTACGCCAACAAATTTGACAATCTGGAAGAATTGGATGCATTCCTAGAAACATATAAACTACCACAACTGAACCAGGAAGAAGTAGAAAGCCTGAACAGACCCATAACCAGTAAGGAGATTGAAACAGTCATTAAAAATCTCCAAACAAACAAAAGCCCAGGGCCAGACGGCTCCCCAGGGGAATTCTACCAAACATTTAAAGAAGAACTAATTCCTATTCTCCTGAAACTGTTCCAAAATATAGAAATGGAAGGAAAACGTCCAAACTCATTTTATGAGGCCAGCATCACCTTGATCCCAAAACCAGACAAGGATCCCATCAAAAAGGAGAGCTATAGACCAATATCCTTGATGAACACAGATGCGAAAATACTCAACAAAATACTAGCCAATAGGATTCAACAGTACATTAAAAGGATTATTCACCACGACCAAGTGGGATTTATTCCAGGGCTGCAAGGTTGGTTCAACATCCGCAAATCAGTCAATGTGATACAACACATCAATAAAAGAAAGAACAAGAACCATATGATACTCTCAATAGATGCTGAAAAAGCATTTGACAAAGTACAGCATCCCTTCCTGATCAAAACTCTTCAAAGTGTAGGGATAGAGGGCACATACCTCAATATCATCAATGCCATCTATGAAAAACCCACCGCAAATATCATTCTCAATGGAGAAAAACTGAAAGCTTTTCCGCTAAGGTCAGGAACACGGCAGGGATGTCCATTATCACCACTGCTATTCAACATAGTACTAGAGGTCCTAGCCTCAGCAATCAGACAACAAAAGGAAATTAAAGGCATCCAAATCGGCAAAGAAGAAGTCAAATTATCACTCTTAGCAGATGATATGATACTATATGTGGAAAACCCAAAAGACTCCACTCCAAAACTGCTAGAACTTATACAGGAATTCAGTAAAGTGTCAGGATATAAAATCAATGCACAGAAATCAGTTGCATTTCTCTACACCAACAGCAAGACAGAAGAAAGAGAAATTAAGGAGTCAATCCCATTTACAATTGCACCCAAAACCATAAGATACCTAAGAATAAACCTAACCAAAGAGGCACAGAATCTATACTCAGAAAACTATAAAGTACTCATGAAAGAAATTGAGGAAGACACAAAGAAATGGAAAAATGTTCCATGCTCCTGGATTGGAAGAATAAATATTGTGAAAATGTCTATGCTACCTAAAGCAATCTACATATTTAATGCAATTCCTATCAAAGTACCATCCATCTTTTTCAAAGAAATGGAACAAATAATTCTAAAATTTATATGGAATCAGAAAAGACCTCGAATTGCCAAAGGGATATTGAAAAAGAAAGCCAACGTTGGTGGCATCACAATTCCGGACTTCAAACTCTATTACAAAGCTGTCATCATCAAGACAGCATGGTACTGGCACAAAAACAGATCCATAGATCAATGGAACAGAATAGAGAGCCCAGAAATAGACCCTCAACTCTACAGTCAACTAATCTTCGACAAAGCAGGAAAGAATGTCCAATGGAAAAAAGACAGCCTATTCAATAAATGGTGCTGGGAAAATTGGACAGCCACATGCAGAAAAATGAAATTGGACCATTTACATACACCACACACAAAAATAGACTCAAAATGGATGAAGGCCCTCAATGTGCGAAAGGAATCCATCAAAATCCTTGAGGAGAACACAGGCAGCAACCTCTTCAACCTCAGCCGCAGCAACATCTTCCTAGGAACAACGCCAAAGGCAAGGGAAGCAAGGGCAAAAATGAACTATTGGGATTTCATCAAGATCAAAAGCTTTTGCACAGCAAAGGAAACAGTTAACAAAATCAAAAGACAACTGACAGAATGGGAGAAGATATTTGCAAACGACATATCAGATAAAGGACTAGTGTCCAGAATCTATAAAGAACTTAGCAAACTCAACACCCAAAGAACAAATAATCCAATCCAATCAAGAAATGGGCAGAGGACATGAACAGACATTTCTGCAAAGAAGACATCCAGATGGCCAACAGACACATGAAAAAGTGCTCCATATCACTCGGCATCAGGGAAATACAAATCAAAACCACAATGAGATATCACCTCACACCAGTCAGAATGGCTAAAATCAACAAGTCAGGAAATGGCAGATGCTGGCGAGGATGCGGAGAAAGGGGAACCCTCCTCCACTGTTGGTGGGAATACAAGCTGGTGCAGCCACTCTGGAGAACAGCATGGAGGTTCCTCAAAATGTTGAAAATAGAACTACCCTATGACCCAGCAATTGCACTACTGGGTATTTACCCTAAAGATACAAACGTAGTGATCCAAAGGGGCACGTGCACCCGAATGTTTATAGCAGCAATGTCCACAATAGCCAAACTATGGAAAGAACCTAGATGTCCATCAACAGATGAATGGATCAAGAAGATGTGGTATATATACACAGTGGAATACTATGCAACCATCAAAAGAAATGAAATCTTGCCATTTGCGACAACATGGATTGAACTAGAGCTTGCCATGCTTAGCGAAATAAGTCAAGCGGAGAAAGACAACTATCATATGATCTCCCTGATATGAGGAAGTGGTGATGCAACATGGGGGCTTAAGTGGGTACGAGAAGAATAAATGAAACAAGATGGGATTGGGAAGGAGACAAACCATAAGTGACTCTTAATCTCACAAAACAAACTGAGGGTTGCTGGGGGGAGGGGGTTTGGGAGAAGGGGGTGGGATTATGGACATTGGGGAGGGTATGTGCTTTGGTGAGTGGTGTGAAGTGTGTACACCTGGTTATTCACAGACCTGTATCCCTGGGGATAAAAATATATGTTTATAAAAAAAATAAAATAAAAAAAAATAAAAGTGGAAAGGAAAAAAAAAAAAGAATGAGGATGAAGATGAAAAGAGATTAACATTTAGAGTTTTGATTTAAATATTAGAATTAGCCAGCCCTCAAAATTCAAAGTGAATAAATAGCTATTATTTTCCCCCCAACTCTCCTTTCCCACACACAAACATACTTCCCTGAGTGCTATATTTTAAGAAAGACACAGAAAACGTGAAGGACTCTTACCTACCCACAGTTGCTAGGATATCATGTTTTAGAGTGGGGAAGAGCATAGCATTTAGTCAGAGAATTAGGATTCAAGTTTTAGTTCTGTCACTTACTAGACATGTAATTCTGAGCAACTCAGTTAACATCTTTATGTCTTGGTTTCCTTATCTTAAAACAGGAATAATGTCTTTTGATTATTATTCTAAGCAACACCTGAAGTATTCTTCCTTTCCTTTTTTCTCCAATAGATTACCTAGCCTTGTGTCCTAGGTTAACCTAACAAGCTAGTTTTTGTGAAGACTCCTCTTTTCATATAATATTCACCTTCTTAATAAAGCCATCAGTGATTTAACCCTTCAGCTGACTTAATAATCAATCATATATATATAAGTGGTACCAGTGCTCTGAAGGGTGAAAATAAATACATACATACATACATACATACACACACATAGGAACTGTATGGTTAAAGAGACCTAAAACAAAAACAACAAAAAGAAGAAACTTAAGGTATAGGATAGCTAAGTAAACACTATTATGGCAAAGAGCTTAAATACCATCTGAATTTTGAGGACAGGATGATGGACTTGAGATGAACTTTGAGAAGACTTCATAAAGATGGTGGCACACGAGGAAATTATGAAGGTTGGGTTTGGGCAGGGAAAAAGAACAAAGGAAGGCATTCAGGTTAAGGAAAGCAGTGGAGGCAAAGGAAAGGCATGATATGGGCCTTCCCAGCATTCTAGCAGACCATAGAAAATAAAATCTTAAGGAAAGGAGTGATATCCTTTGATGTGGATAGTTACTGGTTGTACTCATACACATAGTTAGTTGGACTCATGGAGTATGATCCTCAGTTGGTACCTTCAAATACCAGAGAAAACCTCAAGAATAAGGCACTACATCAAAACAAAACAAAAAACCAAAAAACTATATCATAGTGGAAAGGGGGCCAATCTTCCTGGCAGTCCTTGAGAAAAAAGTCTATTTAAAAAATATGCTCCAGGGACGCCTGGGTGGCTCAGTTGGTTAAGCAGCTGCCTTCGGCTCAGGTTATGATCCCAGCGTCCTGGGATCGAGTCCCGCATCAGGCTCCTTGCTCCGCAGCGAGCCTGCTTCTCCCTCTTGACTCTGCCTTCTACTCTGTCTGCCTGTGCTCGCTCTCGCTCTCTCTCTGACAAATAAATAAATAAATAAAATCTTTTAAAAAAAATATGCTCCAATTTTCATTGCTTTCAGAGCAAACCAATAACTCTAAATGACTATAGGAGGGAGAAGCTACAAACTGGGAGGCCCCATTTCAGAGTAAGATTGATTTCAAGAACTATAAGGGACCACTATGAGTCCCTGAGCACCAAGAGTACTTGCTGGTGGAAGACCCATATACAACTTAAAAAATGAGAAGACACATGATAACCCACGGGGTGATGTATGCTGCAAATAACAAAAGCTAATATTGATAAGATTTATTAGTCTGACATACTCTTCCAAAGCTCTTTCCCTAGCATGAGAGAAGTTAGGGTATGCATGCTTTCTTTGGGTTTGTTTTAACAGACCAAAAGAGAGAGGTGACTCTTTACCTATTCAGAAGAGGTATCAGTAAATCTGTGATTATTGGCTAGCAAACTAATTTGTCTTAAAGCCCTACAGCCACAGACTGCCCACATATAGCTAGCACATTTCTGTTGCTAATTCCAAGAAGATCCTGGGGGGGTGGGATGGAGGGGAGGAAGGAGGCCCAAGTTTCTCACAAAGAACCACTTTGAGTATTCATTCTAGTGATAATGGATCCGAACAAACAACTCAATTGGTGCCATTATATCCAAGTGAAATGGGTTTTTAATCTGTCATGCTTGTTAACCTGGAGCTTAACTCCAAATTGCTCAAGGCTGAGATGCATTTCTTCTCTTTGTTGCCTACAATTCTGCAATGTTAACCATCATATTTGACCTCATCCTGATAGCTTCTTGATAATGCTATAAACAATACAATAAGTAATCTCAATAATGCCTCAACACCTCCTTTTGAGAGCACCAAAGGCATATGCCAGCATTCACTGATTAATCTGTACTGTAAATAGCACTTTAGAGTGGTGGGCAATGATTACCAGTTTCCTTTTTTCTACTAATGCAGCACTCTATCTAGTTTGACTCTGTAGCCAAGTTTATGAAAGAGTTAACATGAAATAATTTGAGGAACTTGGTACAAAATGGAAATGTAGGATCCCTTGAAGTTATTAAGAATTTCAAAAAAAATAACAGCAGAGCAGTAAACAAAACAGCTGCATAGGTCATATGTCCATGATGCCTACCCAGCCAAGAATAATCCTAAAGAAATATGACATGATACTCTATGTGGAAAAAAATTTCTTTGGATAATAATTATGGGATGGCATTTTCAAAAGCAACTTTAGCAAAATGAAGAGGAAACTAAATGAAATTACCACAATAAAAGTAGTATAAAATCAAATTTCTGAAGTCTGTTTCTGATTATAAAAATACCAAATAAAAGTAATGTGTGTTTTTCCTTGGATCTCATAGTTCTTCAAGATGATTGTCTTAGTTCATGTTGTTATAGTAAAGTACCATAGACTGGGTGGCTTATAAACAAATTTCTCACCATTCTGTAAATTGGAAATCTGAGATCAAGATTCAATGCATGGTTAGGTTCTGGTGAGAGCCTCCTGGGCTGTAGGCTTTTTCTTCTAATTTTATACTCACTTAGCAGAAAGAGGGAGAGAGAGCTCCCTGGGTTCCATTTTAGAAGAGTACTAATCCATTCATGAGGACTCCTCCATCACGTCTAATTACCTTCCAAGGTTCCAACTCCTATTATCATCACATTGGGGGTTAGGATTTCAACACATGAATTTTAGGGAAACACACACATTCAGTCTGTAACAATGATCACATTTTGATTAAGCAGGGAGGGTTCATAGAAACATTGTCTGCTTCACTCCCTCCATATCCCAGCTCACCTCTCAGTTCTATGGCCCCTAGGCATGATCCTGCCTAGATAGTTCTTCAGAACTGGTCCTCCTGCCCACATAGTACCACCCAAAGACAAAGGACAATTCTACAAACTAAAAGCTTTCTAAGGCTTCTTCCTCTCTTATTATAAGAAACTTTGCATTCAGAAACAATTCCAAACCTGAGGCCCTTCTTAGCTCACTGTGGAAGTACAAGACACTGGTAATTGACACCATTGGAGTATCTACACTTTAACCTACATATGTCTGGGCTTGGACTATTAGCTCCACTGACCTCATTCAAGGGAATCCCTCTGGCTACATCCAGAGGAAGAGTCCACCTTCCACTGTTGTCATATATTAACTCAGCAGCAGCAAATATACAAGCAAGAAGAGGAAATTATTTCCCTTTAAGCCTGCAGGAACTTTTGCCCTTTTGTCTAAGCCAAATCCTCCTACATCAGCTGGCTCTCTGAATTACTCAGCAGTATGAGGATATTTTGGAACAGGTTACTTTAAAAAAAAATCGTACTTCTTAAAAATTATCTGGTACAATGGCTTATAATCTTTGTAAAAAATATAGGCCTTTTTGGTTGAATGAAATTATATGTAAAGATGAAAACATGAAAGAAGATGAACACTGAACTGTTCTTGTTTCCTATAGTTAAGAGTCTCTTATGGTTTGCCTCCCTTTCTGTTTTTATCTTATTTTATTTTTCCTTCCCTTCTCCTAATGGTCAGCTGTTTTATTTCTTAAATTCACATATGAGTGAAATCATATAACATTTGTCTTTCTCTGACTGACTTATTTCACTTAGAATAATACCTTCTAGTTCTATTCATGTCATTGTTTTTTTTTTTTTTTTAAAGATTTTATTTATTAATTTGACAGAGAGAAATCACAAGTAGACGGAGAGGCAGCCAGAGAGAGAGAGAGAGAGGGAAGCAGGCTCTCTGCCAAGCAGAGAGCCCGATGCGGGACTCGATCCCAGGACTCTGAGATCATGACCTGAGCCGAAGGCAGCGGCTTAACCCACTGAGCCACCCAGGCGCCCCTATTCATGTCATTGTTAATGGCAAGATTTCATCCTTTTTGATGGCTGAGTTGTATTCCATATATATTTATATATAAATATATATTATATATAATATATAATACCCAATTGATAGAAATGTATCATATATACATGATATATATATATGTATATATATATATACATATTATATATATAAAATATCCAACTGATAGAAAAATAGTGATTTGAAGGAGCACCTGATGTCCTGATGGCAAGACAATTTATCAGGCTTTCTGCAGAATACTTGTGGAACACAGAAAAAAGTACTGATCCCCAACTCTTTTGTATATACTTCCTATTACCACAGAAAGCAACTTTCAATCACTTTAAATACCAGAAAAAATACTGTTAGATTTCACAGTTTTCTTCTACTTTATTAAAAATTACTTTCTTGTCCTCTGGTAGTTTTTCATTAATAGAGAAAACTGACTCTTACTCACAGTACACTCTTTGGCACAGAAGACTCTCAGTAAATGAACAATAGGAGCAATGAAAACCAAATTTAACTCCTTACATTTCCTACTAGGAGACAAATGGAAGAAAGGTAAAGACATTATGCTGGGTCTGAGAATGCCATAGAATTATGGAGAACACACCTAAAAGAGTTCCTAAATGATGGCTAAGGGTTAACCATTCTAGAAGAGTTACAAAGCATGGGAAGTTTAACACTTAAAAGTTACAGAGCTTGGGAAATTTAACACTTAAGAAATGACTCCATTATCTTGGGGGAGAATATAAAGAGTAATAGGCATTCCAGCTTAGAAAGAAAATAAGTGCATATAAAAGCATGTGGACCAGGGAGACACTCTCCCACACCCAAGTCCCCTGAAGAAAGTATCCCAGTGACTTTTAAGCATATTTCAACTACAAAAAATAAAGTCTGAATGTTATCTTGTCTACTCTTCCCATATACAAGCTACAGTGTAGATAGAACTCTGACAATAGTTACCTGCTTCAAGGCTAAATGCAGCCCTCTTTTATACTCCCAATTTCACTGACTTTTCTTTCATGAGAGTCATAATACAACTGCTTGTGTAATATCTGTTTTGCCTGCCAGGCTGGAAACTCCATGAGGACAGGAACTATGTCTGTCTGGTGTATCACCACACCTCCAGCACATAGCACCTAGCATGTCTTCAAGAAATATGAATAGGATTAAATTGAATCTATACTTCAAACCATCCATGGTTTTGTGGATCATGATGGCAAAAAGGAAAAAATTACTTCTCCATGCTGCTTACCTATGATTTGAAGACTGATTATTAATGATTGAAAATCACTGTTTTTTTTTTCTCTAGGGTCATTGTCTGCTGATATAAAATGTACTTATCCACAGAGTGCTTTAGAGTTAACACTGTTTTCCCCATGAATCTATTTTACATACACAGCATTTTAAAAATAGCTTGCCAGCTGAATTAACTCAGTTGCACCTATTGGTCCAGGGCAGAGAGGAAGAATATCTCTTCAATTCTGTCTTCAATGTAACTCCCTGGACACATTTTAATTTCCACAGCCTAATTTTGTCAGTTTGGAACATGACCTAATTCCCATCTTCCTCTCTCTTATTTGATTCACTGTTCAACAAGAACAGTCATTTTATAGAAAGTGCGAAGTAGAGAAGTAGAGAAGGAAAAGAAAATTAGATTATGAGTTATACTAAGAAAACATATACTAGGTGTGCTAGTGTTCAGATTGGTATGCTTGGCTACTGATTGGTTTTTGGGAGAAAAATAAATGTTCATATCATCATGATGAATACCTCTGTTCCATTTACAATGTAACTCTTTATTTTGGATTCATTGTTCATCTTATACTAAGCCAGTTAGTTTAGCTACAAGGTGTCAAAACAAAGAGAACAAATAAAGTTCTTCAATCTTTTTTTTCTAAACCTAAATATATTAATTGCTTGTAATAGAGAAGACAAAACAATTATGTAATTCTTTTTCATGTGGAATGTTTTGTTAAGGATTCTGTCACTAAAAAGAATGCCAAAATATGAGCTATAAACATAGATATTGTGACACAATATGTGACATGAACGTCTTGGAGCTTACCTATCCAAATGTATGTTTTCATTCCAATTTACAAAGGCTTCTCTAACTTGGTTATCCATTCTTCTTCTGGGCTCCTTCTGGGAATTTGTGCTTTCTTCTGCAGAGCACTTCCACACTGCACTATAAATAAATGCCTATTGACCTGTTAAACTCCTCAACTAGACAACAATATGCTTGAGGACAAGGACAAGACTTCCTCATCTCTGTAACCTCTCACATGTGCAGAGTAAATACAGAAAGTGACTTTTCATTATGGTAGCTGTGGGAAGCTTGTATGTCAATATATCTCCATATAATATTGGAGTTACAGAAGACATTTTCAACACTTCTTTTACAATTGTCTTCAGGAGCCATTTACAGGCTTTTTTTTTTGTTTGTTTTAGGAAAAAAAGCAGTCACATTATTTATAATCACACCTGATACATTACCCAGGAATGATGACTTGCTAAAGGATGCATTAAAATGTAGTCCATATGTAAATATTATACTGCATATAAATGAATATCTTCTTTTTAAAAAAGATTTCATTTATTTATTTGACAGAGATCACAAATAGGCAGAGGCAGGTAGAGAGAGAAGGGAGGAAGCAGACTCCCCGCTGAGCAGAGAGCCTGATGCAGAGCTCTATCCCAGGACCCTGAGATCATGACCTGAGCTGAAGGCAGAGGCTTAACCCGCTGAGCCACCAAGGTGCCCTGAATCTCTTCTTCTGATTCAGAAGAACCTTGGTGAGATTTCAGAGTCACCATTATGAGCTCTGATCAGAATTTGACAAGTTTGGACTGTTAGTTGAGAGAGCTTTTTCTGAATAAATTGCTAAATTAATTGGGAAACTGAATTTTATATATCGGACATGAGAAGAATTTGGTATCATTCTAATGATACTCTTGGAGCTTGTAAAGCTAGCAACGTTATAGTTGTATGTCAATATACATTCTGTTCATAGTTTAAGTTCAGTACCAGGTAATCTCTTATCTTTGCATAACCGGTGTATAGAGTCTGGCACAGACTCTAATACATTGTATTAGTAGTTACCATTTATTGAGAGCTTTCTATAACCAGGCACACATACATACTTTCCTGTTGAATCCTTATACTACACTCTTACAAAGTAGATATGAGAGTCCAACTGTACAGTTGAAGAAACTAAGACAATTAGAAGTTGAGTAACTTGCTTAGAGTCAGAGAGTAAACTGTGATATGGGAATCCAAACACAGATCACTTGATTGCAAAGCACTTGATTGTCAGCACGATGACAGACTGTTTAGGATATATGCTTATTGAATTGAACAATTGAGTATAAAAAAATTAAAGACCCTTTCATGAATTAAGTTTTATTTAGAATTTTCCATTAGGAGCTAAAAAAATTGTTACTTTCATTCTTCTTTTGTAACTTCAGCTCACATGGTTGAATATAAATGACTCTATATTTACCTTAAGTGAGTTATACTTTTCTTTTTTTTAAATTAAATTCATTTATTTTCAGCATAACAGTATTCATTATTTTTTCACCACACCCAATGCTCCATTCAATCTGTGCCCTCTATAATACCCACCACCTGGTACCCCAACCTCCCACCCCCCCGCTACTTCAAACCCCTCAGATTGTTTTTCAGAGTCCATAGTCTCTCATGGTTCACCTCCCCTTCCAATTTCCCCCAACTCCCTTCTCCTCTCTGTCTCCCCATGTCCTCCAGGCTATTTGTTATGCTCCACAAATAAGTGAAACCATATGATAATTGACTCTCTCTGCTTGACTTATTTCACTCAGCATAATCTGTGATATCAGCCACAGCAACTTCTTTCAAGATATGTCTCCAAAGGCAAAGGAAACAAAAGCAAAAATAAACTTTTGGGACTTCATCAAAATCAAAAGCTTCTGCACAGCAAAGGAAACAGTCAACAAAACAAAGAGGCAACCCACGGAATGGAAGAAGATATTTGTAAATGACAGTACAAACAAAAGGTTGATATCCAGGATCTATAATGAATTCCTCAAACTCAACACACACAGAACAGGCAATCATATCAAAAAATGGGCAGAAGATATGAACAGAGACTTCTCCAATGAAGACATACAAATTGCTATCAGACACATGAAAAAATGTTCATCATCACTAGCCCTCAGGGAGATTCAAATTAAAACCACATTGTGATATCACCTTACACCAGTTAGAATGGCCAAAATTAGCAAGACAGGAAAAAACATGTGTTGGAGGGGATGTGGAGAAAGGGGAACCCTCTTATACTGTTGGTGGGAATGCAGATTGGTGCAGCCTCTTTGGAGAACAGTGTGGAGATTCCTCAAGAAATTAAAAATAGAACTTCCCTACGACCCTGCAATTGCACTCCTGGGTATTTACCCCAAAGATACAGATGTAGTGAGTTATACTTTTCTATACTTCCATATCTGGAATTATAGCAAATGTTATATAATTATACATCGTGCTTTTAAATTTAGTTAAAAATAATAAATTAGCATGTATTTTATTATTAAGATACATTTATACATCTTTTTAAAATCCCAGAGGAAAAGTACTACTCATGACTCTATAAAAAGAAAAAAAAATATTTACCCATTTGATTCTAAAATAAACTGGAAAACAAAAAGTAAATTGTATGAAAATCAAAAATGGTTGGGGCGCCTGGGTGGCTCAATGTGTTAAGACTCTGCCTTTGGCTCAGGTCATGATCTCAGGGTCCTGGGATCGAGCCCTGCATCAGGCTCTCTGATTAACTGGCATCCTTTTATAAAGACACACTTTCCCCTAAGATACTTATTTCTAAGGAGGTCAGTGAGCCCTGTGTATTTTACACCTGATTCCAATTAGCAATAGATAAACATGTTAGGCAAAGTGATGAATTTGATAATTTAATCACTTTTTTAGTTATGAATCTGTATTCTATATCTTTTTTAAAAAAAAAGATTTTATTTATTTATTTGACAAACAGAGATTATAAGTAGGCAATAGAGGCAGGCAGGGAGAGAGAGGAGGAAGCAGGCTCTCTGCAGAGCAGAGAGCCAGATGTGGGGCTCGATCCCAGGACCCTAGGATCATGACCTGAGTCAAAAGCAGAGGCTTTAACCCACTGAGCTACCCAGGCACCCCTGTATTTTATATCTTATGAAATCCTTGCAAAAATATAGGGCTCAGATAATGGGCTCATTTATGCAGCAGAGATTTTAGTTTTGAGATATTTTAGACATTTAGGAAGATGAGTACTCTCAAACCAATGGGAAATTATTATTTGAAATAGGAATAATTATTAAATTTACTAAGTTCTCATGTTTTCCTTTAAATTTTTATTTTCTCATTTTCCTCTTCCCTATTATTTGTAATATTCACTTTCCTTATTTAGTAAACTTAATTACTTCCTCAAACATCCAAAAGAACTGACATTTATTAAGCACCTATTGCATGATAGTCACTTACATAAAATTTAGTTCTCACAACCTCATTTTACAATTAGGACAGAGGCAGATGGAGAAGCAACAAAAGGAAGAAAAGCGAGATCTGTGCTGGCCACTATGCTAGGCACTTTTCAAATTGCTTATCTAATCCTCAAAATCTTGTGAAATAGGTCTTAACATCATTTTGGAGATGACAGAAATAGGGATCAGTGATACCGACTTCCCTACAGCCACAAAGCCAGTTAGTGGCTGAGGCTGGATTTGAATACAGGTCTTCATGATTCCAAAACCTATGTCCTGTTCAGCACACATCAATGTCTCTTTCTCTAAGACAGATACAGCAGAAGAATACCTCTCTGAATCTCTCTGAATTCTTATGTTTTTTTTTTTTAAGATTTTATCTATCTATCCATCTATCTATCTATTTATCTTTTGACAGAGAGAGAGAAAGAGACAAAACGAGAGAGGGAACACAAGCAGGGGGAGTGGGAGAGGGAGAAGCAGTCCTCCTGCTGAGCAGGGAGCCAGACAAGGGGCTTGATTTTAGGACCATAGATAGGATCATGACCTGAGCCAAAGGGAGACCATTAAAGTCTGAGCCACCTAGGTGCTCCTGAATTCTTATGTTTAAAAACCCTGAGGCACAGAAAGAAGAAACAATTAGTCTGAAATCCCATAAGTTAATGAAAAGGCTGGAACTAAGACCCAGGAAAAGGAATCCTACATCGTGTAACTTGTAAACTATATATGCCAGTTCTAAGGAGGCAGCACAGCCCTCATCAATTAAATGTAAAATTTAGACTAATGAGACTCTGAGGTTGACAACTTAAACATAAGGATCATTTAAGTCCCCAAATCTAAATTAAAGTTTTCATAGCTTGATCAATTTGTGCTAATTTCACACATACACTATTTTGCTTTCTTTGCTAGGCTGTAAACTACCTGCTTTTAGAGGCAAGTTAATGCTGGTAAGAGAACAAAGCTTTGAGAACATTCAAAAAACAAAAATCAGTCAGTGTGAAATATGAGTGATAATTAGATGTTATCATAACACAAACTTTCATGTAAAATGTCCTTGGTTTCACTTTTGAAGCTGTATAGGGGAAATGTTTAGAAAAGCAAAAAGAGAAAATTCAGAAATCAAGGCTCTTGCTGACTTTTAGTGGAAAAATTACAAAAATTGGAAATATTTTGGGGCGCCTGGGTGGCTCAGTGGGTTAATGCTTCTGCCTTCAGCTCAGGTCGTGATCCTGGGGTCCTGGGATCAAGCCCCGCATCCCGTTCTCTGCTCAGCGGGGAGCCTGCTTCCCTTCCTCTCTCTCTGCCTGCCTCTCTGCCTACTTGTGATCTCTGTCTGTTAGATGAGTAAATAAAATCTTTAAAAAAAAATTGGAAATATTTTCAGTAACTGGTAAAGATGACAACTTGAGGGCACCTGAGTGGCTCATTCTGCCTTTGGCTCAGGTCATGATCTCAAGGTCCTGGGATTGAGCCTCATGTTGGGCTCTGTGCTCAGCTGGGAGTCTGCTTCCCCTCCCTTGCTGTCTGCCACTTCCCCCGCCTGTGCTCACTCTCTCTCTCTCTCTCTCACTCAAATAAAATCTTTGAATAAAAAGATTACAACTTGACACTTAATTTGAATTGGAGATGGTTGTGGGTGGAGAGGGCATGTTGTTAAAGAATAGCTGCTGGTTCACTGTTATAAAAAGCACATTTTGGTCCAGTTAGAAAATACACACCATATGTCCTATGAAAGGGAATATTACAGGGTCGCCTGGGTGGCACTGTCCCTTAAGTATCCAACTTTCGGTTTCGGCTAAGGTCTTGATCTCAGGGTTGTGAGATCAAGCCCTGCTTTGGACTCTGCTCAGCTTGGAGTCTGCTTCAGATCCTCTCTCCCTCTCCCTCTGCCCCTCTAGCCCGTGTTCTTTCTCTCTATCTCTCTCTCTCAAATAAAATAAATAAATCTGGGTGCCTGGGTGGCTCAGTGGGTTAAGCCGCTGCCTTCGGCTCAGGTCATGATCTCAGGTGCTGGGATCGAGTCCCGCGTCGGGCTCTCTGCTCAGCAGGGAGCCTGCTTCCCTCTCTCTCTCTCTGCCTGCCTCTCCATCTACTTGTGATTTCTCTCTGTCAAAAAAATAAAAATAAAAAATAAATCTTAAAAAAAAATCTAAAAATAAATAAATAAATAAATAAATAAATCTATCTTAGGGAAAAAAAGGAAGTGTTACATTTGTTGTGGAAGATCCACATCAGTCACTGCCAACATGATGAACCATGTTTAGGGTCATTAAAAGTAATAGAGACTATATGTAACATAGTATCATTGGTTTATTGAACAGTATTTATTGAGTGCTACCCATATCCCCATTACAGTTTCTGGCACTGTGGATACAACAAGTAAATAAAACAGACAAGAATCTCTGCCCTCATGGCATTTACATTCTACTGGGGAAAGACAGTTAAACATTAACAGAATAAGTAAATAAAGTTTATAGTATGTTAAATGGTGATAAATATTATGGAAAAAACAGAGTAGGTAGGGGATCAGTGGTGCTGAATGTTTACGATTTTAAGTGGTGTGATTTGTGTGGTCCTCATTAAAAAAAAAAAAAGGTGACATATGAACAAAGGATTGAAGGCAGAAAGGGACCCGAACATATGAATGTCAGGGGAACAATATTTCAGGTAGAGAGAACAGTTAGTGCAAAGACCCTATAGGGGCAGCATGATTGAAGTATGAGAGATCAATCAAGGTGATTGAAAGGCTTTAACCTGAGAAATATGAGAAAATGGATTAGCCATTAACTATGAAAATGAAGGTTAGATGGAGCAGAGTTTAGAAAAAAAGATCAGTTTAGTTGGGGGCAAGTTAAATGTGAAATATCTATTAGACATCCAAATGGAGATGATGAGAAGTCAAATTATCTATTCAAGTTGAGTTCAGGGGTGAAGTATGGTCAGGAGAAATTATGGAGTTATCAACATAAAGCTATTTAATAATGTGAAGCTAGATGAGATGGCCAGGGGAATCAGTGCACGTAAAGAAAAGAACAGGTATAAGGACTAAGCCCTGGGACACTCCAATGTTAAGAAATCCAAAAAAAAGTAAATAAAGAAAGAAAGAAAAGAAAAGAAAGAAAGAAAGAAAAAAGAAACAAGTAAAAGAAACTGTGATGAAAAAGTCAGTGAGCTCAGAACCAGAATAAACAAACCATAAAATGTCAAACTGGTCTTTAAAACTTGAGGCCTGAATTCTCCAAATGTCTTCTATTTGTTTTTTTTTTTTTTAAATTGCCACAAACCATGGATAGTAGTATATTTATATTACTTTACATTTCTATTATACCTCTTTGAAAGTGTGTTGATAACACACATACATATTACAGTATATGATATATATATAGATACATACACATATTGCAGTAATACATATTACTCCAAACTAGGTTATTTGAAACAAAAGTATATATACATAAACAGGAACAAATATTCATGTTTACATATGTTTTTATATATATTCATTATTACATGATATACCAGTTTTGAGGTGTATAATATTGCTATTAATGATTTAAATTAAAAAACAAAGTGGTAGGCAGCTTTTTCAAGATTACCCCACTTGAAACAAAATGTCCCTATATTTAAAAATGGACATTTATGTAATTATTAAATGATGATTATCATTTGTTCTTAATAGCCTTTATTGAGATATAATTCACATACCACACAATTTATTTTATATGTGCAATTCAATGGTTTTTTGTATATTCACATATATATACAACCATCACCATGGCCAATTTTACATTTTCATCATCACAAAGAGATACTCTATACCCTTTCACTGCCATTCCCCTATCCTAGATCTCCCAAGCTCTAAGCAATTGCTCACTAATCTACTTCCTGTTTCCACAGATTTGCTTCTTCTGAACATTTCATATAAATGAAATACATAATATGTAAAATTATGTGACTGGCCTCTTTTGTTTAAGCATGTTTTCAAAGTTCATCTATTTTGTAGCATGTATCACTACTTTATTTCCTTTTATGGCCAAACAGTATTCCATTACATGGATATGCTTCCTTTCTTTATTCATTGATTTATTGATGGAAATTTGAACTGTTTTCACCTTTTAGCTATTGTGACTAGAGCTGCTATGAACACTTACATATAAGTTTTTGTTTGAAAACCCATTTCCAGTTCTTTCAGGTATATAACTTACCTTGGTAAGTAAATTTTTTAAAAGATTATTTATTTATTTCACAGAGAGAAAGAGATCACAAGTAGGCAGAGAGGCAGACAGAGAGAGAGGGGGAAGCAGGGTCCCTGTCAAGCAGAGAGCCCGACACGGGGCCTGATTCCAGGACCCCGAGATCACAACCCGAGCTGAAGGCAGAGGCTCAACACACTGAGCCACCCAGGCACCCCATAATTTACCTTGAAAACAAACAAAAAAAAACATGTCTGCTCTTTAACAACTACAAGCATTATCTCTCACCTCTTCCCTATAAGAAAAAAGGGCTGGGCAGAGATCCGGGGATTAGGGTTAATGCTTACTAAACAAAAATGGTTTAATATAAATTGAAATCTCTAGGTTAAAAAAAGTCAAATATGCTTCCAAACTAAGAATTTCTCAAAGCCCTTAAGATGCTAACATGAATTATGATTATCTGTGAGAGAGGGTTCAGTGTTTCCCTAACTTATTTGTTCCTAGAACCTTTTTAATGGACTGTTTCACAGGTACACACATTGCAAAACACTGATGTAAAGTAATGACTAAGTTCAAAATGGCTACTTATCAATTATTTCTGAAATGAAAAAATTCTGTTTTTCCCATGTTGCCATTTTCCTTTTTTCCCTGGTCATTTGTTAGAAAAGAATTGACATTCAGATGGCCAGATTACACACATAAACCAACAGCTTCCATGTTTCTAACTCAACATCATGGCCAGCCTTCTACCTTGCCATTTAATCAACAGTGTGGATGCTAGTCCTTTTTTATATACTCTAGTAAAATTAATATTAGCACTTAATTAACCTGCTCACTAAACTAGAGCAGGAAACCAAAAGGAAAGAAGAGAGAGTAATTCATTATATAAATTTAGTGTTGGAAACATTTCAGTGAAGTCAAAATCAGTTTATTAGTAATAATTCAACAAATTTATTGCATTCATTATTTTGAAGATATTTTCACATTGCATTTCAGACATAGGCTACACAATTCTCCATAGTCATACTGCTAGCAGATATTTTGAAGAAAACTCTAGTTGCTATTAGAAGATCCCAAATTCCGGGGCACCTGGGTGGCTCAGTGGGTTAAAGCAGAGGCCTTCAGCTACATACATGGCCTTCAGCTCAGGTCATGACATCAGGGTTCTGGGATTGAGCCCTGCATCAGGCTCTCTGCTCAGCAGGGAGCCTGCTTCCCTTCCTCTCTCTCTGCCTGCCTCTGCCTACTTGTGATCTCTGTCAAATAAATAAATAAAATCTTAAAAAAAAAAAGATCCCAAATTCCAATATTTTGTTCTGATTATCAGAAAAGAAAAAATAAACATTCAAATAATCGTATCATATTGATGTTGGGCAAGAATTCTAATAAAGCAATAATTCATTTTCCAATAATTGTTATCCATAATTATGAACTATTTTGATACTCAGAGCATACATAAAAATTTATATTTTAAGAGCAATTTCTAAACAAGTCCTTTCTGTCCCAAATAAATATGTTTATATCCATTTCACTCAGATAATTGTTTATTTAAACCAGATTGTAATGTTTTCAATACTACTGGCTTCACTTTCAAACCTTTTCATGCTTTCTGTTTAATCAAAACTTAATAAAAAAACTTAATAAAAAAAACTTTTAATCAAAAGCCGTTCTATTGACTCCAAATATCACATATTATAGAATGCAAAGTGCTCCATCTGGTCAACCAAATGGAAATCAGCAGCTGAATAAATAAGGTAGCTGACTACAACTTAGGATTTACTATCTTATACACTTCATGCTTATTAACTACATTCATTTAAAATAAAAGTAATATGCAGCTAAATGTGAAGATGCTGAAATCACTACCTTAGTAAGATAGAAATGAAACAGCCTATTTTTATCCAAAAAAAGTTTAAGTACCAATGATCAACACAACCCTGTCACATAGCAAAAAAACACAGAGATGGTAAAGAGAAGAGCAATGTGTCCCAAAAGTCTGTGTTGGCAATATACAGAGACACATTGATGAGTGCTATAACTACTTCTTCTTCTTTTTTTAAAGATTGTATTTATTTACTTATTTGACAGGGAGGGAGAGAGAGAGAGTAAAAGCGGGGGGGAAGGAAAAGTAGACTCCCCACTGAGCAGGGAACCTGACACAGGGCTTAATCCTAGGACACTGGGATAGTGACCTGGGCCGAAGTCAAACACTTAACCAAATGAACCATCCAGGTGCCCCATGATGGGTGCTATAACTTACTGTGACTGAGAGAGCTAGCTGTTCACCAAAAGTGCTTGCTTCTCTTTTTTTTTTCTTAAGATTTTTATTTATTTATTTGAGAGAGAGGCAGAAATAACAAGAAAGAGCACATGAGTGGGGAGGAGAGGGAGAAGTAGAATCCCCAGTGAGGAGGGAGCCCAAAGTGGGGCTCAATCCCAGGACTCTGGGATTGACCAAAGTCAAAGGCAGAGACATGCTCTCTTTATTGTGTAGTGATGTTGCTGGAAGGCAGCCATCTAGTCAGGGATAACATTTCCAGTGCCTTCTTGGATCCAAGTGTGGCCAAGCAACTAGTTCTTGCCAATGGAAATGTGAGCATAAGTGATGGCTATCACTTTCAGGTGGGAGTTTTTAGTAAGTGGGTGTGTCTTTTTCCACTCTTTCTTTCCCCATCTTTGGGATGGATGCAAAGACTCTGAAAGCCCAATCGGAGAGGACTCCACAGTTTGGAATATGAATCGTTGAACTCTACAACAAAAACTTACGATGTACTGTATGCTGGCTAACTGAACATAATAAACAAAAAATAAAATAGGTGTTATAATTTTAATATGTTTCATGTAAACAAAAATTTTGATTTCCTAAATCACGATTTGGAGAAAAGCTACCCACTGACTTGCCCACACCTGCAATATAAATTAAATGAATAAAAATAAATCTTCTGTTGTACTAAGTCACTGAAATTTTGAGTTTTACTTGTTACAGAAGGTATTACTATCCTAACTTTTTTTCCAACATCATTTTTTTTTCTCTGAGTTTAAGGTCTACACAGAGATGAGTCAAGACGTGAACTAATTCAGCAGACTAATAATTTGGTGCCCCTTCAAATCAAATTACTTTAAATATTTGTTCAATATTTATTGAAATGACAGGCTGAACTTTGTGGATATGGGTGAAGAACATGGAAGAAACGTCTCAATATCTGCCTGTTCCCTAAGCAGTACAATCTTATCTACATACTCATATACCTAATTACTTTCCTATTAAAGAGTCCTGGTAAGTGTAATTTTCTCCATCTGTTTATAGTAACTGTGAAATATGTATATGCATGTATAGATTGGCACCCAGAACAACTGCCCAGCTGATAGATGGCTTATTCTGTCTCTAAATCTGTCTTACATTTTTTTTTTACCTTGACTCACAGAATAAAATACATTCTACATTGAACTCAGTACCCTTCTAAGTTTATTTCATATAAAGGTAGTTGCCTTACTATATGTGATATATCCTGATATTTTCTTTTTTCTTCATTTTTAAAGTGCTGTTTGCAAACCACTAAATTGAATTCATATACACTAATGGGTCATGACACACTGTTTGGAAAATGCTCTTGGGTGGATCCTTCTGATTGGTATTTGACTTTTCTTTTTTGAAATGGGAGAAGGCATGTAAATTCAAATAGGGAATGAAATAGAGGAATAAAGGTGTGGTAAAATGATTAAAGGGGGGAGAAGGAGAAGAAAGAATGATTATTTGAAAAGAGAAGGAAATAAAAACATGTATCAAGAGATGTATCAAGAGATGCACTGGGTGTAGTGAAAAAATAATGAATACTGTTTTTCTGAAAATAAATAAATTAATTTAATTAAAAAAAGAGAGATGTATAGCACACCATCAGCTATGCTCAGTGTAGAATATATTCTCAACAGGCAAGTTTGGGCTCTGTTTATAGTAGAAGCCATGGAGCTTGAGGAAGTCCAACTGTGGAAGAACAAAAACATGTTGCTCAGGTAAGAATAATCCCAGAGGTTTCAGTTCTGAATACAGAGAGATGTCGAAAACATTTGAGAAATGAGAGCCAGGGACATCCCAACTGAGAATTTTATGCTCTTATTATACCACATTCTTGCCCTGTCATAATAGTTACATACACATTCACAAAATTTCCAAGAACTGCGATCCTATGAAATCATATTTAATTCCAACCTTGGAAAGTGTCCAGTCCATTCTGGGCCTACTAAGAAGAACAGAACAAATGGGGGAAAAATTGGCTTTGCAAATATGGCACAGTCTTCAAGTGAAAATGATTGCTGAAGAGTATATTTATGGATTAAAACAGATGATATGTTAATTTTCACATGCTTAAAAGGAAAGCCTTGGCTAGAATTCATAAATTCTCTCCAGAGGAACATTTATATCTCATTCTATGAAGCTTTCTTTCTTTCCATATTCTTTTTTCCATAAAAATTATGTTCTCTGGTTACAGTGGTCAAAAATATTTCATTTATGCTTTATAACAAAGTTTTCTTTTTTTATTAAGCTTATTTTTGGAGCAATTTTTGTTTCATAGCAAAACTGAAGGGAAGGTACAAAGATTTCCTATATACCCCCATATTCTCACAATATGCATAGCCTCCCTTGTTATCAACTCCCACACCAAAGCAATACATTTGTTGTAGCTGGTAAACCTGTGTTGGTCCATCATAATCGTCTAAAGTCCATAGTTTACATTGGGGTTTACTCTTGGTAATATTGTACATTCTATGGGTTTGGATGAAGATATAATCACATGTATCCATCATTATAATATCATACAGAGTATTTTCACTTTCTTAAAAATCCTATTCATTCCCCCTCTCTTCTCCCAACCCCTGGCAATAACTGGTATTTTTACTATCTCTGTAATTTTACCTTTTCCCAAAGGATATAGTTAGAATCATACAGTATGTAGTCTTGAGAGATGGGCTTGTTTCACTTAGCAATATGCATTTAAACTTCTTCCATGTCTTTTTTTTTTTTTCAACTCTACAGTCAATTAATCTTTGACAAAACAGGAAAAAATATACAGTGGAAAAAAGTCTCTTCAATAAGTGGTGCTGGGAAAACTGGACAGCTATATGTAGAAGAATGAAACTCTACCATTCTCTTACACCTTACACAAAGATAAACTCAAAATGGATAAAAGACCTCAACGTGAGACAGGAATCCATCAGAATCCTAGAGGAGAACATAGGCAGTAATCTCTTCAATATCAGCCACAGCAACTTCTTTCAAGATATGTCTCCAAAAGCAAAGGAAACTAAAGCGAAAATGCCCTTTTGGGACTTCATCAAAATCAAAAGCTTCCATGTCTTTTCATGGTTTGATAGCTCAGTTCTTTTTGGCACTGAATAATATTTCATTGTTTGAATTACCAGTTTATCCATTCACCTTATGAAGGACATTTTAGTTATTTCCAGGTTTGGAAAATTATGAACAAAGCTGCTATAAACATCTGTGTGCGGGTTTTTATGTGAACATTAATTTTCTACTCCTTGGGTAAATGCCAAAGAGATCAATTGCTGCATCATATGATGAAAGTATGTATGTTTAGTTTTATAATAAACCACCAGTCTTCTGAAATAGCTGTAATATTATTCATTTCCACCTGAAATGAATTAGAGTTCCTGTTGCTCCACCATTTTGCTAGAATTCGGTGCTGTCAAGGTTATGGATTTTGGCTATTCTAATAAGTACACAGTGGTATCTTATTGATATTTTATTTTATTTGTTTATTTTTATTTATTTTATTTTTTAAAAAGATTTTGTTTATTTATTTGACACAGAGAGAGATCACAAGTAGGCAGAGAGCAAGAGGAGGAAGCAGGCTCCCTTCCCAGCAGAGAGCCCGATGCGGGACTTGATGCCAGGACCCCGAGATCATGACCTAAGCTGAAGGCAGAGACTTAACCCACTGAGCCACCCAGGTGCCGAACTTATTGTTATTTTAATTTGAATTTCCCTGATAGCATTTTCAGTCTTTATTTTTCTTTTAAGATTTTACTTATTTATTTGACAGAGAGAGAGATCACAAGTAGGCAGAGAGGCAGGCAGAGAGAGAAGGGGAAACAGGCTCCCTGCTGAGCAGGGAGCCCGCTGTGGGGCTTGATCACAGGACCCTGAAACCACCACCTGAGCTAAAGACAGGGGCTTAACCCACTGAGCCACCCAGGTGCCCCCATAGCATTTTCATAGTCTTATTGCCATCTATATATCTTCTTTGGTGAAGTGTCTATTAAAGTCATGACTCATTTTTAATGAGTTTGTTTTCTTATCATTGGGTTTTAAGAGTTTCTTGTATACTTGGGATACCAGTCCTTTATCATGTGTCTTCTGCAAAGCTTTTCTCTCAGTCTGTGGCTTCTTTTCTCATTCCTTTGACATTGTTTTTTGTTTGTTTTTGTTTATTGTTCACTTGTTTTTGCAGAAGAGAGGTTTATGATTTTAAGGGTGTCACGCTTATCAATTATTACTTTCATGGATCTCACCTTTGGTATTGTATCTAAAAAGTCATCTTCATATATAAGGTCATTTAAGATTTCTCCTATGTTGTCTTTGAGGAGTTTTATAGTTTTGCATTTTACATTTAGGTTTTTTTTGTGTGTAAAGGACATTAGATCTCTATCTAGATTCTTTTTTCTTTTTCTTTTTTTTCTTTTTTCTTTTTCTATAGTTACCCAGTTGTTCCAGCACCTTTTTTTTTTTTTTTTGAGAAAAAAATCTTTGCTCCATTTTATTACCTTGGTTCCTTGGTTAAAGTTCAGCTGGCTACATTTATGAGTCTATTTCTTGGATGTCTAGACTGTATCATTGACATATCTATTATTTTATCAACACCACACTGCCTTGATTACTGTAGACTTATACTAAGTCTTTAAGTCAGATAGTGTCAGTTCCTTCTCTTTCCGATTGTCTTGGCTATTCTGTGTCTTTTCCCTCTCTATATAAACTTTAGAATTAGTTTGTCAACATCCACAAAATAACTTGCTGGGATTTTGATTGGAATTGCACTGACTGTATAGATCAATTTGGAAAGAACTGGTATCTTGACAATATTGAGGCTTCATATATATAAACATAGAATATTTCTCCATTTGTTTAGTTATTCTTTGATTTCATTCATCAGAGTTTTGTAGTTTTTCTCATATAGATCTGTTACATATTTTGTTAGATTTGTACCTAAGTATTTAATTTGGGGGGGTTCTAATATAAATGGTATTGTGCTTCAAATTTCAAGTTCTACTTGTTCATGCTGGAATACAGATAAATGGTTGACTTCTGTATATTAAGTTTGTATCATGCAACCTTACTATAAAAGCTTATTATTTCTAGGAGGGTTTTTTGATTGTTATTGATTCTTTTAATTGTCTACATAGATGATTATGTCATCTTCAAACAAAGACAGTTTCATTTCTTCCTTCCCAATCTTTATACCGTTCACTTTTTTTTCTTGTCTTATTGCATTAACTAGAACTTTCAGTGAGATGTTAAAAAGGACTCATACCATTAATATGATATTATCTGTAACTTTTTTGTAGATATTCTTCATCAAGTTGAGGAAGTTCTCCTCCATTCTTAGTTTATGGAGAATATTTATCATGAATTTCTTTTTTTGATGTTTAAAATATATCTTCAGAATAGATAGGGTTATTACAAGTCACAAAGAAGTATCTAGGACTACAAAACAAAGCAAAAAAAAAAAAAGAGTCACACAGGAGCAGTTACTAGAGGAGGAATTACAATGGGCCAATAAAGATGAAAACAAATGTTCAAGTTAATATGTAAGCAAAGTAACAATTAAAACCAAACTGATGGGACTAGAGTGTTTAGGGAGTAGGTGTAAGAGGACTACAAATTATTACTACTTTTCTGGGAAGCATCAAGATTCATAAAGAACCTTAGGAATATATATCTTTTTGGCTTAGTATCTCTGCTTCTAGGAATCAATTTTAAGGAAATGATCAGAAATTCAAAATTATATATATATATATATATATATATATATATGTTAGAACATCAAACATAACAACAAAATCATGAGCAATTTAGATATATCACAATTGCAGAATAGCTGAATCACCTGAGCACCTATTAAACATGATGTTTATAAAGATTTCAGTTGCATGGGTAAATTTTCCTACAACATTAGGTTAGACAACACAGGATATGGAACTATATGTTTGGTATTATCTCAAGAAAGCAATAAGCATACAAATGGAAATACACACAAAAAATACATACAAATGTACACACAAAAATCAACAATGCTCATTTCTTGGTAAACAGGACACTGAGGACAGTGGACAGAGGACAACTCCTCTTGTACTCTTCTGCAGGGTTCCCACCCTCTACACTGAGTATGTGTAGCTCATACACCTTTTAAATAACAAGACAGAAGAAAGAGAAATTATGGAGTTGATCACATTTACAATTGCACCCAAAACCATAAGATACCTAGAAATAAATCTAACCATGGAGGCAAAGAGTCTGTACTCAGAAAACTATTAAGTGCTCATGAAGGAAATTGAGGAAGACACAAAGAAATGGAAAAATGTTCCATGCTCATGAATTAGAAGAACAAATATAGTGAAAATGTCTATGCTACCTAAAGGAATCTACACATTTAATGCAATCTCAATCAAAATCCCATCAACTTTCTTCAAAGAAATGGAACAAATAATCCTAAAATGTATATGGAACCAAAAAAGATCCTGAATAGCCAGAGGAATGTTGAAAAAGAAAACCAAAGTTGGCAGTATCGCAATTCCAGATTTCAAGCTCTATTACAAAACTGTAATCATCAAAACAGTATGGTACTTGTACAAAAACAAACACATAGATCAATGGAACAGAATGGAGGGCCCAGAAATGGACCCTCAACCCTATGGTCAACTAATCTTCAACAAAACAGGAAAGAATGTCAAATGGAAAAAATACAGTCTCTTCAAAAGAATGGTGTTGGGAGAATTGGACAGCCACATGCAGAAGACTGAAACTGGATCATTTTCTTAAACTACACACAAAAATAGACTCAAAATGGATGAAAGACCTCATTGTATGACAGGAATCCATCAAAACCCTTGAAGAGAGCACAGGCAGAAACCTCTTCAACCTCAGCCACAACATTTTCCTAGAAACATCACCAAAGGCAAGGGAAACAAGGGCAAAAATGAATTATTGGGACTTCTTCAAGGTCAAAAGCTTTTGCACAGCAAAGGAAACAGTCAACAAAACCAAAAGACAACTGACAGAATGGGAGAAGATATTTGCAAATGACATCAGATAAAGGATTAGTATCCAAAATCTATAAAGACATTCTCAAACTCAACACCCAAAGAATGAATAATCCAATCAAGAAATGGGCAGAAGACATGAACAGACATTTCTACAAACAAGACATCCAAATGGCCAACAGACACATGAAAAAGTGCTCCACATCACTCAGCATCAGAGAAATGCAAATCAAAACCATAATGAAATAGCACCTCACACCAGTCAGAATGGCTAATATTAACAAGTCAGGAAATGACAGATGCTGGCGAGGATATGGAGAAAGAGGAACCCTCCTACACTGTTGGTAGAAATGCAAGCTGGTGCAGGCACTCTGGAAAACAGTATTGAGGTTCTTCAAAAAGTTGAAAATAGAGCTACCCTATAACCCAGCAGTGGCACTACTGGGTATTTACCCTAAAGATACAAATGTAGCGATCCAAAGGGGCACATGCACCCAAATGTTTACAGAAGCAATGTCCACAATAGCCCCGCTATGGAAAGAGCCTAGATGTCCATAAAAAGATTAGTGGATAGGGTGCCTGGGTGGCTCAGTTAGTTAAGCAGCTGCCTTCAGCTCAGGTCATGATTCCAGGGTCCTGGGATAGAGCCCCACATCAGGCTCCCTGCTTAGGGGGAAATCTGCCTGCCACTCTGCCTACTTGTGTTCTCCCTCTCTCTCTGTCAAATAAATAAATAAAATCTTTTTATTTTTTAAAGATTATTTACTTTGCATATATATATATATGGGTTTGAATGAAGATATAATCATATATATATGATGTAATACTATGGATGAAGATATAAGCATACATATAGATGAATGATGGAATACTATGCAGCCATCAAAAAGAACAAAACCTTGCCATTTGCAATGACATGGATGGAACTAGAGGGTATTACGCTAAGCAAAATAAGTCAATCAGAGAAAGACGATTACCATATGATCTCACTGATATGAGGAGTTTGAGAGGCAGGGCAGGGGGTTGTGGGGGAAAGGGAAGGAAAAATTAAACAGGATGATACTAGGGAGATAGACAAACCGTAAGACACTTTTAATCTCAGGAAGCAAACTGAAGGTTGCTGGAAGGGAGGGGGGCGTGAGGGATAGGGTGGCTGCATGATGGACACTCGGGTGGGTATGTGCTATGGTGAGTGTCATGAATTGTGTAAGACCAATGAATCACAGACCTGTACCCCTGAAACAAATAATACATTATATGGTAATAAAAAATAAGTTTGTAAAATAGAAGTTTTTATTATAAAACTAATACATACTTGTTACCAAAAATTAGGAAAATTAGTTTAAAAATATACATTTCTGTTTTCTGTAGCTCTGTCATGCCTCTAGGTTGACTCTGTATTCTACATATGAATGTGTGTATAGTAATTTTTTAAGTTACATATTTTTCTGATTATAAAAGTAATATGTGCTCATTGTAGAAAATTTGGAAAATATAAGAAATAATAAAGAAACTAAAAATTATCTATAATCTTACCACCCATTATGATGAAGACAGTGTTGATGATGATGACGATGATGATAGTAGTAGCAATATAGTCACAAACAGACAGTTCCTCCTGAGTATCAGACCTTTTATTAAGCATTTTATATAAATTATCTCATTTAATATTCACAATAGTTCTGTGAGGTAACTATGAATGGTTCTGTTTCAGAGATGTGAAAACAGATTCAGAATAATTACTTATTTCCTCCAGATCCATATAAGTACTAAGTGGTAGATTTTGCTTGGCTCCATAGCACAAGGTATTAAGTACTACACTATATTTTTTCTGCTTTTTAATTTATAGTCCTTCTTGGCTACCAATATTTGCATGCCAACCAACATATGATTTAAAACAACAACAACAAACTTTAGAAAGTGTGGCAGTCTTCTCTTTCTTCTTATAACTAATTTTGCCTAGACTCTAATGGGCCCTCTTTTCTCAATTTAGGTAAGTTTTCTTTTTTTCTACACACATCTTATTATTGTTTTAGTTGGGATTTTTTCTTCCTTAGGAATACTTAAAATCACTAGACCAGTTACCTATTCTTCAAGTTTATCATCTGGAGAAGATGGGTCTCATCTTTTTCTTTTTCATTGCTTTCTGAAAATTTTTTCAAGTATGTATGACATTCTTACTGATCTGTCAGCATTGTCAAATCTGCTTTTTATATGACTTCATTGACAATATAAATCTGTGGCTGAGTTTTAATTACTTGTAATCCTTTCCTTATCTTATTTTCCATTTTTAATAATCTCATTCTGTTATCTTCATCTGTTCTTTGTGGCATGGATTTCGACTGAGCTTTATAAACAGCCTTCAGAGGATATGTGAAACTCCAGAAACTGAATGCAAAAAAGAAAAGTGACTATATGTATAAATTTGTTTTATGTGGAGAGAAGGTCTAAAATTTTCATCAGATTTTTAAAGTGGTCCATGACCTTACAAAAGGTTCTGAACACCTGTCATTTTATACTTTGCCTTTTCTTCATAGAAGTCATCATTTTGCATTTTAGTTAAAATGACAAAATATTTTCTAATACTCTTCTGACTCCTTTAAAAACATATTTTCAGAAATCTGCTCTTTGATTCTGCAGAATAATTTTGCTTTTAGTCTCTTTGTAAGTTTTTCTTATGTTTCATATTGTTTTTATTTTATTGCTTATTTCAGAGGAGTTACAATCTATCTTGACCTTATTTGCCTATAGTTAGGACACAATAATTTTTCTTAAGCTATGTTCAAACTGTGTGTTAGATAAATCCCTGTATCAGATATACAACTGAATGGTTTGTTAATATATTCACCTCCTAGTCTCAATTATCTGTTCTCTGTATGTAACTTGATGTCTTCTAATGTACCTTCTTTGAACTAATATTTGCTCCTCTTCTTATCCAAATGCCTGCCTTGTTGATAATGTAAACTGATGGAGTACATGAAATACTACAATCCCTGGAATACACTCCTACCAAGATTCTTCCTTTCTCTGGTACTACTTACAGAAATTTGTTTGTGGGGACTAATACTTAAGAATGGGATTCACCACTGCTTCACTCTCAAATTCCCACAGCTGAAATATTTTCCATCCTTTGCCTTCATCCCTAATTTTTTTTTTCCTGGTAGCTTTAGTTCCCAAGTATATATAGGAAGAATGACAATATTTTAGGGGGTTATGGCCTGCTTTCTAGCTGACTAAAATAGTACCTTTCGTGCAATAAAAAATTATCCTGTTTTGCTGAATATAGAATTTGCATTTTGGAATCAATATTGAGACTGTATGGGAGCAAAACAGCATTTTTCTATCTAGTCTCAGTGCATTAGCTTATTGAATTTCTAGCTCCACAGTATGAGTGGTCCACTGATGACACTTTTCAATCTATTTCTTTCAGATTTTTACCTAAGGAAAATTTCTCCTTAGTTCTGCCAATAATTTGACTGTCAGTCCAAATTATCAGTATTGTCTTGTGTTATCATCATTTTCCTTGTCTTCATATACACTTTAGTGGAAATTCAAGACTGGCTGAGTTAGGGACAGTTAGCCAGATGCCATTTTTCAAAGTTAGCATTTCTACATCTATGCCAAAGGAAAAACTTTCCAAGAGAAGGCTGGCAGCAAATTCTAAATCCCTGCTAACCTCAGTATGTTAGGAAGCAGAAATTTTCCAACCCAAACTCTAGATTTAAAAAAAAAAAAGTATTTTATTTCTCTCAGATAATCTTAAGAATCTCAGAAGTAGAAATAAATGATACCTAAAATTAAGGTTAACTATGATCAAAGATCTGATGTAGATAAAATTTGTCTCTCGATATCTTTCTAACTTTTCAGGGGGCTTCTGCCACATATTTCCCCTACTACCCAGGGCTTCCATGCCTCCCACTGTGGAAGTCTACCTTGCCCTGTCTTCCTTAGGCAGCAGCTCATATTCTTATATCATCTTTCCTACCTTCTCCAGTCAAATATCCTCTTTCTTTAATGTGCCAATGTCTCCTGCCAAATAGTCAAATACAGACCCTAGCAGTTCATTGGCAGGTTGTTGCTGGAGGAAGGGGGTTATTATAAAATCACAATCCTTTGATTCATGCTTTCTTTTGCTGTTGCTGTTTCTACTATATTATACATTTATATATATTCACTTTTCCTAGGGATAGAGATCACATTCTATTCCACCTCCCCTTAGTGCTACTTCTGACAAGATCATTCTTGAAAAGTCAAATTTCTTATGAAAGAAAGGTATTGGTTCTGTGTTCCTTGGAAAAATCTTATCATTTTTAATATCAGGAATAACCAGATATGTTATTGATAATTATTATATATCCCAGCACCTTTCATTTAATAAGCCCTGCAAGCAGCAATATTAGAGATATGAGTTTTGCTTTTTGCTATAGGAACCTATAGGTCAGCATTTCTGTTTATAAGTTGTTAATCCTTTATGGTACAATATAGCATAGCGTTTGCAGATAATGAGTTCAAATCTTTTCTCTGCCAACTAATAGCTATGTTATTTTGGAGATACAACTTATTTCCTCTAAGCTTCAGTTTCTTCATCTGTAAAAGAACAACAATGGTGTCAACTGTCTTGAAGGGCTGATGAAATGATTAGATTAACTAATGAGCATGTGGTGGCTAACTATACTGTGTGCCTAGGTTGTTGTAAGTGCACAAAAGACATTAGGTATCCTTATAAGAAGGCTGTACAATGTGAAGGTTAAGGGAAATATGGATTCTGAAGTTACACTACCTAAGTTCAAATACCTAATTTACCACTTACTGGTTGAGTGTCTTTAAACAAGTAACTCATCAACCTGAGTTTCTATTCCCTCATCCATAAAACAGGATTAATAAGAGAACCCACTTTGAAGGGTTACTGTGAATATTGAATGAGATCCTTCACATAAAGCCCCTAGCAGAGTACCTAGCACATGGTAAGCACTCAGTGAATG